>NW_028262336.1:107545000-108145000 GCF_047370975.1 Nipponia nippon | reverse complement strand
AGCCCATTACAGCAAGCAAAGTGAAATTCCCTTGTCTCATCTAGTTTGGCAAAGTGAAAGACCAGAGGAGATCTAGCCTATAAATACATACAGGTGGCCATTTAGTGATCAGTGATGGTTTATTCATTATATGTATTTCATTTCACCATCATTTGTGTGAGGACTGGTAGCAAATACTGCAAGGGAACATTGCAGTTACAGCTGAGCACGTGAGCTGGTGGCTGGAGAGAAGGGACAGCCAGTCCTCTCTGGGCTTGCTTTTCTTTCCCCTAGCTTCCAGCATGAATGTGTGCTTCACCCCAAAGATGCAGAAAAAGGGCTACTAAAGTGATTAGGGGACTGAAAAGCCTGATATGTAAGATGGGACTTACAGATTTGGCTTGCTGAGCATTGCAAAGTGCTGCATGTAAATATTGGAGTGGGGGAATACAAGTGAAGAAAGAACATTTTAAACGAATGGACAGTGTTGGTGTGAAAACATCTGGTACATACGGCTATCAAGACATTTAGACCTGGCATTTTAATAAATTTAGAAATCAGGTTATTAATGTAGGAGGAGAGAGGTTCAGGAAGAGCTTCTATGTAGAAGAAGTAGCTGAAAAAGCCCCACAACTTTTTAAGAGGGGGGTTGTTCAGCCTGTGAATGGGATTATGTGATACACTTGCTCGCCGTATCAGGACAGTGAATTTCAATACACAGATTCCCCAGACAGTCCCTGTATTCTGCTGCATGTTCCTACTAAGGTACGAGACGCATAGTCAGGCCAGAATATTTGTAAGCATCATAGGAACATCTCAGCAGCAGTGAGTGAGCAGAGATTCTCCTGCTTTGATTTTTACACATATATAATAGCCAAGATTATTTCATCAGTGCTTTCATTCATCTCAGCTTGCTCATGTATAATGGAAGCTGCCTACACTTACACAATTTTCTTTTCAGAATTACAAATGTGTCATCATCATTGTAGCTGTATCCTCTCTTTTATTTTTGCACTGAGTAGAAATAGTAGCACATTCATAACAAATTTTTAAGATGCTGCTGCATATGTCCAACTTGTGTGTTAAGATGGCAAAAAACTACTGCTGTTTTTTCCAGAAAATCTGAAAATAATTGTAGTTTCATAATTTCAAAGGAAAAAAAAAATTGAATTATTTTTGGCAGAAGTTTTCAGCCTCTTCTTTTTGGGCTTTTGACTTTTGGATTCCTTGTGGTTTTCGTCACACTATTATTTTCACTGAAAGTGAAGCTAAAAGGAAAAAAGGAGATAGGCAGAAGGAGGAAAAAACCAAAAAGGTTGGTGCAGTAGCTGGAATAACAGAAGTTGTGTTGTGCAGAAAAATGGGGAGGAGAAACGTAGAAAAAAGCCATTCCTTATAATGAAATATTGCTGTCAGTTTGACAAGAATGGGGTTCTTCAGCCTAAGGAGGAAAATACTGGTCAGATATAGTAAGCCTTCAAATCATAAAAAGCTGTTGCAGAAAGTAATAGTCTGTTCTCAATGCCCAGAGTGGATAAAACAAGTAGTAATAGGTGAAAATTGCAGAATCACTCAAGTGAGACATTAGAAAAGTCTTTTTAAATAACAGATGTCGTAAGCAGGGGAGGTGGTGCGGGAGGTTGTGGAAGTGTTGTCGTCCGAGGGAGGTCCTGAGGAGTGGCGTGGCTGCGGCTGATTCCGTCTTTCCGTGGGGAGATGGACCAGGTGGCCTCACCGGGTCCTCCCCATTTCCTTTTTTTGATTATTCTGTTTGCAAATGTAACGGTATTTTGAAAAAGGATTTTAACTTGTCTTTGAATTTATTAATGTTCTGTACCTAACCACAGGGAATCAAGGCGTTTAAGGAAGATCAGCCTTGATCCTTCAGACATTAATCTATGTGTTTAACTTTGCTACCAGCAGGGCTACTCCTAATAGCAAAATTGAGCACATACCTCAGTTTTCCCAGACTAGCAAAGACATCTTGCATGGCACGTAAAGGCTTGGAGGTTCTTCTGTGTAAACACTGACCTTGCCACTAGAGCCACTGAATTCTTAACACAAGTACTGAGTTTCAGATCCCTGTTATTAAATGGTTCCTAGAGACATTGTGGAGGGAAAAGATACATGAGCTATCAAAATATTTAATTTGCTTATAATGATATATTTAGATTTAGGCATATTGAAGCCAGAAGGGTATATTTCTACTTTACTGTTAAGGGTTTACGCATAATACTGCTGTGTGACAGTGGTTAACACCACCCAGTCGTGTAGATCCTTTAAAGACAGGCAAAAGATCTAAGCATCTGAAGTCTTTGTGGAGTGAAGAAGTTTGGGGAGTGTTAACACACTGCTTCTGAGATTTAATTAAGAACTCAGAAATAATAACAACGCGTAGCCTTTGCATTATGCTTTCATTCATCCTGTGGAGTGGTTGGTCCTATGCCATGGGTGAATTTCATGTCATTTGAATGGTTTTTGCTTCCCAGAGCATTCAATTCTGACACCATTGCTCCGGTCAAACAGTATCTTAGTCCTTTAATCATTCCAGTAAAGTCAATGGGTAAAGTACTTCATCTTCTGAGCAAAGATAAAAGGATCTGGTCCACAAGGAAAAGAGATCCCAGTCTGCTGCAACTGACAATCCAGTATTTTTTTTTCCTTGCTCATTTTCTGACATATTACAATTTTTCAGCTGTGAGCTATTCCTTGTGTAATTGCATTGGAATATTTCAGGCTCATTTTTCTAATAACACTGCATTTTGTGGGGAGATTAAATTTCATGCATAGTTACAACATACAAACTTTTCAGTGCTAAGAGAATAGAACAGTTAGAAATTAAGCTGGAATACTGATGGCTGCTATGAATTTAGTATGTCATAGTTTGAATTACTACTTTATTCTCAAGTAATATTTTGCCCTGGCTGAACATTTAAAGTCACACCAAGAGCTCTCCAGCCATTGCTGATGGTTGTAACGCTGTCAGCATGAGATACTAGTTTAGAAGTACGCTGGCATTATTTTTGGTGCCAAGCGAATAGAAACTGAATTTATCTTCAAAATTAGTTGATGTTTTCCAGTTCTTCCCTGTTTGGTATCACCTGCAGCATCAACAGTTTGCTACATTAGACAAAGCTGTAGAGGTACGTGATGAAGGCTGAGACCCACGCTTGGACACACACATCTACCTTTTGTTACAGTCCAGACTGTTTGGGCTTGTAATCACAACCAATCATCAAATGGACAGAAAGGGAATACTGCTTCAGAGATTTAAACCTCTTCTTCCATGTAACAGCTCTGAGCCCTAACCCTGACCCTAGCCCTCGGCGCACTCGCAGTTGCCGTGTCCCGTGCCTTCTCCTGGCCCCAGCAGGATTTTCTGCACCCTCCTGCCCTCCTGCACACGCGAGAACCCGCTCTGGTTTCCAGCCCTCACTTCCAGCCCTCATCGTCTTGGGCAGCTCTGACCGCAGAGGCTGCCCCTGCTTTCAGGAGATAGCTTTTAGGAGTAATTTATAATAAACATTGACTTCTGGTCATATTGGCCTGTAAAACACCTGGTGGATGTTATGATGTTATTGTAAATAATACTAGCAGCAGCACATTAAGCATAAACTGATGGTGTTAGGGTCTTTGAAAAAGGAAGGAATGCTCTACAATTGAAAAGCAAGTTATCACTACAGAGTACAGTAAAGGAAACAACCATCCCCTTTTAAAACAGCCCTTTTGAAGCAATGTGCAAAACAGATCATGTATTTCTGAGCTCCTCTTTGGTGGTAGTTGTTGTTCTTGTCTTTCTCTGTCTCTCTTAAAAAGATAAGTGTGGTAGAATTCAAAGTAGTGCAAATACAAACATAAAAGGGTTGACAGGGAATGATTTAAGGAGGGAGATTGATGGAGTTTAACACATCCACATCTTCTGAGGCAAAGACACAAGGCAAAGCAACTGCAGCTTGAAACTACTTGAGCAGTAATAGTTAAGATCAGTGATGAAGATGGTTGCACAGGGACTAGTGGACTGAACCGAAAAGGAATTAGGTCTTAGGAAACTTTATTAGCAGTGACTTTGTATAGGCAATTAAATTATTAGGCAAAAGAGATTGTTATGATGTGTTAAAGTTTCCCAGAAAAAAGAAGAGAAAAAAAAAAAAGGGTGTGGGGTGTGAGCCAACATTTTATACAGATAGCCAGACTACTTATGGGGGGAGTTGGTTTCTAGTCCTGGAATTTTTGATGTAAATATGTATATATTTGGTATATACAAAGACTTAGAGAATTTATCATACCAAATAGTTACAATTCCTCTGACAGACATTTGTTAAGTCATTACAGGGTCTAGCATAGACAGGGCCAGCAAAAAACCAACTGCTAATTAGGATAAAAATCACACTGCACATCTTCTGCCCATTTGCCTCCATGCAGCTTGTGCTCTTTTTCTGCCAGGGCATCTGGTGACCTCCTCGTTGTGTGTTCACCTTAACGTACCATTGCCCTGGTGGCAGCCCTTGCCCTCTTCCCTGATGCGAGTTGTGCCCTCTTCTTGCCCATCTTCTCCCTGGGCAGAGGGACAGGACAGGACAGCGGTGGTCCGCTGGGCTCTGCCTCCACCCACCTGAGCCCACACCATGAATCCGTTGGGCTAAAGAAAAATCATGTTCATAACATGGCAGCTTTCAAGGTAAAGGATCATCAGGCAGTGCGTGGAAACTCAGTTCTGTATTTACTTTCCTCCAATGCAAATGTGGGTCAAAAAATAGGTATTCCTTCCTAGAATAAGGTTATGTATCTGGACTAGGCCTAAGGAGATCACTTTAGGCCTGACTTGTACCTGTATTTCTCAAATTTGCTTTATTATGGAAAGATTTAGTGAGATACAACGATACCAGTGCTAGCAGCACCAACACACACGGAGTAAAGTGTTAGACAAAGCAAAGAATATTCTTCACTTTCCCTTTAATTACATTCAGGTTTTGGGATTACATGTGAATAGTTTTAATGGTGACTAACTACTTGCTGGTGATTTTTCATTGGTTTCTCCTTAACTGAAAATCTGTGTAAAGGGCAGGCTAAATAATTTACACATGTTTAATACTGGAGCGGTGAGTTATTCCTTCAAGGACAGCATTTCCTGGCTGCTTTTTCATGCTTGAACGGGTTCCTCTGCACACACGGAGAAGCCCTCATGAAGCACGCAACCAGCGATCTCATTTAGCTCTGGTACTTTTTAAAACAACAGAGATAGAGGTCTTTCCCACAACCTCATCACGTTTCCTCGCTCTCCTCTTTCTTTCTCATTCATAAATACAGTAACTGGTCACAGCAGTCATTTTCACCACTGTTTGATTAGGAGTGACACTGTATAAAACAGGCAGAAAGCAGGGTTGCACTTCCTAATGCTTCCCAAGTGGTTTTACTGCAAAGCATAATTAATAATTTCTTTTAGATGTCTTAATGTTTCATTTTGTTGGTTCAGTGTGAAGAGATCTTCCGGACAGTCTGTCAGAAAGCTTTTTCAGCTGTTCTCAACCATTGTGATAGCAAGGAGAATAGAAATAGTTCTTCCATTTGCTGTATTTGTGATTGTTATTAGCAAATATCTTTAATACCTGCAACAAGAACTACTGAACATGTATGGCACGTCATTTGGATCATAAATATGAAATCTGATGAAGAGATACAAAGAACCTAAACTGTATGTTGTCTTGTGCACGTCGATTTTCAGTACAGAGCTGCCAGCTAAGGCACATGTGTGTCTGTGTGGAGTCATGGATACATGAAATGATACCCCAGGATATCTTAAGTGACCTAAAGGAAAAAAAAAATTACATCCATATGGCAGCACTTTGAGCTGCCCTAAACTGAGAGCTTTCCCCACATTCCAGCACCAGATAACAGCTTTCTTAAATAGTTCTTCGTTTTGTTGCGCTGAGACTTTTGCCAGGCTTTGGGTTTTCAGTCGTGAGGCAGCTCTGTGCAGAAAGTTGTGCTGAGACACAGCTGCACAGGACAGAGGCTCAACCCTTTTTTATTAAACTAACACATGCACCCGTAAGGAAGCAGTGTGGCCCTTCAGCTCTCCAGCAGAAGAACAGCTTGAACCTGGTCTGAGCATGGAAAGTGGTGTCTGCAGTCCAGCCCTGAAGTCCAACACCTTCCCCCTCACTGGGAGATTGGGAGTGGAAGTCTTTGCAAAGGTTGGGTACAGAAAATCTTGTCCTAATAAAGACAGACTGTGCCCATCCCCTTTCTCTCCTGCAGCTGTCTCAAAGCAGGGAAAAGTTTTCCCCATGGCTGGCCCGCCGCAGTGTGGCCACCACAGCCCACGCCTGTGTCAGGCTCTGGAGGAGGGGAGTCATAACACTGAGGTTCAAGTGCATAAATGACTTCTTAGTATCCTGGCTTCTTAAAGCAGATAGGTTTATATGACAAACAATTCTGTAGAATGGTTAGCAAACTCGATGTACATCTTTTAAGTAGGCATAATCCTGATTTACAGAGATGTTTTGGTCTGCACCATCTTAATGTAGCAGTACTAGTGTCTAATTTCTCCTGGGTATAATTTTCATTGACTATAGGAGAGAAGTAAATGCACAAAAGATATGAATCCATTCAAGAAAAATGCATTGCACATGAATACTTATACTGGCTGAAGATTTTCGCATTATGTCTAATTGGCCATGAGGTATTGTTTTACAGATTTCCTTGATTTCAGCAGTTTTCATAGTTGTGTGAATCTCCATTTGCTTGGAGATTTTTCTCTTTTTTTTGCTACTACTTCTTTTCAAAGTCATTTTCCCTATTGGCTTTTAGTTATAACTTATCTTCCAGTAACATGCAAATTGTAGTGCTTATTTATGTGCACACACCTCTAATCTGCTAAATATTGGGTACACACATACACACGCAACTCACATGCATGCAGACTTAGAAATGCAGAAATTATTCTGCAGAAAGTAGCATCCTGAAGAGAAAAGTTAAGAGGGATTGTCAGAATGTGCTAGTTGTCTGCAAAGCTCTTCTATATTGGTAATTGTTTAAAATTCAATGGATCTGCATCAGATCTGCCCCTCAATTATTAATTACCTGTTTGGCTGAGAATCTTAGCAAATCTTCCTGTTACCTTCCTGCTAATGACTTTCCTAGATGTGTACTTACATGTTGGAAAAGCATTGGCTGTGCTTGTAGAGCTCTTAGAGAAAGCACTGACTGGCTTCGTTTTTACCACAAATAAATTATCTGACATCTACTCAGGGTATTTTCTTGTTTATTCTTGCCATTGAACTTCAATTTAATTATTTCTGTTGAACTGACTCGTTACTTTCCAAAAAAATTACTTACATATTAAACTTGTCCCTTCTAGCTATTCGTTGTCTTTCTTGTGCAGATTCCCAGTCCCTAATGAGATATTGCCGCCTTCTTGTGCAAACACTCCTATAAATTCACAATCTGCACTACCCATATGTGTATTTTCTTAATTCTCTGAATTGCTGGATTAAGGGTTTCCAACTCCAGACACTTGTGTAGCAGTCTTTCTGCACAGTACTCTCTATAACCCGTTTCTGATCCATCCCGCGGAGAAAAATCAGAAGGCAAATTTCTGAGATTTCTCCATAAGCTTTGGACACTCCAGTTTTCTTTCTCCAGCAGCTTTGGGTACGTCCTTCAGTCTCAGCTTTAAGGGCTGAAACATTAAACTGTGAACTCCCCAGCATCAGTATGAGCTAATAGCCTGGCTGTTCCAGAAACCTTTACAGGTACTCCTGGTTGTTTGGTTGATGGCCTACAGGTGGTCCTGTGGACTGGAAGAACGCAGGTATAACAAGGCACAGTATTTTCAGATGGGCAACATATAAAATGATATATCCGTAATGCTTTATGCTTGTTATCATCTGGTGGGCAGCCTCCATTACGACCGCCACGTGAGGCAGGAGATGAATTTGCAGAGCCTTCACTGCTCAGAGAGCAACCCTCCAGGATCGTTTCTGGCACATCGTTGAAACTGGGGTCTGAAAGTGCAGTGGAAAACCAGGACGTGGCTGTGTAATTAAAGACTGTGCCATAATCCGTTTGCACAGGAGGACAGAGTTAATACTTCCTTGGCAACCTTTTCTGCAATGTTATCCATTTTGCAAACCTAAACAGTTTGTTGACTCTGATGTTGCAGTTACTTTCTGCAAACACATTCCTTTTTCTAAAGTCTTGTTTTTGTAGTTAAAAAATGTATAAACATTTTAATTTAGAGTGAACCTTTCTTTAATATATCTTGGTCCAAAAATGGGATTTTGAACTAAACCACAATACTTTCATGGCATTTCCAAGCTATTGGAATAGGAAAGCAAATAAATGTTTGTCTTCAACAAAATATTTCTGGTGAAAAACAGAAAAAAAATTTTTTTTTTTTAAAGAATCCAGTGGAGATTCATGTTGAGACTTCGGAAACCTGGCTGTAAATGGGCTGTGCCTTTGTAAGGTAGAAAGAAGCTGAGCTCACAGATAAAAACTAAAAGTAATGCGAAAAAATATTTCTCGCTACATGCAGTCCATTGTTGTGAAAGAATAATCGTGGTCTTTCTAAGGAAAGTGGTGTTAGAAAATTAAAATATACTTAATATAGTGGTTTAGCTGCACATCAACCTGTAATAAACTGAAAATAGGAGGGGATTATCTGTCTCCTCATTGTTAGGAAGCCTTTCTTTTTGTACTTGGAAAGCAGTCAGTTTTACGGTGACTGTAGAAGGCAGGTCGTGTTTAGCACCCCATTCTGCTGCAGGCACCGAAGATTAGCCGACCTCCAGGGTCATGTCTGATATTCTCAAAAGACTGGAGAAAGATGCACCGGCCGAGTAAAAGAGTATTATTTATTTATATCTTAATCCATCGGTTTTGGGGAACTTGGCATTCAAATAAAACAAAGTGGCTGATGAGAATCAGAGTGAAACAATATTGTACGAAACATCATTTTCCAGTCACCAAAATGCATTTCATGTTTGTGAACCCTGTCCCCGAAGTTATGGCCAAGGAAGCAATTGTATGATTGCCTCTTTTTTATCAGACAGCTTGCTTTCTAGGATGGGCAATTTTCCATAGCAATCCATCACAATGAAACACTGCTCCTCTGAGCCCCACAACACCATGGATAACTATGGCAGCAGGGAACCCATATGTAATTACTACAATGATATCCTCTACCAAATTGCATGAACTGGTCGCAAAGCAAGGTCACAAATTATGTGTTGTTCCTGCTGCCGCACTAAAAGGAGTTCCAATATCAGACACATTTTGTAACCTGCTTCTTTAGCTCTGCAGCTCCTTCTCAATCTTTTTTTTTTACTCTTCCAAATTAGACTAGTATTTTAGCTACAAGGCTTTGAAACCAAGATTTTATTTATCGCCTTTGAAAATATTAATGTACTTAAATGAGAAAAACACTGAAAGGTACAAGATCTGTCTGTTCCTGTACACACAAAGAGTACATGAAAGTCTTTCACATAATTAACCAGATTTATTGTTGTTGCTGAGTGCTTTTTTCTGTATAACAAAGAAAAGAGCAATCTAATAAGGGAATCAAACAAACAAGATGTCCTTTATGAAGTGGAGCTGATAATGAGTATTTGAAATTTGAAGACTTCTGTTTCCCTCTTTGCATTGATACGAAACAGCAGGTGATTTCCTTTAACTATGAAGGGTACAGTAAATTAATATTGCCAAGAGGCATTGAGGAAGACACATTCCACCACTACTAAAATATTGATAAAGATGTGAAATTTTTGTCACATCAAATATGCTTCGCATTTGGTACTCCACAAGAAAAACAGAGCGCAGCATTTAATCCAGCCACCATCTCTTAATAAAAATCTCATTTCAAGAGATGAAAACAGTATGGAGTAGAGGCAATTTTTAAAAGATGCATATCTTTCTTCAGTTTTTATGTAAACTACATGCCTGCTTGTTCAGATGTGTGACTGTGTATCAGCACACAAATTATAGATATAAGAATACTTCAGCCGCGCACAAAAAACCCCCAACACTTCAGTAAAAACACCTTAAAGCTTCAAAGACAAAGGAGTTCTTCTCCATTTTATGTCAGTTTCCTTGTGTAAAGTGTGGCCTCAGTCCTTATTCACTGTCTGCTTTCCAGCCCTGTTATGGATACATAATGAATAGCTGTAGTCAGCTCCAAACACAAATGCAGGAGAACTTTTTATGACCAAAGCTCTCATTATTTGCTGGAAGGACGTTTCTCACTGAGCAACCCTTCCAGAAATGGCATGAGAAGGTCTCAGGTCGGATGTTCAGCAGCAGAGGAATGTGCAAATAGCAACCGCCTGTAAAACATTTAGTTTGGGTGACGTACCACCCTCCCGTAGCGATTCGCTCTTGGAGGCCAGGTCACTCTCCAGAGTGGCACTAAGCTGCCTTGACTGTAAAACTGTTGTCCTTTCTCATCCTTTAATCCCCTGCCATGTTGACTGCCAGCCTCCCAGTAGTGTTGGTCAGTCCTCTCGTCCTGCTGAGTACCAGTAAAAATGTGTTTTCTGACATCTGCAGGAAAACACTGGGGGTCTGCACAGACCAACATGCTGCACAGAGCTGTTTCTCCCTGCCCAGCCTGGATTTATTCCCTGAGCATAATCCAGCCTGTGGGCTGGGGGAGCCAGCACTGCTGAGATGAGGAAAGACACTGAACCCTTATAGCTTAAAATAAACAAAGAAATCTAATAAAATGGTGGGAAAAAATATTACAAGTTACTAACGCTTATTTAAGTGAGATTTTTGAAAATGGGGATTTACAATAGAATGTGTCTGCTCATCCTCAGCAGCACTGCTATCTTGGCCTATATACACACTTTTCTAGTTGTGGGGAGAGATGCGTGTCTCTCTGACAGACAGCCCCCTGGTATGGATATAACCATGCCTAGACAATTAGGCTACGGTGGTGTCTCATAACCTCTTGCCCATCAATCCAAGATATGTGGGAATTACACTAGCATCACATCCTCTGGAGAGCTTCAAATGACTACAGTGATAAAAAAAAATAATTGTCGAGAAAATGTGTTTTTCTCGCCATATTGCACTGGGCTTTGAGGAGGACAGCTTCTCTCTCATTTCAGGGATCAAAGGGGGCCCGCCTGCTTTGTAACCCGCTGAATCTGCCACCTTGAAATGCAGACCACCTATAACGCACGTTGCACTAGCCTTGCTCTGTGGCTCAACCCAGATCGCTTTTCTCTGTTTCTCTCCCTGGTTTTCAGCTGAGAAGAACAGCCCACAGGGACCCGGTTTGATTTCTGGGTATACTTTACATGCAGCATTTGGGACAAGTAGTCTTTGAAAGCCTAGCTGTTGCAGTGCAAGCACAGTGTAGTGAGTACCCTACCAAGGGTCCCGAGTGTTGAACTGGGATATTTTTCTTCCCGTGGAAGATAGAAGGGGGATTTCACAGCATAATGGAACATTCGAGAGCTGAAAAAACCACAAGTGTTAAAAGAACACCTTTTCCTAGGTGTTCCTATTCACAGTCCCTGGACTGTGACATTTCTCTTGTCATACATTCCCTATCTGTACATCTTAGAGATCCCGGTTTGATTTTGTCACACATGAGTTATTTCCGTGCTCAAAAAATTTGTAAGAGATTTGTTCAAGATTATGCAGTAAATAATTGATTTGTCCCTGATTCTGTATTTTTCATCTACCTGTGTTCTGGAGCACACAGAATAAACACTTTGAAAAAGCAGCAATCCTTTTAACCTACTGCTGAAAGCCAGAATGAATCTCACATTTTTTGTTAACTTTATTTTCACTATTTTCAAAGCAATACAGTGTTACATTCCCATAAGGACCGGTTTCCTGTAAGGCATTTCAGAAGAAAAAGTCAAAGGCAACAGAAACCAGTATTTCTTCCCAAAGACTAGGGATGATACGTCCAGTCATTCTCACTGCCCACAGGCCTCTTATGTTACTCTTCTGCTCTTTAGGGCTTGTTTTTCCCTGGAGATTTGGGTTGGGTTTTGTTATTGCTGCCTCCAAGGCTCCCACTTGCTGGTGTTTTGCAGGGAACACTCCACAGACCCTTTACTGGTAATAACAGAAGGAATGAGAGTTTATCGATGATACTCTTTTAAAGAAACAGTGAGGAGAAAGAAGCAAAAGTCTGTTATTTTTTGAAAAATTTAGCATTTGCCTGTTTTTTAAAATAAAAATATTTTTTTTTTGTTTTAAACAGTGAAAGGAAAGTGGACCCAGTGGTATAATAGATGGAGATATTCAGTAGCAGACTTCACATAATATTAAAACTATAAACCTGTCTTTGCTTTAATTAAACTACTAAAGCAGTTAGTCTTTTAACCAGAAGAATTATTGCTCTAAAGTGAAAGAACGGAAGGGAGCAGGCAAAAAAACCATGATAAATTAAATCTCTCATCTTTGATTATTTAGTATGCCATAATATTTATGTGAAGCTTCTAATTTTTACATGTCTGTATGTCAGAGAGCTTGTAATCTATGCTGGTGTGTTGGGGACTCAAGCGCGGGGCACAGCTCTCATCTCCCTGGCGTCTTGGCTTTCAGTCTCCGCGTTGCTGCATCCTTCTTCCAGAAGGACTCCCCTCCCTCAGTGGTATGGAATAAAAAGGTAGCTCGGGTTGCTGTGGAAACCTTAATTTTGACTTCAGCAGCTTGTTTGCTGGTTAAGATTTCCATCTTCAAAATTGCATCAATTTTTCAAAGTGTAATTATTTATATAAACACATTTCTTTTGCGGTGTTTGAACAGTTCACAGTGGACATTGTGGGAATCTAATTTATAGAGTAAGGGTTTCATGTGGTTGAGAGTAACGATTAAAGAGAAACTGCAGAAGTGACCACTATACCTATTTACCCTTGATAATTTGCAGGGCTACGTCTTGGTTGCTCAATATATTTTCATAACTCAGTGGATACTCATGGATTTTCCTTTAGAAGAATTGATGTCATCCCTTAGGGATGTGCATATTGTCTTTGGAAATTACGATTCGTAGCTTGTTGGGGAGCACACAATAAAAACCTAGAGAATTTAGCCTGTGATCTATTTTATATTTGTTACAGTTTTCAGCAACTCTCTTGAAAATCAAGCAGGTTTATAGTTTCTCAACCACAAGCCCCAAACAGAATATTTTTCACAGTCTCAAGAGATGCAGAAATGTGACTTTTGGTAATTTCTCAATGTAATACTTTGCATGTTAGCAACATGACCCATCTACAAGTCCCTGGGAGTCACAGTAACAAAATCACATTCTGGAAATGCAAGGATCAGACCTGAAGAGACACAAAGTTCTGGTTTAAATTCAAAGGAGAACTAGTAAAAAATATAATTATTTTAGAACCCATGGCTTTTTATGAAAATTGAGTTTTATCTCTTCAGCTTGAGAGAGGAAAGAAGCAAAACCTCAACATCCATCAAAAATAACCGACTCCTGAAATAACAGCAGTCTGTAATTAGTAAGAAGTTTCACATGTATCTGTCTCCTATATCACCTGTCTAGGTGATACCCACCCATCTAGCAATACCCACCTCCCTTACAAACAGAAAAAACAGGAATCAGAAAAAATCATGGAGGGAAGAAATCATGGGTGCGGGGAGCACAGCTAAGAGATGTGAGAGATGGAAAGCAGAGTCACAAAGGCGTCTGTAAGGTTAATGCAGTGTGGGCACTGAAGTCCTGTTCAGCACACGATTGAAGGGTGTGAGCCACATCAGTACAAAGCGGCTTTGGGAGCCTCTGCTGTGGGTTTGATTGAACGCTGGTTTGGAAGGCCAGCATCAGATACATTCACTGATGGTATGCAAAATTCATCACTGGTTGCAATCCACCAGTAAGTTGGGAATGAGAGATTTCAGCCCAGAATAACCACTGTTCTCTAGTGCTCTGAGGCTAATGATGCCTATAGGCAGGTATGATGGGTTAGTGTGCCCCGGTGTTATCTTCCTCCCCCTTTGTTTACATAACTTTGGAAAGAGCTGCTGTGAGTGGCCCAGGACATCAGCATCCAAGGGAACAGTTTCCATCAGTCTGATTTGACAGAAATTCACAGAACTCCAATTTTTTCTTAAGTTTCATGATGACTCCTGACATCTTCCTTTCATCCCAGCGACAACAATTTATTTCCTTCAGAGCTGAGGAATGTACGTGCTCATTGGTGCCGCTTGCCACTTTTTTTCTGGTTGGGCATGTCCTGCAGCATGGGATATTTCTGTGATCCATCCATCTGCATAGCTGGCATCGTGTCTTGCTCGTGTGCCCTCGCCGGCTTCACGTGCATCATCCCGGCTTGCAACCTGGCTGTGTGCATCCTTGGGGAATGCGTGAGTGCATGATCTGTGTTTGCTGTATTTCTAGCACTCCCTGACTGCTTCGCTTGTTAACCTAATTTAAAGCAAATACGTGTGTCAACACAAAACCAGTGACTTCTATTTCAAAAATCCATAAATACAACATATAATCTTCAAATTCTATTCTGGGCTATAGATCGTGCTGTGAAAATCAGAGTGGTTATATGAAGTTTATTGAACAGTAAGTGGCTCAAAATCTCTAGTAATATCCACAGACTGGTACTGATACTAAGCGAAGTGGCAGACGTGCTTTATTAACTTCCGCATAACAACAGTGCTCTGCGACAGTGTAATCTTTCAGTCTTACCTTCTTCTCTGTCATCACATGTTTACAAAATTGCCCCTGATATTCTTCCCCTGAATCATATCACAAGCCACCAGCTGAAAGATTATTTCAGGAAAGATGATTAGGAAAGAAGGATCTTGAATAGTTTATCTGAGCTGGAAGACATGGACATCGCTGATAGGATTTATTTATATCAAAAGTAAATTCTCTTTATTTTCTGGAAGCCTTAGTAAAATAGAGTTAAAATGATTGTGCTCTTTTAGTTCAGTTAAGCAGGTAATATTTTTTAAAAGCATAATGGTATAATGGGTCCTACGTTACATTTCACTGTAAGTGTTCAAAAGTCTGAAAAAATGAAATACTATTTTTTGATGGGCTGAAACATATTTAAATTTCAGAGAATTTTATTCAACCTAGTGTACATTCTTTTGCCTCCGCTTTGTAAGCATTGCATTTGGCTGAAAAATGACTGAATTGTTGAATCAATGGAAATCTGAGGAGCTAGGCAATTACTCCCTCGCTTGTTCATGGCTTTGGATTCACTAGTCCATGTAGTTGCAAGAAGCGATTCATTTGAAATTGATAATTAAGTAAATGCTTTAAACTCTTAGAGCAGATCTCTCCAGTGGGGCAGACTGTGCGCTGCTCTGACAACTGGTACCTACATTGGTAAGCATTGCCAATATATGCGGCTGGAATAAGTCTTGTGCTTCCTAGGTTTCAAAATTTCCATGAGATTAATTTGATGCTCATGGCTTCTGCAGGTGAGTGTAAGTGACCTCACTGCAAACATCTAAACGTTACTACAGGGGTTTTTTTACAAGCAAAAGTGCAAAAAATCGAAAGGATAACTGGAAGAATAATGGTAATATAACAAACAGTCCTGTTGAGTCCTACATATAAAACGTACAAGAGTGGCTATGTGAGGTAGAAAGATTTCTGAATAATATTGTGGCATACCAGACCTATGCTCACATAACACAGCTAGTCCTGGATGGTGAGTTTTCAAGAGGTTTTCAGTGCCTGGCAGACACTGAGAAGACTGAATTTAAATATTGAAGGGTCAGAGCTAGGGATTTTCTGTGGTTAAATTGTGGTATTTTCTTGGATTATATTAAATTCAGAAAACTAAATGAGGCTTTTTCAGCAGTTTACCAATATCGGAATTAGTTGTGTATTTTTTTCTAATTGCATTGCTTATATGAGAAGACTGTTTAATTAAAAATACATGTTCTTGGGAGAATCCCCTGAGGCAGCCGCTAGCAGGGACATCCCCTGAACACACCCATTGTGCACAGTGCCACAGGAAAGCACACAAATCTGTTCAATCACTGTGATTTGTTAAGGGAGATTTAATAATTTTTCACAAAATGACTAGCGTATTTAGATGTACAGGAAAACCAATGTAAATGGAGTCTTCTTACACAAGGTTGCAAAGACAGTAAGTAGGAAGAATTGTGTTGCAGTGAGGAAAAATAATTTTCAAAGTTAAGACAGAAAATAACATTATCTTCAACATAATGAGCAATCGTTAATTATTGGGCTCATAGGCTGCAATGCCTCTGCCAACGCTGTTTTGTAAAACAATTTTCATTTCCCATTTTCTGTTTTCACTTTGTGTGAAAGATTATAGATGCAGCATGAAAAATGATCGAGTACGAATCTATCTTCTGATCTAGAACATCTATCATCTGATCCAACCCAGAAAGAAAAATTACGCTCTTTATTTATTTACTGCCCTAGCTACATTGCTCAGTTTTATACCAATGTTACTACCTGGTGTCGGCAACTGCCAGAGCTTCCCTGTGTCCTCGGCACTCCTCGGGGCTCTGCGGGCAGCTCCCTCTCCCTCCCCTTCTCCACTCTCAAAACTTGGGAAACGACAAGTTCTCACATTGTGTCCTGAAAGCTATCAAATGCTATTCAGTCAGAGGTCTGGCAGGCTGAGGCAAGAAATGCAATTTAAAGGCAAAAAGGAAAATCCTGGAAATATCCTCTGGCTACATCATCCCAGTTATATCACAAAAGAGAACAAGTTTTTTGGGAGAGACTTGGGTGGTACCTGCTTCATCCGGCTGTGCCTGTGCAGGATGCATTGATCCCCTGGCAGTGATAAGAGCAGTATAAAGGCAAAAATAACCCCTGGAGATTTCAGAGGAGGATGAACAGTGCAGGCACCAGGACCCATTAAAGAATGTGGGTCACGAAGCTGATGGCCACGAGGACCTGTCCCGGCAAGCCAGGAGGGTGTGTTGGACTCCTCCACAGGTATTTTCCCACAGCCGCTCTCAACCGGCTTGTGGATGTTTTGTGGTGATGCACTGGGAGGGCACTGATTGCATCCCTAGGGAGTCTGGTAGCCCTGCATGGGGCAGGTTAAACTGCTGGGGCTTAAAAAGCCACCAGCCACATTATTTAATAAAATATATAAAGTGTGGCCAGGGTCTGAGTTGTCACTGAAATGCTTATACGCAGCGCCTCCAAACACAGGTCCCACGTTAGGAGTGTGAAATTCCCCCAAGACCAAACTGAAAGGGGAGTGACACATGGCAGGTCACAGCTCAGACCGGGGAGGCAATGACAGACTTGGATAGGCTCAGACCTTGTAGTCCTGTCACCTGTAAGGCATGCCTAGTGTTTGCATGGAAACAAAGTGCTTGTATCTTTAACTTCACCCGGGAATTGCATGTTTTGCTTCAGATAAGTAGACTACTGTAAAACAAATCCAGCTTTGAAGAGTTAGCACTGCCTGCACAGAGGTTTTATAGGTTCTTAACTTTAAACAGTCATAGCATGTATTCCCTAGGCTTTACCAGATGTGAGCACATCTAAAATTGTTCTCATTTGCATGATTCTATGTTTTGTAAATGCAGATGCTAAAAAGCATTGGTGTTTCTTAAAATCCAAGTGAATATTGTTTTGGAAACACGTGATTTGGTGTTTTTGTAAGCTGAAATATTTGTGTAGCTGTGTTCTTATAGCCAAAGTGGTATGAGGATATAAAAAGGCAAAATATTTACAGGGAAAGGTAATATTATTTATTAGACTATCTGACAGAATTGGGAAAAAAATAAGCAAGGTTTCAGACACATGAGGTCTTCCTCAGGTCTGATGTAGATGTCATAAGCTTTAAACTATATTTAAACTACTTTGAGCTTAAGTTGATTGTATTAATAGTTACGTGATTTAAAAGAAAAAAGTCCTTGGTACTTGAGGACTAGAGGTGGATACTAGCAAAGGGAGAGGTGAAAAAGGCATTAGTTCTTCTAGGACAAAGAAAGAAAAGCAATAACCAGCTGTGAAATAGCAAGGGTCTAGCTGGAAGTGAGAAAAATTGTCGTATGCCATAAAGCCACCTTCCCCTCTGTGTCCATAATTTTAAGTGTCCCCTTGAGTTATGAATTTCAATTCCCAGGCTCGGCTTTTGAAGGTATTTTTAAGACTTTCATGAGGACAAGGGCTGAGAAGTCAGAGTTGGAGTGGCTAGTCTGTGGAAACAGATTTCCCACTGACAACTGTGTATCTCTGTCCTCTGTCGATTATATCTGAAGCGTCCTCATTCTGGTGTAGAGCAGCTCGTTTTTGGGAGGGTATCCTGTGCCTAGGGTAGAGGGTTGCAAATCAGGGGCTGTAGGATGCCCAGACTGTGATGTTTCTGGTGTGGGAAGCAGTTACTAAATGGGAGTGCATCATGCTGATGACACGTTGACAGATTTTGGGTTTAGGGATCTCTGATATGATGCTGTATTTTGGTCTACAAGAATTTGGCTTCTGATGTTAAGACAGGCTGAGGGGTGTTGCTGATTGCCAAGAAAGGCAGTAGTAGGAAAAGCTACTTTAAATTATGATCATCCAGATTGTTTGTTGATTTTTTTCCCTGTTTCCATATAGGGTGTTTTGTGATGAACAGAAGTACATGACCATTGGCGTTTTCATTCTGTATTCTGTTAAGTGTATACACTGTTCATGCCCCTAAACACATGTTCTTGTTGGGGGCAGGGGCAGCTCTCTTTAGAAAATTTAGATTGATGAGGTGGATGTTGCCAGTGTCCTCAGGGAACATCAAGGGTGATGTAACCATAACCTTTTTCGTGTATTTTCAATGCCTGTTGGATTTGTGGAGGTTGGATTGCTGCTCTGTGGGGGTTGAAAATGTTTAAATATTTGACACTGTGGTAAAACTGACACAGATGCAAAAACATATTCCCAGCTGGATTAGAAAGAAGCAGAAAGTGAATTTGGAACAGCTGCCTCACCTACAGTGCTTGTAAATAACAAAGTAAGAAAGCCTGAGAAACAGCTGGAAAAGAAAAGGGTCTTGTTCCACTGTATATTAGTGGAGACAAAAAAGCAAAGAAAGTTATGTTGAGGTTTGGGAGTGCAATATTGATCAAATCACACCTGAAGACTTTGTTAAGTCGTACACCTCTTTGCCTCCTTTATAAATAGCTATGTTTGGTTTTTAACCTGTCTTTGCAGTTCAGTCACTTTTTTGCATCTTGGGGGTAGCTTTATTCTGCATGAGAGCTGTTTTGTCTGGGGGTTTCTTCATGAAGTGAAAAACAGAAGTAAAGATAAAATTCTGAACAGCGTAGGTGTCACTTCAGATTACAGCTTTCAGCTCTGCTTGTAAGGTTGCACAAAGAAGTACAAAATGGAAGTTAAAAATATTTGAAGATGGAGTTGAGGGACCTATTTTGGCAGGGTCACATTTAAGGATAAACTCCGGAGAAAGAGCATGTCCTGGATTTCAGCAATTTCTCATCTGCAGTGATATGGGGCCAGACCTTCCACTGGCGCTGTCCCATCAAAGGCTGCAGTGGAGCTGCAGTGATTTACCCCATGGGTGTCTGCCTGCCCCCTTACTTGCAGCACAGCCTCCGATGTTTCAGAAAGAAGCATTTCCATTGTATTTTTTCTGGAATATGTTTATTTCTTGCTTTCTCCAGCCACTCACTGTGTGCTGCATCAGCCTGTGACAGCTCAGGAGAGGCACTGCAGGTCCTGCTTCTGGGTGGAGATTACCCAAAGGCAGTGGTGTCCTAACCAAAATTTCTTCTAACTATGATTCATTTAAGCTTAAAGAGATAATAACTGAAAAATAAGACTTGATATTACTTTAAGTATCAATTGAAGGAATCTCAGTAGGCCTGAGGTACACAGTTTGAGGACAACTTGAATGCACCATAATTGGGAAAGATTTATTATTGAGGATAACCTCTGACTGAAATGAGCCAACTTCTCCCTGTATAGCATGCCCTGAAATTTAAATACATGTCAGAAGCAGTACTAAATATAGCTACTGGCATTATTGTTAGCATAAGCAGAGCTGGTTTTTATAAAACCAATATCCTTTCTGCTATGGTGTGCTAACAGCCTTTGCCTAATTACTAATGTTTGCAGTTGAGGGAATTTTGATATGATGAATTGCCTATTACTTGATGAGACATTTTGGACGCAATTTAAATTCAGTGTCAGTGTTCCACTTCAGTAATATGCTGTGTTTTCACCGTTTTTTAATTTACCTTATTTGGTCGTACAGATTTACTTTAAATTATGACAAGACCAATAAAAATCCAGAAGCCACTCAAACCCTTGGCTAGTGGTGCTGGCTAAAGCTGTGTTACTGGTCACAGGCTGCATGGTATATATGGAAGCATCCAACAGCAGTGGTATTGCCAAAAAATCTCTATTTAAAAAAAAAAATTCTTTTGCAAATCATTTATTTTCCTCTGTAAAATGCTCACGTCTGCCTTATACCCAGATCATTCTACCTCATCGAGTCTGTATCTTTGTGCAGATGCAGTGTTTGCTATTTATCTATTATTTTAACAAATATATTTAACAGTGTACAATACCCATGTGGTTCATATTGGTCCATTGAATATGTTATGAACTTCTGTTTAATTTTGCTTTCCACCTCTGCAAGGGTTGTGATTTTTTTCCTTAAGTGCGTGAATTTAAATAAAATTTCTGGGGTCTTTTGCAGTTTACCAAAGATGTTAAAATCAACTCATTTAAATGTAGTTCTCCTAGGAGAGCGACTGAGGAGGAGGTCATGGTGTGGTTATATGTTGATGTTTTCTAAGATTGTAAATGGTGGTTACAGTTTTTTGGTAATAATGCAGGGGGGAAGGAATGGGTTGGCTAAACAAATGGTGTGTCATGGTCAGTGAAAGAGTTGCTTATTCTCTGTATAGCCTAAGCCAGAAAAAGATGAGGACACGTACTAGTACAGGTTTCCTTCACGCCCGAGTACTTGACTAGGCATACAGAGGCTGAAGAAGTGCTGTAGCATGGGATGTGAGAGTCCTCAGGGATTGCCACGTTAATAATTTCTCTCGGTAGCCAAGGAGGAGGAGGAACTTCAAATAAAAGCTGCGCTGTAAGGAAAAATGGCACCCTGTGTAATTTTGGAATATTTAGATTCTTTTTTATTTTAATGCAATTGCAGATCGTGTTATACCTGTGATTGCAAAAGTAAGTTTGCTGAAGAAAACAAGGACTGAGCCCCAGTGAAGGGAGGCTGCTTTCAGGTTTCACTGCAAGCTGCAAACAGGAATAACCTGGTCCCGGGAGGCCAGCAGCACTGGTCAGCCCTGCAGCAGCACTGGCCTGCGCTGCCTTTGCAGGAAAGCCCTAGGAGGACGTGAGGGTTGAGCGTTTAACCTCCCAGCTGGGGCTTTTGTTTGCATCATATAATATCGTCTGTTTGCATTATTTGGCCAGGGCTCAGTTTGTCCTAAGACAGGAAAGCTTTGGAGAAAGAGCCACCTCGAGGTACTGCAGCAGCAGCAGCAAGAGAGTTTTGCTGCCCCGAGGGCCAGGATCAGCTGCAGGGGAGAGGCAGACAGTGGAAGTGGGCCAGGGTAGGCAGAAAGCCAGGGAAGAGCCTTGTTGAACATGGCTGGAGGGACAAGGAGCCCTTTGCTCCCTGCTCAGCATCGCCCTGGCCAGCTTGGGTCCTCTCCCCAGCCGTGGTGCGGGCCTGGAGGCTATTTATTGTCCCCAACACTCTGCTTCCACAGACAAGTTTTGCATTGCACGTGCCTTGATCCTAAATGCTGTTTGAAACAAGCCTGCTGAAAGGTGGAGTTTTACCTTTAAGGTGTGGGTGTCTGCCAGCCCAGAGTCAGCTCTGGTTCACTCATTCATCAGAGCAATGACTTTTTAGCCTGTTCTAGACTAATTGACCAAAAAACACCCTTTCTAAGCCTTAGGCTACTTTCCCCAGTAGATGATGAATCATTGTCTTCTACTTTAAGGAGTAGAGTACAGTGAAATTTTTGATTTTGTATCCTCAAGAGGAATACACCTCACTTTGGGACTGCACGCCTTCCCTGTGTGCGTTGGATGGGTGCTTGGCTTGGTGAAGGATTATGACTTGAGCCTCATTTGAATTCCAAAGACTTTGCTCATAGATAAATATACTTATTTGGCTGTATATTCTTTATTGTCTCTTTTTAAAATGCTTTTTCATAGACAGATCGCCTTCCTAATAACACCCATGCTTTAATTACAAACATGTATAGCAGGCACACTGAGGAGTACAGTGCTGGTATGAATCAAATGCAGTATCTGAAGGTTTCATCACTTTCTGGAGAAGTATTATTGCACTGTGAAGGTCAATCCAACCTATTAGTGTATTGATAAGTGCAAGGCAGCAGTCTTCCTTCAGCAGAGCCCGTAGAAAATTATGAATTTGTTCACGGTCCCTGCGCCAGTCCCCACACTTCTTTTCTCCACTCCTTGAGTTCAGTGGCATTGCTCACTATAAGCAAAGGTGTCACAGCTGAGTTCTTCAGTTGGGCCAAGGGAAAAATGCAGGGGTACTTACCAGGGCCAAGGGACGTGCACCACTGATATCATGGGCAGCAGCAGTGGGTCAGTCAGCGCTGTCACAGAGATGGCTGCCTGGGGCGTACCCAGGAGGACAGGAAGGAAAACACAGGTAGGGAAACGCTGACAGTCCGGCTTGAGCAGCCGGCAGCACGCTACGCTGCAGAGGAGGCCTAGATCCTGCCGTAGCTGCCCTCCCTGTTCCCTGCAAGTAGCTGGGGAGCGCAAACATCCATGCAAGAAGCAGGTGATTGCACGGGCTTGCAGCTACAGGGCAGCCTGTGGTGGCACTGCAACAGTGCTGGTGTTCTCCGGGCACCACACCAGCAGGCATTGCAGCAGGTCCCCCAGCCGCCCTCCTCCCTGCCTGGCATCCGCTGCTCCAGCAAGACGTACCAGACAATGGGAAAAGGTGGGTGCATTTACGCCTGCAACCCTGCAATTCAACCCCGGGGGTCAGGAGACAGAATGGGATTTTTGGGGGGTTGTCTAGGCAGCTGTTGCGCCATTTTTTTCAGAAATGTGTTGTATTCGCCTGTTCACGTGCCCGTATGGCCCCACAGCTTACAGCCAGGGGAACCGCAGAGCTGAGTCAGCGCAAGAGCACACTGTCAGATGGTGACTCAGATGAGGTTATATCCCAGGACCCTTTTGGAAGTCTTGCTCTTGCCTTGTCTTTTGCTCTGAGCTTTCCAGCCTCCTTGGAAAATAAATGGATGATAGTTTTATGTTTGCCTTCCGCTGTTTGAGTGATGCTGCAGTGCTGTGGCAGGGAATGGGTGCTGGGTTCAGGAGTGCTGGTAGTAACTCCAGAGAAGATTTGCTTCCTTTGTTTCTCCATTGTCACAACATTAGCTTTTGTCTGAAACCTGCTTGTTCTGAGGTTTTAGGTTGCTAAGTATTGAAGATGTCTACACAGATATTTACACAATTTCAAAGCCTCTGAGCTCCTGACTCCCTGCTCTGGAAAGATTGTCACTGCTTTGAACCTTGCACACAATTTAAGAAATCAAACAAGAGCAAAAGAGTCATGGCAATGAGTAACTAGGCACAAAGGTGGTTGGATCAAAGAGGACGTCTCATCTTCTTCTTTCCTGCCTGCGAGCTTACATAAACACCTCACTCTTAGATCCCAGCTGTGCAGATGTGTAAATTATTCAAACCAACAAACAAATTAGATACTGTACATGCCAGAAGTGGGAAACAGGTAACAACAAAAGTCTTAGCTGTGAGATTTGTTTTGGGCAATGGAGGAAAACAAGGGGAGTACAATATACGGTAAAGATAAAATAGTGGCTGTGCAATGTATGGTTTGCATTCTTCTTGGATTTTGAGAGGCCATCTTTCAATGCCAAAGACGATTCTCAAAGGTCACCTGTAAAATCCTTTGAAAATATAGTTCTTTTGAATGGAGAGTTATTTTTGCTAAGGTATTTTTTAAAAAAGAGAGACACAGAATCGTCCTGACTTCAGAGATATCAAACTAAGCTAATACATACAAGTTAAAAACATATGTAATTAAGTCCATAAGGACCCAAAGGCTGTGACAGAGTGAATCCCTGTTCCGACAGAAATTGATGTTGAATTTTCCAGCACGGGATTTAATCCCAGGTATTTTGGATGCGCTGGCTTTAGCATCACGTGTTGATCTGGAACAGCAGGGCCAATGTCATAGCTGTAGAAGACACGAGGGACACTGGCCTCAAGGAGAGGAAAACGTGCTGCTGGGAGCCTCAGCAGAGGTTGTGTATGGTGCCCGTAGCTGTCGCCTCCACACGGTGCCCTGCAGTCCCTGCACGCACAGGAGCTTACAAGTGGCAGAGCAGGGGAGGAGGAAAGAAGGAAAAGCAAAGGGGGGATGTGTCAAGAAAATGGCACTTCATGGCAAGACTTTTTTATCTTGTAAAGTTGCATTAGGAGTACACGGGTCATTACTATAACTTGAACAAAACCCAGAATCTGTTTTTGCTTAAGATCTCGTATTGCAGATCTGCAGGCCCGCCAAATAGCTTCTAGAGATGTTTTCTCTGTGGCTGGGCTGCAGCTTTTCACAGCTGTAGTCTCTGCTGCTGTTGGAAAGGAGGATGAGGGAGGTTTAATGCTTATGACTCAGCGAATCGTTGCAGGACCAGAGGCAAACATGAGGCATATCCACCTGAGTGTGAAGAAGAAACAAAGTGGTACCTGCTAGGCCAAGGGGAGCGTGAGGAGATGTAGCAGGAGATGACACTATAGGTATAGACAGGCATTCATAGGATTAGTTCCAAGAATTTATTTCACTGGATAAAAGAGGAAAATGAAATTTAAGGCTTTAAGAAGATAAAAAATATTATGTTTTAGTCCAAGAATTTTCCAATGAAGGACCTACCTGTCAAGGCAGGATCATTTACAAAATTGAGTATCAGAGACAGAGATTCATGAAAAAACCTTGGGAAAGAGGACAGAGAGTACTGTGTGGCAGGACTCAGGTGGAAGGAAGGAGAGACAACAGAGGGTAGCTAAAAACTGTGAAGTAGCAGTAGTAGTAGAAATAAATCAAATGTGTGAGCACAGCTTAGGTAGAAGAAGCTGGGCTCAATCATATTTATGTTAGTCATCCACCTTTGTAAAAATGAAATTCAGGAAAAACTCTGGGACAGCTGGGAAAGCATCAGCCATTCTTCGATTTTGCTGAACTGCATTCCTTATCAGTTTGTATTTATGCAAAAATGAGTCTACATCTGTCCTGATATTTAATTACTGGTATTTTTTCATTAAAAACCAGATTTTGACCTGATTTTTTCAGGGGTGCATGTTTAGACACACCACAATTCTCAGAAGAGGAATCTGCATGCATCTTTTTTTAAGAAGAACTTGTGAGATGTAACATTTTTCAGACAGTTCACAGAAACTGCAACCGGTTCCCATTCTCTGCTCGCTTTAATAGCTTTTCTGAGGCTGCTGACCAAGGGGTATAATCTTCCAGAGTTACCTTGCATGGAATTAGTTTAGATGACTTCACTTCAGGAGCAACATGGAGATGCTAGGGAGACTTCAGCTGAGGTGTTTCTTAATCACGCAGAAGCTGGGAATCAAGCCTTAGCCTGCGAAGCTTAAAGGGAATGATTTCCATAATAGAAGGTTGATTACTCTGTATTGTGTATATGTACTTACATGTGGAGTAGGGGTGTTATAATCAATCTTACAGACTAAAGGATAGCAAAGTGACACAGTTGTTGGATCTGGCCATCTTCAACTTGGACATAAGGTATGATTTTCAGTGCTTGGGTGTAGCAAAGCAATGTAACAGCTTAGTAGAGGTAAAATAAAACGTCAGAATAGCTGGACTGGGAAAGGGGCCAACTCACCAACACCTGAATAATTTAATGTGAGATAAGGTATCTTTTTAGTATATGCATCTTTAAGTAAAGCATTTTAACCCATCTTCTGTGAGAAATTCTGGATCCTGTTAACAAGTGGGAATGTGTAGGGGAAAGAGGGAGCAGGAGGGGATGGATTAGACGGGAGGGCTATAGGCATACTTTCTGTCCCAGTAGAGTCCTCTCCCTTCATGGACCACAAAAGCATGGTGTTACTGCATTGCCAGCTGTAATCCCCAATTAACCACACTCTGCATTAGCCCTGTGACACACAGGGGTTTAACCCATTGCCTGCAGCAGTCGAGCAGTTAGCAAGGATTCCCCCATGCACCCCGCCAGCCATCACCACCTTCAGTGCACAGCTGGTTGTGTGCTTTCTGAGCATGTACCTCAACCTCCTTCCTCTGAAGAGTTAAAGGTGTCAGTGCAGCTGAATACACCATGGATGGTGACCTGAAGTGGCACAACAGTCCTGCCTTAGGCGACTGATCAGTCCCCAGGTCCAAGTGATCATTAGATGTGAGGATTTTCCCCCAGATCCAATTGGCAGAGACCCTGGGAACTACAAGCGCATTGCAGCTCCTTCCCATGGCTGCAGATGTTTGATGGCACCGTGGTGTTGCGTGCTCTCCAGTTATGTCAAGCAGTCAATCAGCTGGACAAAGAAATATGTGTGCCTGCCTCAAGTCCTGGGGCTTAATGTGAGGTCTCTGAGTGGCATATATAGAATCTGTAACATGCCTGGTGTCAATGTAGATGGGCCAGAGGTCCCTTCTGACCTTAAACATTTGCTCAGCTAATTGTATTCAAGTGAAATTACATGTTAAAGGCCATGTAGTAAGAACTGAACTGCAAAGCAGCATCTCCTGTTCATTTTTCTTCTGTCTGTCATTCTGTGGCCTTCTTTTGGTTTTAAGGCTGGATGTGACATGGACTTTCATTGTTTGCCTTGCTGGGCTTTCTGACTTTTGAGTCAAGATGTCTGTCTCAGGCTTCATGAGAGACATTTTTAGGTCTAATGTTAAATTGCAAGTTTGGAACAGTCTCTACTTTCTTCAGTTCTCGTTCACAACAAATGCATTTGATGGCAATTTTTTTCAGAACAATGTATTTCTGATTGGATGAAAAGTGAAAGTCATCCATTTGCCTCAATGAGCCTTTCAAATCATCTTCGGTTTCCTAATGTAGTGGTTCTTAACTGATTGTGGTTTACATGTTGTCTGCCTTGAACAGTGCTTCTTGAATGATGCGTATTTTAAAATAATCCGGACTCACTTTGACTAGTTTTCTAAAGCCAAAGCCTTTTTTCCTTGGAACAGAAATGTTGCTACTTTTTTGGTTAAATTGAATGCAAACTGCCTGATTTTTATGACAGTGAGAATACCATCATTAATTTTATAACTTTGCAAAGAATGCTGCCTTTTTTGGAAGCATTTATTTATTTATTAAATGACCCAATTTATTAAATGAACCATATATTTTTTTTCACAAAATGGGTGCCTTTCGCTGTAAGTTTTTAAAGATTTGTTTACATACCTGTGCTTCAGAAGATGTTATGCAATTCATGAATTCAGCATACAGTGACGTGGAATTTTCTTTCCTATGTCAACATCCATACTGAAACATTAGCTACTTACCCAGCATTTGGTACAATGTAAACATAAGCCTATGCACTCATACAAACCCAAAGGGTCATACCAGATGTCCTGGACCTTCCAGCAACTTATATTTTTAGTATCATCTTCTTAGTTGGTCCTTAATCATGAACACATATAGCTTAGAAATTATTACCTTGAATTACTTCTGTTAAAAAAAAATCCATAGTTTGTTAGAGTACATCAACCTCAATGAAATATAAAGCAAAACACTTAATGATTGGCTCAGATTTTTTGTGTGTGGCTAACAGAATCGTGTACATACTTCATTTTGTGTTTAATGATTTTTTTTCTCATTTTTGTGAGTTCTCCATGCAGCTAGAGGGGAGAGACAGTTACTGTTTCTGCAGATAGAAGGAGGACGTCCACTGGAGATGGTAGGGGTGCTGAGACCTGAGGCCACATACATTCCCATCAGCCTGGTTCCCCATGGAAATATAACTCAGGCAGTTGTGTGTGTCTGCAGTTCTCCTAGTTCCTTTGAACTCTGAATTTGACAGGGGGTTAAGAACTATTAAATCCCTACAAGTTTCCTGAAAGTAAACATCTGTGTAGAGGGAGAGCTACCCTGTAAGTGTTTGGACAGAGAGAAAGGCAGAAGTATGAGCTTACATACTGTTAGGCACCAGAGGATCTGCATGGGATAGGCCTCTTAATAAATATCCCAGCTGTGCGAAAACTTTCAGCTTCAGTCTATCTTTTCATAGAAATAGAGATCCAAAAGAAAAAACCAATCATCCCCTCCTTCGCTCATGAAATAGCATGTGTTGTAAAGGTGACAGTTTTCCCAGTTGTGATAGCTGTAGTTTCATCTTACATATAGAATCTTTCTTCTGATAAGCTAGAAGATTTACTTTTTATTACTACTTACTTACATATTTCTCAGTTTGGGAATAGAAAATACATATTCATTTCAGTGAGGCTATTTTAAGAAAGGAAATTGCTTATTTCCTCTTTCAAAAATTAGATCCCCTCGATCAATCAGATTATTGCAAACATGTGCTTTTTGTTTATTTTTTAATCCCGTAACATCCAATTAATTTAGTCTAATCTCTTACACGTAATCATGCAATGTATCTTCCTCATGGGTGGAAAGTAAATTGTGCTTTATGAAAATATTCAAATAAGTGGCTGGTCATTTCATTCTACCCTTTTTTTTCCTAAAAATTTTGGTGCTGTCGATCAACAACTATATATCTCCCAGTTGTGATACCAGTCAAACTGGTCAGTCACAAGTGGCCTGTTCCTTACATTGCGCCTACTTTCATAGTCTTCACTTTTGAGACTTTCATAGCTTCAGTTTGGTTATTTAATATTTTATAGTTAAAAGAACAGACTTGTTAAATGAAACTGCATGCTGTGATTTCACCTAACGGCTTCATGCTTTAAAAGAATTAATCCATGAAATATCTTAGATTTAGGGAAGATTGTCTCTTTAGGGTAAAGCTCAACTCTTGCGAATTGCATTTGATAACATTGGGACCTAGGCTTGCTAAAACTTCTGCTTCAGAAGCTTTCTTACACAGAACAAGCAGATTTTGTTTGGTTGGGCAGAATACCTTTTATTTTTACAGATAGTAAGTTCCTGTAACATCAAGTTACATTATGCCAATATCCTCTGAAGATGTGACATTTTCTTTGAATCTACAGTACACATGCATGAATAAAAGTAAATAAATCTACAATGCTAAAATTGTCAGAAATACCCCAGAATAAATAGACTCAGCGTGTACTGTTGCACCACAATTCTCCTAATTCTTCTTACCCTGAAATTGTGCATAATTATAGTTGCACACAAACCCATCCAGAGCATCGACCTGACCCACTGTGACAGATCCTATATTCTCATGGAATTGTAGTAATTTGTATGTCCATGATCAGGTTACAATCCAGCAGAGCACTTACGGCAACACTTCATTGTAAGCACCGGTACCTGAGAAGTCCCATTTAAATCAATAGCTTGTTTGGGCATTTATATCTGAGCAAGTGCCAAAGAGCTAAACTTGTCTTCTGTGGGAGGAGGGCCTTCTGATGGTAAATGGTACTTAGGGTTTGTCAACTCAGCTTCAAATAGCCGTATCAGCAGCATGTGTTTGTTTTCTTTTACTGGCACTTAACTGCCTTTTAGTTTCTTTGTTGCTTAGCAAAACAATGGAATCAAATATTATAATACTTCATGCAGAGCTGGATCATATGGTTATTTTACAGTTGAATAGAGGGCTAAGTTTTGTCATCTGGGCATTAATAGCATCATAATCATTGCTTTTATTATTATGGCCCATTGTATTATTTTGCGAATGAGAAATTAAAGGCCCAAGCAGATTAGGTTTGGGATTCATCTGCCCTAATTAGATATCTCAAAGTTAGACTTCCTCAGTCTGCAGTACTCACCAAAGGCTTGTTTTCTAATCAGCAAAGAGGAATAGGCACCTCTTGAAAGTGGTTCAGGTCTTCCTAAAAAAGAGGTTCTGCAGATGTCTCTTCTTCTCTGCTGATTATAAAGAGATTGTAGAGTCACTGGTTTAAATTCAGGTAGCCAATTTTTAGGGCAAATTAATCCCACTTTTGCCAAGTTAGTTGTGGCCATAAAAGTGTCAGTGGCAAATGTGAAAACTGAATACAAGTTTGGCTTTTTTTCCATCTTTTAGATCTATGCTTTGGTGCCCCCACTGGTCACAGGATTTCAGGGTATTTCATTTCAGGACCCTGACTTGGTCATGATTTTCTAATTCAGATTAGACATGAATGTCCAATACCACAAAAGCCCACAAGCTGTTATGAGGTTTCAGAGATCAGTACTTTAACTGTAGCCAAGTTTAGAGATATTTGTAAGCCATTGAAGATAAATTCTGTTGGAGAATCTTGCACCGTTTGGCGTACATCCACTCTGGATGACTGCAGTTGGGTATATCGATGTCAAATGTCTGTGCATTTGTAATCCCTACTGAAAACTTAATTGTGGAAACTATTATTATGAGAAGAGGTTTGCTGCTCAGCTGCTTTGTTTTGCCCTTGTCTGTGTGTTTCGTCTTTGTTGAACTTCATTTCTCCCATGCGTAGAACTGGAAAGCAACCTTCAGTGCCTCCCTTATCCCCAGTGAAGGGGACACATTGTGTGTGTCCAGATGTGTCCAGTGGAGTTGCCAAAATGCATTTTCCCACATGGCAAAGTGGTGGTGAAGAAGCAGAGTTCAGGGTTATGGATTCCTCCTATTGGATGATGAGACAACCGTTGTCCCCAAAAGCCCTTTTACATCATGACATAGACTTGCAGTGCCCTAATAGTTGATCCTAATAGTTGGCATCATATTTAGGACTGGTCACTTATGCCTTAGTGTGGAGTCCCATCACGTCATTACCTATAGAGGCAACATCATGACTGTGTCTCCTGACTCTTGGCTCCTGTCAGGGCAGATTTTTTTATATCATCACTTTTTCCTTATTCCAGTAGGGGCTGAAGAGAGAGAAATTAATGGATGTCGCTTCTTTTTCCTTCCCTTCCCTTCCCTTCCCTTCCCTTCCCTTCCCTTCCCTTCCCTTCCCTTCCCTTCCCTTCCCTTCCCTTCCCTTCCCTTCCCTTCCCTTCCCTTCCCTTCCCTTCCCTTCCCTTCCCTTCCCTTCCCTTCCCTTCCCTTCCCTTCCCTTCCCTTCCCTTCCCTTCCCTTCCCTTCCCTTCCCTTCCCTTCCCTTCCCTTCCCTTCCCTTCCCTTCCCTTCCCTTCCCTTCCCTTCCCTTCCCTTCCCTTCCCTTCCCTTCCCTTCCCTTCCCTTCCCTTCCCTTCCCTTCCCTTCCCTTCCCTTCCCTTCCCTTCCCTTCCCTTCCCTTCCCTTCCCTTCCCTTCCCTTCCCTTCCCTTCCCTTCCCTTCCCTTCCCTTCCCTTCCCTTCCCTTCCCTTCCCTTCCCTTCCCTTCCCTTCCCTTCCCTTCCCTTCCCTTCCTTCCCTTCCCTTCCCTTCCCTTCCCTTCCCTTCCCTTCCCTTCCCTTCCCTTCCCTTCCCTTCCCTTCCCTTCCCTTCCCTTCCCTTCCCTTCCCTTCCCTTCCCTTCCCTTCCCTTCCCTTCCCTTCCCTTCCCTTCCTTCCTTCCCTTCCTTCCCTTCCCTCCCTCCCCTCCCCTCCCTCTCCCTCCCTCCCCTCCCCTCCCTCCCTCCCCTCCCCTCCCCTCCCCTCCCCTCCCCTCCCCTCCCCTCCCCTCCCCTCCCCTCCCCTCCCCTCCCCTCCCCTCCCCTCCCCTTCCCTTCCCTTCCCTTCCCTTCCCTTCCCTTCCCTTCCCTTCCCTTCCCTTCCCTTCCCTTCCCTTCCCTTCCCTTCCCTTCCCTTCCCTTCCCTTCCCTTCCCTTCCCTTCCCTTCCCTTCCCTTCCCTTCCCTTCCCTTCCCTTCCCTTCCCTTCCCTTCCCTTCCCTTCCCTTCCCTTCCCTTCCCTTCCCTTCCCTTCCCTTCCCTTCCCTTCCCTTCTTCTCTCTCCTGCTTCCAGGATCATAGGGAAGTGCTTCTTTTAGATACAACATGATGCTAAGACCGAAGAAGGTCTCTATGCATTTTGCTCAGATCCTCCTGAGATGTGCGACAAGTGGGGGGAAATGTTGCCCCACCACTGACCCGCACAGAGGCAAGGGCAGCAATGAAGCAGTTACAGATGCGTGGGGCAAGAAAAGGTCCAGTGTCCTCATCACAGCCTCCCTCCAGGCATTGCTGCACTTCCCACCAACTACATTGTAGGTCACATTTGTATTTTATGGTGTCACTACGCATGTTGTTGTTCTAGTCAAAGGCTTTGGTGATTGTGCAGCAGCAAAATAAAACATGTTCCTTCTTGACAGTATTGATTTCCCCAAAAAAAGACAGTCACTGATCCATGGCGACATACTGTTTCCTTCACTGGAATGCGCTGCGCTGGGCTGTGGTCTCAGTTCTCACAGGAGCATTTCGTGCCGGAGCGCCGAGAAGGAGCCCTGCGCACACCAGCAAAGCTGGGTCAGGCTGACAATTTCCTGGATCGGTGGGTCAGAGATTGAGCAGATGAATGTGTTGTGATTTTTTTTCCACAGAAAGGATTTTCTTTTATCCCTGTTGTTCATGCAAGGCAACTGATATCAGTTCATTAAATGACTCCTTCACAAAATTATGAATTTACAGAGTAACTTGTAACTAAGGAACCATTTTCGGCATACTTGCAGGACTCCCCGGTTTCATCAAATGCTGAACTCAACCTCACTGAAAACAGTTTACCCTCTAGCATTTTTGCCATGTTTATTCTTTTCTTATCCCATTATCTAGGCAAGCAGACTAGCTAGTTTGAATTTTCATCTAAATGTTTTCCCAATGTTATCAATAATTAATTTAACAGAATTACAGACACACGGACAGAAGAAAGTAGTAAAACCAGGATTGACTACCCAGCAGGAAAACAAATAATTCTGTGTTTGTTCCTAGGCCGAGCCCCACCTCAGGTAAACTAAGATCCGAAGTCTTCTCTTAGGCTTGATTTGGTTTATCGGAAGATGTAACCTCGGAGGACATAACCATGGATTTTACTCTGCCTTTACGCAATGTTGTCAGGATAGTGGCTGACCTCTAGTGGCGATAGAAGTAAATTGCTAATGGATCCCCTCGGGTTCAGCGGGCAACCAAGCGATTTGCAAACGGTTAGGTAATTGTATAGTGTGCGTTATTGTTGAAAAATGAAAATCAATCAATGTAATGGAAAATGTATTAAAAAGGAATTGAGGCCGAGCCTGAATTCAATTACCTTTACAAATAATTTTTCTCGGAGGCAGAGGCTTACAATAAAACTTTCAGAGTCAATTGCTGATGAACATCGATGTGTACAATTCAATAAGGAAGTCGGGAGCTGCAAGAAACACATTTCTCCACAACAGGCTCTATGTATCCAGATGATTTGTGTGGTTCTGCTCAGGCTGGTTGGTTCCCAGGCCATTTCCCATGCAAAGGTCTGTTTTTCTTCTCTGTGCCTGAAATCTGTGCGGAACAGGGCACAGCGAGGAAAGCGAATGACTCATCCCTTACACTCAGCACCCCTCCATGACACACATATGCCTTCACACCAAGAGAGCCGAAGAAGGGAAAGAAAAAAAGAAAGTCAGGGAAGACCACCCACTTTCTCTCTATCAGAAGGCTTTCCTGGTCATTAAGGCTTGGTCTTTATATTGGACTCACTCCAGCTGAGTGGGAGCCAAGCATCTTTTCTAGGAGAAGAGAAGAAACAGTGCATGGGGATCAAAATGTAAGTAGGAGCTGACTGTATAAATCAAATACTTCTGCATCATGTGTGCACTGACTGTACACTTTGGCGGAGATCTTTGGAAATGCCTAAATGCAGTTTAGCTTCTCGTTTGGGATACTGCTCAAGGATTTGTTTTCCAAAGGTGGCTTATTAGTTTCTGAGGAACCAACCTCATAATGTGCTCCAAACTGAGGCATTTGGGCTAACTTGAATGCCAGAAAAATACAGCCGCTGATGAAAGGTGGGAAGCAGAGAGGTGGGGAGGCAGCAGGGCCGGAGAAGGGCAAGCTCTGGGGCTGGGGAGCAGCGGGCAGGGTGACTGGTGAAGCAGCACCACGCTCGTGCAGCTGACAGCCAGGGCAGAGCACGGTGACACCGGTGGGAGAACTGCCCGGGCGGGCTTGCGCAGTGGCTGCCAGCCTGCCTCCACTTTCAGCAGTCTTCTGTGGAACCTGATCGCGTGTGTTTGCCTCATTGGAGGCACGCTGATTGTACACTGAAAGGGCAAGATCTTCAGAAATGCCAAAATGTGAGTATGGTGCAAAGAAAAGGAGGGGCTAAAGTGTGGCACTGATGGGTGCTAGAAGGTTACGTGGGCATAAGCAAAGACTGGAGAAGTCCACAGAGGAGAAAGCCACCGAGGGCTACTTCACACACAGAAAGCACTTTGGGCTCAGAAGCCCTCAAACTGCCGTGCTTTTGAGGCTGGAAGAGCCTTGGGAGGAGGAGAGGTTTCACTCTTTTTTGCTCTGTTTCTGTGCTTTTTCCTCATCCTCTGCTGCTCATCACCAGTGAAAACAGAAAACTGGGTTAGCTGGATGTGTTGTCCGGCAATAGGTCTGATGCTTTGTTCTTAATTGACCTCCCCAAAGCGGGGGCTTGATGTTCTGAAAAGCTTTGATTATCTGTTATTGCCCTGCACCCATATTGCAGTGGTGAAAAAGGAGCACAACCAGGTTCAGCCTCATTGTGCTAAGGGCTGTACAAACTCAAGAGCTCTCACAGTTCAGCTTTGTTTCTTACTGAGATGTTTGCTATCTTTGAGTGCTCCCATTTAAAACTATGACATAGATACACCTACACACACTGTTTTCAAAGAACTGGCATTATCATAGTTGTTGCTAGATATCAGATATCTTTGTAATTGTGGTGGGTTGACCTTGGCTGGACACCGGGTGCCACCAAGCTGCTCTATCACTCCCCTCCGCAGCCGGATGGGGTTGAGGGAGGAAAATGAGATGGAAACAAAAACTCGTGGGTCAAGATAAAGGCAGTTTAATAAAAGCAAAAGCAAAGGCTGCACGCAGAACCAAAAGGAAAATAAAGCTTTTATTCTCTACTTCCCATCAGCAGGCAACGTCCAGCCACTTCTCGGGAATCAGGGCTTCAGTATGCGTAGTGGTTGCTTTGGAAGACAAACGTCATATTAATGAATGCCCCCTCTTCCTCCTCCTTTCTCTTAGCTTCTGTTGCTGAGCGGACATCATATGGTAGGGGATATCCCTTTGGTCAGTTGGGGTCAGCTGTCCTGGCTATGTCCCCTCCCAAGATCTTGCCCACCCCAGCCTACCGGTGAGGGGGGAATGTTGGAGAGACAGCCCTGATGCTGTGCCAGCACTGCTCAGCAGTAGCCAAAACACTGGTGTGTTACCAACACCTTTCTAGCTACCAATGCAAAGCACAGTACTATGGGGAAAATTAACTCCATCTCAGCCAGACCCAATACAGTAATTGTGACTATTTTCTATTTCTGTTTCATGTGGTGACTGAATTGTTTCAAGGCATCCTGTAAGCCCTGCTAGAGGAGACCTTTTATAAATACTTAAAAGACCTTATATAGACTGTTGTATTTTCAAAATTGCTTGATGTGCAAGCAATTAAATGTTTACAGAAAGAGAAGCCATAAATAAAGAGAACTTTTATCTTGAAGGCTAGCAGCACTTGTCAGATTTGTGTTAAATATAGTACTTGTGCATGTAATTAATAGGTGACATACTGTGTTATCTGATCTGGACTGTGGGAAGGATAGCGTTCTTGAACCAGTAAGTCCCTGCTGTTCTGACTGCTTGGCTAAGCCATGGCCGTGGTGCACTCCACAGCAACTGGTTTGTGGCTCTAACTCTTGCCGGTGGAGGGTAGATAACCTCATGGGGTTATCAACTGCCTGGGGCAGCCCAGTAACACTTTGTGCTGTACATGCCCATCTACTCCCATTCAGGCATGGGATATTAGCTTGCTATGCTCTAAACCCAGTGGTGATTTCCCCAGTAGCAGGGGATCCAAACGGTCACTGTCCCCTTTGCACTTTGGAAGGGCTCAGAAAGGAGAACCTGGCAGCAGATTTTCCCCATCTGTTAATGAACAGTTTTCTGCTTCTGGGTAGCAAATGGAAAACAGGACTCTGTACAAGTTCTTTGTACGCAAATGTGTGCTTGTTTATGTGTAATATGGGATGCTGTGTGGTCCTGGTTTTGTAGAGTGAGTCTCTGGGGAGCCCAGGCCTCGAGGCTCAAGTAATCAGAGTAAGAGACTTGTGTGTTTACCTTCTCAAAAACAGTCAGGCTTTCAGAAGTAATTGTTCCACCACATAAAGAAAGAGTCTTAACAACAACTTTGACAAATACAGTGGAGGTTGATTTTGGGTCATAATCACATTGAAGGCAATCATGAGGCTTTAAATTAATAAGACATGTATTAAGCAGAGCCTGAAAGCACTCCCACTTCAGTAATCCACACAAGAGTCTTAGCTTTTGAAGGATTCATGTAGCATTTAAGTTAATAATATATTTCTTAAAAATAGTTCTTCTTTTAGTATCAGATGTATGACAGCTGAATTTATTGTCAAACCTCCTAATTTAGGACCGTATAGCATTAGAGAGGCTTCCCACAGCTCACCAGTTGGAAAACCCAGATCCAGGCTTCTGTTCCAGTATCCCTGCAGTCATTTGGACAGAGACAACAAAGGGCTTTTCCTCCTTCCCTTGAGTCCCAAAAGCCATCCCTGTTGTTGCAGGAGATGTTCCATTTTTAAATGATATCATAATACATGAAGTATTTGGGTTGTCTTTCAGTTTTTTTCATGGTTTCCCAAGAAAACAAATTTTTTGTAATCCAGTGGGACTAGTCCTGTATTAATAGACTGCGATTTTTCCATCTTTCTGCATTTTGAACTGGTCTGAGCCGCTCCAGATCCTACAGGTTTCATAAGAATTAGCAGCTCACTAAAGGTCAGAGACCCAAATTAGTGCTTTCCACTAAGAAAAATCCTGTCTTGTGAGCTCAGTGATGCGGGTCCTGTTTGGCCTGCTGGCACAAAACCTGCCACAACACCAGAGCCTGCGTAGTAATTAGAGGCTGCGGAAGAGCAATGAAGGTCCTCTGTGTTATTTATGGAGCCTTTTCGGGAGGGAATGCTGAGACTGCAAACATGAGGAGGATCTAAGGGTACCATGGTAGGGGCTCAAGCTGTATCTGATGGGGAGCTGGAAGCGTCGTGGTGGGAATAACTGGTACTTGGGTGTGCCGTCATCATCACTGCAGCGGAGATGTATAAAGCACACAGAACACAAATTCAAAGGAGACCGGATTTCATTAGTCCTTCTATTCACGAAACAGCTTGCTGAAAAAATAAATAGATGGGCAGAAGTTGGCGGTGATACCGACATTGTTGAATGGAAATGATCTTCCAGATCACCCAAAGAGCAAAAGCTTCTTCAATTTGTTGCAATTCCCTGCATTCTGCTAACAAGAACCAGGTGAAATATCCATGATGAATCCCCCCTGCCATTAATCTAATTTAGAGGTTTTTCAGCAGAATCTGTTACATTTCCAAACTCACAGGTACCCTTTGCTAAAACTTTTCTTTTTTTCTCAATTCCAGAGAATACAAAGAGGATAAAAACCCTGTCTGGGGTGTAACAGTTAAAATTTCCTTATGAATTTTAGCAAAATTACAAACCCTCCAGAGAAACCAGCAATATCTGGTGTGTTGAATAAACTGAAAAAGTTGGTATGTTTTTCAAGCTTTCCATTGTCTTTTCACTGTATAAACAAGAAAACAAGACCCAAAACAAACTCCAAAGGAAGTTCATGAGACTGTGTCATGTAAATCCAGAAGAAAAAATTGTTACCACTTATAAAAGTTGAAGCTGTTTGTTTTTTCCCAGCTACTGACAAGCCACTGACTGTTTTTGAGCTTGGGATTCTGGTGGAGTGGATCTTAATTTCTAATCATGGCTATACTTTGTTTAGGAGACATATGGTCTAAAATAGAAAGTATATTATCTCCATGTGTGTCCTGCAGGGCTAGTACTGTTTCTTGCTCTCAGATAAAATTCTTTGTCATTCCCAGTCATGAAAAAAAAAATACCTGAAGTTGTGTTGCTGACCACCAAGTATTGAATCTCTTCAAATGCTTGCTCACAGCATTAGATTAAACACAGAATATCTCAGGTTGTTATGGTGGTCCATGCATTGTATTCTACCAGCTCATTCTTCATCTTGGGTTTGGGGGGTGCTTGGTGAATTCAGGTTACGCTGAAGGACCTGGCAGTGTCCAGCAAGGCCATTGGTTTGATAGTGTGCTGCCCGCAACTTTTGCTAGAATGAGCCATTTGAAGGGTGTTGGAGCACTAGATTAGGTTTGTTAGAACACAGACTAGGACCAATGCCATTTGAGAGAGGTTTAAACAACAGGGCATGAATAGATGCACCCCCTTGTTCAAGGCTTCTCGCCTCCAGTCTTGCTTGGTCCAGCTGTTCTGAGCTCTGCCAGCCCCCGGCAGCCTGGGGACGTTGTCATCTCCAAGGTCTGGAAGTGTCACTCCCCCCTGGTTTCCTCAGGAGTCTCCCCATGTCTCCGAGGACAGGTTGTCACTCTTCTTTTCCTGCCTCTCCATAGACATGACCCTTCTTTCACAGGAGGATCACTTCTCCTTCTCCCAGCTCAACAGCAGCCACCTTCTTTGCTACCCAACCATACCTAATTATCATGCATGAAGTGCACAATAAACTGTGAGCAGATAAAGCAGATGCTGTCCATCACAGGGAGTATCAGAAGTATTCCCAAAGGATGGGCCTTCTTTTCCTCCCTATTCCACTATTATTTCACTGTTCCTTATCTCCAGAAGAGTGTAAGGCTGTGTGTAGGGAAGGATGCCGGGCACAGCAGCTTCTCACTGCATGCTGTGAGACACGAGTGTTCAGGCACAGTCCAGTCTGAAACCAGCACCACCAACAAAATCTGTCCTTTGGCAGCAGCCTGGACAGCTGGCAGTGAGTAACAGCTAGCCCACCTCACATTTGGACAAGAGTAGTTTCTCATGCTATGGGACTGTAATCACAAGCCTTTCAGCCAGCAAAATTTCCCAGAGGGTATAACCCCAAGTGACGTTTTGGTTTTAAAGAAGAGAGAAGAGAGTGAACTCTCCAGTTAGCAGTACTAGCAGACCCATTAGCCCAAATTCAGCTCAGTCCTGGCAGAGGAGGATCATTCTTGGTTACTTTCACACCCAACCTTTTGCAAGGAACTGCTCTGCTGCAGTAACGTGTGAATGTTCATGCTTACCATATCAGAGGTCGTTTGTATGTCAAGCATCTGCTTTTTGTGATGTGAAGAATATTCCGTGTGTAGTGTAAATGCCCTCCGCCCACTGGGAGCCCATTAGCGGCTTCACGTTTAGGGAAACAGCATGTGGTTTGGGAAATACAGGTCAGGAAACAGGGATTTCGTAGCTTGGGTTCTAGGTGGATTACTCAAAAGAAATGCAGCTTTCACTGTTGCTCTGCCAGCTGTCTCAGGTCTCAGATTCCACGTGAAAACCTGCTCTGGCAGCTCCCGTGTTAACTTTCTTAAAAGTTTTCTGCTAAAATAATACTGGAATAAGCTCAGGAATGGGTATTAAAAGAGTAAGTATACAGAGCAATACTGCTACCACACCCAGTACTCCTGTTGTGTGTCATATATTTCTTCTTAAATCCCTTATGCAAATAGTTTTAATTTTCAAAATTTCCCATTGTTTTAATAAAGTAGTGTGTGTATGGTTTATGTATATTTATATATATATGTGTAATAGAATTTATTTTTCATCAACCTCTAGTGTGAGTACAACTTGCTAGGTGTTTTGCTCTGAAAATTCATAATAGACCTCTAGTAGCATTTTATAAATATTTTAAAGCGCAATTTATTCCCTTCATATTTACACCCATGAATTACTCATTACTTAGCACATCTTTCCTCCTGTAGGCAAACAGCAGTGTTTGCCACGCTCTTTTAAAATGAAAGCTGTCAAGATAGAGGTGGGTTTCATTAATGAATGACTACTGTGATATTGCACTGCAGGCACTAGCAGCTTGGTTGGAGGTGGCTTTTAACAAAGATTTCTCACATTTACCAGAATTGCATGGGCGCAAATGAAAGCAGATAAACCTCACCTCATCTGCAGATAAACTTTTTTTTTTCTCAAATGCTCTTCATAACAGTATCTAATAGTTACCTAATGCCTTTCATCCCAAGGAATTTACAATTAATTAATCTTCATAGCTGTCTTGCTAAAATAAGAGCATTGACAAAATGATGCTGGAGAAGCTAGGCTGATTGCCCAGGATTCGCATCTAACACAGACGAAGTACTGTCTTACTAATCATCACATACTTAATTCCATTTTTCAGTGTGAAGAAAAATCTTGATAGCAAATAACCTGTAGTCTGAATCTCTGCAGAAGATACCTTGTAACGGTGACCGTAGGACACTGCCTGCAGGATCATACTGCAGGCAATCTGCTTCCTTTGTAGGGAAAGAAACTGAATAGAGGGCACCAGCTGAAATTTGCAGCATCTTCAGTTATGTCAAATTCATGACCCACCATCACTTAGGTCACAAAGAAAAGATGACCAAGGGGACAAAAGATGAGGAGAGGAGCTGTGGGTTCACCTTATTTTTGGCCAATAGTTGTAGTTCATTCTTCCACTGAGCCCTTGTTGTGAGCCTGCATCCTTCCCTCACTTCCAGGCAGGGCTGGGGATATGGGGTGTAGGGCTGGGACAGGCTGGACCATGCTTCCTTGAAGACTATATGGAGAATTCCGGTAGTGAACAGCAACTCTTTCTCTCCCCATTTTCTCCACCAGCATGTAAAACACTTGTGCTCACTTGTGTGACTCTCTACTGACTACCAAAATTACAACAGGTAAAATAGAAGGTGCCTGTATTATGTTTAGGTCCTGGTGAAATCAGGTCTCATACATACATTTTCTAATTTTGATGCAGAAAGCAGTCATATCCTTTCTGCAAAGAGCCTCAGCAATATCTTCCACTCCCTCCTGCGTCCATGGGACTTAGGAAGTTTGGAGGGAGACACAGACAGGCTTGGTGCATATTCTTGTCTCCCTGATCCTAAGGAGTTTATAAAGAAAATACATGGAGTTTTAATAGATATTGGCCTTTCTGCAGTAGGAAACCTGCTCTATCTCCTCTAAGAGCCTCCTTCTTTGTCTTCAGTATCATTGCTGCAAAGCTGTGCTGCTGCCCACATGGTTAAATGTCAGGGACTAGGACTCAAATGGCCTGAGATCTTTGTTTATGTTTAACTGAGAGAAGGAGGAGCTTTTTAAGCACTCCTCAGAGCAAATGCACCGTTAACCTGCATGTTATCACAGTATTGGAATGTGATATCAGTGTTCATGCACTTTCAAAAAACCCCAGGATATTTCTTTAAAAGAAAGGTCTTGGAGATGGTCTCAGGCTACATTTCTGTGCTGAAGAAGGAAAAAAAAAAAAAAAAGGAGTAGAAGTTTCTTTTACAATAATAGCAGCTGAGATTCTGAGATTTTCACATAACCGCCTGCCTTCAGAGCCCAGGAACGTAAGAGGAGCACCAAGGACATGTGGTGGGCCTGTCAGATTGTGCCACCATGGAGGAGAAGGAAACTCTGCAGAGCCAGCAGAGCAATGCGGGAGAGTCTCCAAGGCAGATCTGCCACTTACTTACACTCTCCTGAGGCCTCTGCCATTTGTTAGCAGTGCTAAGAGCTATCCAACTCCTTGCCAAGAGCACGGGCGCTTTGGAGAGCTTTTCCTGCAACTGAAGTACTATGGAAATCACTTGAATTACAATTTTCCAGTAGACAACACTCTGGTTTAATATTTCTGTGCTTGTACAATACACGCACCGTTAATTAAATGTGCCTGCAATACAAAAGGACATCATATGTGTTGGTATAAAACACTACAGATCATACTTCTGGCTGTACTTTATGCCTCCTTAAAATAATTGGACCCTCTTACACTCACTCACCCCCTACCCCACTTCCCACATACACATACCCTTTCTTGGTCCTGTTAATAATTTCAGGTGTCTTAAAAAAATTTACTGGGATTTAAAATTGTACAAAATGAGAAGCTCTTCTACTTCAATAACCCATGTACTAAATGTATGATTAAAAAGCTTTAATTTCAAGTAGTCCCTTACAGGTCTTTACTACAGGACAATTCATAGAGAGGTGAAATTAATAGGATATTTCTGGTTAATCCTGCAGTTCAGTTTTCACATGCCAGAGATGGGCAAGTGAATTTATCTTCAAAGGTCCTAATTAAGAAAGAGAGCAATGTCAAGGGTACAGGTAATTATGGCTCTTTGTAACCTGAGAACCTTGCTTTTTAAAAGCAATGGATTTAGAAACATGGTACTATAAATAGAGACTTTTTGCAAAACAAAGTAACCTCTTCCCTTCCTAATCTAAGCCCAAAATCCAACCAAGTACCCAAAACCTTAAAAGACCATGGCCTGGAAGCACTGAATGGTCCCAGTGGGTCCTCATGGATTTGGCTGTGACAGAACACGTAAAGAGTCACATTTCACAACCATGATTTAAGTTCTACTTTCTGTTTCATTGCCTAATTTGAAATTACCTGAATCCTTCACATCGTGGCCATGGGCTCTGTATGCAGGGACCCTCAGGGTTTACAACTCTGCTTTGGGTTGCTGAAACCAAACAAAACCAAAGGAGGACTTCCCACTTGTTTTTAAATAGCATTGGTTGGGTGCTTTATGGCTAACTAAGTATCATTCATGGCAAAGCTTCAACTCTTTTGGTATTCAGATTTGTGTAAAGCCTGGTAGTTACTTTTAAACAGCCAGGTCCAAGGGGCATTACATGTCCTCTTGATGGAACAGCCTTGCAGGAACGTGGGATCAGTCCAACCAAACAGTGTCAGATGTCCCAGTCAGGCCAGGTGCAAGACAGCCCAACCTACACAGCCGTGGTCTCCTCTTGTGAAGCTTGTCCCTTCAGAGAGGATGCTGTTACCCCCTGCTCATGGGGCTGTTAGCAGATACTGTAAGCGGAGGCTGTTGGAAAGGATGTGGAAGGGAGATCTGCCCTTGGCTCAGTTATGGGCCCTCAGGGGTGTCCGGGTGGTTTGTGCTTACCCTTCCCCTCTCCTCCTGACTGGACACACAGCTGTGGTGTGGCAGGGGCAAACACATACCAGCAGAATGTGTCTTTTGAACTACTGAATATTTTTCCTGGGCACCCACAATGAATCAAGATTTATGTTATCTGTAAGACATGTGCAGCCTTCAAGCCATACACAGCTCATATAGTTTTGCTTGCCGCATAAAGACTAGGTGGGACATGCATCTTCCATTGGCATCATTGGAAGGCCTTGCTTGAGGGCAGTTTGGTGTATCCAATGAAATACCATTTCATTGTGCTTCTTTACAGTAGTTTTGTGAGTGCTATTGGAAAAGGATGATGATACAAATCCTAGTTTCATTACAAACCATGAGCCTGCTCTCCTACCGAATCTGAAGTTTTGAAAAATAAAATGCTTTTTCCCAAATAAGAGATCTTTTAGTTTGTGTGAATGTTGTTTGGTTGTCTGTGCCTGACAATGTCCTAACAAGTTAACTCACTGTTGTGGCTAAAGCACCATCCAGGTTATTTTCAGAGAGGCCTTTAAGTATTGTTCTGACATAAAAAAGTGATGATGCTCCATTTAGGAGTATTGACAGGGGATGGATTCACTGGCTTAAAAAAGAAGAATCATAAAATTGCTGGGACTGAATGCTTGTTGGAATAGACCAGAGGGGTCTTTTATGTACAAACATATTTTTTTTTAGAATGTAATTTCCTTTATCAAGTTTACCTGCCACTTCAGTAACAGTGTCAGTGTCCAATGCTAAAAAGGTTTTTACCTGCATGTCACAGTATTATGTCATGTCCAAATGGATGTTGCAGTCATGGGTCCAGCCAGGCAGCAATTTGCCCACTGATGCAGAAGACCAGGAATGGATTAATGACCTTTTTATACTTTGTGTAATTTCGATCCAAGCAACCAGTGCTAATGCAGGGAATTGTGATATTATTGCCAGTGCCCCTGGATGTATTCATTAGCCTCCTGCAGTAAGAATTCTACCCACAAATCACCTCTGGTACCTTAAAGTATTTTCAGATCAGCAGCCTTTGATTTAAGAATGACTATAACATCTGTATAAAAGTAGCAGATACCGTGATGTAACGTGCTGACATGACATAACATGGCTCCTGCCCACAAAAGCCACTTGCTCAGAGAAGAATCCCCAATACCAGGGCATGTGGCAAGAGCTCTGGGGTGCTGCGGTTGGACGAGGAATTTCACGCTTGGCTGCCCAGGCGGTGTTTGCTCTCTGAAGTGTGGATTTCCATCTTCTGAGTAATCAGACTGGTATCTTTCACATCTACAAACCCAGCAAGAAATATCTGTCTAGAGCATAAATGGTATTGCAATACCATCATTTATATTACAACTGTTTGAGCAAGTAGTGGTGTATAGTTCTTATTTTAAGCCTGGCATTGGAAATTGGGGTTCTTCGTTTATTATTCCCCTTTCATAGAATCATAGAATTGGAAGGAACCTTGAAAGATCATTTGGTACAACCTTTTGTGGGAAAGGGAGCCTAGATGAGATTATCTAGCACCCTGTCCAATCACATCTTGAAAACCTCCAGCAATGGGAACTCTACGACATCCCTGGGGAGGTTGTTCCAGTGATTGACTGTTCTCACTGTAAAAAGTTTCTTTCTTTTGTTGAGATGAAACCTCCCCCGGTGCAGCTTGTACCTGTTGCCCCTTGTCTTCTCCATGTGGCTCTTTGTGAAGAGAGAACCTCTGTCCTTTTTGTAGGAGCCCTTTAAGTACTGGAATACTGTGATGGGGTCCCCTCTAAGCCTTCTTTTCTTCAGGGAGAAAAGACCTAGCTCCTTCAGTCTTTCCTCATAGGGCAGCTTCTCCAGCCCTTTGATCATCTTCATGGCCCTCCTCTGGACCATCTCCAGTCTGTCCATGTCTTTTTTGAGTTGCAGTGACCAGAACTGGAGACGGTACTGCATGGCTCACCTCACTGCAATTTCTCTTTTACATAACGTGCAACTCTACCTCTTCTTTCCTTCCTATCTTTTCGAAAGAGTTTGTAGTCATCCATTGTGGTCTTCTAGTCATGTGAATTTTCCCACCAAGTTTCTGTGATTCCTATGACATCAGAAGTCTCAGACTGGGCACAGAGTTCCAGTTGCTCCTGTTTGTTCCCCAGACTACATGTGTACTTGCCTTTGGAAAGGGTTAGGGAGTATTCCTCACTACTCTGGTAGGTGCGCTCATACACCCTGTTGCTTATGGATATACAGGTGTTGCAGCTGTGGGCCCTAGCACCTAAGTTCATTAGTTTAAAGCATGATTCACTAAGTCAGCCAATCTGCTACCGAAGATTCTCCTGCCTCTTCGAAGTAGGTGTATCCCAGCTCTCCCCAGTAGGCTGTATTTGTTGAAGAATGTCCTGTGATCACAGAAACCAAAGCCCTGGCAATGATACCAGCCACAAAGCCAGGTATTGATCTGTATGATGCATCAACTTCTGCCTGCACCCCTATCCCTGACTGGCAATACAGAGAAGATCATTTGGGCCCCTTTCCCTTTCACTTGGGCCCCCAGGGCTCTGAAGTCCTGATTGATCTTGCCCAGATTTTTCTTAATTGTGTCATTGGTGCCCACGTGGAAAAGAAGTAGGGGGTAGTACTCTGCTTTTAACCAGTTGTGGCAGTCTCCCTGTGACATCCCAGATCTTGGGTCGTGGCAAGCAGCAAACTTCCCTTGACTATGTATCAGGCCAGCAGATGGGTGCCTTGGTGCCTCTCAGCAGAGAGTCACTCACTGCTAGCACTCGCCACTTCCTTTTGCAGCTTTTAGTATGTGGTACTGGTGTGGTTTCTCCCTGTGAATCTTGCTCATTGGTTTTGTCTGCTGCCAGACACCTGAGAGGTGTTTACATGCCCTGCTCCTGGTGCTCCTGGTGCCTGGTACTCCCTAGGGGCTGGTTATGTACGGTTTCATGGTTCCACTCTGGGCTCTGCCGTTACAATCCTGTGGAAATCACTTCTGCATGCTCCAGTTAAATGGCTTTACATTTTATTACTTATCAGTAGCGTTTATTATAATGAAGAGAAGCTACTCACTTGAATACTGCTACTACCAGTCAGTTAAATTCAAATAGAAAGGGGAAAAAAACTGTAAAAGGATCAAATGAACAAAATGTTTGATACTTTTATCAATTAGAAAGGTTAAATAATTTGTTCTATAAAGGCACTGTCAGTTTGTAAGAACCTGCCTCCTCTATTTAACCTCTGTGGGTTTCAACAGAATTTTGATTTTATATACTTTTAAGAGCTTTCATTTTGTGAAATAAATGCAATTAAACATCTGTTCCCTGTAAAATGTTATGGGCCAACTGGTTTAGATTATTTCAGTTCATAGGAATATAATCATAGCTGAAACACTGTAAAACTTATTTAACTGGGTCACTAGTTCACAGCATTTGGTATTGCTAATTGTAAAATCAACTTACTGTAAAATAACTGAATTTTGCTCAAAATCGTCTACTAAAGGCACTGGGTTTAGTACACATGAGATGAGGAAAATTTTTAACAAGTCACATATTGAAAATTTATGTTTACTCTCCATGGATAATGCCATTTATAATAGACACCTCTTTTGCTTGTGGGTTTCTCTCTCCAAGTGTTTTTGAATTGCAGTTCTACTTCTAGGCTCCTCATAACTGACAATATTTATTAAAACAAAACTTAGTTTGATCAACCTGGTTAAGATGTTTTGTGAGGAAAATATCATTTAATCAGCAGAATTCTACAAGTCAAGCTTATTTTTAGAGCCTTAAAAGACAGTATACCCAGTGCATGTGGAAAAATAAAGCTTTCCACTGAAACATATTTCCTGACTGTTGAAACTCTGGACGACACAACAATTTTTATCAAATTTTTATCTTGCTATAGATTTTTTTCTGTATGACATCTAAAACAGCCACAAAACACAAATCTAGACAGGAGCCAGCACACAGCAGCACAGTGCATGTTGTACATTACTTACAAAGGAGTTCATGAAAGTTAACTGGGAAAAGCAGGTTCTTACATGTTATACAGAAATAAATACATGACATTTCTCAAAAGGTCCACACCACCACTAGGAAAATTTCCAGTAGGAAAATTCAAACGAATCAAAAAAGTTGGAAACATCTAATGGTCCTGCAACCCTCATTTGCACTTATACTCACTGTAGGAGATACGCCACGGGGGGAAGGGGCAGGAATTCTTGTGGGGGACTTCAGCTTACCAGATGTCTGCTGGAAATACAATGCAGCGGAGAGGAAACAGTCTAGGAAGTCGCTGGAGTGTGTGGAAGATAACTGCCTGGCACAGCTGGTGAGGGAGCCAACTAGGGAAGGTGCCCTGCTGGACCTCTTGTTTGCGAACAAGAGGTTTGGTGATGTGGCAGCTGGAGGCTGTCTTGGGCACAGCGATCACGAAATGATAGTTTTTCATTCTTGGAGAAGTGAGGAGGGTCTGCAGAACCGCTACCTTGGACTTCCAGGCAGACTTTGGCCTGTTTAGGAGTCTGGTTGAGAGAGTCCCTTGGGAGGCAGTCCTGAAGGGCAAAGGAGTCCAGGAAGGCTGGATGTTCTTCAAGAAGGAAATCTTACAGGCACAGGAGCAGGCCATCCCCATGTGCTGAACAATGAGCTGGTGGGGGAGAAGACTGGTCTGCCTGAACAGAGAGCTTTGGCTGGAACTCAGGAAAAAAAGGAGAGCTTATGACCTTTGGAAGAAGGGGCAGACCACTCAGGAGGACTACAAGGATGTTGTGAGGTCATGCAGGGAGAAAATTAGAAGGGCAAAAGCCCAACAGGAACTTAGTCTGGCTACTGCTGTAAAAGACAATAAAAAATGTTTCTATAAATACATCAGCAACAAAAGGAGAGCTAAGGAGAATCTCCATCCTTTATTGGATGTGGGGGAAAACATAATGACACAGGATGAGGAAAAGGCTGAGGTACTTAATGGCTTCTTTGTCTCAGTCTTTAATAGTCAGACCAGCTGTGCTCTGGGTACCCAGCCCCCTGAGCTGGAAGACAGGGACAGGGAGCAGAATGAAGCCCCCATAATCCAAGGGGAAATGGTCGGTGACCTGCTACACCACTTAGACACACACAGGTCTACGGGGCCGGGTGGGATCCACCCAAGGATACTGAGGGAGCTGGCGGAGCTGCTCACCAAGCCACTTTCCATCATCTATCAGCAGTCCTGGCTAAACAGGGAGGTTCCAGTTGACTGGAGGTTAGCAAACGTGACGCCCCTCTACAAGAAGGGTCGGAAGGAGGATCCGGGGAACTACAGGCCTGCCAGCCTGACCTCGGTGCCGGGGAAGGTCATGGAGCAGATCATCCTGAGTGCCATCACACAGCACATACAGGACAACCAGGTGATCGGGCCCAGCCAGCATGGGTTTATGAAAGGCAGGTCCCGCTTCACTAAACTGATCTCCTTCTATGACAAGGTGACCCGCTTAGTGGATGAGGGAAAGGCTGTGGATGTTGTCTACTGGGACTTTAGCAAGGCCTTTGACACCATTTCCCACAGCATTCTCCTCGAGAAACTGGCTGTTCATGGCTTGGATGTGCATGCTCTTCGCTGGGTTAAAAACTGGTTGGATGGCCGGGCCCAAGGAGTTGTGGTGAATGGAGTTAAATCCAATTGGCAGCCGCTCACAAGTGGTGTTCCCCAGGTCTCAGTATCGGGGCCAGTCCTGTTTAATATCTTTACCAATTATCTGAATGAGGGGATCGAGTGCACCCTCAGTAAGTTTGCAGATGACACCAAGTTGGGTGGGAGTGTCAATCTGCTGGAGGGTAGGAAGGCTATGCAGAGGGATCTGGACAGGCTGGATCGATGGACCAAGGCCAGCTGTATGAGACTGAACAAGGCCAAGTGCCGGGTCCTACACTTGCATCATAACAACCCCATGCAACGCTACAGGCTTGGGGAAGAGTGGCTGGAGAGCTGCCTGGCGGAAAAGGACCTGGGGGTGTTGGTTGACAGCTGCCTGAACATGAGCCAGCAGTGTGCTCAGGTGGCCAAGAAGGCCAATGGCATCCTGGCTTGTATCAGAAATAGTGTGGCCAGCAGGACTAAGGAAGTGCTTGTCCCCCTGTACTTGGCATTGGTGAGGCCGCACCTCGAGTACTGTGTTCAGTTTTGGGCCCCTCACTACAAGAAGGACATTGAGGTGCTGGAGCATGTCCAGAGAAGGGCAACGAAGCTGGTGAAGGGCCTGGAGCACAAGTCTTATGAGGAGCGGCTGAGGGAGCTGGGGCTGTTTAGCCTGGAGAAGAGGAGGCTGAGGGGAGACCTTATCGCTCTCTACAACTACCTGAAAGGAGGTTGTAGCAAGGTGAGGGTCAGTCTCTTCTCCTGAGTAACAAGCGATAGGACAAGAGGAAATGGCCTCAAGTTGCGCCAGAGGAGGTTTAGATTGGATATTAGGAAAAACTTCTTCACCAAAAGGGATGTCAAGCACTGGATCAGGCTGCCCAGGGGAGTGGTTTAATGCCCATCCCTGGGGGTATTTAAAAGACGTGTAGATGTGGTGCTTAGGGACATGGTTTAGTGGTGGACTTGGCAGTGTTAGGTTAATGGTTGGACTCGATGATTGGTTGGACTTTTCCAACCTATACAATTCTATGGTTCTATGATTCTATGAATGTGTGCCCACCGTGGAAACTCTTGCTATTCTAGGCATGGGGACTGGTAAACATTGTGTTTGACACATCAAGCCCCGATTTTCGTTTTCTAAAAGATGCAGGAGTGGCTCTGTGAGAATTAGGCAGTTTCTTGGGTGTGAGTGACAAGGGCACCCCTGCCTCTTTTCTTGTTAGCTGGTGGCTCAACTCCAGCAGGACAGATAATTGTACCCACTGGGTCTGACGTCCTCCAGGGGTGTGGGAGAAGGAGGCTCAGATGGTGCCCCAGTCAGCCAGGATAACCCAAGCTATTCTATAAAAGATGAGCAAAATTTTTCCTTGAACAGCATGTTGTCCAAGAGGATGAACATGTTCTGAGCACACTGAATGGCTGCTCTGAACAACTTGGATGCTTCCCTGCATGTCTCCAAAGCACAGTGTAGCTTTGGTGCCTGGCACCACCTTTCTCCTCCAACCAAAGCACTGTTCAGCATTCATGGGAGGTTCTGCTCGGCTGCTTGCATCCTTCATACTCTGAAATGGAGACATCTGTTGGTTTGGAACTCCTTCAGGGATGAGATGGTGATTAAGAATAAGTAGTTTGAGTTGAATTTGAATGCAAAATGAAATAGGAGTTAAATTCCTAAGCGGCTTTGAGGACCTGTGCCTGAGCTCATAAAATGCAATTAATTAGTGACTAACTGGTGACTCTCTAGGGCTCTTCCATCCTTGAGGTTTCAGTATGACATCTCCCCTCCTTAGCCCGTATTGCATGTTCTGAAGTCATCGTTATGCCGAGGAAGGAGGCAGACACATTTACTAGCTCTTTGATCTAGCTTTAATTCCACGTAAACTATAGCACACACATTATTGTGGCTTGGCAGGGAGGGGCAGGACTGAATGCTACCAGACCTTAAGCACTGACAATTGTTAGGGAGTTGCTTAACCTCTCCTAGTCTGGTGAGCTGGGGCATCCAGTATGGATTGCTAAAGCTGATGGAAATTCATTAACACCGTTGGAAAGTCATTAACACTTTTACCAAGGATTATATTTAAGTGTCCAAATATGGCACTCCAAGCCAGTGCTCAAGCAAATTAGAAGCAGCAATTCCAGGAAAGAGGCATTTGTTGATGATATAATGCCCACAAGTGTCAACAGATGTCATTCCTTATAATAAGGCATGTGGCTCTAATTTGGCACTTCTTGCCATGAGGAGGAACTTCTTGCAGAGCAGATGTCACTTCTAATCCTATCTTTCATGGGTGTTTGTGCCCTGTTAAAACTGGCATGCCAGTTTAGAAGTAGGCATGGTGCCATTAGAACAGATGGTCATGAGCACAAGTCATGTTACAGAACTGGTGTTTCTAGAAATGTTGGTGCTGGGACTGAAGTACTACCCAGGAACATCAAAATCTTCCTACCCAGGAAAATTCTCCCCTAAGTAGGCTGATAACATGCCATTAATGCGTTAGTGCTAGTAGAAAATGGATGTTATCTGTACCTTCTTTCTGCTTGTTCTAACTTTGGGGCAACCACTGGTGATCCCAGGGGCTATTCTACATTAGAAAGTAGATCTGTCCTTGGCAAAAATGCTGTCAATGCTTGGTGTTACTTTGACAGCTCTACAGTGCCTGGGAGTTGTTGCAGTGTGGAGGACTACTCTGCTGGGCAACGAGGGGGAGAAGTGGCTCTTAGACCTGTATTCATCCATCTCCTCTGTAAGAGTGTATGATTCTCTGCCACACAAATACTTGAAGTAAACTGTGCTCCTGTTTTACTTCATATGCTTTTTGCTTAGTATAGAGAGTAGCATTTTTCCTAAAGCACTCATCCTAAGTCTAACTTGGCTTGAATTGAAGGCAACACTTTAGTTGCCTTCATTGGGATGAAATACAGTATTTCTTATGAATTCAGCCTTCAATAACAGTTCATTTCCATAAATATACTGAACACAGGATTTTAACAAATCTGTTGCTTGGATATAGCTACTTATTTTCTATCTGAAAATGAATCAGCTGAGATTAATTTAAGTGTTTAATTGATATGTAGTACGTTCTTCTTAACTTTTGTCAGCAAGTAAAGCTTCCAAAAGTGCTATGTGTACTTGCTTGCCTTCAAGTGTACCTCAGGTGTTAAGAAGCAGCCCTTTTTACAACTAATTGATAATTGTAATTATATTAATATATATAATATAAAATATATATATTAATATATATTAATATATAATTACTAATTGTAATTATACAATAAGATTGGGTTACTCTGATCTGATCTGTTAGAAACCTTCATTCGTATGTTTAGGAGAAGCTTACAGCAGATATGTTTCTCTCTTCTCAGTTAGTGAAGCAAACATTTCCCCAGTATATAGTCCTACTGCCTCAGGTCCTCAGGGTACCACACGAGACACTTCAGCAGGGTACTCATGACATGGGATGTTTCTCGTCACTGTAATCAGAGCCGTACACTGAATGAGGAAAGTTTGCAGGGAAGATTTGGTCATGAATGACCTTTGACAATTCAGCTCCAAGCTGTGCCAAGAGATGGCCCTTTCAGAAGGTGGATACACAGTGATGTCTCAGGCCCGTTTTAAAATGTCTGCATTGTTTAGGTATCTTTGGCAAGATAACATTATGCTACTGTGGTGGGTTGACCCTGGCTGGATGCCAGGTGCCCACCAAAGCTGCTCTATTGCACCCTTCCTCAGCTGGACAGGGGAGAGAAAATATAACGAAAGGCTTGTCAATCGAGATAAGGACAGGGAGAGATCAGTCACCAATTACCATCACGGGCAAAACACACTTGACTTGGGGAAATCAGTATAATTTATTGCCAATCAAATCAGAGTAAGGTAATGAGAAATAAAAACTAAATCTTAAAACACCTTCCCCCCACCCCTCACTTCTTCCTGGGCTTAACCTCACTCCCAATTTCTCTACCTCCTTCCCACCAGCAGTGCAGGGGGACAAGGAACGGGGGTTGTGGTCAGTTCCTCACACGTTGTCTCTGCCAATCCCTCCTCCTCAGGGGGAGGACCCCTCACACTCTCCCTCTGCTCCAGCGTGAGGTCCCTCCTACAGGAGACAGTCCTCCATGAACTTCTTCAACATGAGTCCTTCCCACGGGCTGCAGTTCTTCATGAACTGCTCCAGTGTGGGTCCTTTCCATGGGGTCACAAGTCCTGCCAGCAAACCTGCTCCAGCCTGGGCTCCTCTTTCCACGGGTCCACAGGTCCTGCCAGGAGCCTGCTCCAGCATGGGCTTCCCATGGCATCACAGCCTCCTTTGGGCATCCACCTGCTCCAGCGTAGAGTCCTCCCCAGGCTGCAGGTGGATATCTGCTCCACCGTTAACCTCCATGGGCTGCAGGGGGACAGCCTGTCTCACCATGGTCTTCACCACAGGCTGCAGGGGAATCTCTGCTCCGGTGCCCGAAGCACCTCCTCCCCCTCCTTCTTCACTGACCTTGGTGTCTGCAGGGTTGTTCCTCTCACATAGTCTCACTTATCTCTCTGGCTGCAGTTGCACAGGTTTTTTTCCCCCTTCTTAAATATGTTATCCCAGAGGCGCTACCACCATCGCTGATGGGCTCGGCTTTGGCCAGCGGCAGGTCCATCTTGGAGCCGGCTGACATTGGCTCTATCGGACATGGGGGAAGCTTCCAGCAGCTTCTTACAGAAGCCACCACTTTAGCCCCCCCAGCCACTACCAAAACCTGACCATGCAAATCCAATACAGTTACCCTTTCTGACACAATTATGATTGTTCAGCAAAATACTATGCTGTCTTCACTCTATACGTGTGTGAGGCTTTAATTAGCCAGCTATACGAATGACCAGCTAGCCAAGCAGCTGTACAATCCACCAGTGGTAGGCAAAGCTACCACCAACATACAGTGAAATTTTAGTACATAATGAAATGCTCATCTTGCCTGGTAGAGGTGTAACATTTCACAAGAGCCCAAACAAAATGTGTTATGTGATCCAAAGTGTGGCATAGTCAGCAAGTTGTCTGCAACTCCCACTAACACATGCAGCAGTTTTACTTCGTGGTGAAATTTTCACCTTGCCCAATGAGGCTTGTAACAATTCAGTAGGGAGCAGCATGTAACTCCACTCAAGTAAGAAATCCATTTAACTGGATCCTAAAATGTGTATTTTAATTGGTGAGGTGAGATGAGTAAGTTAGTATTGATACAAGGAGGTGCGTCAGCAGAAGGCTGTATTTCTACTATCTATTATGTATGAAGGACACTGAAGATGAATCCGTGCCACAAAAATTAATCTAGATTTCAAGAACTCTGAGTCATCAAAACCAGTAAAACATGCAAAAGGAAAGAGCTTCAATTCCATGTGAATATACAGAATTCGATTATCAGTTTTGTTTGGTTATACTGAACAATTAATTACAGAAGTGCTGCAGAGCTTGATTGCTTCTACCACATAGTTGCACACTGGCAGATGTAGGGTTTGACCCACACAAACCAGTGCAGAAATATTATGAAATATTGTTCTTTTGCCTTCTGTCCCATGAAGAATTGTAGATATTTATGGTGGAAGAACAAAATTAAGGATAAATATTTATTCATGTAAACATAACTTTTATCTGACTGACTTAAGTAAAAACATTTCTCTTTCCAATTTGCCTTTCATCAGCTTTACAAACAGTGGGCTCTTCAAACACTTTTTGATTAACGGAGGTGGGGCTAAATTTTGGGAAATATTTAGGTTAAAATTGCAACGTGGCTAAAACTAAAGACTAGAGCCAAATTGTCAGATCCAAATGAGGAACATACAATCAAGTTACCAAGACATGAGAATGTATTACATGTCAGCAGAGCCCTGCGTATTGTCCATGGTCATGCTCTAGCACTTGGCAGAGGCAAAACATCTCCACTTCTCTTAAATCTGCCTCGTTGCAGGTGAGGCTAAGCTGAACGACCTCCTGTGCCGAGGGCTGGGAGCCCACAGAGCCCGGCTCAGCAGGTGCTGCTTGGCTGTGGGTCCAGCTGCGCTGGTGAGCAGGGGAGGGCCTGGAGGCCAGGCCAGGCCTGGTCTCCTGATCCCTTGCCCTGTTCTTCACATTGTGGCTGTGGTTTGGCCCACTCTAACTCTCTCAAGAAAAGCTGCTATAGTAAGCGTGAGTGGTGGCAGGATGAGCCAGACTACACCACTTGGCCAGCTTTTATTTAGCATCATAGATACAGCCTGATAGACCAGGCCTCAACTAAAGGCTGTGTCTGCGAGGGCATCCTGCTGTGAGTAGGGTTACCAGGTCAACTGCCAGTTGAGTTAGGAAAGCACATCCTGAAGAGGTGACGCTTCCCTCTGCCCTGCCAGAAACACCACCTCTGTGTTTTGCGTGCCTGGATCAGCTGGAAGTGCAGGATCCAGCCTCTGGCTGCAGGAACCGTCACAGACAGCTGGAGGTGAAGGAGCCTGCCAGTGCATCTGCATACAGGTGCTTTTGCAGCTCTTCTGGCAATGGTTGGCTTTGCAGGGTTCCTGCCCTTCAGGTGCCCCAACAGCTATCTGCATGGCCAAACCTGAGGGGCCAAACCCATCCAACAGCAGGTGTCATAGGAGAAAGGTGCTAGGCATTAGGACTGAGGGCGTGGGGAGAAGGATGGACATGCAGCAACCTCTTACAGATGTAAGTGGTAGTGTACAAAAGCCATGACTGATCACATAGCTGTCATTAATCATCAATGATGGCACCAAACTCCCTCTCTGGCAATGAAGGGGCTGTCTCAGAGGTAGTGCAGAGACCCAAAGCCATCTAAAGCTCAGAGAGCTGGCTCCTGTGCTGACAGGCGCTGCAGATTTGGCTCCTTATTTTGGTGGAAGTTATTAAGCTCAAAATTAAAAATTTAGGTTTCAGTTTGGAATGCTAAGGCTTCTGAAAAATCAGCTTTTATAAAGGCATGTGGGCATGCACAAACCTCCTGTAAAATAAATATGTTATGGAGAATTATTGATCAAACACCTTTGAGCGAAAAAAATGCAATGGGAGAAAATACTTCAAGATAAATAGGCTAGGTTAAGCATTGTGTGAACATCAATCCTTAAGCCTTTTCTTGTTCTGGATGGAAAAGAAACCTGTCATCATGTTGTCCCTGTTCTGTTGGACACCTGGCCTGTTGTATCACAAAATACCAGGCACTGGCTCTCAGCAAAGATAAAAATCCAAATTAGCTGGCTAGTAACCTCGTCTACTATCGTAACATCGTAACAGCATGGTAACCCCTCAGGACTAATGATCACACTGTACCGCTTGGTCAATAGCGTTGTTTCAGCTTGAGCTACAGAGCTGTACATTCAGTTGTGCCTCTTGATAATTACACTGTGAAACCCTATATTGAAATATACAGTGTTGCACTTTAAAACAGTAACCCTTAAAATATTGAAATAAAAAGCTCAGCTGACAGGCTACGTATCTTGTAATCAATCTATAAAAATTACTTATGACTTTACAAGTAAAAATCAGAAATAAAGTGGACATCAACTGAAGGATGGACAAATGTTCCAATTTAATGAGAAGTGTGTCTTGCAGGTTTTTGTTTTAAACATCACCTGATTATTCACAGTAGTTTAGGTATTTTCCTTATCAGATCATTACCCATGGCAGTGATTTTAAGTTTCATTTTGTGCTTGTATTTGTGCTTGAAAACTGGGGCACAGAAGTGCAGCCTAGTAAAACCCAGAGGAATAATACAGCCCAGTGTTTTGCAGGTGAAAAGTCATTCTAGCCTCATTCATCATCAGGTTTTCCTTCTCACTTTCTCAGTCCGTCTCTGTTATTCCCTTGCTATGTGAGTTTGGAGAGCAGCTCAACTCCTTCCTTATTTGTAAAGCTCATTGAGTTGGAAAGTGCTTTAGAAATGCTAAGTGGGCTCGCTGCTGCAACAACTAGACTACCTTTGTCGTCATTAAACTTGATGTCAAGTAGTGTCTAAGGATCTTTAAGATGGAAAGGGCTTGCTATTACCCTGGGTAAATGTTTGTGCTTCAGTGAACATTCATGATGCTAGCACACTCCCAGTGTCTCGGGTGTGATTACAGCTGCGGCAGGGAGCTAACAGCAAATGCTTGACCTGCTATGAAGAGCTGGAAACTCACTCCAATTCGACAGGCTTCACATAGCAACCCACGAGACAGGGAGCCACAGAAGCAGCTGCACTCGTGCTTTAATATTCTTTTGGGGTCTGTTTCCCAGCAAAACAGAAGCCCATAGGCATTGTCAGACAAGCTATTTTTCTAGAAAGGACCCAGGTTCTCCAACAGGAGACTTTATTGCCCTCGCATGCAGGCTGTGGGGCTCCAGAATGCAGCCCTTCCTATCGCTATCTTCTCTCAGAGGAAGACCTGCCCATACAACATGGCTTAATTAATTTCTCTTCAAACTCAGAATTCCCTGCCCCTGGCCTGCTCCTGCTGGTTTTGCAGTTGTATGTAATATCATACCATATTTCCATGCCTTTTTGTAAATTTTGTACATAATTCCAGAAAAGGAAGATGTACAAGAGACACAAACTCCTAGTGACACATAGAAGAGCGCCTTCCTCTTCCAAGGGCAAGGAGCCCCTGAAGCGAGCTGCTGCAGGGCAGGACCAGATGGTGAAGAGGACGGTGGCAGATATGGACAGAGGGTGGCTCAAGCTATCTGTGAGCCAGTGGGATTTTGGTCGTGGTTTTCTTTGAACATGCAGCCTACAATATGTTGCTAGCCCTGACTTCTGCATGCCTTTACTGGCATAACAGTGTAGGGGATAAGTGGGTGCAGCTGAGACTCTCCAAAGTACTTGTAAGTCTTCAAATACCTTTTCTTCTTCCCTGTAGTTTTTTCAAAAGCAGAGGAGTGGGATTCCTTGGCGCTCATAGTGAGGAGATGATAAAAGTGAGGCTGAAGGCCTTTAGCTCCAGCGGATCATTCAGAGTCTGTTAAATACTCTACTGCAAAGTCAGCAGTGTTGCTCTTCATAGAGCACAGAGTCTGCAAAAATACAGGGCATTTTCTGTAGGAGCACCCAAATGACTTGCCAGGTGCTTCAAAGGCAGGCAAGGAGGGTCCCCCTGGTTTAGATAAAATGCAAAAGTAGAGGAGTCCTTAGGAGGGAAGAGGTACAATACAACAGAGGATGTGATCACCTGGAAACTGTTCACACACTGCACATCTGGTGTTTCTGTACAGGCTTTTACTGAAAAATAAGAACTGGTATTCTGGGAGGGCAGGTGCTACTGTCTCACCATCTGCAGATAACAGTGGAAGGCATTATCTCATGACAGACTGAGAAGTATCATCCGATGAATAATATTTCTGATTTTCCTTCAAGAAGCGAATTCCTCCGAGTAAATGAAAACCTTTATTTTCCTCTTAGATCATGAAGAATATGCATTTTCCTGGATCTTTAATTTCATTTCTTCTTTGAATTCTATTTGAAAAGTGGAATCCAGCACCATGTGTAGCAAGGTGGAGCTCACCTTGCCCTGCTCCTGGGGAACTAGATGCTGCCCTAGTGATATCCGTGGAAGCAGCAAACATTTGCTTTTTGGGGCATATTGTACATGCATGTATTGTTGTACCCTACTGTCTCTTTCTGAACTCCATCTCCGAGTGAACAGCAACATGGGAGATCTTGCCTTTTCTGTTAAACATTGACCTTATCTCAGCAAATCCTGGATATATTGATATTGTGGTGAGTTGACCTTGGCTGGCTGCCAGACACCCACCCAGCCACTCTCTCACTACCCCTTCTCAACAGGATGGAGAAGAAAATAAGATTAAAAAGCTCATGGGTAGAGATAAAGACAGGGAGATCACTTACCAATTACTGTCACACACTAAACAGACTTGACTTGGGAAAAATTATTTAATGTATTTCCAATTAAAATAGAGTTGAATGGTGAGAAACAAAGACAAAACCCCTAAAACATCTTCCCCCCCACCCCTTTTTTCCAGGCTCAACTTCACTTCTTCGTTCCCATCTCCTCTACCTCCTTCCATCCCACCTCCCCACCGAGCAGTGCGGGGGGGATGGGGAATGGAGGTTGCAGTCAGTCCATAATAGTTCCTCTCTGCCACTTCTTCCTCCTCACACTTTTCCCTGCTCCAGCGTGCATCCTTCCCACAGGCTGCAGTCCCTCAGGGTAAACCTGCTACTGCATGGGCTCCTCTCCTGGGGCCACAGCTCTTGCCAGGAGCCTGCTCCTGCAAGGGCTCTCAATGGGCTTCAGCTTCCTTCAGGACATGTCCACCTGCTCTGGCGTGGCGTCCTCCACAGGCTGCAGTGGGGATATCTGCTCTCCGCACGACACAGGGAAATACCTGCTTCACCATGGTCTTCTCCAGGGGCCGCGGGGACACCTCCTCCCTCGCAGGGCTGTTTCTCACATTTTTTTCCTCACTGCAGGGCAATGTTTTGCCCATTCTTAAATACATTTTCCCGGAGGTGCCTCATCTGGGCTGATGGTCCCAGCTGTGCCCTGCGGTGGCCCTGTTGGAGCCAGCTGGAACTGGCTGTGTCTGGCACTGGGCAGCCCTGGCCTCTCCTGATGCAGGCCACCCCTGCAGCCCCCCAGCACCTTGCCACAGACAGCCAGTATGGAGATGCAGCTTGTCTCCCCGAGTCCTTTTCTTCTTAAAAGATCAAAAGCTGAATTGCTTTTCTCCTTTGCTTTTTTTCTCCTGAAGCGGTTTGTGCAGCCACAGCATGAGATGCAGGGCCGGCTCTCACCAGGCACGGGGCATTTCTGTTTGTCCGTGGCTGTGTTTGTCAGCTTTCCCACCCACTCATTTCTGTAATTAGCAGACCTCTTATCCTGTGTTTTAGACAGTAGAAGTGTTTGTAGCTGGCAGCACTTCATCTTCAATACCTAGAAAAGCTTTTTAACTTTTTTTTTTAATAAGAGGTTATGTAACTCCCCTGGACACATTGTTTGTCAACGCGGGAATTGCTTCCATTCGGCCAGATTTGTGAGTTGAAACATTCTCCATATAATACATTTCACGACAGAGAATAAAGGGTTTCAATTAAAGAGCACTTGAACTGCATTTCTCTGCAAATAGTAGGAATAGTTTCCTCTTCAATGTTAGTGTTTCTACTTTTAAACTTTTAAACAAATAGCCAAGGAAAGAAAAAATTTTCTACAAGCGGTGCTGCCCAGACTGACTGGGTGAGCACATATCCGAGACCCCTTCAGGACTAACTTCAGGACCACGATGCAGATGGACTGAGGGGGACCCACGTGCTGTAACGTCCCCCTGGCACCTGGTCGAGGTGTCCTCGTGCGCAGTTGCAGAGGAGACGGGGCCAGGCTGGGCCAGATGTTCTGCTGACATGACTTTACTGAAGTCAGCAGTGTTTTGTCAGCGGATGACTCAGCATGTAATCTTAAGTGTTTGTTACACGGGTGAAAAATCCGTGTAGTTTGGATATAAAACAACGACCTGATGTGCTGAGGGGTTGTTATGTGCACAGTGGTGTAAAGACGACAAATGCTTCAGGTTTTCCTGTTCCTGCGTAGTGTACAGTAGGCTGTTTTGTTTGAATTTTTAATGTGGCTTATTATTTGAACAAAGGTCAAATGTGTTTGTAGAAGTCCATGTATACTGCAGATATGCGCTTTAAATTAAGGCCTATATGCAACAGCCTTAAAGACACAGCAAAACTTAACGCTGTTTTGTCAGAGCCAAAAGGTATATTCTTCCTTTATCAGAAAAGAGGATTTTCATTTCCAGCCTGCACTTTTTTCCTGGTGGATTTTCAGTAAGAAAGGCAAAAAAAATCTCTCCTTTACTTGCACACATTTAAGAAGCCTACATCTTAAAAATACTGGAGACTTGGACATGCCAATTATTAAAATAACGTTATCATTTTCCTGCAGGCAGTACCTAAATAGTGTTGTATTGTATCTTTTTAAAATACTGGAAATAAGAATTATAGCCTTTTTCTGAAATCCTATGTATTTCTTGCCACTATCTCCACTCATTTTTTCAAACAAAATGTTCATCCTTCTGCAAATATTCAGGTCCAGACGTGCTGTAATCTTTTGCTCCTCTTAGGCTTTCTACTCAACAGATAAAGAGGACACTCCAACTTTGCCTTTTTCAAATGTTAAGAAAAGATTGAGTTCCTTACATCTACAAGAAGCCTAGGATGTCATTATTCCCTAGATAGCAAATGCAGGAGCAACCCAAACCCATTAGTGGTTTTGAAAGAGGTCAGTATAAACTGGAAACCTTGGCAACCTAAGATTCATTACAAGAATATGATTGAAGTGGATGTGAGAGTTAAGGCAGATTTTTTTTTTTTTTTATTTTTCATCTTATTCAAATGTCTGCGTGTGGTCTGAGGGACTGTTTGTGGGAAATCCCTCCTGGGTAGAAGAATTTGGTGCGTTGCACCACTGAGCCCTGCTATTCCCCCTTAGTCTGACAACCAGCAACTCCCAAGTGTTAGGGTGAGCATGTAGGGTGGTTCCTGTAGCAGCCACAACGCAGCCACACTGATATTTAGAAATTCCTTGGTTTCTTTATGAGCCTTGCAGCCAGATACCTTTATGGAGCTAGCTCAAAAGCAGGTGTGTTAAGTTGGAGTCAGACTCGAACAGCTGTCAAGACTTGGCATTTAAGTAAGTTGCTGGGAACTCTTTATTTCTACACAACCATTTGTATTGGAGAAAGTCCACATAACTTAGCCCAAGTTGCAATGCGAATATGTCTTTGTAGATCATAATTGCTGATACAATCTCAGTCTGCATGCCACAGTTCACATACATTTTTTATGAACTTATAATTAGAGCAGTTTTGGTCTCCTGCAGGTTCCAGCTTTGGAAACGAAGAGCAAACCACTTCTAAGGCATCCGCACCTTCTAAAGACGTCCCCAAGGGGAGCAGCAAGAGCACGACGCAGGTATCGAGCAGCACAGCGACTCCACGCAGGAGCTTACTTCCAGCACCAAAAACTGCCCCAGCACCTGCTGGTAAGTGCTCCAAACTTGTGTACTTGGAACACTGTCTGCTTTAGGCCAAGAAATGCAGAAACCTGATTATGATGCTATTTTACTGCTTACTCGATTAATTTTCATGCCATTCTTGGGCACATTGCCAATGTGCTGATTTGGACTCTATTTGCTGTTAGTCTCTTTGAAACACAGTCAACAATACAGCTATAATCTCATTTTGTGAACTGTGTCTGGAGTTGAAGGCATTTAGTGTCCCTAACTACACATGCCAGAGATTCAGTGTATATATTATTGGTTCTCACCAAACAGCTTTTTGAAAACATTGCATTGCTTTAGAGATCAAAGCATTCCTTTAAGGAGATAATTCATTGCTAGTTACACTTGCAAGAATGAGAATACTGCCCTATAAGCAATTTGTGGTGTTTTCACCACAGAAGGAAGCAAGTAAATAAAGCAAAAAAACCTAGTCTTCTTTCCAAATTGTTTCCTTACCTAAGCCCTCCTTCAGCTTAATCCAGCTATGTCTCAAATCAGCCAACAATGATTCGTAGCATCTCACACAGGAAAGTTTACAGTTTTCTGCCAAATGCATTTTTTGTTGAAAAACGTGTGCATCTCTCCACCATCTCCTGCTTATGCTTGTTTCATGCTGCCCCTTCCCTAGCCTGGCACTCGAACATGGTGTGTGAGCTCCAGGTTCCCCTTGGCAAGGATGTAGGGGTGTATCTTCTTGAGTAGGACTCACCACTTTTGAGAGAGTAAGGAGCAGTTCATGCCACCTGCCCTTGAGGGCCGCTGACGTTGGCCCATCTGCCTGCCCACTCAGTGGGGAGAGATGAGGGTACCCATGACAGTGAACATCCATTACACACTCAGCACTGGCAATGTAGAGACTGAAGTTTGGGTGTAATGGATGAGTTAGGGCTGTTCATTGTGACTTGCAAGGAGGGTCAATATGATTATTGGTCATAATTATAAAGTAAGTTTCAAAGCATGGCTGTAGACATCCTCTCCCCTGGTTACAGATGACATTTCCTCAACCCAGGCAGCTTCAAGCGCTTTCCTACCCACTAGTGGACAATGTTCCCCTACCCTGTCCCAGCTCCTGTTCATCCCATTGCCTTTCTGTTTAATGTGGCCCCAGCACTTACCTTTCTACGCTGCCACGGCCTCTGGACATCCATCGTCCAAGATCTCCGAGTCCCCTGAGGAGCCTCATGAAAGGCATGCAAGTTCCTCAGGGCCCAAGAGATACTGCTGTAACCACAGCAAGCTCTTGCACACCACAGTCTCTATGCATCTCTGTGTTCATTCCTGCTTCCTCATGCCCCAGGAAGATCCTTTGAACCCCTCAAAGGAAAGGAACATTAGTGGTCATTTAAAAACAGCAGACATTTTTAAAGCCATAATTGGAGGAACTTACTGGTGAGAAGCCTGTGCCTGAACTGGTCATTGAACTCTTGCTTGTGGATACTGAGGTCAATATTGCATCTTCTAATGTGGAGGTGAAGGAAGAATATGGTTTCAAGATTTATATTCCTGGAAAGCACTTCATAGGTCACTAAGACAACGGGGTGCATGAGGTGTAACATAGTATTTTAGTGAGTGAAACATACTCCACTGTGTTTGTATGACAGTAGTGAAATATGAATTTATTTGCCTTAAACAATACCTGGATTTGTTCCACAGATGATCTGACACAAAGTTAGTCTCCAAAGCCAGCATGTTTTTCAGAGAGCTTTTCTATTGCTACTAGTAAGCTGGAACCTTGGAGCTGCAAGAACCTGGACATGCCTAAATCTGTCTTTACTCCCGCAGTTTTCATGGCTCTACATATTTTCTCATAGAAACAACCCTAAGTTCCACTTTCAGTAATCTTTCCTTGCTTTTCCACTGCCTTACTGTTTTTCCACTTCTATTGTCCCTTCTCTCCTAAGATTCTCCTTCAGGTTTGATTTTTAATTTTTAAATGCTTTTCTACTTCTGTTCCTAAAATATTGTAGCTTCATATCTGCCTGTTTAGAGAACATTATGCAGAAAGACAAATCAGACTTTTTCCATTCAGCATTTTCCTTTAGAAAGACAGTTTGGATAGGCCACTTCATGGTCTTGAGTAAAAAGACTTGTGTATGCCTATACAGAATAGTAAGGATTAAAAAAAGAGAGAGCTTCAATAACAGTATAGAAATTCCATCAAGTTCAGATTAGATCTAACAGTTTAGATTCCAAAATAAAGAATTTTGCATCAGTCACCAGCCTTATCCAGTCTGGCTCTTATTCAACAGAGTGTTTCATCTCTATGTAAGTCCCACTGGATTTGGTAACACACACTGAAAATGAAGCTGGGAAGGAAAAATCAATACAAAATATGAGACAAAGACTTTATGCATTAGTAGTTCTGGTCACCCGGTTTCAAGATAGATTAACCTGTTTTGGTGGGTTGACCTTGGCTGGATACCAGGTGCCCACCAAGCTGCTCTATCACTTCCCTCCTGCACTGGACGGGGGAGAAAAATACTACAAAAAGCTCGTGGGTCGAGATAAGGACAGGCAGGTCACTCAGCAATTACCGTCACAGGCAAAACAGAGTCGACTCAGGGAAATTAATTTAATTTACTGCCAATGAAATCAGAGTAGGGTATTGAGAAATAAAAGCTAAATCTTAAAACACCTTCCTCCCACCCCTCCCTTCTTCCTGGGCTCAACTTCACTCCCAATTTCTCTGCATCCTCCCCTCGAGTGGTGCAGGGGGACAGGGAGTGGGGGTTGTGATCTGTTCATTGCACGTTGTCTTTGCCGCTCCTTCCTTCTCACTCTCTTCCCCTGCTCCAGCGTGGGGTCCCACCCACAGGAGACAGTCCTCCACAAAATTTTTCAATGTGAGTCCTTCCCATGGGGTCACAAGTCCTGCCAGCAAACCTGCTCCAGCGTGGGCTCCTCTCCCCACAAGTCCACAGATCCTGCCAGGAGCCTGCTTCAGCGCAGGCTTCCCATGGGGTCACAGCCTCCTTCAGGCATCCACCTGCTCCGTCATGGGGTCCTCCATGGGCTGCAGGTGGATATCTGCTCCACCGTGGACCTCCATGGGCTGCAGGGGGACAGCCTGCCTCACCATGGCCTTCACCATCGGCTGCAGGGGAATCTCTGCTCTGGCATTGTTTCTCTGACATATGCTCACTCCTCCCTCCAGCTGCAGTTGAGCAGTGTTTTTTTCCCCTTCTTAAATATGTTATCCCAGAAGCGCTACCACCGTCACTGATTGTCTTGGCCTTGGCCAGTGGCAGGTCCATTTTGGAGCTGGCTGGCATTGGCCTTATTGGACATGGGGAAAAGCTTCTGGCATCTGCTCACAGAAGCAACTCCTGTAGCCACCCCACTACCAAAACCTTGCCACGCAAACCCAATACACCTGGTTAACTTAACACTTGCAGAAAAGGACTTACTGCCATAATCAGTGGCTTGGAGTATCTGGCAGAGAAGATGAAACTGAAACCATTCACCTTATGTAGTCCAGATACGTGAAAGTCAAGGGAGGAGGATGTGTCTTTTGTCCAACACAGTCAGGAGTGACTGTCTCTTACTGTCAGAAAACTGTTTACTTCCATCATCTGCACTCACTAACTGTGGAACAGACCCATCTATCAACAGAATATATGGATAAAAGGTGGTGCCATTTTTTTGGTTTCTTTTTCAAGTTTTCTTCCCTTTTTTTTTTTTCTTTTGAACTTCCTTTCCTCGCTCCTGGTCGCTGGCTGGATTATGTCATTTCAGGCTACAGCAGTATTTGATTAGTATTAGATTTGCCCCTAGACATCTCCAGCAAAAGCCTTTCTTTTCCAGCTAGTGGCATTGGCATGATAAGCTTTAAAGGGTTATTTCAAGTTTCTGCAGAGGAGCTTTTCTGGCCTCCAGGGTTCTTTTGTCACAGACAAGAAGACTGTTAGAAACCCTGGGTCTCTTAGTACTTGTGCAGCCTCACACGAGTGAGTCCTTGCCAGGGAGGTTTCAGTGTTGGAGCACTGCAATGAGCTGAACCGTGATGTTTGATATGCAATCATGCTAATGTGGACATGCAAAATCTAGCATAAGCAGGACTAATTGAATGGTTCAGGCTGTCACCTCTGAGTTTGCACAGGATCCAAATCTCAGTCCCACGCAGGAGAGCAGAAATTACAACTTAATGCAAAACAATATTGATCAAGCAGTAGGTTTCCAGAAAGAAGATAATGTTTGCGATCACATCACGGCATAAATGCTGAAGGGGAAAAGAATTACTGAGGCTGGTGGAAAGCTAAAGTTGACTTTTAATTTGGGTTTTTAAGCTATGAAATTGCTTAATCTATGAAATGAAAGACTAATTTTTTGCAGAATTTTACTACCTCTGGAGACAAAGCTGACAAATACAAGTCCGTACAGAATTTGGATCGTTATGAGAAATTCTCCAATTTTTTTTCCTTCCAAACAACCTTCATTTGCTCATTGTCTTGAGGTTGTCAGGATATGTTTTCTATGTCATTAGTCAGTCTCAGTGTAGTTTCCTTCAGAGCCTTTGTTCTTGTCTTTGCATGACCCTCCAGTAACCTTGGGTACGTCTGCTTCCATGAGGGCACACAAATGGAAACTCTTTGCCCATGCTCCAAGCTGGCCATAAGTGACCCTGTGGGTTGAGAGCCATAAAGAGCTGTTAATGCCATGCTGTGTCTGAGTTAATAGGCCCAGTGGAGACAGAGCAATGTAGCTTCTGAATTGGATTTACTTCCCTCCAGGCTGTGCAGAGTGCAGTGTTCAGTCCTTGTGTCTGTGGGTGCCATACAGGTCTTCCCTACGCACCAAGTGCAGTGTTCTGGCTCGCACTGGAGAGCAGTCAGTTTTGTTCTTCCCATTGCAAGGCCATTAGTCTGACTCTGCTGTTGTTTCCTAAGCTCTGTCACAGCCGGGAAGCTGTCAGTGTGCAAAACAGGAGGCAGGTTTCAATCCAGCAGCCCACCATGGCCTTTCCATGCCAGGGATGTGATGGGGATTGCCCATATGCTTGCTTATGCAAGCCATAGTAGCAGAGAGCCAGGAGGGATGCTGCTGGAACGTGTTAGATCCATCACAACTGGAAAAGAGTTGAAATTACTGTCTCCCACTCTGGAGGTCAGGGACTCCAGTCACCTGCCCAGCTTCCTCCCAGCAAGGTGCGTCTGTACCAGCAAAGACTGGATGCAGCAGTGTATGGAGCCCATTGCCACCACCTCACTGAATTTATAGTCTGGTCTTGATAGGGAGACTCGGTCAGGGGAGGTAAAACTTGCCTGGTTTATTCTGGAAGGAAACTAAACATGTAAAGTACGGGTACCTGGCTGTGTTACGCAAACAGTCAGGCACAGATCCTGAACAGGGACAGCTGGCAAGTTTGGGAAGTTGCTGTTGTTATGCACAACTGACAGAAGCAAAAAACCCTACGTTAGTCCAATGCTCTGGTTTACTTTTTATATCAGCCAAGGTGGCAGCAGGTGTGTCTGTGGTCAAGTCATGGGGTGTTTTTTTATTAAAACAGTGTTATGGTTCCTCACGATGCTCAGTATCTGATGGAAGCAAAGGCTGAAATAAATCAAAGCAAAGATAAAGACAAGGGTTTTTAGCAAATCTAATCCTGCCTCTCTTGCAATAATATATGAACGCTGTCTGTAGATCCCAATGTGATAGGGAGCCCTGTAGAATGTAAAATCTTCTATATAAGTATCCTTTGGACAGTTTTCACATCTTTTAAATGATGAAGCACAAACCCATATTTTTAAAATTGACCTCCTTATTAAATCAGAAGGAAGATGCTACAGATCAAATGAAGCAAGTGGAAAAAGGGCAGTGAAGTGTTCGTATTGCTTTGGGCCTTCTGATCCCAGGCAAAGAAAGGCATCTAACAAAAGCCCTTTAAAATTGTGTCAGATACAGTATTTTAAATATGGCAGAGAAAGTGCATGGGTGTGCTGAAAATGTCAGTCTCCAAAAGGATGTTCTGCAGCAGACAGAGGATTTAAAGGTTGGAAGTCTGCATGTACAGACACCGTAAAAGGTCTGCTTGTAGTGCTGTTGCAAAGTGGGAAGAACAATCATTGGCACAGGCTGCCAGTCTATGCTGGGCAAGTCCGGCATTGTTGCTGGACATGACAGGGCAGGAGATGGATAACAATAAGGGAGCAGAGAAGTAAAATCAGTGTTTCAAAAATGTTTGAAGGTATACTAAAAACTAATCCACCCCCCACCTACCTTGGGTCCCTGACACTGGCATGTCATAGAGGTGGTGAATGTCATGCTTGGGGAGGCAGCCAGCCTCATCGCTGCAACAGCAGCACCAAAGAAACCTTCACTGGTGCTCCGAACTGAAGGGATGCAATGTTTTGAAAACAGTGGAGTGCATCCATTTCTAATATTCTTCCAAACTATCACATAATGGCACAACAGAAGAGCATGGTGGGGCACATGTCTATCCTCCATCTCAGCCCAGTTTCTCCATAGCTGAGCTGGCAGCAGCCCAGCCCCACCGTGGAGTCACGGTTGGAAGGAATGAAACCACCATGATTTCTTGTTCCTTTTTCACCCCATGGCAGAAGACAAGACACAGCAGAGAGGCTGTGACCAAGGAGAGAGGGATGATCTCTGCCATGGGTGGAAGTTATTAGCTGGAGGTGAGAGATACGTATCTTCGTACCATGTACGCCCCTCCTTGTGGGCAGGGGGAAATCCCTGCCTCCAGCAGGAAGGACTTACAACACAAACCAATACCATCTTGCAAGTGAGGCGTATTTTTCCATAAGAAAAAGTGAATCAGTAACATGACCTTAGGGGTGAATTTTGCATTTGAGGAAGAAGTCACCAGCCTCGTTCGGTCAAAGTCAGAAGGCCAGACTGTCCCATGAGCAGCGCTACTGAAGTCAGCCATATAGCAAAGCTTTTGAAACACAGGGAAACCACAATGAGTCCTTCTATATGTTTTTTGTATTTGGAGAATGATATGATAGATATTCTACGTATAATACTCCTAGCAATCACCTAGTAGTAATTGCTATAGGGCTTGATGTTGCATACCGCATCTGTCCAACCTCCTGGGCAAGACATCGCAGTTGCTAAACTAAAGTGCTTAAAGCACTCCATAGTTAGAGCTGAAGTGCACAGACACTACATGTGTTGTATACAGCATCTTTTACAAAAGTAAAAGGGGGAGAAAGTATTTCACAAAGAGGATGGCAGTCATTTAAATATAAAGAATATTTCTGAAAGAGTGGAATATCAGGTTATGTAAGAATTGCATTTGTATTTCAGAGATGTACATAATTTTAACTATGTATGAATAGGAAATTAATTCACAAAGGAGCATATCTACCTATATTAATGAGTGGAAAATAACCAACAAAAATCACATGAAAGCTTTCATGTGTTACATGTTACCTGAGAAGACCACCTGTGTTGTAAATTCTCATTAAAAAAAAAAGACAACTGCTCAAGAGAGGTTATACTCCTGATATTTCACTAAAAGTGCTTGTCAAATATATCGGACTACAGGCTATAAATCACATTTAATTAATGAAAATGGACTCCTATAGCCGCTGCTGTGCAGTGCTTCAGATGATCAAAAAGAATTCTGGCATGGGATAGTAGCAGTTGAAGATCATTGTCATGCAAATTGTTTTGAAGACATCAACTGATTACTTTTTGACTACTCTATGGAAAGAATGCACTTGATTAGTTTTCAGCGTGTTGCACAGCTCCTTTTGTGAGTTATTAGACCCCTTTCATATTTGCATACCTGTCAACATAGAAAATGGGGGGGGGAAGCATACTTGAATAGAAAAACTGAGACAGGTCCTTTAAATTCACTTAAACATATTAGCTGCTTTGAGAAATACAGTGATAACCTAATTAATATTTACCATTTCTATTATTGTTTCGTATTTTGTTTAAAGACAGGTGAAATCAGCTCTCTGTCAGGAACTTTGCAGCTAAGATCCACCTCTGAAAAGACAGATAAGCTTCTTTTTTTCACACATGTTGAAAAAATATATGATGTTTGAGGCACACGTATACTGAATTTTCTGTTTTGAATTTCTCTGAAAATGTGGGAATATTTACAGAAGGCAATGTTCAACAACTTCCTACTCTCACAGGGGATTTGTTTTACAAACCACTTAGATTAATGTTCACCATAGGACAATTCAGATCCTAAATCAGACCAGGATCTAATGCTGTTATAATTTGGACAAAACCCTTCAGTTTGACATGGTGCAGTTTGTGGTGTGTCTGATGAGTTGCATAAAAAAACCCCAGCATAACACACCACAGCAGTTAGTGATCCAAAAAGAGCATGTCTGTGCTGTGCAATGGAAAGGGGATTCAGATGGGCAGCGATTCCTGAGCTGATGCTGATGGGTCTGGAGAGTCACAAAGTACAGCACCATGCAGGCATACCTGCTTAGATCCAGAAGCAGTATAGTGCATTCACCCAGTGCTGCAATCAGTTGATTATAATTAAATTGCTTTAGACCTAGGTTATTTCCTGGCCAGGAGCATTGGTTTCATCTCCTCCAGGCTTCCAATTCTGGAGGGGGCTCACGAGATAGTCCTTGGGAGTGATGTATTCTCCACATGAAATCATGCCGGTAGCCACTCAACAGCATGAGTGTGGCCTGAAACCTCTTCCTGCAATTCCCTTCTCATACCCAGGTTCATCTGTGATTGTCTGGGAAAAAGTCCTAGAGTATCTCAGCTTGCTGCAGACCTCAGATGGACAGTGAGGTGGGTGGAAAACTGACTGGACCGTCAGGCTCAGGGTGTTGTGATCAGAGGTACAAAGTCTAGCTGGTAGACTTTGGCATCCCTTAGGGATTGATACTGGGCAAATACTGCTTACCATCTTCATTAAAAACCTGAACAGTGGGATAGAATACACCCTCAGCAAGCTCACAGATGATAGCAAATCAGGGGGAATTGGGCAATATGCTGGAGGGAAGGGCTGCAGTTCAGAGGGACCTTGCCACGCTGGAGAAATGGGCCTGCAGGAAGCTCATGAAGTCCAAAAAGGCAAATGCAAAGTCTTGCCCCTTGGGGGAATAATGCCATGCAACAGGAGAGTCTGGAGCCAGCTGGCTGGGAAGCAGCTCTGCCAAGAGGCCCTATTTGGCCATCCTGCTAGACAGCAAGTTGAACCTGAGCCTGCAATGTGCCCTTGCAGCAAGAAAGACTAGCTGCATACTGGGCTACATTAGCAAGAGTGTGGCCTGCAGCATCAGTGGTCCTACCCCTTTACTCAACACTTGTGTGGCCACTCACAACTGTGCCCAGTTTTGGGAATCCCAGGACAAGAACAATGTGACATACTGGAGTGAGAGCAGCAGAGGGCCACCAAGATGGTCCAGGGACTGGGGCACATGACAGGACAGGTCAGGAGGAGGGGCTGGGAGAGCTGGGGTTGTTCGGAGAAGGCAAAGCGAGTTCTTATTGCAGTCTTCAGTTATCTAATGGGAAGATAGAGAGAGAACAAAGCCAGGCACTTCTCAGAGGTGCACGTGACAGGGCAAGAGACACCAAACACAGAAAATTCTCATTGTTTGACCACCTGTGAAGGTGGTTGTTGTTTAATCACCTGTGAAGGTGGTCAAACACTAGAGCAGATTGTCTAGAGAAGTGGTGAATCATCCATCATTAGAGATACCTATAACTTAGCTGGACAAAGCCCTGCACAGCCTGCTCTAGTGCAACCCACTCTGAGCAGGAGGCTGGACTAGAGGACTTCAGAGGTCCTTCTGACAAAGCCGATTGTGCAATTCTGTGTGGTACGAACATCTTGGGCCCACAGGTGAATAAATGTTCCACTATAGGCACAGCAACCAATGTGTTGTTTTGTAGTGCGGTGGCTTCTTTTGCACGTTCAGGAGGAGTAACTCATGAGCAGAAACATATAGCTAAAGGGTAGATCTGTGCTGGGGAGCAGAGTGCATGGCTGCCGCAAAGGCAACAGGACTTGCATGCAGTTCAGGAGAAAAAGAAAGTATGGCTCAATCATTGCGTGTAAGGATTTGAGAAGTGCTTTACATCTGACCAGCTCTGCATAGTTTTTATTCTCTTCATGTAATACAGCTTCCTCTATGGTCTCATCCTGGTCTGGTCTTGTTCAGCCACATCCTTCTCTCAAAACATAGAAACCCACAGAAAATCCAGCTTGGTACCTCTAAACTCTGCTGTGTTTTGAAACTTTGGTTGCCCTTCAGCATACTGCTGCAGCTCTGGGCTCCCTTGTTTGTGCCTGAAGTCCTGACCCAAACTCCTGAGCATCAGGTTGCTGCTTGTTCCAGACCTCAGCTCTGTCCACCAAGCTGGACTTGCCACCCAACAGTCTGTGAAATTAGAGACCTGAAGGATTTTATATTTTCTGTGCCTTGTTGTGGGGTATAGGGGGTGTGTGTTACAGCATACTTATTTCAGCTTGGTTCTTATTCTTATTTAATGTTTATCTCACAGACAATGACTGTTATTCCCCATAAGATATCTCATAATTTGTGTGCAATGACAGTAGCAATAAAGAATTCATTAGAGCAGCTTGTTTCTACTTGCCCCATTAAATTAAAGACAATCAAAAGCAATGTTCAAAAAACTAACCCAGTCAATTCCTGTGCTTTTACAAGTACCAGTAAATCATATGTAACAGGGCAAGCTGTTAAATACAATCAGTCAAGATGAAAAATAGGAAGCCGGTGTTATCACAGCTCTCACCAGCAAGCTTGCGGTGTAAAATGTGCTTCTTTTAATCAGCTTCTGCAAAATCCAGACAACACAACCTCAGCAGGAGGGAGAGGTGAGCTAAGGTCAGCTGAGGGGGGGAAAGTGAGCACCAGTGCACTTGCAGGGATGGAGGGAGAAGAGTCTGCTGCTGCTGTGTTTCCCTTTGCAATCACTTTCCATTAAATGCTGAATAGTGAATACACGGTGGGTTACATTCATGTTGTTCCTGTACTGAACATAAGGATACGCAGCACCATGCTGCAGGTGAAAGTGAGATGTTCAACTGCAAGTTTTCCAGCCTCTTTCCTGGGAACCGCTCTGAAACATGCCGTAGCACAACTCTGTGAGGAAGCGACAGTAAAGTGCCACGGGATCCATGTCAAGTGACGGGAAGAGAAGGAGTAGTTGTTTTAACTCTGCAGCTAACGTTGGATGTTCTGAGTTACCCTGAGATTTTCTATTCAGTCCAAAGAATGGTTCGTTTTGTCAGGTTTATTTTTCCCTTTAGTTTTTTTTAGTACCAGATAAAGAGACTTTTCTTTTTAATATAGAAAGAAAACAATCACTTTCAGATGAGTCAATGAAATAAGTCCTTGTCCTTCTTTTTTTCTTATCAGATTGACTTTAAATTTGAAACAAACACAAAGGGAAAAGCACAAGCGTTAGCAGTTTCTACTTCAATGAATACATAGTCTTTCTTCTACATCTACTTATTTATTCACAGTCTTTCAGTGTCTCATAGATCACAGGAAGCAGAGAGTCTCTAGAGAGAATTAGACTGCTTTTATTCTACAGAACCCATCATATTTACAGCTTTCCTCATTTTGTCTCAAACAACGCGTGCATGGATGTGTCATTACTCACTGAGGACACGACTAGTTGTGGGTATCAGGGGGAAAGGCAGAAGAAAGCTTGAAGTGGCTCTGTAAGTGACTGAAAACACTTCCTTGGGGTTTTTTTAAACTCGCAGACTGCCATTAGTTAACTTATAAAATATGCCTGAGAACAGCTGGAATCCAACTGAATGCAGCCAGTCCCATTGAATTCTTAATGATGTCTACAGCATGTTAGGAGTTGTTTTGGAATAAATACTCAATGCATGATTTGTTAGCATGTTTTCAGTCTGAAGTGTGAAAGCAAGTTGAAGCCTATCCCACTGTCCTGGCTTTTAAAGGCTCAGAAAGGTACAGGCAAATACAAGCGCTGATTCTGCGGCAGCCCTTGAGAAGCTGTCTCAGATAAGGTGTATTTAGCTCTGGTTCCTAGGCTAGCGTTCAGCAATGATGGAGGAATGGAGAAGTGGCTTTGTTTGTCTGCTGTTTTTCCAAGGGATTGCTGAATGATTTAACGTTTGGAGCGTTTTGCCTTGTATTTCTAATGATTTTGCCTTTGCTCCTTCTGTTCAGTTTGAAGCAGGCTGTGTGTGTTAATTAGGAAATGTAAATACCTTTAGAGAACTGTGCATTTGGATGCATTTTTCAAAGGCAAATGCTGTAACTACACCAGTAGAAAACATGAGCAAGTATTTATTCTCAGTTATCTTATTGCCTGAAATATCCATTTCTGTATAAGTACAGCTTTTAAAAGAGAGGAAATGTTGAGAGAGTTGTAACCTTAAATGGAATGTAAATTCATACAAAAATGAGTAGTTTGTGGCTTTGATTCCTGGCTACCGGAAAGGCAGCTTCTCACCCCATGAGCTCCCGTAGCGGGGGGGGTTGGCAGAGACTTGGAAGCTGCTCCTGGAAGCCTGGAAGTTAGTGGTGGTTCCTGCTCTGCCAGGAGCTGTTTGCTGGGAGGCTCAGTGCTAAGAGCCTTCATTACGCAGCCAGCAGGAATAAAAGCCAACGTACAGGCGTTTAGCACAGAGCTAACTGGAGTTCCGTATTTCCAGCCTATGGGCCATAACACTAAGAGTTTGTAGGAAATTTTGTTCCGGGTCAGAGTTAGTATATGTTTTAAAAGACAAATTTAGAACAAAATTAAAACAGTGTGCAGATTCAAGAAATACACTTTCGTGGTGCTTTATTTCCTTTTATAATTATATTTTACATATTTTTGTTATTTTATGATTGTACGCACAACACCTTTTGACATTTCAAACTACATATGACAGTCCAAGTATTATTTGAGGTTTTACACGCGTTCAAGCGGGTACTAAAGACTGAAATGTTTGCCTTGTTTCCTGAGTTACAGTGGAGCATCAGACTTTTTATGTACATTGTAACCTTTGAGTTACTTCTAGTACACTTTGAGGTAGAAAAGATCAAACTGTATCACCTCCTGCTGTGCCATGCCCTGCGGTACAGCATTATGCTGATCCTCACGCCAACGCTCTCCTACAGATTTTTTTAAACCTGAAATTCTAGATTTCTGTGAAATGACAAATTCAGAGCCCAGACTCTTGTCATTTAAAAATGAATTTTCCCTGCGGGAACTTCTCTTGAAATCAGCATGTTTTCTGAATGTTTCTCTTTTAACCAACTAACAGCTGTTGTTTCAAAAGAGAAGAGAAAGAACAAACCCCATTTTTAGAAAAACATTCAGCACAAGCTCTTATTTGAGGTCTGATGCCAGGGACAGCTCTTCCCTAAGATTTCCCTGTGGGTGATCAACTTAGCAGAACGATAACGGTTTGCTCCTGCAGACTGTCCTTTCTTTTGCCTGCTGCGTGCTTCCTAAATCCCTCTCCGCTAAGAAGAGCCACAGAGAGGCCACGAGGACCCTTTTACTTATGAAGGAGAAGTTGAATAATCACTAGCTCCAGGTGCCCCCCTCCCCAGCCCCTTCCCAGCAGGGCTGTGCTGTGCACTGGCTCTTCCCTTGCTGCACAACCCTTCCTCGCTTCCCCGGTTGCTGCGTTGCCGCCCCTACCAGACCTTAAGAGCTCTCCTAATCTTGTAAACTGAAGGAGGGTGGTTATCCTTGTTTCCCCCCCCCCCCCCACCTTGTTATTAATCCTGCACTTCTGTCCTTGCCAAGATATCTATTTGCACCTTTGCTCGCAACCTGCTTCAGGCTCTGCTGATCTCCCACCTTGCGGGGCCGACGTCTCCCGTGCAGCCGCCCCTGACGGGCACTGCCGTCTGCGCCCACGCGTGACTCTCAGTGCTCTCCGCAGACCTTGCCTTGCCCTCTGCAGAACGATGGTTCTTGCTGGGCTTCTTTGCTCTCTTTTCTTTCAACTGAGCTTTAACTGGGGAATTGTTCCTTGCTTTGTGCTTAAGGTTAAAAGGCTGAACTAATTTCCCAGGTGTTCCTCATTGAAAATGTCTCAAGAACAAAAGTACTTAAGTATTTCTATGCACCTGGTTACTGCTGAAAGCGTAAGGAGAACACACTTTCTCTACCGTTGTCTGTGTTTGACATTTGCTGTAGCAAAATTTGCAGAGGAGCTTGGTATATGGCCCATTTGTACATCATATTTTTATTTTGAAAACCACAGAAAAACCAAGGCCTCATTGCCATGAAAAAGTAATGCTCAAATCTGTAACCATATAAACTATACCTAATAAAACAAGCTCTGGTTTTGTCTCACACCTCCCATCTCAGGTTGCTTTCACTCGGTCCTTAGTAATGAAATGGCACCATAAACTTATTTTATGTCCTGCTCTGTAGTAAAGTACAGTGTAGTAGGTGGCAGGCACAGGAAATTTATATCCTCAGTCACTTCACTGTGAAAAGTATTGATCAAAAATGAGAATTTTAGCCTCAACATGTCCAATTTACAAACAGCAGAGAAAATGGAGATGGACCAAAGTAAAGGTATGAAGAAGAGTTCAGTGTTTACCACCCCCTGATGACTGATGGTGCGATTTGCCTATGCACAGTGGGAAGGGGTCAAGGAGGGTCTTAGACCTTCTCCTGTGCCATCCTTCCACAAAAAGCTGGACACAGGGCTTGTGTGTGTGCATGTGCTGTTCTGCAAGCGAATGCTGAGAGACAGTGCTAGAAAATATGAAGCTCGGCTTCTGGTGCGTGGCAAATGCTGTGTCCGCAGCTCGCTGCTTGCAAATCCTGATGCAGACAGAAGTGGAAGGGTGAATGATGCATCAAAAATAAGCCTGATACTGCAACGGTGACTAGCTGTGGCTGTGGAGAGGGTGGAAAACTAGTCATCCAGTAAGTGTCCCTGAAGATTATGATCCCCATATAAAATTATCACTTTTCTCCACTACTGAAATAGCCAGATGACATTTGCATTACGGAGAATGGAAGACAGTGTTAGCTTTTGGACTGCCGCTGTCTTTAAGCACCACCAAGAAAATATGGTTTTATTTTCCTGCTTCAGATACTTCAGATTCTGTGGGACATTTTCCAAGAAGATGTCTGTAAATGTACTCATGAGGGAAGCGAAAGTTAATAAGGCAAACTTGGTTTTCCTTTACGACAAGTGGTTTGCCTTAAATCTCTCTTTTTTCCTGGGTATCCAGGGGCTGTGACACAGTCCTGCAGGCTAAAATACAACCCTTACAAACACTAATGGTAAAAGAGGGAAACAAACAGGAAAATACATTAATGTCTCAGGGATTTGCTTTTTCTTGCTCTTCCTTCTTACTTCCTTGGTGAGTGTTTTCTGCATGAAATCCTGTGGCTGTGATTGTCATACCATGGGCAAACGAGCAGGGCAGGGCTTTCATGTTACTGCACTCAGCGTGGTCCCCACAGCTATTTTGATGGGAGTTGTGGGTGGGCAGGAGGGGTGAGCTGAGCTTGGGTGGCCACTCTGGCTTTCAGATGAAGTTGTATCATCTCCCTCGTATAAGAGGCAGTCAGTGACTGCAGAGCTTGGACAACTGACAGGCGATCCTGAGCCCGTAACCAGAAAGCTCCAGTGGTGGGAGGAATAATAACAGACACTGAGTTGCCTCCCACTGAAAAATTAAAGGAAGAGGAAAGGTTAGCACAAAGTTTCTGGAGATCATAACCCAAGAGCTCTGGGGCATCATGCTGTCAGTGGGAAGAATTAGTGGCTGCAGAAAAAAGGATAAATGCAGAGGTCTGGAGTAATCTGGAGAGCTACAAACACAAAGAGGAGAGGAGGGAGGGCCGGCAGCCTGGCTCATGCCTGGGTCGTAGATGAGCACGGACCAGGTGTTGGTTCAGCCTTGTGGACAGCAAGGCAATGGTATGGCCCTGTTGTGTCCTGCATTGGCACAGTGTGTTGTAGGTTTGTGCAATGAATGTGGTGCACCTCTCTGGCCCTGCCTGACTTACTGCACAGGCAGAGACCCACTCTCCTGTCTGGGACACCACATCCAGCACAGCCAGAGACCCACTCTCCTGTCTGGGACACCACATCCAGCACAGCCCTGACACAGCCTACCTGCTTCTGGTTCTGCAGAAGCCTGCCTGTCTCTTGCCTGTATGAGACCCTCTTGGGAAAGCTGGTCATCAGAAAAGGCAGTTTCCTAACCTGGGGAAAAAGTTGATGGAGCAGGGCCCTGCAGGTAACTTAAGTCAGCTTTGCACAGTCCTACTTAGCTTCTCCTCCAGCCCAGAAGATCCTTGGCTGAGGATGCACAGCAAGGTAAAAAGAGACAGACCACAGAGCTCAGAACAGATAGGATGGGCTACCTGTATAGCTGTTTGTGCCTTAATGGCATTTGTCACTGTGCAGATGGCTGGAGAACAAAGATAGTGCGTAAGGCCTTCTTCTGACCTTCTTTAGTGCTGTGCATGTCAGCTCAGCCACATGCACACAGTCATGCTTGCAGAAGTGGCAGGTTAGCATCCTACACAGAAGTACTGTGTAGCATCATTCTGTGCAAAGCCCAGGATGTGTGTTGGTGAAATACTTATATTTTGCCATTCTGGTATGTATCTTAGTGACATAGTTCTGCACAATTGCAAACAGAATTATAAAACGGGTTTCTTTCTACCTTTATTTTTTCTCTAAAACAGGTCTGAAGAAAGAAGTACAAAAAGATCAGGATGTTAACAGACCAGCTGTCTCATCCCCTAAGAGATCAGCAGTCACAGCCACCAAGCTCCATTCACCAGGTATTTATGAACCCAAAAGCACTGTTTCAGGGAAGATTTAAACTTGTTGACTTTGCATCTCTTGTTAACACACTAAAATCTGAGACCTACTATTGTTAAGTGAAGATTGATTGTGTCCAAGGTTCATTAAGCTGGCTGTGAGTACAGCAGACTTTATCATACCAATGCATGAACTGAATAGACTTATGTTTTCTTGTTACAACCGTGCAATCATCTCTCCTTCAAAACAGAGAGTATTACATGTTTAATGGCACAGGAACATTTTTTTTATCATTTTAATTCTCTTACATAAAAAGAGAACGGATAAATAACAGTGAAACAGAAGACACCTCAGGCAATTACCTGGAGTGATAGTATATTACTCAGAAACTCCTCTTACTGTTTTGCAGAGGCACTAAATTTTCTGGGCTATTTCTATGCATAATTGGAAAAGGGATTATCTATAGAAATAACCTTCAGGGTGCTATTGGGGCATTGTCAACTTACCCCTCAATATTGGGCACTAACACATGGTTTTAGCATTTCTAAAGAATACCTTTGTTTACTTACTAAAATGAAGAGAACTTCTTTCTATCTGTGTCTACTAAGTGTACATTAACAAATGTATAAGGTACCTAAAGGCTTTTGTGAGGCTGACCTTTGGTGAATCTAAATGCTTCTGAAATGAGTGGGCATGGTCCCACTGATTTCATTGTGCTTGCAGTTTATCTTCTGTTCTGTTACCTCATTTTTCAGACTTTACTTAAATAATTTAAATGTCATCTCTACAGCTATATGATACTTAAAATTATGTGGAGTAGAACCCCATGTTTCTTCAGTCGATGGTAAAGTATAAAACATGTAGAACAGCTCTTCGGCTCCTATAACTTGCATCAACAGTCTCTTCATGTTTACTAAACTCAATCCCTATTCTTCTTCTTCCCAACCAACAAAATCAAGAAAATGGAAGGTTGAATTTAATCTTTCCAGGCACCAACAGGACTCAGAATTCTTCTCCTTACTAAGATACTATGGTAAAAAGACGAACTTAACACTGTCCTCTGAATCATATAATTTTCAGGCTATTTAGCACCGGGCGAGATGACCAAGAGAGATCCAAAGAAAAATTTGTTGCAGACAGTGCCAGACCAGCAGCTCACCAGCGTTGATAATGGTGGGAGTCCAGTTTAAGCACCAGCACTGATTGTGGTTGTAGCAGCGTGTTACAGCACAGCTGATTTGCTCCCACTAGAATTAGAAAGCAAAATGAAACATAGGCTTATTTGTACTGTGTATTTGTGTTGTCTTAAGGAGACCTGCATTTCCACGGGTGACTTAATGATTTTCAAAGCTTAAAATTTTGGCATATCCAATTCACACGGCCTCAAAGGTTTCTTCATTCTCACGAGAGGCTGAGTAACTGCCCTCACTCCATCAGACTGATTTAGGATTTCTTAAGCTTGGTTGTCTGAAATTATGGCAACCTAAAATTGTTATCACTGTAAGTATCAAATAGGAAAATAAACCTCATCTTCATTCATTTTTTAGAGTAGCCTTTAGCATTCTTTGAAATAACAACAGCAATAACAAAGCAATAAAGACAGACAATCTTTTCACCTATTTAACAATTTCACAAAATAATCAAAGCAGTCATTAAACAGGACAAGGAGTGAGTGTAGCTGGGGCTAAGGGGCAGTAGCACAGCCTTTCTTCCATCAGGATCACAAACTCGTGTGGCATTTACACTTTGTGATAGGAGAGCATGTGTCCCCCAGGTAACTCCACCACAGCTACATGTGGCCATGGAACAGGCTCTAAAATTTCTGAGTGCCATTTCTAGGTTGTTTTCCCTCTATTACTGGCCTCCTCACATGCAGTTCCTTTCAATCACCGCTGGTTTTTGACTGTCATAAAAATTTTTTTTTAGCCTTGAATCTGATCTTTGGAATTTGGATCGGTCCTCCTGAAGACTTGCAAGGGAGTTTTGAGATGCAGAGTCTTGTAAGGATCTTAATTTTATATACTGATGCAATACCATTCCTCAAATCTGTGTATAGGGGCAGGTGTACATAAGTGCACCATTGCAGGATGGTGCTATCTGTTTCTGACATCTGTCACACTACAGATTGCTTGTTATCAATCCTCTCAAAGTAATTTCCTCACTTACCAAAATGTCAGAAATTGGACAGGTAAAAGGCAAATAAATTGCATTCCCCGTCTAAATCCTCATGGGCTGTGTTAATTATGAGTATATACTTGTTATGTCTCCTTAGTTCAAACACTCAGGTAGATAAAAAAGACCTGGGAGTTCTGAAGTGGATCAAAGGGGTTCAGTGATTTCAGCGTACAGTGGGTCTGCCCCCCTGGTCCCACCATCAGCAAAAAGGACATTCATGATCAGGGCCAGCATCATTAATATATACTCTGTTTTGTGCAGAGCAACAGAAGAGAGACATCAATGGCAGAATAAGCTTAGCAAGCTGCTTTTCAGACCCAAATGAACCGAGAAATTCAGATTTATCCCTGAGGAGCATAGCACAGTTTAATTTACAAGGACAACTTATAATACTGACAAGGACAACATGGAGATGTGCACTTTAAATGTTTCAGTGAGCAGGAAAGCTAGAAAGATAGAAGACAAAACAACCTGATGGGTTTCTGTTTTAATTAAAACTGGACTGATTTCAAGGGCTTCCCCCTACACTTCTCCCTATGCCTTCTGTTGTAACATCACCAAGCTGCCTAAACAACCTGAGATTTTTATACAAAAACGTCAGATATTTATGGCTGTTGCTTTTAGGAATTTCTTCTTTTGTGATAATACCTACTGCCCAGTTAAGACCCCCTTTAAATGAATGAAAGAATCTGTAAGAAAATATCATTCCTGCACAAAAAAGTGTACAGGCTTTAACTGACATGAAAATGTATAGAGGGCAATAGCTATGCTGGTTGAACTCTCCTAATGACAGAAAGTCCTCTCTAACATCCCGTATTGTATTATTTAGGTCTTGCAACATCATGAAGTTAGTTTTGACGTTGCGAAACCTGGTATTCCTCTTTGCAAATGCAAGTCATGGGCACAAAGAGTTTCAAAGACTGTTTTGCACTTGTGGCTCTTTGCAGCTGCAGCATGAGATACTTGGAGACATGAGGGAGCATCTTTGCTGGAGCTAGCTCCCTGTAAGCTTAGCCTGGAGCCAGAACGTAGTCAAGCAAGTTGAAAGATATGCTCCCAGTGGCTCCACACAAGCTGGGGACCTGAAAAAGTAGGAATACACTCCTGGGGTATTGCTCTGACAAAGCCATACTGCTTCGCTGCCTGATCTAGTAGAAGTGCCCTAAGGATCCATTTGCACGCCCAGGCCACAGTCTTAAAGATCTAAAATATCTAAATCACATCTACCCAAATTACCTCTAGAACAATGCTCTACTTCACAAATTGGCTGAAACTCATACCATCAGATGCATCTCTGTGGAAGGATTCTTCTGGTTATTAGGAAAGGGGTGGGTAGTATCCATGGCAGAATACTGTCCCCTGTCACATTCAGTGCTGAGGACTAGTAGGAGACATTGTTTCTGTATTATTTTTCAGGAACTGTATACTACAAGACTATAAAACTACAAGATATCCTTTGTTCAGATTCTTGCACACTCAACCCTTTCTGCTAACACAGAAATGTTCATTTTTCATCTGCATCCAGACCAACGTCCGCCGTCTCTAGTAACACATGGGAACAAGGTGTCTGACTCTATTTTCTCCCCCTTTCTTACTGACTCTAGCTCCTAGGCTAAAAGCTTGAGACTAGTGGGAGGAGCTGAGGAAGAGAACCAGAGATTCCTGGCCAGCATTCAGGAATGAGCATCAGCTGAGGAGAGACTGAGAGTAGCAAAAAGAATCAGCTGTGCAAAGGTGTTGCCCAGCTGACCATAAATGTTTGCAGAGGAGAGTTCTCAGAAAGCTAAGAAGATAAAGACAAAACAGATTGTCTAAGCAGTGGCTTGAGCAGCATGACACTGCCAGAACTACTACTACTACTGCTTCTTGCTTCGTCCTCCTAACTGAGTATATCCAGAGAAATGGATAGCTGACTCAAGTAGGATATGAACTTAATTTAAGATGAAAGCCTCACTTTCTTGAAGTGGCTTATCATGAGTAAGCTTTAGTTCTTGTGCCATTCACGTGACTATGACACTGTACGTGAGCTGATATCCTCACAACAAGCTATACTAGTGGTTTCACATCTTTATACAGGATCAGGCTTGCTTCAAGCCAACTTGGAGCACATCAGAGGAGCCAGAGTCTGTCTGGACCCGTTTCTGTAGGCAGACCATCTAGTGATTCTGGTGTAAGTGATGGTCCAGAGAGAGCCGCCATGCAGAGCCAGTGATGTAACCAGTCAGCATTACGTGGTACCTGGTGGCATTTCTATACATATCTGTTTTGTGCTGCAACTTTAGAAGTGTTGTAAAGGGGAGAGCAAGGGGAACTGGCAAGGTAGACTGCAGTACTGTTGATAAAATGAAATAGTGATATCCCAGTAGCAAGCAAGCCATGCTGTGTTTGCATTCAGGGGAGGACAGCTCCAGCCCCACATTGTCCTAAAATCTGCAAAAGCAAAGTAAATCTGGCACCTGTGTCAAGTCACCAAGCTTAAGGTTCAGGTGGCCAAAGAAATCATGTGTAGAGTGTAAATGTCATCCAACTGTTTTCCACATCCACAATAGGATAAGGTGAATCTCAACCTGGGAGTGCCCGTTTCTCTCACTGGCATTCAGGAGAGTTCAGCATCACATGTCAATATGCAGACCTCTATTCTTGTAGATGTCTAACATAGGTGAAATGAATCCTTCCTTTAACAACCTCGGTTCTCAATAAGACACTCTTAGGAGAGCTCTCCTCAACTTGTAGCAGACCTTCAGGCTCTGGGTCTGAGGTGAGATGACTGTTACAAAGCTTTGAACTTTGGCCCTTAGGGAAACATATTTTGCTGTGCTCTTGCTTTTTTTGAAAGTCATTACAGATCTGTGTGAATGCTACAGACCTTTTTTTCTTTTATAGGGCTGAGTTCCAAAGGCCTTAGAAACACATAAAGGTCACGTCCAGACATATAAAGTAAGTGACCCTGATGGTCTTTTCTTCTCTCCTTTGTAGGACATCCCAAGCAAAGGCCAACCACTCCAAAGAATGGATTCTCCCCCAAACCAGGAGAGAGTCGTGATGCTGAAAAGCAATTTGTTCAGAGACTGAAGGAAAAGTGTGATGAGCAGTCCCGGCAATTAAGCAATATTCGAGATGAGCTTAAAAGGGCCAGCTGTGGCTTTGATGTCTTTGCTATAACAACACAGCACTTTTTCAGACAGGTAAGTGCAATGGGTACTTTTTACCATTGGAAAGATATTTTGCCTTTACACCAGTCACTTGCCCAAATTTATTCCACAGTCATTGAAACTTTGTTCTTGGGAGTAAAGCATGTAATAACTTTGCAACAGTTATTATGAGGAGGGAATTATTATTTGATGCCATGTATTTGAAAATGAAAGTTCAGGAACTTGGAAAAGGAGGAATTGTGACTGAAGCATTTGTCACAAACACAGAGAGGTTTCAGGATGTTTTTAGGAGTGAAGCAGATGCAGAAACTTAGAAGTCCCAGTCCCTAACCGCTACAGCTGGAATGGAAAGTGTAACTGAGATATTGATACTTGCGAACAAATGCAAAAGCAATCCATGCATTTAGTCAACCAAAGGTGTTGGATGAAGGAAAAGATTTGCTTTCTCACAGTACTTATCTACTGTTCCTGTTCACCACAGATCAGGCAGAGTGGTCCCTGTTATAGAGGTGCCAATTCCTGAAGATGTTAGAATAACATTATCTCAGCATTTAGGAGATTACATTCAGCAGGTATAGAGAACATAAAGAAAATGTTGTCACTAATTAGAGAAGCTTATTTATTCACTAAACCAGAGACAAAATGAGTAAAGTTTAAAAGCTGACCACAGTAACCATAAAGGACTTGTAGTTATTGCTTGTTAAAAAAGCCATTTAGTGATCTGGGAAATCTAGCTGGGCTCTGAGGTCCAGACCTGGTTCACCTGATGCCCATGTATTTTGTACCATCCTAGGTTAAGTTGGTGTCCCAACTACTTTGTAAAACAGGCAGACGATCATCAGCAGTAGGACCCAAGGTTTGGATAATATCCTTGATTGCCTGTTTGTCTACTTTTGGAAGAGTAAACTTTCAGTATTACATGGGAGAAAGAAAAGCAAAAACCAAAACACAGATTCAAACAGTCTTTACAAATTCTGAAATACTTTATTCAGTTATTTTTTTGTACTAATGGGAAAGGATACCTTTGAGCAAATACCATAGTTCATACTTTTCCCTAAGTAGGAGCTGATCTTGCCAGGGGGAGCTTCACTGAACTGAAAAAAAACAGGGAATTTTTTAAAAGTACTAAATATTTTAAATACCTTCTCAGGGGGCTTTTCCCCCTGTATTTTTCTTTAGTCTTGACATTTCTGGGCTTGATGGGCATTTGTAAAGCTGTTTTTTTTGCTTTTTTTTTTGAGCTGACTGTGGAGTGTCCTTGATTAAAGCAGAGGGAAACAAAAAAGGGAAGAGCAGTGTCTGCTCAGCTTTGTCTATGCATTGTCCACTGGGGAGAGATTTTTCATCTCATGCCTCATTCACAATTTGCTGAAGGAATTCTGGAAGCTTGGGCATATCTCCTTCGTCTCCTCTGGATATGTTTTAAATGAGAACAGCTGCTGCAGCTGAGCTTTGAGATGACTCTCATCCTGTTGGTGCATGTTAGATCTGTCCTGAGAATGCCTCCTAAATTGAACACCTCAGGGGATTTTATTTAATAGAGTCCTCTCCAAGTCCTGGCCCAGCATAGCTCATGTTCCCAGCTCCTCTGCACTATCAGGCCAGCTGGGGGTTTGCAGTAATAGTCCTCTGAGTGCCTGGAGGGCTTGGAGGTAAAACATAATATACCTGTGGAATTTAAGAGCCTTCAGGCTTGGGCAGGATTAGATGTAGGTTTTTTTCACATGCACTGCTGGACTCGCTTACCTGTGTTCAGCCTGAGTGTCAGTCCCTTCTGGGCTTGCCTGAGTACATATATCTGCACATCACTGCTCAGTGCAGTGCAAGACACTTGTGTCTTGCTGCTTGCTGCTGGGAGCCATGTAACATGGACCCCTCCCAGGCACAGACACCCCTGGCTTCCCTGGGTGACAAGGTGCACAGTCAGCGTGAGCCCAACAGTTATCCATTAGGCACTCGGATGTGGTACCTACATTAGGAGTACAGTTGCTTTAGGCTCCATTTTTAGTGAGTGGAGGCAGGTGTGCATTTCCAGAAGAATATTTACAGCACCAAAGATCTGAATTTCTGCTTGAGGTACTTGCCTCTCTTAACTGAGGCCTCCAGGGAGGCCTAAGGTTGCTGCACTCTTAAATGCAATGCTTGAGAGCCTACATGTAGTGGGATGATCTGGGACTACTCAAGAAATTGCATAATTGGGCAGTCTGTTGTCTTGCAACATAGACACAGACTTCCAAGTTTTTGAGTGTCATTTGAAAATATGATCTGTAGACATTTTCTGAGATGGCATTATTGTTTGAAAGGTTGAGCAAAATTGCGTTGGCTGGATTTGAGTTAGGGCAGCATGGAAAAAGAAACTTTTCCCATTATAAAAATAATAATAATTGTGTTTGTTTCTGAGAAGCCTGCAAGCAAAATGGTTGAGGTCTGAGTAGAATTGCAGTTTGGCAAGGGAATAATATTTGTTCAGGAGCAAGGTGGGGCCTTATTCCAGAGAAGTTTGCAGAGGGCCCAGTCCTACTTTGGTGCTAGGGAGCCTCTTTGGGCTGATAGTCACCCATGGCCTAATTTTAGTATATCTCTTTCTCTCCTTACACCACACCAAAATAATATCCAAAACATAGATTTTTTTCTCTGAATTGGAGCCGAATTCTGTCGGAAAATGTGCTCCCAGGCAGCGAGGACTGGACTGTCTTAAAAGCACCTCAAGGACCAGTGTTTTGCACACAAGTAGGAGTCTCCCCGTGCCCATGGCTCTCTTGTCTTGCTCACACTGTTTCTGTTCTCTCTCCAAAGCTGGGGAAAGCACCAATGCAAGTGGTCCAACAGACATGTTTAGCTGAAGAAAGAGAGGGTCAATATGTAGTAAAGAGTGCTGGCCCACACCAGCAGTTTCTTTGAGGGCTTTCCAATTTTAAGCACTTGCTGTAGCAACCTTAAGGTTGCATGACCATTTTCTTTGGGTTTTGCTGGATTTGTTTTCTGGCTGTTCCAGACCACTGCTGAATGGTATCCTGGAATCATCTCTCTTTCTCAGTTGAAAATGCTCTTAATAGGCAGGATTCATTTAATAGGCATCAAGGAGTGCACGACATGTAGCAGTACTTAATACAGACCCATTAAATGACAGCTAAACCAGTTTGCTATCTTGGGAAAAAGCCTAGGCAATAGAAGCAGGTGATGACAAAGGCAGTGGACAAAAAAAAATAAAAGCAGTGGTTCTGACATAAGCATTTAGCTAGAAAAGTAATGATTGCAGTGCCTGTGGACAGCATGGCTTCTAACTATTATTTAATTACCAGATTAATTAGTTAAGGCCCTCAGATATGCATGCAGGACTCCTGTTGACTTTGGGGACTGCTTCAAACTTATTCTGAAGAGGAGCAGATTGAGTTTGTCCTTAACGTTGGATGTTCATCATGTCAGTACAATCTTTGTGCTGTGAGGGATATTCCAAAGTGAACAACTGACTGGTGGGAGCTGGAGTGATACCGTGAAGGTGACACCATGAAGACTTTTTAGAGCAAATATCACGAACAGCTCCCCCTGACTTGGGTCACTCCTGACCTGGTCTGGCTTGTTAGCCCAGTAAAAATGACAGTCCTGGCCCAGTTTCAGCCCTGTTCCGCAAAGAGGCCAGCAGCAGTCCCTCTTGGAAGTGGTAACAGTGCCATCTAAAGGAGAGTAGCCCAAAGTGACAAATTCTGGAGGGTAAATCCTTCTGGACATAAACAGGGAGGAAAAAAATCGCACTTTCGTATCTCTAGTACACACAGAGCAGATGTGTTTTTGCTGAGGTCTGTCATGGCCAAACCACGGTGAGGCCCTGGAAACTGGGATAATCCCTTTCTGCCAGTACAGCATGCACAAACAGCTGAAAAGTGGAATCTGGTTAGCAAGTTCTGCCTCTGAAATTTCAAATTAGGACTCCATATCTAGAGTGCATGTGAGGGGAAGGGATCCTTTCTGGGCTGCAGATCCCAAGGGTGGGAGCAGGTAAAGGAAAGGGTTATGCTGGGGTAGTCTGTCCCATACTCTGCATGGGCATGGAGGGATTTCCAGATTTGCAGCACGGCCTCGTGCTGCCGTCTTCATCACAGGGGGAAAACTGCTCAGGACAGGTCCCAGCACATGGGCACAATCGGATCAGCTGGGAACGGGGGAACCACACAGATGCCCTGAACAACAGTTGGGACAGCATTGCAGTACTTGATGGTATCCAGCACTTTGTGTCTACCAACACTGGGAAAGACGTGTCACCAGTAACCAGTGTGTGTGTTTGTCTACGCGCCTGAGTGTGGGTTACTTATGGGTGGGTATACAATACACATCTTCCAGACAAGTAAATGCATGTAGCAGCATCCTGCAAAATCTAGGATGGACAAGGAAAACCTTTTCCCCCATTCAAATAACTGGGATATGTGTGTGCTTGTGTCTATTTTTCAGAGTAACGTTTCTGTCGTATGAATGGACAATGTGCCACCCAGTGTCACATAACTACCTTGTCCAAATGCTAATGCCCTCTTGTGTTAGAGGCAAAATTGGTTGCACCAGTTGTAAGTTGCTTGGCATTTCCCACCATTGTCTCCAAAACAGTAATTTGGGCTAACATTTCAAGTGCTTATCTCAGGCTGAGCTGAAAATAGTTTATTTTCACAACTGTCTCTGAGAATGAGTTCAGGAGAAATCTATCTGTTGTTCATGCCTGGTGGTGGCACAGTGGTAAGAAGCCAGCACTTATCAGAAAGGGTGACCTTCTGGCTTTCAGGGGTACTACTTTCCCAACATTTGCAAAATATGTTAGAATTTGACCCAAGAATAGTCCTTGGAAAAGTGCCGCTCCTCCCTCATCATTATTACAGCTTGGCTAGATTTCCTGTATTGAGCAAGTTCAGTCTTTTCTTTGCTCCTGCTGGAGACCAGAGCAGTCAGAACAACTCAATCTTTTCATTCTGTATCCTGGAAAAAATCCATTTTGGACTCATCAAACCCTGACAGTTCAGGGATATGAATCAAAAACATTTTATTGCAAGACAAACAAAACACTTTATTTACTTGGGAGGAAAAAGTTAGAAAGAAGCTTTGTCATCATTTAGGGCTTTCTAAACTGCTTTTAAAGTAGAAATGCACAAGATTTGGTATTGGGGGTTACTAGTTAGGGTAGAACAGAGCTTTAAGACTCAAGAGGTGCTCCTTTACTTGCAAGTGTTGCGATGACAGGTCTATAATGCGGCTGCTGTGAGACCCACAGGACACTCACACATGGTTGATCTGCCCCAGGGACAGATCAGGGTTTGTGAACTGAGGGAAATTGCCTTCTGTAGGCCCCCTGCTTATTTGCTGTGGATGCTAAAAGACAGGCAGTGAAAAGGTAAGGTGCTGTAGGAATAGAAACCTTAAAGCAGCTGAATATTTTTCCCCTCCTCATCATCTGGGTAACTGGATGTTACCAGAGGATGCTACACAGGGCCTAGGTGAAGATGATTTCATCCAAGCTCTCCACCTCTGTGCCAGCGTGTCCCGCATTTTCTGCTCACGCAAGACCTCTCGGTGCTCAGTGCTCTGCTGCTGTGACTGCAGAGCCAGACACTCGCCGCACTGCGCCCTTCGGGTCTGCCAGCAAAACCCACCTCTCACCTAGCACAGGATCTAAGGGATGTTTTTAATCTCCCTGTGCCTCAGTGCCTTGCTGTTAGATGGGGACACCAGGGAACTGCCATCCCATGAGGGCGCCGTGGAGGAAAAGAATTAGTGTTTGTGATGCATTCCGATATCGGGGTGAGACGACAAAAGAACAGCCTGTGAGGAAAAACAGCACTTTGCAGTCAGTGCAGAAGATAGCATGGGTAATAAATAAGGCCTTGGGCTACATAAGAAATGAAGATAAGCAAATTCTGAAATGAATACTGGCATGCCTATTCACTGGGCAAAGTGGGAGTACTGGGCTGTGCTGTACCCCGTGCTGTGGCTGTACGATGGATCCACCCCACGGAGCAGACATCCATCCACCTGGGTACTGCACCGCTTCACTGTGCTGCTGCTGGTTTTTGGATGCAGTCGCACACCCATCAAAGGGGCGTGGGGGTGTGAGCCAGCTGGAGTGGAGGTGATGGTGGGGGATATTGGCTATTGCAAGAAAAGAGCGAGAAATGCCCTGCTGAGGGCTTCTGGGGTGGGCACTGCGTGAGGTGGGAGTGGGGCCGGGTGGTGCAGTCTCCCACTCCATACATTTTAGCTGTGCGCTCCTGGATAGCGCAGGTCCCCTGGCAGGATTTCCTCTGTCGTGTGGACTCAGTTTCACAAACTCCTTCCTCACTGTGAATCGGGCAATTAGATAACCTCTGCCTCTGAGGTGCATCCCCTTCTCCCCGGTCTGGCTCGGTCTCCCTGCTCTGGGCTTGTGCCCTACGGCCATCTGGCTGAGGAGGAGAGAAGAACCAGGAAAGTGATAAAAAGAGAAGGCAGAAACTTGCTGGGCTGACCCTGTCTCTAATACGATGGTTTTCTCAGACCCTGTCCTGTGGGGCAAGGAGTGAGGGTGAGTAACTCACCCCCAGGGAAGCAGGCAGTGAGCAGCAGGAGCAATGGTATTTGGAGGGGGCAGGAAGGGAGCAGCAGCAAACTCCTCTCCCTGCCTAAAATCCTGAGGCTGCAGAGCAGGCACAAAGACTCTGCAGAAGAGTTTTAAGGGGAAATGTGAAAGGCTGATGTTGGAGCAAATTCAGGTGGGAGCACAGCTGGGAAAATGGTAGGTGAAGAACTAATTGCTTAGTAAAAAGGCTGCTTCTTCCTTCTGTGTCAAGAGGAGATGCCTCAAACATGCTAGTGAAAAAAATACACACACACACACACAAAACACACACAAAAAAACCTGGTGTTAATCAAGGGCTAATTATCTTCACCCAGCAATTGGCAACTGGGGACTGCACAGTGGAAAAGGAATAAAAAGGAGTGCTTGGGGGTCTCCACTTGTGAGATGTCGGTAGAAATTTTTATTCTCTCCCCATAGCTTCTGTTTCCTTTGCAGTGTCAGAGGACAAACCCTGTCTGGACCCATTTGTGCCAGAGGAGCAGGCGCTGCCTGGCTTTGCCTGGCACGGCTGGCTGTGGCACACCACTGCCAGCACTTTGGAGATGTGTTCATGGTAATGCTGGACTAATCCTGATGGAAATAACCCACTGACTCTGGAGGCAGGGGGGGGACAGGGAGCCAAGTGAATGGGAACCTGTGGGCAGCACAGGCAGTGTGCAGCAAGCTGCAGCTGAAATGGGACTGTTTCACAGAGCCACTGGCAAAGGTGGTGCCGGGACAGGGGGGAAAGCTGCCCAGTGTCCTGCCTGACCTCTCCGTCTCTCCTTTTGAAGCAGTAACTAATGCTAGGCAGCTCTAGAGACATGTCACTGCTTTTGATTTCTGCACCTGGCCACACCTTCAGTGTTTTACTCTACAAGTCACGATACCATCCAATGCACAGCACTATCCTCAGGAACCTCGTGCTCAAAAGGGTCCATTTAAGTAAGATACAGAATACTGCTATCCCATCACTATGTAGACCTTTTCACTAGTGAATACCAGTGTCCTGGGGCAGCCTCAGCTGGGGGCAGACCAGAAGGGTCTCTCACCAGCTTTGCAGCCAAACTGGCAGCAAATGTTAGACTTCTGCAGATACCCTACACTATTCCCAGACAGCATGGCCTGCTCTGCTTCAGTCCCTGCAAGGTGGAAGGAAGAAAGTGCAGGGAACGTCTTGGCTTCTCCCCCTGTACCCTCAGTGGCTTTGTCAGAGCCACTGGTGTGACAAATAGCGCAAATTTTGGTTTTGAGGGGTGGAAGAACATGCTTCCCTGGGAAGCGCTGGGGTAGTTACATGGCCTTGTTTTGAAACAACCCCCCAATTACAGTATGTTTGTATACCTTGATTGGAGAAGAGTTTTGTTAGTTACACATAAATATTTCAAATTTCAAGATTAAAAAAATAGCCCCAGGCATTCTAATGCTCCTCTTGAAGAGGTTTTAAATGTCCATTAAAAATTAAAGATCTCTTTATTTACATGTTGTCCTCAAAGAGAAACATATTGGCTGTGTGCCAAGCATCAGGTAATGGTGAATTTATTTTCTCCTTTTGTTTATATTATTGATCTCCATGTAAGCAACTGACTTTGATAGCCTTGATTTTATACTGCGTTCAAAGAAAAAAAGCAGAATGAGGATCAGGAGTGGCTTTTGTGATGATGGCAGCCTCCAAGCAGGGTGGTTGGCTTGAGGGCTTTGGCAACGCATTAGGAGCTGTGTGAAAACTGGTGATGAGCAGTAGGCTCCAGTGATACTGCGGCCTTTGCATGCAGGTGACAGAGCAAAATCTGAATCGCAATGTTTTCATGCATTCTTTAAGTTCAGCAAAGGAGTCAGTGGAAATGTGTCTCTCTTCTAAATCCCACGCATTTTTAATTCCTCTTTCACAGTTAGCCAAAATTTCATTTTCTAAGATTCATAATTTCTTTTCCACTTTAAACTGGAAGATCTATTTTTAGTTAAGGATCCTGTTCTTTGCAAGCAACAATGGTCATGCCATTCTCAGGTGAGCTGCTGAGTCACAGTAACTGTTTGTTTTTCAACCTCTTGTTAGGTTTGGCTGTCATTTCCACAACAGGGAGCTTGGGAGGTCTATTATCTTCTTCCTCCAGGCCCGAGGACAATGTGAGGATCTCTGTCTTGCTTGGTCTTAGCACCACAGCCACCCAGTTCTGGCCCCATCAGTTGTCCAGGGGTGCTTGTGCTTACTGGGGTTATGTTTCAGGGAAAAATCCTGAAAGCATCACGTTGTCCATCCAAGGAAATCTAGTAGGGATATGGACAGAGTTTGTTAGAGCCATAGCTTCAATCTGTCAATACCAAGATGTTCCAAAGGATATATTTTAGACTCAGGGTGCCTGCATTTTTCCATGAAAATTTGTTTCATCAGGAAAAAAACCCAATAGTGAATAATGATAATCTCATCCAGAGACTTTGTGCTCTTGGGTCAGTACTTTGTGCCAGAAATATATTAGCAGCATTTGCTCTAAACATGTGAATGTATGTTCTTGGTACAGGCAGTCTGGAATGGTGTTTTCGTAGACCCTGCGTGGCTGCTGTGCATGTGCAGTGGTTAGACCCGTGGCGGAGTAACTGTGGAACTATTAATTGCTTTAAATCCGTTTATAACATTCTATTCACCAGACAAATGGAAATGATTGTGAACTGACTGGGAAGCAGGCATGCTTTTCTCTGAATTAATAACTTTCTTGCCTCTGAATTAACAATTTTCATTTTCAGAATTGCCTGAACAGGAGCTGTAATATTAGATGTTTCTAAATTGCCTTTCCTGGACAGTTGAAGGGATGAGAAGTCTCCAGCTTCCTCAGAAAGCGCTTGATATCAGGCAGCTCCAACACCAAGGTAGCTGCAGGATTCATACAGGGCCCACAGACATGTTACACAGTGCGGTACAGCAGCTACTGCTGGACACATACTACAAAGGCAATTTCCTCAGATCAATCATGTTGGGGTTTTTTTTTATTTTCTTTGATTGGTTCATTGGTTGCTCTCCACAGATGCTCTAGCAAGATTTCTAGTAAGAATGTAACAGAACAAAGACTTTGCAATTCATCATAGATCAATAGGTATAAGGTTCATATATGTGTTAATCACACTAGAAATTGAAGAATTTTTCTGCCTCCATGAGAGAACAGAAATATTTAACAAATGAAATTTTATAGATACCTTTCAGGGAATTTTGCGAGGCTGGACAAAGTTTTCACTAAGGAGCAAATAAAGGATCCGTAACTCCCGTTAGCAGCAGGGTGGCTGAGCCCTGGCCTGTCCGGGTAGGAGGGATCCCGTTCTCTCTTTGGGAGTCAAAAAGCTGAGCCTCCCTTCAGAGACAAACCTTTCAGCACAGCTCTTGTTTTATACACATATTCAGAAGATTTCACTTCCACTTCAGTGTATGATGAGATCAAATGTCAGTCTATAAAGTTGCTGTAAAATGGGAGGCCATGCCCTGATTCACAGATAATCTTCAGAAGTAATTTCAAGATGAGATTTTTGAACAAAAGTCTAAGGGAGGTCACAATCAACCTAGAGACGGGGCAAATACTAAGTTACCCACCCAGAAGAATCAGTGACCACCGAGTTACTTGACACATATTTACATGCTGGAGGTTACTTTCCAGTAACCTGTCCCTCTGGCAGATCCATGTCCCTCTCGCCCATGTGGCCAACTTCAGGCATCACCTGATAGCTCAGTCTGTTACTGCAGCCTCACGTGGAGATGCCCATAGTGGCATCTCAGTGGCTCTCCTGCCCTCAGATACACACCCGTGGCCTCCCCTACTTTCTCCCTGCTTGTATTTTTGGACCTCTGACAGTAATACTTCTGTTGGTGGCTTTACGTTACCCCCAAGGCAAAGTGACATAGCTCCATTAATATAGACATGTCCATTAATGACATATATAGGCATCATAATAATAATGGCAATAATGATCAGTGCAATAGAAATTAAGTTTGTTTAAGGGATCTTACTGCTTCTGCAGCCTAGTAAGAGAAACGATTTATTATCCATAACAAAGGTCTGGCAATGCTAAATGTCCATCAAACCAGCTACATGCCAGCTTTTTAATTGCAGGAATAGCAGGCTCGATGTATAATTGCCTTGATTTGGTTTTAGCGATCACAAATCATAAAGGCTAGTCTTACTTGAAAAATCAATTTTTATCTTCTTATTTGCCAGTGCAATAAAATCTGTTTACGTAACATTAGCTTGTTGCATTTAGTTTAATTACACAGAACAAGGAACAAAAAGATGTTGTCTGGATTGAATTGAGTGTGTTAAAACCAGAAAGCACTTGGCTGACTTAATGTATTCCTTTGAGTTAATGTTTGACCTCTATATAACAATCTCATTAGAATTTAGGACATTAACATTTTTATTATTCCACAGTTATCCCAAAAGAGCACTAGGCATTTTGCAGATGGTATAAAGTTGATGTTTCAGTCCTGAAGTGCTTAGCATCTAAACAGGCAATAGCCCAATTAAAACCGGGGAGTCAAAGTGACTGAGTCTTGGAGTTTACCGTATGTCTAGTTTATTCGGGGATTTATATGGAAAGATAGTCACGTTTGTGTACCTGCACACGGATACACACACCTGCATGCAAGCACAGGTCTACAGTCTGTTCTGCTGTCTCAAGTATCCTCTGGGAAGACGTGTTTTCAGTGAGCACACGGAGGATAGGGCTGGAGCATCACAGGGCCTGGGATCACCAGTGGGGTCCCAGTGGCAGGCACCACTGGAGAAGGACCAGACGGTGCGGTGTCCTGCCAGCGCGTCACCCAGGTGCAATAGTGAGGGCAGGCAAGAAGTCAAAGCAAAACCACGTACATCAGGAGGTGCGGAGGCAGCAATGGTTGTGTGTATGCAGCTCTGTATGAGCTGTAGAAGAGAGCCCAGTGAATACAGCTTCCCTTCTGCAGACAGGGATATTCCCACTCTTCATGTTCATTTTACATCCCACACAAGTCCATCCCACCTGTCCTTGGCGATGTTTCCTGCGGTGCAGCACGTGTCTCCAGGCTGCTGCAGAAATGCGCAGCAGTGCATGTCCTCGGCAGCACTGCTGGGCTGATGGCTGCCTCTGAGGCAAACAGGCCGCACAACTATTCTTATTATCTCACTCTGATTTCATCTGTGGGGAAAAAATAGGCTACATTTCTTCCTTTTCTTTTATTGCTTAGTACACTGAGAAAAGGGACCTTGGCATATATAGCGTACAGAATTCTGTTTAGAGAGACATAAAAAAGGAGCATGTTGTGTAACTGGATATATTGAATGCTACTGCTAAAGTAGTAAAGTAGTAGTGAAGTAAACTGAAATTGTATACATATATCACAAATATAAACATCAACATCTTGTCCATTAAGCTAACAGGAGACAATCACAAAGTGTTGTATAGGAAAGCTAAGATACCTTTATAAACAGATATATACATATATAGTAGTAGACTGAACAGTCCCAGAAATCTTTAATGTGATGTGAGCAAAACTTAGTCCTTAATGAAGTGTTTCTTACCTTTGAGCTAAAGATGACTAGATGTTAGAAAGCAAACTGGAGGGCTCTCCCCTGCTCTGCGATGGGCCTCCTGTGCCAGTCGGAGCAAGGGGCTCAGTGCGGGGCTCAGTCCAGCAGCCATGGGCGCAGTGTAGGTGTCAGGTGAAGGGTGTCTGGCCTCTCGCAGAGTACCCACGTTTGGTCTACAGCCAACGGACAGACCCCGAGGGATGCTTCCCCTCGCCGGCCCTATGGGGGGTGTCTGCCTACGAATTGTGCAAGGAGCCCTGGCACCTCCGGTGTGCTGGCTGGGGAACACTGGGGTTCACCACCACTTACCAGGGAGGTGCCTGAACTTGGCCTTTTTCTGGGGCTGCACCTGAGATGCCTTTATCCATCCGAGGTTTGGTGTCCCAGGCACTTGGCTGCAACACTGCAGGAGGCCCCTCTTGGTCCCATGACTCTTCTGTTCCGTGCAGTGACTCAGCTTCCCCAAGAGCAGAGAAAACTATTTTTCCCCTTAATCTGGAGTACTGCATCACTGAGTCACCTTGCTCAAGCTGAGCATTAGCTCAGAGGATTGGTCTGACCACAAGACTGTTTAAGTAAGTAATGATGCCTTCAGCAGCTGAAGTTGGCTGTATTTCTGGACATGGATTTTGGAGCTTCTTGAAAAAACTTGTGTAATGTTGAGCTACCTGCTTTAAGCTACCCCACATTTAACTCCAGGCAGGAGATAAGCACCAAGGCAGGACTTCAGCCAGGAGGCAAAACCCCCCAGCCCTCTGGAGAGGCACTCTGAGCGTGCCGCAGCAATGACAACCCACAGGTACCCTGCAAGCAAAGGAAGGAGATGCTTGATAGGTGTAAGTGCCTGCAGAGTTATTCTGTCCTGGAAAGTAAAGGAAAATGCTCAGGAGCCGCTGGCTCTCCGCATTTCCAGTGGGATCCATGTTGCAAAAGAAAAAGGTTTCAGCATTTCTTTTCTTCTCTGACAGTAAAGAAACAAAAGTCACCTCTAGATTTGGTACAAGCTTCCAGATCTTTGGCCTGATTTTTTTGCTTTCACCTTTTGCTAACTGGTATTTTTAAGAGCAAACACATTACGAAGGAGCATAACATACTCAAAGCAATGGCTAAATACATTACAGGGATTAATTTAGAAATAAGCATGGAACAGTTGAATATATGCCATATATTTGTGTAGGTGCCATGCATATGACCATAATGTTTGAGCTTCTTCCGTGCATTTTCTGTTGCATGTAAAACAGCATTTCACCTATCTTTAGTTAAAATGGAATCCTGGAAGTTACTGAGTTTTAGGCGCGTTAAAAAAATGCTCTGTCTTCTCTCCCGTGCCTCAAAGGCATTTTTAAATGTCATTTACAGGAAGACTTCAGAAGATTATTTACTGTGTTCCCTCACCACTGCATATTCCTAAGCTAGGAAGTTCTGCTGATATAACTGTGTCGCTCCAAAATTACTGCTGCAGTCCCAGAGGGTCAGAGTGTAAATATCGTAAGTCTTCTTGTGTAGATCCATCAGCAGATGCATTGTGAGCTGATGCACAAGAGGGATTTTGCAGCAATATAGTGGAACTTTCCCTGTTGATGAAAATTTCTGGCAGATGTGAGGTCACTCAGGTGCAAAACAAGGCTTGAAAATACAGATAGACTATGACTACAATTCTCACCTTTAAGCCTTTCAAGACTGTGTGCCCCATCTGCAAAAATGTCTCATATAGACATGCTGACAGAAAAGGAGCACTTTCTTTATTAGTGAAGTTCTGATTTGATCTTCAGTTTTGCAGGTGCAATTTCATATCCCCATTGCATTCCATGTGGATTGTGGTTACAGATTTTAACAGCTAGGTAGCCACATATTTGATTTGTGGACTGCAAGCTGCCTACACTTTTGAGCATGTAAAACCAACATGCTCATATTCCCACTGATTCATTTTTAATGAGTGATGGATGCAGCAAAGCCAGGCTGAATCCAGCTCTGTCTGGAGCTGTCTTTCAGTGCAATCCTGCCTTGTCTCTGTGCAAAGCAAAGCCCAAAACTTCATCCCTTCACCCCCACCATCCCATAACTGCCTGGTACTAACCGCACGGAGAGCCTGGCTCAGAGAGGGTATTTGGACCTGGCAGCAGTATGGAGGCATTTGGATCGTGAAGTGAGCTGGGCCCATTCAAACAAAATGTGTTGTAATGCAACTAGATGTTAATGAATAAACACAAATGCAGAACACAGGTCATGCCTACAGAACTGTGGTCTGGGCATTGGCTGGAAAGGAGTAACTCCAGGAGTAATTAGAGTTTCTGGTGTCAGAGCAAATCAATGTGAGCTCCTACTGTGACCGTGTGTTATGAAAAACTGTCAAGATCTTTGGGTGAATAAGCAGAGATGTAGCATGTGGAAGTAAGAGGGTGATAACACTTGCACATTCAGCACTGGGGAGACTAATACTAGAATATGACATTTAGCACTGGTGCCCACACTTCTTCAGGAAACAAAGAAAAAGTGGGGAGGAGACAGAGAAGAGCAATAGACAACTGTAAGGGCTGGAAAAATCCTTTGCTGGGAGAAACTGCAGAGCACAATTGATTTTATTTGTGAAAAAGGACAAAGTGGCTTGAGTCCAGAGCAGAAGAATCACTGTAAGAAGGTACTGCTGTGTACCAGAAGGCTCTTTCCTCCAGCAGGGGAAGGTTTAGCAGAAACCACTGGCTGGAAGCAGGAGCTTTGCGTCTTCAACACATGAAGGAAGCACAGACTTTTAGCAGTAGAGATGATCAGTTATTAGAACAAACCACTGTGAGAAGAGGAAGCAGCTCTACATCTTCATGTCTGCAGTTCACTGCCAGATGCCTTTGTAGAAGGGATGCTTTCATCAAATGCAGTTACAGAACAGTAACTGTATAAAATATCATGTCCTGTGATACAGAGATCATGTTCTTTAATTGAATCATCCCTTTGTGATTAAATTCTACAAAGATCTGTTGGCAAGAAGAACATCTGGTCGTATAACATTTGGTGATGCAAGAGGTGTTAGAGGGGAGGCACCTATTTTAAGGTCGGAAGCCTTTTCCAGATAGATATTAAGATGAGATCTCCATGCAGAACAGCTTTTCATCACACTGTCTAATGCAGGGCTTCTTGCATCTTCTTCTGAAGCTTCTGGCAATAATCACTGCTAGATGCAGGATCTGGATTAGATGGACCGTGACTCAAAGACATATCCACATGGCAATTATTGTGTTCCAATGACTTTGACATTTATTTTTGCCGTCCTTTCAAGTGGAAAGTATATCCACTTGATAGTCTTTCTGTGTCCTCACAACCATCCAAAAGCATGTAGCTATGCTTTTGAATCAGATAGACACCCAAAACACAGCCTGTCTCTCACTTACCTCCCCTACAGGTCTGAGCTGTCTGGTTCCAGAAATGGACTCTAAAAGGTTTCAGCTGCAATCTCCTGGAATTCCGTGGCCTTGCTTTCACCCCTGAGATCTGATTCAAATGCTGCTTGCTACAATCACTTCTGACACATTAGAGAAATAATTTCAGAAGGTGGTGGGGTTTTTAATATAATGATTTGAGAACTGTTTATTATGATTTCTTCTCAAAGCCAGTGCTAACTACACAGATGCTGGAGACAAAAAAATTAGTATAAATGATGCATTTTTAAAATGAGTTCTAAAAATCATCTGAGTTAGGTTTTCTTTGTATAAAAACATCCCAAGCCCACAACTGATAGATTGGATTCTCATTAATATGAGTATGTGGTATTCCTCTCAGCAGAGCACTGGAAATCTTCCCAATAGTAGAAACCTTGGTCCATGTGAAGCTGCTGGAATTTTTTTGCCACTGACATTGCTGTCACAGGATGTCAGCACTTGTTCCTTGCTCTGCTTGGCCTCAAAATACAGCAGCTTGAAGTTGTCATTGGCTTCAGGCCAGAATAACTCAGAAGTGGAAGAGAGGAGATTCCCTGTTTGTTGGGAGAAGAGGAGAACATTTCTCTACAAAGTTGATTTAAGAAAATGGCCATCTGCTTCCAGATACTCAGAGGTTTGGAATTTAGAAACAGCTCTGGGGGGGACGTATTCCTGGGCAGAGGGCAGGTGAGGAGTTCAATGAAAACATGCATTTGTTTTATTTCCTTGTGATCTCAGTGTATAAATGATGTTTCATATGAGGAAGCACGAATTCCTTGTCAGCAAGAGCTAGGTAATTTGGAATTCGCTACAAATGCTTACTTTGTACCGTTCCAGACACCAATAACTAGAAAACATAGTAATAAAGTATTGTTCTCTGGTGCATTTTAATTCATGGCCTTACAAGCTACTGACATAAAAATAAATGTAAGGCTACACTAGCAGAAATAACAGAAGTCTGAAGGAATTCTGTTTAGATCCTCACATTCTTTTCATATGAGAACTGAATTAAAAATGGAATCATCTGGCTGGGCTCTCGCTTGAGAAACGGAGAACATGCAGCCCGTGCTAATTTGTTAAATTCTAGAGTAAACATTCTATTCTTCCAGATATACAATAGTGTAATTGTATAATTGAAAAACTATATTGAAAATGTTTGCTTCCATGTAAGTTGCCCAAGGATGATTAAAATCTCATGGTACTGAGTAATACACAAAATGCGAAACCTTACTGTAAATCCAAGGGAAATTGCCATTCTGGGGACATGTGGCATGACCTTCAGCTCTAGCTGAATCATCTAGCTGAAACTCATGACCGACTGCTTGTGCCTTCAAAAATCCCCAAATCACTATACAACATTTTCTGATTTTTTTTTAAGTTAGGTAAGAATAAAAATAACAGACCTGACCTGGAAAATAATGTGTTACATGTGTATGTCTAAAGACCACTGTGGAGAACCGTGTTACTAACAACAGACCTGCGTGAGAGAAAATTTGTAATGTACCTCCAACAAGGAAGATGAAGTGTAGTAGTGAATGTATTTGCTTTTCTCATTTCCTTGGGTCACTGTGGTTTTTAGTCAAACAAGATTAAGGGTTCAGGGGCTTGTGACAGGACTCTCCTCCCAGCTGGCAGCAGAGAGTGGAGGCTGCCGCGCAAACTCCACAAATGCATTTGGCCCGGGGAAGCTGGCCCTGCGCTAGGGAGGTTGTCTCTCCCCAAATTCACCGCTTTCTCCCTAGGTTAGTTTTAACCCCAGTCTGTTTCACTGCCCAAACACTTGTGTGACCATAAGGAAGGAAACAGGGACAAAACAAGTGACCAGGAGAGGGGAAGATGAAATCACCCCCTTTGATAGCAACACTCACTTTTATTGGTTTCAAGTGCGCAGAGAAACACAATGTGACTGGCACTTTCAATAAGCAAAACTTGGAAAGAGAATTGAGGACTAGATGAGACTGTTTCCAAATTACACTGCTTGCAGACATTGAAAAATCAACAATACTGATAAAACCTTTAGTAATGGATTGCAGGCTTTGAGGCCCATACGAGGCTTATTGAAAAATAAATTCAGTCTCCTTAGTTGTCTTCAATTCTGGCAGTATACTCAACTTCTCTGTTGTAGATATCAAAATTCTGAGGAAGTCCACCTGCGTGTTCTGTCACAAAAAATATAACTAATAGTGTTTGAAGAGAGTACATGCAGAGAAATAGGTTGCGGTAATCACATAGGCAGTGCTGGATGTCCCTTCTCCATGCCTTGCTCTCCCATCTTTGGCACGCCACTCCATCATCTTCTGAGCCTCCTGTTCAAAATGCATTACTGGAACAGCTTTGTTCTACTCTACCTCGGCACTGCCTTAGACAATACGCTGGCCCTTGCTGAATGCCGCACCAGGCTTTTCCTCACATCATCCTTTGGAGGTGCTTAATGTCGGTGTCACGATCGCCTCTCGCTGTTGACCGCAGAGAATGCCAGGAGGCGGCAGTTGCTGATAGCCTGACTTGTCTGTCACCCTCCAGAGCTGAGACATCAGAGAAGTTCGGTGTCTCAGTTATGAACCAGGTCATCTGAATCTGACCTTCACATCTCTCCTTAGGTCCTCCTTCCTGCAGTCTCCCGTTCCCTGTCTGCCTTCTCCACTTGCATAGTCCTTTGTCCTCTGAAACACCGTCTTCAGAACAATTTTTCCTTTCTACTGTGTTTCATCTCTTCTTTGAATCCATGTTTCTTTACAAAGTGAAGCAGTTTTTCAACTTGTGGTATGCCCCACCTCACCCTTCTCTCCCCATTATCTCTCTCCATATCCCTATGGTGTTGTCTTCAGTCTTCTTGGTCCTCACTTCTAACCACTGTCTCCTTCAGCTTTCTCCTAGTTTCCTGTGTTTATTGCCATAACCACTGATATTGTCCTATCAACTGATTCCTAGAGCTGGCAGTCCTCTTGCAAGCAAATTTGTGTCCCTTGAGGTTTCCTGTACTGTCTTTTGCTGCTCTTGCCCTCAGACTGTTATCTATTCAGCTTAAGTTAAATATTTGTTTGACATACTTCGCATGCTATGCCTCTCAGCAAGCATTTTCAGTGTTTCATAAAAGATGAATAATATGCAGTTCGCTTAAGGATTCTCCTGCTTAGTGACACACATAGTACAGTGTTATTACCTTTATCTCCCAGAGCTTTCCCAAGACATTGGCTCTGGTTTTCATTCTCTTGTTTTCCTCCATCTTCACAGCAAACATTACTTGCCAAACCTTTGCAGACCAGCACTGTGGAAATCCAAGTAAAGTGCTATGTCTCTCCTAAGAAGGGTAGCCAACCTCCATAAAATAGGGAAACATCAGATACTAGTGGTTAAGAAGCCAAACCTGCTTCTATATGTTAGAATATGTGCTTAGAATCCCAATGAAATGATTTATTGTTTTTCCTCTATGTGTCAGAGTCTATGCACTGATACACAAAGACCATTATGGAGTTAAAGAGAATAATGTGCTCCATTTGGGGACCTTAGTAAATTATAAAAAATGGCTGATGAAGCCCTACCTCTCCCAATTTGGTTTGGACAGCTGTAAAATATTGGAACTGCTTGAAGAGTAAATAGGAATTGTATTATGCCCATCATGGAGGAAAGCATGGATTCTGTCAGTGTCGGAAAAAATTAATGCCCATGGTGCCTCTTTACTATTAGAATAGGTTGCTTATAGACTAAGCAACTCCCCTTTAAGAAAATATAGATGTTCTCCTTGAGCTTTAATTACCCAGGAGCTTTACCCATTGAGGTGCTAACTACATTTTGTTTCCACTGAAGTCAATAAATGTTGGAGTATTCAGTACCTTGTAAAACATATCCTGTTAAGTCGCTTGTTGAGTGCTACTGTTTTGATGTTTTAAAATCTAATTTTAACAGCCTTTGTTCTTGTTCTTATCCCTGTTGCTAATTGTATACATAACAAGGAACACCTCTCTCAGTAGGACTTACCTGTATTTTCCCATGAGGAAACAAAGGTACAACTTATGTGTAAGGTGGTTTTTAACTAACAGCCCAGGTTTTCTCAGAACTTGTTGGTCTCCGTCTTATCCACAAGACCTCTCATTCTGCCCTGAAGGGCAATATGAATCAGATCTGCTGGGACAGAGCTCCATGCAAAGGAGTTTGGCAGAGGCGCACTCACATTTCAGGTGTGGACCATCAACAAGATGTGTGGCAATATATTCATGACAATGCACAAACAGTATTGCATGGATAGGAATGTAACATCAGCAAAGTTCATCCTAGGTCATCAAATCCAGCCCCTTCCAGTTGCCAACAACCAAATCCCATAACCTCTTCCCTAAAATTGTCAAATTTCAGCTTAAAAGTAATTATCTTTTCCTCAGTTCCTACCAGAGGACTGTTTCAGAACCTGTTGCAATGGAAAGCTGTGTATTTCCAAGTTCTCGCCTTTTTATTCTTATGTAAAATATATTTGTTGACCTTGAAGTACTTCTCCCTCTCCTAGTGTTCTCCTCCCTGATGTATATATAGAAAGAGATCATTTTTCAGCTTTACTGTTGTTTTCTTAGGCAGAAGCAGATGTGTACTTACATGGCACCCCTCCAGTGGCGTAGGCTATATATTCCCTGGGTCAGAACTGATATCCCCAAAACGTGGGTGACAAGAACTGTATGAGGTTCCAGGTGAGATCTCTCTGGGGCTTTCCATAAAGCATTTCAACTTCCCTCTTCTCTCTTTCATACAGCCTAAAGTTGTATTTGCTTTATTCAGAGCCGTACCATAGACATAGTTCTTAGTCATCCTATGATTGAATAAGCACCACTCTCTTTTGCTGTTATTTTCAGCTGATGAGTCTCCATCTTCTACTTGAAATTCCTGTTATTTGTCCATATGATTGTGACCTTGGACTTCCCAGTCCCAGTGTTTTATGTTTCTTCTCATGTCCATTGCTATAGCCCTAAATATCATCCAGCTTGACAAGCGTGGTGTTTTGACTCTCCCCTTGATGGACAGTGCATCCCAGCATCTCATTAGCACTTCCCTAATTTTTGGCCAAGGTCATAAGCGAACATAATTTGCTCCAAGTACTGATCTTTGAACAGCTCCATTAATTATCTTCACTCCTAATGTAGTTCCATTTACTACAGCTCCTTATCATCTTCCCCCAAACGGCTCCTCCTTGCTTAACACTTCTTCAGTGCCTCCCCATCTTTCCCAGCCTAACGAGCAATGTTATGCTTGGCACCATGTCTGAAGTCACTTGGTCCCCAATAGGTGGGGGTTACATATTAACCTCATCTGAAAATACCAGCTCTTTCGGTGTATGAAGGCAGCAGTCTGTGCTGATGTGGATCTATCTGCCTTTGGTGCTTTGCTGTGCTGGACACTTTTTTTAATGTATTGTTCCTTTCAGTATTTGATCCAAGTGCCACATGCCACGGAAATCAGGCAGTTGACTGTAGCATTTTAAAATAAAAAAAAGAGATGATAATTTAAAACCTTGGTCTGAACCTGCTGTTTCAAGTGCCATTTCTCATAGAATTTGGGTATAGAGGTTGTCCTCTCTTGTGACGTGCCTGCTTTGCTAAGCTTTTTGCTCCTGTCTCAGTTATGCTCATTTCCATTTCTATATCCTTAATCCCATAGGCACTGATGCCTTCAAGTGTGTGTTTGAAGTCCTCCACGTAGTAACCTACCTCCAACCTGGAGCATGCTCCCACCACAGAGACCCCTCCTGAATTCTCCTTCTTCATCCTCCTTTTTTGTCCATTTGACTGAGGAACTGCTCTTTAAAATAGTTTCCATTTTCCTTTTGCTTTCTCAGCTTGGGTCTTTTCTCACCTTGATGCTACACACCTTGACCTGCAAGATGAAGTTTAATTTAAACTGAATGAGTTTGGGCTCACTTTCACCAAAAGGACCTAAGCTGACCAAAGAGCCCAGCAGCTCTCCCATCATGTCCTTATCCCTTATCAGTGCTACGTCCCAGGTAAAATCAGCTTCTGGGGGCCGAATTCACCCTTGCCAGAAGCCACATGGCTTCTGCTTAATTTAAATTCCACTTAAATATTTTATCTTCCAATTTAGTGCTTAAGTGGTAGTAAAGTGGTGCATAGACCTTGCTAGCTAATCTCTAGCTTAGATTTATCACCACACGCAAACAGGAAATCTACCATTATTAGTTGAGTGACTGAAGGAGACTCGTGCTTCACTTTAAAAGCATAACAAAAAGGAGTAATGACAGTTTTTATTTTCCTTGCCCGATAGTCAGACATGTTGATCTAAATACTGTAGTTCTAGTGGCCAGCTCAGAGAAATGGCTGTGGTAATTTGTGTAGAAGTGGGAATATTGTTGCTGTTGTTGTTGTTGTTGTTGTTATTATTACTATTATTATTATTATTAGTCAGTTAAAATTTTTCCAGTCAGGATTTAGACTGTAAAAGATGCAAATCATGGACTTCAGGTTGTGTGGCAAAACAGAAGTTCCTCCAGTGAGGATGAAATGATTTCACCATCCCTGGCGGTCTCTTTTTACCTCCACTCTGTAGCTGTTCAGTAGCCAACCAAATCAATTTTCACGTGCTGTAAAGAAAAGTTAGATCTTGAACACACACGTTAAAACACATGTATGTTGAGTGAGATTTTTTTATTTGGTTTGGTTTGTTTGTTTTTGTTTTTTTTTAATCACTTGTCTGTGATATTCTGAAACTTTATTTAAAGTCCTGGCTGGGCTGAAGAAGAGCAGGGAATAAGTAGCTGACACAAACCGGGAAGTTACCTGAGCATTTAAATGTGATTTAACACAGAGTTTTGCTGGAGATTCTTGTTGGTTCCTACTATTTTCCAAATCATTTCATGCATCACCAGTCACAGTAGAAAATACTATTAAACAAAAATGCCTGTCCAGAGAGGCACAGATGTGAGCGTCGCATCTTTCCTACCAGAAGGCAGAGCTGTTCAGCATTAAGGGCAAAGTAGTCTTTCTGTATGTTTGGTAGCGATTTGGCTTTCAGGAAAATAATGCTTTTCAAGTTTGACCAGCATCGGCATTTGCAGCACAAATATCACCTTGGGTGGAAGTCATCGAACTGTCTTGCCTCTTTCCAGCATTATCTTTAATGTAAACTGTCAGAGGAAAATACATCGTGCCAGAGGCAGCAGCCCAGGAGAGGTGAGGCTGCTGCAGCTCCATGCCCCAGGTCCAACCAAGAAATTGTATTCCCAGTGGGCGCACGCATACAGACCGGACATATACACCATATATATGTATACGCGCAGGTCAGGGTTAGGGTTAGAGTTAGGTTATGTGGTGCATATACATATATACATGGCGAAAAAAAAAAACCCAACCCTTGAGATTACAGAATTCTCTAGGTACGTTGCAGAGGTCTGCGCTTCTGCAATCCCAAGTAGTCACCGAGGTCCAGAGGGCAGTGATCTTCCTCGGGATTTCAGGAACGACTGCAGGAAAAGTCCTTGTTGAGCGACGAGGGCGACTCGGAAGGGTGGGGGACACCGGGGAGCGGGGGGACAGGACACCCCGCACGGCCTGCAGGCGAACCGGCCGCCGGAGTCGCCGCGCCCCGCCCCGCCCCGCCCCCCCCGCCCCGCCGGCGGGCAGCGCCCGCGCCCGTCCCGCGCCCCGGGGCCGCGCAGCGGTGCGCCCGGCTGGGGATGCGCCGCGCAGGGCCGCGCAGGGCCGCGCAGGGCCGCGGAGCAGCTGTGCCCGGCCCCAGGCCCAGCCCCAGCCGGGGAGGGCTCCGGCGCGGCAGAGCCGCCCTCCGGGGGCATCGCAGCCGCAGTGCCCACGGGGTGAATTTAGGACCGGTGCGGGCGAGCAGCTTTAACCGAAGGCCGCATCGGAGTGGTTGTGGAGGAGGGGGACCGCAGCGCTCAGTGGCCGTGATTGCGGCGTGAAGATGAGAAACGGCCAGAGCCGCCTCCCGCGGAGAGCCGAGGCTCACTCTCGGATTTCAGCGCGTTTGGGGCTTTCGCTGCGAAGTTTCAAAATCTTTCCCTGCCGTCCCTCGCCCCGACGCGTTCCTGCGATGGCGCTGCTGGACGTGTCCTGCTCTGGGCAAGCGTTTGCCAGCCGGAGCGACCGGACCCCCTTTTTCGGCAGAGGCCTGAGCAAGCCGGAGAGCATCGGTGCGCCGGCAGGGAGGGGAGCGGGCAGCCCTCCGCGGGGGGCGAAACCGGTGCCCGCTCCGCTGAGCTGCCTGAGCCGCAGCCGCGGGCCGCCCCGCTCCCGGCTCCGCGCCCCCCGGCCCCGCCGCCGCCCCCCGGCGCCCCGGGAGGCCTCAGGTAGCCGGGGGCACCGCGCCCAGCCCCGGCCGGCCTGGGCGTGCGGGGGCGCGACATCCCTTTTTGGTAGAGGCATCTCCCGGGGCTCACCCTCTGGCTCCCGGGGAGGCTGGCGGCAGTCCGGCGGGGGGCGGTCCGGCCGGCGGCGCTCCTGCCAGGATGGGCAAATGCTGCTCCAGGTGTTTTTCCCGCGCTCGGTGCGAGGACGAGACGGTACTTTTCGCCTCTTTTTCTCCTTTAGGGGAAGGGCAGGAAGGCAGCCGCTGCCGCGTTGAGCCTGTGCTGCTGCTGCTTCTGGCCGGCGTCGGCGGTGTGCGCGTCCCGGGGCGGCGGAGGGGGGAGCGGTGCTCGTCGCCTTTGCGGTGCGCTGAGCTCCCGTTCGCTGGGGACCGGGCTGGCTGCCGCTCTCCCGTGCACTGCAGTGCCTTACATAATTTTATCCTGCAGTCTAAGTGTTAGGGTTGGATTTTCGTGAGACAAAAAGGCACCGCTGGCACCCTCTGGACTAACAGCCGGCTTGATTTCTTGCTATGCTTTTCATACATTTTTAATAACCCTGTGGAGTACAAGTTGTAAAGGAAACTTGCACGGAGTTTTAAAGTTTGAAGAGAGATTATTCAACCTCTAGCTGTCCTAAGGTTTTCCCTCTCTAATGATCCTCCTTTCTGACGGAGGATTGATCCTCCAGTCCAGGAGAAGTGAAACAAGGCAAAACTACGTGTTTTCTTGTGTCGGGGTGAGTCTAAACCAAGCAAATTCCCAGGCACCAAAACGGGTCGTGGAACAAACGTCAGTGCAGAGGTAAGTACATAGCTACAGGTAGCGGCAGAATAGCGTGTGGGAAAGAAGTTGTGGGACATTTCTAACACATAGCTGTTCATGCTGTTCTTCTGGAAATTTGCCTGGATTTTAAGTATGTACAGAAGAGGGAGAGAATGAACATATGCATTTAATTTGCTTAATAGAAAATATCTTGGCAGAAACACATGCTTGTGCAGTATATTTTGTTAGAGTTTGGCTTTTTAAAATATTCATATAGTCAGTCTAATGAACAGCTGATAGTGTTTCCCATTTACCTAATAATAGTTTCAAATATAGCTTGAGATATGCTGCTAACCAGGTTAAGAAAAATGTATGGCTTAATATAAAACCTGTTTAAGTACAGTCACTGGGGAATATCTAGGTGCCTGTAAACTTCAACCTAAAGAGTATTATGAGGGAAGATTACCTGATAACCAGCATGATTGAAACAGCGGTGTTAAAACACCTCTTTTTGAAGGAAGGCTGTAGATCATTTTGAACATCAGGTGCAGTGGGATTCAGTTATTGCTTCTACAAGTATCGTCTGAAATATTTATTGGTACAAGGGACTTCCCAATGTATATGTTTCTCTTTCCAATGATAATATAAAGCCTTGCCCCAGGGAACTCTGAATAAAGCACAACAGTGACTAAGCACCATTTGCAGGTCAGTCTTTTTTTTTTTTTTTTAATATTTTGAAAGCATTGGATACGGAAAAGCTACTCTGAAGGAGCAGTTTTAATAACAAGTGCCACAGAGCATCTCTGTGCAGTGCATATTTTCAGGAGGCATCATAAAGAACTGCAAAGTGTTCGTGGAGATACTGTACATATATTTGGACCTCAGAATATAAGCAAGCATGTAAGTTGGCAGGGAGGAGAGACGTGTCGATTTGGGGAGGTTACCTCCAGGCTCCCGTGTTTACTTCCTAGCTGCAGTTGACTCCCTGTGTGGGTCTGGGCAATCTTCTGATGTTCCTTGCCTGATCTGACCCATTTGTGCAGTGGATCTATTATTGCTTACCTATTGTTAAAAAGTACCTGGGGGCTTAATTAATTAGCATTTCTGATGAATTAATATCTCTCAGGTAGTTTGCAGTTCTCAGAGGAGAGATACTCTAAGGCAAACCTCAACTCTGCCTCCCCATCCCACAATTATTCCTGGTCCAGAGTAAAATCTGTCTCCCTGACGATGTCTCCTCGAGGATGTCTAGCTGCCGGCTGAGCTCTGCGCAGCTAAAGCAGAGCCTTTCCTCTCCCCCCCAGCCTGCATCACTACTTCCCTTCTTAATCTGTTTGGACAACACCAGCATCTTGCCCATCCTCAGGCCTGTATCATGACATCTTTTACCAAGTAATTTTTCCAGCTCCTCACACGCAGTTTTATCTAAATCTTGCAGATTTTTTTTCTGAACTACGCTGCTAAGTTTCGGCCACTGTTATTTAATTGGACGAATTCCTCCTTCCTTCCTGCCTCTCTGCCTACCTGCCTGCCTACCTGCCAGTTTTTCTGGAGCTGCTTGGATGTTGCACCAATAAAAGTCATACCTCAATCTCTCCTCAGGGAGTTTTGGACTGAATGCAAAATACATAGGTGCCATGTTCAGTGTCTGTTTTACTTGCTGAAATGCAGTCCGACATTGAGACTTTCACGGGCGAAATATTGGGAGGTCTGTATGTTATAAAGCTGATGATGATAGGAAAAAGAGTTGCTACTGTGTCTTCTATTCAACAGAGCAGTAGTTTAAGCACAGAGCAAACATACCATTCTACCTGTTCTATTCTGTTTTTCTTTCTGTCTGAGCAGATGGGACATATTTCAGACACAAGACTTAGCCATTGTGTTGTAGAGTACAGGTATGAGGAAGAAGGTTTCCTTCATCTCCATCATGACTGTAATTTCATTTTATGAAGAGTACTTAAGTATCAGATTCATTTCTTGGGCTGCAGCCAATGGAAGACCTTTCTCATCAGTTTTCCAGGCAATAATGAAATCCATCATTCATTAAAAGTACCTGAAAAATAAATGCAATGTTTTAATTTGTACAAAACCCACTGTTTTGGTTCTACATTTTGGCCAGAAAAAATTAATCCCAAATCACATCAAACCAATTTTTTTTCTCCCTTGCCACACTGCCACACTGAAATGCTGGGTATTCGCACAATCTCTTTACAGTGTCTGTGACCTTCTCACCCACTGGAAACGGCCGTGTCACTAGTATGGTCACTGAGCCTTTTTAAACCTAAGTTGGATTTGGCCCTTAGTCACTCACCCTCAATGGCTCGACTCCAGCCCGTGCCTAGTGAAGGGTGCTTACAAAGCTCCTTCGATATGCTGAGCCTGTTAGACACAAAAATCTTGGGAGGGCAGCAAAGGTTCCTGCTTACTCTGTCTTCTCTTTCAAATACTTTGTTGAGATAAATATTAATGAAGATTGATTAATTCAATGAGATATCCCATTAATTTGGTTTCTTACACATTTGTTTTGGCAGATTTTTCCTCGCGTACTTGTGAATTTTCTAATTGCTTTGATGTTTTGACATCAGACCTATATGAATCTCAGCATTGGACCTGATAGCTTTACATTCTCATGTCAGATCCAGTTTTGCTCTGCTCTAACGTTTGGTTCCCCGGCTGCGCTGACGCTGAAGTGCTGGTTATCTGCAGAGCCACACTGATGATAACAAGGAGAGGCTTTTTCGGTTTGTGTTAATGTCGTGTTTATACTGGTCGCAGGAGCACGTGCAGTCCAAACCTATCATGTTACACTGACAAAGCAGGTTACAGGAACAGAAAATGTCAGGGATTTGTAAGTTTGCTGCCCATCCAGGAGACCACGAGGCTGATTGATAGGATGATTTGCCAAAACTGCACCTTGCCTCTCTTGCAGAAGAGGAAGATAAGGACTCATGTGCTATTGCTCTCTCAAAGAACCCTCTGAGAAAGAGGGACTGCTTGAGACCTTGGCACTGAGGGCCCTTGCACATCTGACCTCCCAGGAAACGTAAACATGAGGTCCCGAAGAGCAGTCAGAAAGCTCTAACCAAGATAAAATACAATGCAAGAAGTATTGGCAGGGCGGGCACATGACAGTGAAGCACCTGAGCTGTGCCAACACCAGCTGCTCGAGATAGCCCCAGAGGCTGCTCTGGAAACCACGGTCCCAGCGTGATGGGAGGCAGCCAGGAGGTCCGCCGTCCTGGTGCAGTGGTGTCCGTGCTGGAGCTTGAGTCATGGGACAGCGTTTTTAAGCTGGCTGGAGAGGGTCACCAAGTGTCCTGAAGATGTAGGACAAACCTTATCAAAGGTAAAATATAAAGTAAAAAAAGCAACCTGTAATATTTCTTATGGGGGAATCAAAATTTTAACTTTTTTTTTCCCTAGCATGTCATTTTTTTACTTGCTTTTCATTTTCTTCATGTTAAGTAGAATGGTAACAATCCCACTGAGTTCTGCTTATCTGTAGGTGCTGGCAATGATTTTTACAGAGCTCCCTTGCTTTAAATGGGTTTTGTTTCAAACAGTGGGAGCTGGTAATTTGAATGTGTTCTTCCCATCTGCAAGTCCCATATCCAGTACATCCCTGTGCACACGCCTTCAAGGGCACCAGTCCTGGCAATCTGTCAAGAACACTTCTGAAAATGACTCTAGTGAGTTAAACAGACGGTAAGGGCAGATGCAGTGATGTTCTCCAAAAGGGGAAACCTTATCTCTGTAAGACTGCTGGTTTGGGAATCTGTGTGAAGTGCTATGTTTTTTTAACATACCAGACTATATTTATCCAGACCTTTTTATTTCTTCATAGCTTTTTTACTAATTAAGAAAACCCCAGCAACAACAACAACAGCAACAAAACCGAACAACAAAACTCCACTCCATTTTATTCTGAGCCTAATGCAGTCGGTCAGGACTGGGGACTCTGCAGTCCTGGCACACAACCCCCAGTGCATTACTCAGCAGCGCATGGAGCTGGCTGTTTGGAGGAGCCCAGCCTTGTGTGCCAGGCTTCTTCCCATAACCGAATGAGAAAGATGCCCGCATAGCCTGGCTCTCCGCAGGCACCAGAGGCTCTCGAATCAGCTCAACCAATTGCTCGGACAGTTTGTCTCTTGGAACTGGTAGAAATCATCCCAAAAGGGCAGTGTGTAAAGCATTAAATTTAAATTCGAGTTTCCAATTTCCTGGTATTACCAAAAATAAAGCTGTTGTGTTATTTCTCTTAACAGAGTAAAAATTAGATGCAGGAAAAATAAACAAACAGAAACATTAAGCTCTGAAATCTTTTTTTTATTCCACTTTCATTTTGGTAAGACAGAACTAATTTGCTATCCTATCTGCCAAACTAATCCTTTCTGTGCCCTGGGTTTTTATTAGCCTTGCTTGCTTATTACTGAAAGATTTACTTTCTAGGATCCCTTTGAATTCCATTTGCTACTACACTGCCTTTTCTCTTGAATGTGATTTTTCTGTAGTGTCCTTTAAAGATTCTTGGCCTTTTCTGACCTAGGACATATTTATAGTAGCCTGATCTAGTTTTCCTAATCATTGGTGATCTTCCCAGCAGGATACGTTGCTTTGTCTTCTTCCTAATGTGATTCAGGATACATTCCAATCTAAAGTGCCCTTATGCTTGAACCATTATGCTGGGATTTATTGTACTAAACCAAACTCCAGTAGATTTTCCTGAGGCTTTTCTTTGTCAGTTTGCACAGCACTCGTGAGATATCTGCTGCCAAAATCCTTGCATTTTAGTAATAACACCTTAGCATTGTTAATGGAAATATGTTTTAATTTTCCTTTGGCCAGATCATCTGTTTTATCTCCTTAAGTATTCAGTTTTCTTTTGAGAAAGGTCAACCAAAGGAGCTCTTGTCCTTTACAGACAAAAAAATACCAGAAATAAATGTGGAAATAGGCATGAACATCAGGCCATTAGTGGTGTCTGTGTGGGTATGCCCACCATGCAGAGAACGGTGTAAGTACAGTAATCTGCTCTGCAAATTTGACTGTGTGAGCATATTGCTGTGTTTAGAGGTGGTTAAATGCAGGCATAAATAGATGAAAGTGCTTTAACAGAATTAATAAAACCATCTTGTATGTGCAGGCCAGCCATAAATGGTACACAGATTGAACACAAAATGATAGAAAAATACAAATGTCTTTTTAGCCACATAGGAGTAAATAGAGTATTCTGTGCTGTCCTGTGCACCTGGGTGTGTGTACATGTATTCGTAGAGATACAAGGTATTTGTAGCCAGTGAGTCGTGACTCCTAAGCTTGATTTAAAAACTGAATGAGTTCATCATAATTCCTCCCCCCCAAAAAAGAAAAAAAAAAAAGATCTGAGGAATCAATCTAATCTGCTTTACTAAATGAACATGTGAAAGTGCTTATCTGGGATAAACCTGGGGACTATACATATTTCTTTCTTTTTTTCCTTAAACAGAATGAAAATGCCCTTGTGAAAATAAAGGAGTTAGGAGTCGAGCTCGCAAAGATCAGGGATGAAGTTGGTAAGTAGTACAAGCAAAGTGATAACAAAAGTGATTTTCTCACTTTACACAAAAGCAGTTATTCCCTGTGACCTGATCCTGGGGAACCTGCGTACATAAAGTGTCTTCTGAAGCCCAGTGGCAAGGGTTTGCAGAGAAACGTGATTTTACCTCTCTGTTGTGGAGATGGGTCCACCACCACACACACTGGAGCTAGTTGTGCGTCATCTTTACTAGACAAATGGTTCTTCATAAATCCATAGCTTCCATTCTCAAACTATGTACCATCACTGCCAAGGGGAAAGCACAGCATGATGAGAAGTGGGAACTTGGGACCATTGCGGAGCATGGTGACGAGGAATGCATCGCTTAATTATGTACATTTGCATGTTTTGCAGTTCAGCTACAAACTGAAGGACACCAAGCTCAGAACTTGGGTATTGATATCTCTAAGGTCTCTTCCTGGTTGAAAGACGGCAAAAGCAATGTGTCCCATTCAGTCTGTGTATTCCCTGTGTATCTGTATGCACCATTTTTCCTGTTTGGTTTTTGGTCTGGACAGGAGAGACAGGGAGGGTGTAAAGACATTGCAACTCATGAGAGAGAAAATGGGCTTTTGTGCTGGCTTCAGCCAACAGGCTGAGTTCTTTTGGGCTTAAATCTCTCCAGAACAGGTGTGATGTTGGGTTCATCTACCCCAGGGCAAACGGAGAGGAGGAAGGGCACCTGGAGGGAGGACCATTGGGTCAGGGGACACCCTGAGTACCCAAAGGTGGTGGAACCACTGATGACTGGAGCTGTGAACAGGGAGGACCTCTCAGCTTTCCCTGCATGTGGGACCCCAGGTGCTGGGTCACACGTTAAGCACAGATTGTGCCATCTAGCGGGTGGGTGACTTGGTTTGCAAAGGAGGGCTCAGGCCAAACCCCTGTGAGGTGGGCAGAACCGCAGATCCTCCCTGTGCTTCATCTTCACCTTTCCTCTGAGAACCCACTGCAGAAAAGCTGAGCCCAGCCCTTTTCTGATGCCCAGCAACTTGTTCTCCCTGCTGTGCCCCTCTGAAATGTTTTGACTGATCATCATTTCATAGAGAGCTTTATTGTCCCCATGGCCAAAGGATACTGCAGCAACAGCAAAACAGCATTTCCAGTTATTCCCTGATGCCTGCCTTCATCCATCCTCTGCATCTCCACAGCTCTCACGGAGGAGTTGTTGCCACGAGTACATTCTTTAGGCAGGGCACATCTGAAGCTCTCCATTGAATACCCACTTCTCATTTGAAAGCCCTGCCTTTTTCTAGTGGGTTGGATTTGCTCATTTTCATGAGTGCTTTTGCAAGTGGTGGTGACATGGGAAGGAGAGAGAGGTACAGTGCTGGAGATAAAGAGCCCTGCTTCTATTTACACCATGTTTGTACAGCTGAAGTGAATACAATTTGGGGATCATGTTCAGTAACAGGAGATCACTGCACTGCCTGCGCTTTCCATTGCCCTTGTGCATGCAGCAATAGATACCTCCTCTGCGCAAAACTGAGTCCTGATGGAGTACATGGAGGCAGTTTTGGTGAGAGCCCCAAATACTCCAGAAGAGCAGTCTCAGGTCTCAGCTGAGCTCTACTGCTTCAGAAGGGAGATTAGCCATAGACACGTATGTGCTTTCTTTCTCAGAGAGGGGAAGGATGGTGTGAGAGAGTCCTTTTCTCAGTGGTCCTGTGGGCATGTGTACTGGAGAGGAGCCATCACAGGCCACCTCTTCCTGAGCAAGCCACTACTCTGGGAGACACCAAGATGCTAAGCAGAGGCTGTTTAGGAGCAACAGGGGTGGCTAGTGATCTGTCCTGCTTGTTGGAGGTAATCCTCTCCGTACAGCCCTGAGATGCAACATGCCCAGGTAGAAGGACTCCCAGTAGGGATGGACAGTCATTTATTTGACAACAGCAATCATAGGTGATTCTATAAAGAAATTCAGGGAAAATCTACAGAGCATGTTATTTTGACTACAGCCACGCTGTAGTTCTGACTTGTCTCAGTCACTTTGATAAGTAGTCTCTCATTAATTTAAAAATAACCATTCCAGTTAAACAGCATGGGTGTTGGTCAGAAATTCCTGATTTCTCATGTGTAAATTCACCATGTCAGACTCACTGATGCGAATGCCTGGATGAATCAGTAAAACAAGGCTGGACTAGCCAGGGTTGATGCAGGCAGTGTCCACAACATTTAGTTGTTTAGGCAATAGCTCTAATTCAGAATTATGATTTAGGTGCTGAGTGTGCTTGGGTTTGAAAGCACACAGTCTTTGTTAAATTCAACAGAAACTGCAGGATTCTGCTATACAAAGCAATGAAACTGCGAGATATAATCCACTGTTCAGAAAAGTCAGAATATATTTTAAGGAAATCTCTTTTGGTAAATAAAACCACTGCTGAAGCAGTAGCAGTGATGGAACATGTGTAAAACTGCCTAGGGAGACCTGCACCCTTCTGGAGCCAGGCAAAATATTTAGGTTCTGACAACACCCTCCACCTTTACCCCCAACAGTGCTGTGAAGTATCGCACCTCATCTGAAACCAGCATGCAGTGAAATAGGAAAGTGCTTCTTCCTTCCCAGCCCTGAGGAGGAATGTGGCCTCTATAAACGCTGAGGGACTTGTTATTTTATGCAGTAAGATTTGCTCGTGTATTGTGCTAGAAATACCAAGGCTAGAAAAACATGACAAGCAATTGTTCTGTACTCAAGACACCCATCTTTATAAATTATAAATATAAGCACTTTTCAGCTGCAACACTGAGACTCCTGGAATAAAGAGGTTTTGAACACCAGCTGTTTCCCTTCAAACTAATGGAAATTAAATGTCAGAATTACCTGCTCCTTTGCTCTCAGACAAAAGACATGTGAAGTGAGCTGAGAGGAGGTATGGAGATGCATAAAAACCTAGATGAATGGAAGACGATCAGATGTCAAGTTTAAAGTTTGGATTATCTGTGTTCACGAGAGTTCAAAAGCCAAAGCCTGCGTGCCACCTCCTCCTGGATATGCCTCCCAGTCAGAGGACCCTTAACCTGAGTGAGGTGGCTGTGGTTTGTCTGTGAATCTGTGGCCAAGGGTCATGAGGAAGAGCAGAGTCTGCATGGTTTGCCGTCACTTTTGGGCAAGAGCCCATTTCTCATGTCAGAAGCAGACAGTCCCTGTGTGAGGCTACATGACAGCAGCCTCCCGCTTCCCATGGGAGTTACCCTCCTGAATGCAAAGTGCCAGGGCTGGGGAGGCTGGGCTGCAGCTCAGGCTGGATGTGTGCAGGAAGATCAGTCCGTTAGTGAAATCTCCCTTTCCCTCACCTTCCCAGCCCGGCCTGAAATGGGTTTTGCTCATCTGTTGCGCACTGTAAAAGCCACTCGGTGCTCGGGGAGTAGGGAAGCAATGGCAGCCGCTCTTGTTTAACCCAGCATGCTGTCATCCCTGGAAGTGCCGTGTTATGTCAGAGTCATTTCCAGCCTGTAAGCAGCAATTGAAATGCCTACAGAGAAGCAAAAAGAAACCCGGGGTGTAACTCTTCTCAATAGCAGCTGATAGCAGTTGTGCTCTGTTTGTCTTGTGCCATTTGTTCCATGCCAGTATTGCATTTATATAGCTTTTCTAGTGATTTTTTTTTTTTTCTGCAAAAGGATCTCACTTTTACAGTACCCATATCCCAATGTCTGAAAGCAAAATTCACTGTTTTCCAGCAACATCAGTGGGTCTTCTGTTCAGGCATCTGTTGTCGGGGCCCTGCTGGAGGCGATTCAGCCTGGTTCACCAGAACCACCTGCTGAAGCTGCAGCTGGCTAAACGCTGGCTCCAGCAAGGCAGGCTCTCCCACGCTGGTTCCTGCTCCCCAGCTGGGTAAGGGAGCCACAGACCTTCTGTTGGGCTGCACGGATGATGCCTTCTGCTACTCCTGTCCCAGTAGAGCCCAAAGGTCCATCTCCTGCCTAAGAAGAGACTCAGTCTTTCCTCATCAGTCCTTGGCCTCATTTGTCTCAGTCTGGGAGACAGTGGTAAGGATTACTCCTTCCCGTTAGAAGTGTCTGATATTCAGTATAGGGCAAATTTCCTGGGCAATGGCCTCATTTTCTGCCTCCAGTAGCATTTTTGGATGTGTGGGGAACATGCCACGCAGACACTTTCCCTGCTTTTCTCTTCCCTCCATTTTGCACCTGCATCAGGGTTTCATTTTCAAGAAGCAAATAGTTTTGTATTTCAGGTTACAGAAAGTGTTTCAGATGGACTTTCTTTTGGTTACAGCATGTCATTTCTGTCTAATATCTTTATCAATGATCTGAATGAGGGGATCAAGTGCACCCTCAGGAAGTTTGCAGACAACACCAAGTTGGGCGAGAGTGTTGATCTGCTGGAGGGTAGGAAGGCTCTGCAGAGGGATCTGGACAGGCTGGATTGTTGGGCTGAGGCCAGTTGTAGGAGGTTCAACAAGGCTAAGTGTTGAGTCCTGCACTTGCATCACAACAACCCCATGCAATGCTGCAGGCGTGGGAAAGAGTGGCTGGAGAGCTGCCTGGCGGAAAAGGACCTGGGGGTGCTGGTCGACAGCCGGCTGAATATGAGCCAGCAGTGTGCCCAGGTGGCCAAGAAGGCCAATGGCATCCTGGCTTGTATCAGAAATAGTGTGGCCAGCAGGACCAGGGAGGTTCAGTTTTGGGCTCCTCACTAGAAGAAGGACATCGAGGTGCTGGAGCGTGTCCAGAGAAGGGCAATGAAGGTGGTGAAGGGTCTGGAGCACAAGTCTTATGAGGAGCAGCTGAGGGAGCTGGGGTTGTTTAGCCTGGAGAAGAGGAGGCTGAGGGGAGACCTTATCGCCCTCTACAACTACCTGAAAGGAGGCTGTAGCAAGGTGGGGGTCGGTCTCTTCTCCCAAGTAACAAGTGAAAGCACAAGAGGAAATGGCCTCAAGTTGTGCCAGGGGAGGTTTAGATTGGATATTAGGAAAAATTTCTTCCCTGAAAGGGTTGTCCATCATTGGATCAGGCTGCCCAGGGGAGTGGTTTAATGCCCATCCCTGGGGGTATTTAAAAGACGTGTAGATGTGGTGCTTAGGGACATGGTTTAGTGGTGGACTTGGCAGTGCTAGGTTAACGGTTGGACTCGATGATCTTAAAGGTCTTTTCCAACCCAAATGATTCTGTGATTCTATGATTCTATGATTTCATTGCCCAGCCCTTCCTGTGTGCTGGGTAATCTCATTAGAGAGGCTGGAGAGAGACGGGGTTCATTACAGCTCCAATTTAAAGCTTGAGTAAGTTTGGATTCTACTGAACACAGAGCTGCAAGCATTATCCCTTGTTCTCCAGCTCTGGGATCGCTTTGCGTGCCAAAGAAAAGCAAAAAGCAAGAGAGAGGGTTTAGAGCTATAATCCAAACTGCCAGGAGACAAGACATTTCAGCTAATCACCATATAAATTGCAGTGTTCCATTTTGGGTATGAGGCAGGTGAGAAATCTTTCTATGTGCTGCTGCTGCGATGCTAAGCTCACTGGTTCAGGCTCACTTTCTCTCTTTCTGTAAGGAGCAGAGAGCTTGAAAGGGACACAAGAGTCCCTCTTAGTGCTCCAGAAAACATCAGGGTCAGAACAGGACCCCAGTAGTGATATGTCTGAACATACTGAGCAAGTCTGGATATTGTTGTCCAGTAAGTGTGGAAGCAGAGCTCTAAACAGGGTGAAAAATAGCTCTGTGGGGAAGGAGATGGTTAGCTTGGGTGCACAAACCACCTCGCATGGATGTACCTAACCTGGACTGTGGTCATAGCCATAGGTAACTGATAAATTGTTGCTAACCTGAAAAAAAATGAGCACAGTCTGATATCATAGTAGAAAGAGACAGGAAAACACAGGGGTTTTTGCCACAGACATTGAGCAAATGGAAGATGGCAGTCATAGGATAAATATGTTTTTGAAACATTCAGAAGTTGTCTACTCAGGGAGACAGCTGCTTCCAGTTCACTAATTTACAACGCCATACAGGTCTGTGCATGGCACGTGCATTTTGAAGGGCAAAGGAAGAATGAGTGGCTAATACAGACAGTATATTCAAAAGGTGATCATTTTTCTAAACCAGCTATGGGTCTAAATCAGAAAGGAGGTCTGGCAGTGCCATTAAAAACACCTCTCATCTTCTCTAGTGTTGTTCTGAATGTTATGGTCGTGATGATTTTAATCAGTTCTTACCTGTTAGATCTTTGCAAGTGAGCAAACTTGCTCTCTAAATGTAGTTTGGCTGACCTTGTCCAACTTGCATCAGGTCTTCAATATCTGGATTGATTGCAACCGTTTTTCAGCAAAGCAAAAGGCTGAGGACACAGCATTCATGACACTGCTGTCCTGGGACCCAGGGAGCAATATAGGTGAGGAAACAAATGGGGAAACAGACTGAATATCCTTGACTTGATGGAACTGTTGGAGTTGCACATCCTGAAACTAGTTGTAGACATGGTTGTGAATTCAGAGACATGGTCACTGGGTTAGTTCACAAGAGTAAAAATGTCACATTTTCTGATTGCCTTCAGTACTGGCCTTTCATTTGCGCTCTCTGATTCCATGAAACACATAAGATAGTGGTTTGAATATAAAAATATTTTAAGCAAGTGTGCATTAATGGGTTTAAGAGCTCCTTGATGGAGCTGGTGTGAAAGACAGGTTTATGGGGTGAGCAGCTTCTAACAGCTGGAAAATGGGACATATGAGATGTGTCTCCTTCTCCTGGTCAAGTGGTCAATCACAGCCCCTGCATGACGTGCACAGGATGCGCCTCGAGGGCCCAGGCATCTTCTGCCACCCTGGCACATCACTGGAAGTGAGGACTTAGCCAAGGCTGGCTTGAGAGAAGGAGATAAGGAAAATCTTGTATTCGAGTTGAAAGGCTTTCCGTCAAGTGATTGTCTCACATGCTGTTTCATATATCCAAGGCAAAGTAAAAGCTCCAAACCCTCAGTCTGTGAATCCAAGACTCTGCTGGCTAGGAGGGGTCATCCAGTCACCCTGCAGGTCCATGGAGTTCCCTGCTTTTTATATTATTATTATTATTATTATTATTATTATTATTATTATTATTATTATTATTATTATTATTATTATTATTATTATACTTAATCAGATCCCAATTTTGCACGGGCTTTTGCATACTCTGCCAGTACCTCTATTTAAACAAATGCATGTGTGTATATGTGTGTGAGAGAGCGGGACAGAAAGGGAAGCAACAGTGAGAGCTTGTTGGTGGCTGAGATTCATGGGAGCCCCAGAGTCGGCGAGAACCACTGTGCTCAGTGCTGTGCAAACAGATCTGATGCCACTGTTTGCTCCCGAGGAATTCAGAGCCTGACTGTATGGTCTTGTCTCTGCAGCCCTCAACACAGCGAGATGGAAGAAACTACAGAGCGAGAAGGAGGAGCTGGAGAGGCGCTTTGAGGAGGAGGTGAAGCGGCTTCGCAGGCAGCAGCAGGAGGAGCTGCAGGCACTGGAGCAGCGGCTGCAGGAGGAGTACAACACCAAGAGGGAGAGCCTGCAGGAGCAGCACAGGCTGCAGCTGGAGCAAGTCAAATTGCAGCATCAGGATCAGGTGAGTCTCTGCCTGTTCCCTTTGAAGAGTAGAAGACCATGCCAGTACTGAGTGGGTTCAGGTAATGAAATATATTGAACACTCCAACATGAAGACACTGGTAACGACCCGATGACTGGAAAAGTATATTCCTGACTATCTTTACTGCTTTTCCTCCCTATTATTCCTATTGGTATTTCTACATAGTAGTATATTACATTGCCATGTCTTGTCTTCACATGCTTCCAGATGTTTTACAACACAAATATTAAGACTAGTTCTGCTCCCCACACATACTTGCTCCCCAGCCCACCTATTGTAGTCAATTTCTATGAAACCGAGGGTTGAACAAAAAGTCTCCTCAACACAGGTAAGACCAGCAAAGCCCTACTCATCGTTATTTGCAATGCTAGTTAAAGGGCAGTACAGTGAAGCGTTAGGGCCCATGCAACATGTAGCCTGAACATCAAGCAGGTAGATACACTCTGTGTTCCCTGATTTCTGCTCCACTGTTTAGGCTAATCTCTTAGATTGTACAGCCCAAGTGTTTCTCCTTGCTTTGCTTTCTGTATGTAGGTAGGAATACTCTCACATGCAGCTACTTTAGCCTTATTTTTAACAGCCGGAGTGAACAAACACTGTAACTCACCTATGGGCACCTCTCACATAGTGGCAGAACATCCTGCTCTGGATTATGTCAATAATGCTTTTACCTCGCCTTTTCTTATTTTGCACTCACTGAGCAGCAGATACAGTTCTGATTTTTCCAGCTGCAACTCTTACCCATTGCCCAGCACCACAATTTGTGAGGGCTTTTCTCACATGAGTATCTGCCGCACTCAGGTGCGCTCTGCAATCTGTGCTGTCAGGCTTTGACATGCCACAGCCCCCGCTGCCATGGGTATGCCACCCAGGCGTCTGATGCAGCACAGGGGCCAGTTGTCTGCGAAACGTGAGCTCAACCAACAGACCCCCTGTTTGCCAGTGTCATTCTCTCCAACCTGGGGAGTCTGCCAATGCTCAGGGCAGCTGGAGGTGGTGGAGAGTGAATTTTTCACTCTCTGAGGCAATGTAAATTGGCAGCAACAGTGCAGTGCAGATGTGGTCTGTGAGATGGATATATGTGACCTAAGGTCGAGGAGAAGGCTTTATGTCTGCATGCTCTGTATCTCGGGGTATCTCCAGTGTGCATTTCGGGGCTGCTGCCTGAAGCAGCAGCCCGTGGCTGAGGCTCCAGAGCTGCTGCTCCCCCCTGCTCGTGCCCGGGGAGCGAGCTGACAGCAGGCGCTGCAGCGGGGTGCAGAGCTCAGACATGTCCCATGCAGTTGCCAAGGATGATGACAGCACTTGCTGTGTGCTCAGAAGCAAAACAGCCCCATCAGCAGAGCCTGTGCCCAACCTAATTTAGACCATTTAAGAGGTAAAGGCTGGTGCAGCACTGCGCGGCCATAGCTGAAGCACCTCCAGGAGCCAGGGAAAGGGGCTAGCCTGCACCGAGCTCACAGGAGAGGAGAGCACCAACACAGCACAGCAGAGAGGACAGCCCTCTGTCTTTAAGGTCAACTATTTGTAAAAAGGGAAATGACACCATTTACTGCCTGTACTTGATGTACTGTAAAACACTCCTGGGATGGGAGTGCAAATACAAACCAAGATGGTGACAGTTTTATGTCACTCATGTCACAGCTGCCTGGTGTTAGATTTATTGTGTAGCAGCAATGGTACGCAGGGGCTGGGTGCAGCACGGTCCTCACTGGCACGTGGGTCAGACAGCCGTGTGGGACAGACACACGGCATCCCAGCCGGTGCCCCAGAGCGTCTGCTGCCCTGGGTACCGTCGTGCAATTTCATTTGATTCTTTGGCGGGGGGGCGGGAGTTGAAGAACTCTCACTGGATTTTGCCTATTTTAATTGCTGTGCCTGCTAGTTGTTACTGATTTGCAGGCTTGTCACGTGCAACACAAAGGCTTTATGCAACTGGGCTGTTTCGTCCCGGACAAACTACCTTTTTCTGTTAGTGCATTGATTTTCAAAGATGCATTAGAAGGTCCTGTCAAATAGGCTTTTGTGATCTAAACCAGATTTTTCAAAATCTTTCTCTGTAAATGCTTAGAAGCTGTGCTGAGCCACGTCTTTTGGTTCTCATTTCAGTTTATGCAAGACGGTTTTCTTGCAATGCCCCTCAAATTTTCTGCTCTGTTTTCTGATATGAAGGAGGAGTGGTGTTCCCAAAAGCCTTGGCTTTTTTTTCCTTTCACTGTGTCAGTATGTCAGTTTGCCTAGTGGAAGATATTAGCTCTAGCTGCAAGCCTTGCCTCTCCTGGATCCCCAGGCATTAACATTTGTGAAGGAATTTGTTCTGCGAGTTAATTTTTTGCTGAGATAGTTTATGGCTTATCTCTGCTATTCTTTGAAGTGTTTCTGCAAGCTTCCAGGACCACAAGAACAGATGGTGTTTTTTTTTCTCTCAAGTTAATCAGTGCAAGAAAGGATGATACAGGCCACCACAGGACTTGACTGGAAGTATACTTATTTTTCTCATGTTCTCACCTATTGTGATTTTATTTATCACCACACAGAAGCAATGGAAACACATCTTTCCCTCTGTGGGGCAAACAGTTCTCTCTCCTCCAGCCGTTTGGTTTGCTCCAAAGCTCTTTGCTCCCTGAATTACTGAAGATAACACAAACATTTCTCTCCACTTCTTTGAAAGTGCTGCTGTGACCCTAGTATCTCAGAATTTAAGACCATCTTTTCAATCCATGGTTCCATTAGCATCTCATGATGAATTTTAGCAGGTTTTCCCTTTCAATTCCTACTCCACCATACACCCATCCTGTGTCAAGTGGTCTTGGATTAGGGAAGGCTGACAGGCCGGGCTGGAAAGCTGCTCACCAGCAATGTTTTTTGGCAAAGGAAAAGGAGAACTTTGTTAGTCTAGGAACCAAGGTGCACGAGGAATAAGGGTTCGTAACAGCTGCTGACCCAAAGGGTTTGTAATCCTCTGGTTCTTCCTTCCCTGCTTGGAGGAAGAGGAGAAGTGTTCAGCTCAGAGCATGCCAAAATGACCAAGCCTGCTTGAGGGACTGGAGTCGTTCAGCTCTGATGCTGCTGAGCTGGCGCTGGTCCCAGCCAGCATTAGAGCAGAGGCACCTAACCCATGAGCTAAAGAGCTCTTACGCTGGACATGAGAAAAGCCTTGTCCTTGAGCTGTCCATCTGCGTAGGGGAATTTGAGCTTGCATTCATGAAGGCAATAAAAACAGCAAAATCCTTTTAACCATGGATCTGCATGTATTTCTGTATCCACACATCTAATCTGGAAGTTAGTCGTCCCACTTTCATGGTTTCCAGTCACAACTTGGTTTTCCACACTGTATTGCTGTAGTCACCCTTTAGTTTAGTATCAGATAGCTGTTGTTTCTTTGGATACACAGTTGTCAGGTTTTGGAGGCTCAGCTGTCTCTGAGGAGGTGAGGCAGCTCTTTCAGCGTAGCAGAGCATGAGAGCCAAACTCCTCACAAACCAGTCGTGTGTGCCAATGCATCTCATATCTCCTTGCAGCTAAGGGTGAAATCGCAAAATAAAGGTTGCGATCCTGGCTTGCCAGTGTTTCTCGCTTGAGCTACTCAGCTCAAGCTGTTTTGTCCACCGACTTATTGAACTTCTGCCACTAGAGCCTCCTCTTGATTTTATTTTATCAAGCCTTAAAAATCCCACCTGAGCTTCTATTTATAGTCAGAAATAACCATGACATGGGTTAAGTTGATCAAGCCTATAGAATAAGTTAGTGGTGAAGTTGGAATTAGCATCCAAGAGACCTGCTTCCCAGTATTAAGTAGACTATCTGCTATGAAAATTGCAGACAGGAGACCACACTGGAAAATTAAAGAGAGTCATTTGGGATGTGGATATGAAACATACAGAAGACAGAAAAATCCCTGCAGACCATTTGGAACATATTTAATTGGCTGTATAGACAAATAACCTGCCAAGGATGGTGGCAGGGACAGGAGACCCCTTCACCTTCTGAAGGTGTTGGAGTTGAGCATAATCATTCCGTGGGGTGCGGCTCAGCTAGGAAGCAATTAGAGTATGAATAAAGACTTAAGCAAGGGCGAGATAAAGAACATGGCAATGCTCATGAGGTTTCAGCGCACAGATATCATATACAAGGACGTCGTGCTCCGGGAAAAGTCAAGTGATAGTCCCTATCCCATTAGTAGCCCACTGAGTCATCTAGCCCCCCTTTCCCTGCTCTTTCATGCAATATATCAGCAGGCTGAGTCCCCATTGTTCTGCAAACAGTTCTTCACCACTGAGTTGTCGCCCACATTATTATGAAAATGAGTTTGGATAATTTTAAATTCTGTGTTAAATGCCTATCTTTCATTCTAAGAGCATGCTTTCTCCAATATGGTTGGAAATTTTGCTTCTGTTGGATAATCTAACACATATGTTTGACAGTTAAATGCAGTGAAATAACATTTATTCCAGTCAAGACCTGCTCAGCTGCAGTAACTTTCTACCATTATTTAACATAACAGTGAGCAAAAAAGCTGTTTAAAGTCAAGTCACTTCGCAATGAACAGCTGTTTCATTGTAAAAGTAACATAGTTTGATCCTCTGCATTGCTAGATATCACAGATAATGTGTTAAATGTAGGGAATATGATCGCTGTGATTACAAAACCCAGAAAAGCAAATTGATGCATTGCATTTGGAAACTGCTCTGGACCACTGACTTAAACTTGATCACCGCTTCTCACTGTATTTTCTTTAATGATGCATATCGAAACACCATCATTAGGGATCTCACTTTGCCTTTAGCCAGCTCTAGTAACAAACAATGTACTGAAGAAGTCCCAAACCCATCGGGTGCACAGGAACAGGCCCACAGCCCTGTTCCAGCTGCATCCCCCACTCCCATGATGGCTGTGTGCAGCGTGTGCGGTGCAGTTTGTTGGGCAATTTGCAGCAGCAGGACTTCTTTCTGGCCTCAATATGAGATCAGGAACAAGTTTTGTGGCCTCACTGTGATCTTGCTTACTTCCATGCCAACCTGAAAGCTCTTGTGTCTGCACTGAAAAAGATGCTGTCATATCTTTCATCAGTTTATTGGATGCGGACTCAAAATACATGATTCAGGAGGATATAGGAATTTGGGTATTGATGACTTTGTAGGATAATCTTTTTCAAGTAAACGTGTGGTAGACTGAAATTAATTTTTCATACCCACTGATAATAATTTCAATGTTTCTCTAGAAATAAATATTTTACAACTATCAATAATTCATAAGCACTTTCCGTGGAAGTTAATTCAAGACCTTACAATAAAGATCATTGCAGCAAAATGCCTTGAAGGCAAAAACCAGGATGGCTCAGAACTGTGCATGTTTATCTGACCATCAGAGGGAGTCGGGTCATTAATATAATTGAGATTAATGGAACGTTGAGATTTCTGAACATTTTATGAATGGCTTCTTCACTTAACGGCTTTTCGGTCTTTTGCTTTCTTATGTACCTCTTTTACCACCATTAAGTTAAAAGAACAAAAATACTATCAGCAGTGACCACAGGCTACCACTCAAGGCATCAGCATCCCTGTTTTGTAATGAATAGAACTGGCTCCGGTGCTGGAAGTGTCACGCTCAGTAGATCCCTTTACTGTTTCCAGCTCACTGGAACTCTCTAGCAGTGGCTTGTCAGTGTGTCACAGCATGTCTAATCGTGTGTCCATTTCTCCATTCATTGTCATTGGAACAGGTGGAAGATATCACAGCTGTACACGAAGCTGCAATGTTACAGTTGGAAAATAACCACATAGTCGCCATTACGGTACTGCAGGATGAGAACGACTGCAAGATTCAGGGTAAGCCAAAGACAACCCAGTGGCTACAGAGCTTTTCCAGAGCAGGAATTAGCACTGTAGAGAGATTGTGTAGCCTGGATTTTCTTCCTCCAGAGCAGATGATACAGAAAATTTGTGTTGGTCTAGTGCTTTCACGTGGGGTGGACCACCAGGTTCATGCTAGGGGTGAGGGACAGCTGTGTGCAGCGTGTACAGCATCTAACTTGGACCTGAGACTATCTGAGGGGTCTTTGGGCCAAAGATAAGGCTTTCTCCATCAGTTGCTGAACATAGAATCCAAATTCCATCTCACTTCACACACAGACTTTTCTCAAGAGCCTGATCCTCAGGTGCTCAGGAGGCCAGAGATCATTGAACATCTCTGAATTTAGGTGCTTAAATGCCTACACTGCTTCTGAAAACAAGACTCGTCATTTTCAGTAGCAAAAGCCTGAGCATGCTGAGCAGACCAAAGCCACATGCTGGTGCAAATCTGCACCTCAGCACTGTTATCTTTATTTTGTGCGATGGTTTTTCCGTGGGATTTGATGCTGCAGACAGAGCTGTTTCCTCCCTACCAGTTCAGTATCTAAATACATGTCTGTGTCCATGCTGTAGCTGACATTTAACAGTTATCTGTACAATATCTCCCTCTTTTTTTTTTTACACATAAGCATGAGGGTCTAATTTTTAAATAGCTCTAGTAGGTTTTCCCACAACTTTCCCCAAACTGAGCCGTATTGCGTAGCTCTGCATTGTGTCAATTAGAGACACAGTCCAGAGCATAACATCAGCTGAGAACATTCTGTTCCCCTCTCCTGTAGGCAGAGATGGTATCTAGCATACTATTTTTAAATTAACATATACAATTTTGAAAATTAAAGAAAAAAAAAAAAAAGTTGTTCCTTGCTTGAGGATGTTCTAATCTGTCCATTTTTGTTAGTATTTTCTGTCGATAAAACTTGGCTGTGGTTTATCAAGGCTCTGGTGGCCGAAGTTTGTGCTCCCTGCTCCTGGTGCGGGTATGAAATGCCCTCCTGTGCCTGAAAAGGGCATTGCAGCAGCTGTGGTCTGGTGCGCTGTACAGAGCACTAGAGCGTTAGTATTGTTACTGCTGGTATTGTGGCTAGTGAGCAATGGTTAGAGGGCAGAGCCCCATGGGGCTGGGGGTGAAGACACAAAAAATAGAGTGGCCGTATACTAAAAAGGTAGGTGCTGCTACTCTACTGAACAACAGTTTGATGCCACTGGTTTAGAGATTAAACTTATTCCACTTTAGTTATTAAACTTTCAGTTATTATTAAGTCCAGGGTGAGTTGTTCTTGTAGTGAAACCTTTAATCATGTAATATAAATAGAGGACTTTTTTGTCTTCAGGCTCTGTCAGTCTCACTAGTGGAATAAACCTCACAGGTCATCTGCTGCAGCTCCCGGAGAAGCACTGTTATTTGCATTTTTGCATCTGAGTTGCTGCCTCCCCACTATCTCCCCAAAGAAATTGCAACCCAAGCTTTTAAATGTATCCAATTTAAAAATCTTTGCTTTGGGGAGACTCACTCTGACGTGGTAAATGACCCATTGTCAGACTGACCCTTTTCAGATCAGAGCCCCCGGGAGCCGGGAATTCTGAGCAGTTCTGAAAAATCAGAATCTGGTCACATAGAAATAGAGGTACCTGCAACCAGTGAAAGATCAGGAAATCCTGATCCTCAAAACAATTCACCTAAGGTCACAGAGTATATTACTACCAGTTTCCTACTCAACCTCCATGCCCTAAAACTGCATTCCGAATTGCACTTGGCTTACGATGTCTGTTCCCTCGGACCCTGGTTTGCTGAACTTCACTTAGCAATGTCATGTCTGTGTATCTTCCCCAGAACTGAATACTGCTCACAAACTGGAAAAGGCACAATTAGAAGAGAATTTTGAAAAACTGCGGCTGTCACTCCAGGTTAGCAGTTTTATTATTTCCCACCCCTGGAACGATGCTGCGGAGCAGCTGACGGGGCGCCCCCAGCCCTGTTGCCAGCTGCTGGCACACCAGGCTGTTGCTTCTTACCAGCTATACTGCTTCTCGTCCTCCACCTGTCCAAACTGGGATCCAGCAGCAAAGGTGCCCTCTCAGGTTTTTATTTCCCCCTTGGCTGGTTCAGCAAAATACTAACTATCGTCTGAAGGAGAAGAGAGGGCAAATCTAAAGGGAAGAAAAGGCAGCTGGATAAAACAAAGAAAGGTCCTTTTGACCCTGCTGACTGCTGGCCCAGCACAAGGAGCAAAGCTGAGCTCTTCACTGCATGGTGGGGAGAGCTCTGGCACCTGCGGTGGCTGTGAGCATCACCTTGTCTACATAGTACCCTCCGGCAGGCACCCCTGCGGCTCAGAAATGCTGACCTCTGCCTGCCTGGCCCTGTGCCTGTGCTTTAAACTCTTCTCCGCTGCCTGAATGCGTGGGAGCTGGTCCCACAGCATAGACACATCTCCATTCCCACCGGAGGGCAATGTGATCCCTGATGAGGGATGCCCCAGGGCTGGTCCTGCTGGGCAGCCAGGCTATGGCAGGCCATGGTCAGCCCTGCACATCACATCTCCCACCTCCCACTATTTAACACCAAGCTCAAGATCATCTTGGCTTTTTCAGTCCTTCTAATGACTCCATGCTGTTCTCACTCTCTAGATGAAGAAATCCCAAGGAGGGGAGGGCAGAAACTTGCCCCTGTGATTCATGCTAAGTTTGGAAATCTTGTGTGAACAAGTAAAGATGCCACAGCAAATAATGAAAGCTCTGTTTGATTTTGTAGACAGAGATGAATTACAATTTTTAAAACCCCTGACTGTCACTTACTGTTGCACACAGCAACTGTCACTGCCTTCCTCACGCGGCTGTGACAGTTTGAGGCATGTCAGCAGTTTTGCAATAAGCACTGATGTAATGCTACAGCCAAGAAATTACATATATGAAAGATAAAAATACCAGTTGCACAGTAACTGTGGGGTTTACAGATGTTTTATATAGAGAGGTACCAGGTATGCCTTTGATGGTAACAGAAATATGATTGCTTAAAATAACATGTTGTTCCAGTGTATAGCTCTGAGATGAAACGACGATCATTCAGAGTCTACACCACTAACTCGTTTTTGCTTGTTACCAAGTTAGAAGCCTAGAAAGGTGAAGGAAGCAAGGATGGGGTAGCTACCACCTCATTCAGACTCTAAGGACTGTACAAATGATCTCTTTTATGCCCGTGATATGAATGCCAGCTCTCTTAAGGAAGGACATGCTCATTCTCATCCAGCCCAAGGTGATGGGGTGATTTAGCATCAAAGACATTTCATGAACTAGTGCCAGCCAGTGTCAGCCAGCTGCAGGCATTGCAGGGATTTCGGGATTCCCTGAGGCACTGGGTTATCAAAAACCCCACTGTATGTTCAAGTGGCCTTAAAAAATACCACCTTGCGGGGGTTTCTGAGCCTTATTCAGCTCCCCTGGTAGTTTCACAGTGCAGATTGACTTGTATGAATATAAGATGGGGTGATAACACGGTTGGTGTGTTCATTGGTGTGTCTCCCCTCCAGGACCAGATAGACACCCTCACCTTCCAGAACCAATCTCTTAAGGCCAAAGCAGACCGATTTGAAGAGGCCCTGAAGAAAAACACAGAGGAACAACTGAAGGTAGATGGCAACTATAACTATACAGTCATCCAGATACATGTTTCTAAGTATGACTCACATCATGCAATTCAGTGGATAGAAATGGGATCCTTACTCCGGGGACTGGGGGGAAGGTCCCAACCGAGACCCCAAACCTTGAGGTTTGAGGAGACGTCAGACATCTTAGCTTAGGTCCATAATTTTCTGAGTTTACTTCTTCTTTATTCTTTCACCCAGCATTTGTAGCTCTGTTTCCAAAACATTTCATGAACTCTGTCTAGTATGTCCTTACTGCTGTCTATTCTTCTTTCCCTTCTTCCTCTCCTTCTCTTTACTTTTTGTCTTTTCACATTTAGGTTTCTTTTTTTGTGCCAACTTCTTTGATATCCTCTGTATTCCCTCAATTTTTTCTGGGCTTGCAGGGGACAGGCCTGTCATATGAAGTATTTATTCAACTGGTGTCTATTGGGGCCATGCTGTTTATTTACAGTGTGTAAGTGAACATGCGCTGCAATTATTTATCTGAAATGAAATAACCCTGAAATGACCCTCCAAAAAGAGTTTTCTTTTAACTTGGGGCGTTTCACTGTGTTCACAGCACAACCCCATGGGCAGCTGTATCAACATGACAGAGGGGACAGAAGAATGAAAATAGTGCGTTGAGCAAGGGGCTCAATGAGTTTTTAGATGAGAGAACTCCTTAGGAAAGGAGCGCAAATGTTTGAAACAGGCTTGGCCATGGGAAACAGGTAGCACCAGTCCCTTTCCACCTCTGCCACAGTATTTAATTTACATGAAAGGACAAATTCTGCTGTGTCACAGTGATGTTAATGCCAAGTACCACCAGGCAGTTCACTGGAGTGAGTTACACTGGGAAAAATCCAGAACAGCTTAAGTCAGCGGCAGTATTTCATCAGGATAATTCAGAGCACATCTTTCACCCATGAGTTGAGCCCTAGTATCCCCTACATCTGAAGTTCTTGAGCAGAGAAGGAACTTCTTCCCACCAGATCTGATCTTTGTTAACAGGCACTGTGAAGCAGTGCTGCAGGCAAGGCAGAACACTGTCATTTTTCACCTCCAGCCCCTTGTCCAGTTTCCTCAGTTTCATGTTCGTACTTTTCCCAAGCCAAAATCCCTAGACAACCATAAAACACCTCATGCAGTTCCCAAGCTATGAGTAGGAATGAGGTTGCTGAACAACCTGGCATCCCATCCTTCTAGCCATGAGGCTGGTGAAAAGAAAGATACCATTGACTATCCAGCCAAAGAGATGGTCTAGGAGAGAATATCAGGGTTCAGATGGGCTGGGGAGGCCCATGTCCGGGTGGGTTTCACATCACCGAGACTCCTAAACCACCGGGTACATTGAGAAAACTTCATCATATGGCTGAAGATGCATTTATGGCTGACATATGCAAATCACTGGTATGTTTCCTAGATTGTACGAGCTCCATACCTGCACTTAGAAAAAGATCTGAAGAGCTTAAAACATGTTCTGGAAATGAAGAACCATCAGATTCACCAACAGGAGAAGATGATTATGGAGCTAGAAAAACAGGTGAGTTGTTATTTTTGCTCCAGAGGAGACATCACAGAGGTAAAAAAGTAGAAGTTTGGCTACAGCAGATGAACTTAAAAGGGGTGAGAAAACACATGAGGTTGGGGCAAGACACAGTCAAAGAGGTTCATAAATGGCTACATATTGTGTTGTTCCACTGTCAACCTACGTAGTTGCTTCTACTATACCATGCCTCGGGTTTTCACTCAGAAATTGGGATCTTTTCCCATTCCTTCACCCATCTGTGATACCCTTGATTTCTCCTACACAGCTGATGATCTGTATTGCTTTTTCATGCAATACCTGCGCAGTCTGTTATGTCAGACAGTGAGGTGAGCGGTGTAGGAAGAATGGAGGAAGAGGAACCTTGTGGTACGCCAGGGCTTCATTTTGTGCACCACTCTGCACCATATGCCCCTACAGGAGTCACGTAATTATTTAGGGCTGGAGAGGGCAAGTGGGGGAAAATCAAGCCATGTGTGTCTTGCTGCTGGTCTTGCAGGCATTTAGGGAGCTCCCAGCTGCGTGTATGAATTAGCAATATTCAGCAAGCAGTGCCTAGCGAGGCCTACACTAGGAAAGGTCTCTCCAACCCTAAAGTAATGCTCTTCTTCAGCCTACGCTGTTTTCTTACCCTTTGCTTGTGGGGGTCCCTAACGAAGAACTCCCCAGTTCACCATCTATTACATTTTTTATTGGAAAGGGGATTCATTTTGTAAGGCATAACCTACAGTGACAATAAACATATAGTGTGGTGACAGGATGAGGCACTACCTCAGCTGGGGAGCCGGGACAGCTGGTTCAGCGCAGCATTCAGCAAGATTTGTTTCCATTTACGGGGAAATTTGAGAACTCAGATGATTATTTTGCTGAACAGATGCTTGAGTAAGTGGATATAGAGAAAAGTGCCTCTTTACAACTGAGGCTTGTTAACTGCGCTCCTTCCAACACGCTGCTCCTGGAGCTAAGCCAGCATCTGAAAACATGCACTGTAGTGTTATACGGAAAAAAAAATAAACAACAGCCTACATGGTTCCTGGTCATTTAGCTGCTTTTGCTAATTAACCACATACAAGCACACAGTCCTGCTCCTGCCCTTTATCACAGTAAAACACTGGCTCTACTGTGGTCCAAAGGCAGAAGTGCTTTCTGTTTAAAGACCTACCTTTGTAAGTGCCAGAACATCGACAGGGCATCTCCGAATGCTCTGAAAGATGGGGTGCCTCATAAAGGAGCAAGAGGGCATTTCAAATACAGGGTCAGGCTTGGCTCCTTGTCTGCTGAAAGGGAGTCTGGAAATGGAGGTGGCAGGAGCGGAGTGGTATAGAGTGAGGATTGCAGCGGAGAGGGGAGGAGACACACAGGTCTTCTCCCATGCTTCATGTTGGCATAGCTACTACTTAGTAAAACTATTGAGGAAGCAGAGAAGGTGCCCGTGATGCTGATTCCTCTCTCACAGCACTTCAAAATGGGGCCAGAATCCTTGTTCTGCTATAACAAAATATACTGGGGTAGGCCAGAATATCTGAGGATCGGGACTATCCTTTACAGTTACCTGCACAGACTGGAAACCACTGCATAAAACTGATGCCTCCACCATAAAGTGTGAGTTATTGCTAACTCCAGTGCACAATATTTTAGTTCTTTATAAAAGGTGGGAAAATTCAATAACTGAGCTCACACAGAGATAAGGTTACCCTTGTTTTCTTCCAAAAGTGTTGAATTCAGCAAAATTCAAACTGCTGGGAAAACCAAGAACTAAGGTGATAAAGAATGTCAAATTCAAAACTTGGGAAAAACAGGGCATCTGAGGCTATGGTATATGCCTATAAACATCTTACTGATGTTTTAATACACTGCTATTGACATCCTCAAACTCTGTCCTTGAACTGTCCTGAGTAAAAGCTACCTACGCTTGGGATAGGATTCATTTCACTTAATTGTAGCTTGAAGTTAAATTTCTGGTTTAAGCCTGTCATTTAAGCCGACACTGTCAGCAGTGAAGAGAAGTGTCTCCAAATGGCAGCCCACCTCATGTGAACGCAGCAGCAGTCCAAGGCTGCTGCTGGGTGTAATCTGCCCTGGTGGGTAACTCCTTCCTCCCCATAGCCAGGGAATCGTAATCCTAGAGGTTGGATGCCACACATTTATGTCAATGAGGTTAGTTGAGCTGGGTGATGCACATCATACCACCTCGCACTCCTCCTTCATTGCTAGACTGACCGCTCACCACAGCGCTCTTTCCATGCTGGGCATCACCATGCTCCTCGAGTGCCACCAGCTCCCTGTCCAAGAACAACAGCTGGTAACGCTGGCTCCCGAGGGATGAAAGTTGTGGGGGCACCACCGAGAACAATGTTTTATTTGCGCTGGACAAGACTAAGACCCTCCTCCTCCTCAGTTAGAAGTAGGGGCCAGTTCAGTTTTGCCTTCACTCAATGCTCTGCTGATGACCCCACTTACTTCACCAGTATGATGGGGTGTGAGTCAGACCACTAAGTGTCAGCTGCAGTCAAGATGACCACCTCCATCTGTCCTCAAATTTTAGAAGTTGCACTAGGGACAAATAAAGAACAAATCCTCTTGGATCAGGTGTTTGGCTTTCTTCAGACTTAACAAACCTTCTTTCATTGCAGGCTGAAAAAAATCTAAAACTGGAAGAAAAAATCACTATGCTGCAACAGCAGAACGAAGAACTCAGAGCCAGGATTGAGCAAAATACTGTTATAACAAGGTTTGTGCTGATATTTGCAATCTGTCTGAGCTTGAAAGGAGACTGCAGATCTTAACTGCCCAAGGCTGACACTTATTTCAGAAGGGGAAAAACTTATTTCCTCCTGGAAGTGTATTGGTGTCCTGATCTGCTTGTTTTATAAAAAATCCTTTTTATATCGGGGTTTGTTTGCTTTAACTTAAGGAAGGCCACATATCTGTCTGTGTGTTTCCATGATTTTGACAGGCTGCTGAGAGCAAAGTTGCTAGTGGCTTCTGACCTCCGTGTCAGTGCCCCAAGACCCGTTAGTCAGTGGGTAACGAGGATGGGAAATGGGGCAATTTCAGGAGAGACATCCTAACAATGGCGGTCACCCAGGCGGGGTTATACTTTGGTGAGGTTTTTCACCTGCACTGTCTGTTTGCACCCTTGTCACAAACTGACAAGGGTGACAAAGCTCCTTGTGTTAGGTGGTATAGAAATAGAGAAGGGTAGGACAGTCCTTGTCCCAGACAGTTTACAGTCTGCTGTAAGGCAAGAGACCGCAGCTGGAGCCAGGCAGAAGGGGTAGCAGGAGGAGATGCTAGAGCTGAACTTGTCCCAGCACACCAGCTGCCTAGCTGTCATTGTTGCCAGAAATCATGCCATTGGCCTAAAATTCAATTTAATTTTTGGCTGACTTCTTAAAGCTTCAGCGTCTCATCTCTGATTTTAGTTTTTGTCTTTCTACTGTCTCCTTTATTAGTGATTCAGCCTTTAAAAATTGTCTCCTGCGTGTAGATCTTTTAAAAAGGCAGCATTGCTTGTACTAACATTCAGATTGGGGTGAGGATTATGTTTCCTCTCACCTGTAACACACATGCCACTGTCTGCGGCGGGTCTCTACAGCCTTTCTGTGCTTGGGGAGGAAAAACAGGAATTTTTAAGGTCTGGTTCACCAGACCAGTTTGAGACACCTGCTTTTGGGCTGGATTAATTGTGGTCTGGAAGTGGCAGTGTCTCTCCACACCTGTGACAGCAGCCAGGGTGCCTGGTTCAGTGCTTGGCATCTCTGCCTTGCAGCTACCTGCCTTTGGCTGGGCAAATCCACTCCCTGACGGCGGCTGGCTGCAGCACTTTGGCTCTTGCCTGTAACTATGTTGGTACCGGTTTCAAAGAACATCTTTTGGGAGAAATTCTGAATTTCAGGTCAGTCTGGAAAGCCAGTTTAGAGGACAGTCATTTTCAACAGTAATAGTTTGGGGACAGCTATAGGGACAGTGTCAGCCAGGGCTTTAAAGTCGGAGTTATTAAAACATGCATTTTCCTGGCAGCAGTAGCCACCCCGACTGCTCATTTCTGTTGTCCTGGCACTGCCTGGGAAGTGCAGCGTGAAGGAGCTCGGGGAGCTGCCCTTGCTGGGGAATGGCATGGATTAGAGCTATTGCTGCTGATTTGCAGTTTGGGTGCCCGTGCAGCTGTGGCAGCCCAGCAGCAGCGAGAGGAGGGAGGGGAGCAGGAGGGATGGGAGCCAGAGCAAAGCCAGCCTTTGCAGCACAGCCAGGAGGGGGGTCCTGGAGGCACTGGGGGCTGAGGGGTACACCACAGAGACACTTCCAGTCATAGCCAAGGGCACGTATAAAGGAAGGGAGAAGGGCCTTGCAGGTAAGATCATGCACCAGCTTTGGACACAGGAGCTTTACAGAGCCTCTGCTAGGACTTCCCCAAGCACTTCAATAAATCATCTGATTTCCCAGCATTTTGGATTCTCCCTCCAAATCAACCAGCATTTTTTTGGTCCTTTAGACTGGGGGTGTTTGAGGAACGGTAGTTTCCAGCACCCTAGAGATGAAGATAGCCAGGAGGGTATCTGTTCTCTGTTGGCATAGCCCAGGCGCCTACTGACCTCTGGGCCTTCTGGGAGAGGCTTTAATGTGAGTCAAGGGCACAACTCAAGCACCTTCACCTGCATCCCCATCACGCTGGTGTGCCCCTGCACACCTCTGTGGTTTTTATGGCTGTGATTTGTTACAGCCGCTCAAATTGTCAGGAGGCTGGCAGAGGAACATGTCTGATCGTAAGTCTGCAGTGCTGGGGATAAAGGTTTCCTTAGCTAGGTTAGGTCTAAATTGGAACATGTATCTCAAGATACAAACTTACATAGCGAGAACACATTTGCTTTTACATTGCCTCTCTTCCTTCTTCTGCTGAAATGATGAAGACGGGCTGAATGGGCAACTGTATCTTTTATAAGCAGTGATGCTGCATCTGTCCATCTCCCTCCCCGTGGTGCAGCAGAGGCAAACACATGTTGGCTGAGCTGGAGGTGGAGGCTTTGCTGAAGCATGTTGGCACTGCTGGCTGCACAAGCTGCATCTGTCTCTGAGAGGCATGAAGCTGGGTCTGCCTGTGTCCGGTCACGTCACGTCAGGCGTCACAGCATAAATTCCCAGTGCAATGTGCATGAGGCTAAAATAAGGGATGCAACAAGCAGCAGCTCCTTTCCCCATCCATGTGTCAAAGCAGGTCTCTCTGGAGGACATGTCTGCGTGCTCCATGGCATGTTCATGGGCACCTGGCTGCAAGGCTCTTTTCTGCTGAAGCATCTCCCTACTTACCTGCAGGTCATGCGTATCCCTTGCAGTCTGCCTCTGCCAGCAAACCGCAGTGTGTGTTAGGGCCAGAAAGGCTATTGTGTGAGAGACTCTAGAGAACACTGCGAAACTGTGTGTCGTGCTGTACCTCTGGCAAGCAGCGTTCAACATAAAGGAGGCTGATACAGGCTGAGGGGCTGTGGCCTGCGCTTGCCTCCTGTCCAGGCAGTGCCTTCAGCAAAGGAGGGAGCTGAGCCCTTCACCAAGCTCTGAAGTCTATGCTGGTGTGACTAGCCTGTTCCCAGTACCCAGATGAGCTTTACCAGCTTAGAGAGCCAGTCGCACACTAACAGCCACGCAAATGCAGGGAGGACAAGCTTTTTTTTTTCTCTCAGCGAATGCTGACTGGAAAATAATGTAGTGGGGCTTTGTGTATAACTTTTATGGCCTGTCTTGTTAGACACTGCAAAAGAAAAGTAATTCCATGTGTAGCAAGAGGTTTTCTATGGAGTTATTTCTCCAGGGTAAGCTCCCATGTGGACTTCCTTGTGCCTGTTTTAGACTGTGAGCTCATGCCACAGCTGGTTCCCCCATGAGACTGTGAATAGGATTTTCCTCCTCTACCAGGCAAGCAGCTTTCTGAAAACTTCTGCCAACTTGTATCTTTTAATCCTTCAACTCTGCTAGCCGCTGCTTCATGGTTCAGAACTTCCAGGGGAGTGGGAGAAGAACAGACATATTCTAGATCACCTGAGCTCCATTTCTGTAGGAACCAAGGCTAAAAAGCAGAAATTCTTTTAAAATGTCTTTTAAACAACATCAGAAATTTCAACCTCATCCTCTCAGAGACTTTTGATGACACAAAGACAGTGTACCAGCAGTCCATGACAGCTGCTATGGGCTTCAGGCTATACCCAGGAGCTGTGTGTGTGTGCATCCAAAATCCACACCGAGCTGCTGCTGAATCCTGGAAATACCTAGCGGAGAGGTTAGGTGCCACCCTGTTTATTTCTAAAAATCCTAGGTTGCCTGTAAATCAGATTAGGTACATGCCCAGAGCTGCCCCAGGCTGATCACATCAGGACCTGGCTCCTGCCCAAGCGTAATGGGGCTGCAGAAGCCAGGTGTTGCTGCATGCATCCTCTGGGACAGTGGTGTTCCCAGAACATGCCCAAAACACATCTTCATCAGGTCCCGCAGTCTGCCTGCACTGCCCCAGTGCAGTCACCTGGTTAGATGAGAGCAGACTCTCTGAGGTTGTGGTGCCCATAGGAGATTTCCATGCCCCACCTCCCAAAAAGCCATCAGGTTATAGGGCATTCTGGGGAAAACACCTCCCTGGTCCTTGCTGGTGAAGTTTCCCTGGTGTTGGAGTCAGGAATAGAGGGTTTGTTAGGACGAAGGAGGAAGGAGCTGGAGAAGGACCAATAGCCTCATGATCACTACAGAGGAGAGGGAAAGCCTCAAAGCTGAGCTACATCCTGCATCAGGACGTCAGCTAAAATGGGGAGCACAGAGAGCGCAGACTCCTTTCCCTTTGCTTGCTGTGGCAGCTGGTTTGAAGAGTCAGGGATGCAATTGCTCTCTCTCGCCTCTTTGCTCTTGCTCTGCCGCTTCCCAAATGCCCTCTCGCTCATGGCACAGCTTTGTTGGCAGGGTTGAGAAACAAGGGTGAGAGTTACAGCTGTCCACAGAGTTGAGACTTTGGATTTTTGTCCCCAGTCAGACAGAAAAAGGCCTAAACCCTAGGACTGTCCCACTCTGGGGACTGCTCCAGCTGCTGTGCTGCTCTGGAAAAAATGGGGCAGCATTGCAAGCACTTCTGGGTTGTGAAACACCACAGGGCAAAGGTGGCTGGAGCCAGGCATTGAAGGGAGCAAGCAGGATTTAAGGGACCCACCTGCACTTTTTGCTGCTTATTGGTTATCTGCAGGGGTGCCATTGCTTGGGCAGGCCATGTTGGGTTGATCTCTGATGCCCCTCGTCTTCCTGGTGCAGGAACAGAAGCCCTGGTCAAGGGATTGCATGTGCAGGGCAGGGAGCACAAGTGCCCGCTGACCCAGGGCTCTGGGATCCATCTGGGGCTGGGTTTGGCTCCATGGAGGTTTATGGGCACATTCCCAGGTAGAAACCGTTGTGCCAATGAACAGATTTTGCAAAGAGAGGCCACAACCCCATGCTGGGCACCTGCTTCCTCCATGTGCTGAACGGGGGGAGATAACACCCCAATCAGCTTCATTGCGTGGTAGCTCTCAGGGGGCCAAAACCAACTCAGCCACAGGCAAATATTGATGAGAAGAGGACGTCTGAAACCACTGTGTCTACCTACATCCCCAAGCTAAGTATCTGAGGCCAGCTCTGAAGTCCTCTCCAGATGCCAGTGGCCAAGGCTGGGCATGAGGGTGGGACTGGCATGGAGCTGGTGTGCTCTGCAGTACCAAGTGCCCACCATGGGGATCATCGGGGTGCTCTTCAGCTCCCGCCCTGCTCACAAACCCACGGCCTCCCAGGGAAGGCCTATGCAGGGGGAGAGTGAGTGTACAACTGCGCTTTATCTCAGCCTAAATTTCCAGTTACCCTCTCCATCCCCTCTGTCCATGAGTGGAGAATCCTGCAGAATCTTGCAGTGCACTGCAGCCTTGCGTTTTTCCTACTTTCAACTATACAAATAAAGAAACAAATATGCTAAATTTTTCTTTTAAGACTTTCCAATTTTTACTCTATTTTCTATATGGGAAAATGGCCATTTCTAAAGCGTCTGGAGTATGTGGTCAGTGTACAAGGCCTTGGCACGCCATACATGATGCTGACAGTTGCATGAGGCCATGGAGGCTCATCCCATCTAAGGTTTGGCAGCTGAGCTGCCTCAGAGAGGTGTAGAGCAAAGACGCAGGCGCATCCGGAGGCAGAGTCAGACATTGGGGGCAGCTGTGACTTGTGGAGACACCTTTCTTGCCCGGCAGCGAAGAGACCTGGGGACAGCTGTGCCCCAGCTTGGGCAGCTCAGTTACAGCTCCAAGGGCAGGTGGATGGGATGGGATGGATGGGATGGGATGGGGTGGGGTGGGATGGGATGGAGGGAGGTGCTTGGGGTCCTGCCTGGCCCTGCCTCTTGTGCAGCACTGGCTACATTAATGCCACCATCTTCACTCTGGTGCACCTTACATGTTGTCCTGCCTCCCTCTCCAGGCAATTGTCAGAGGAGAACGCTAATCTTCAAGAATACGTTGAGAAAGAAGTGGAGGAGAAGAAGAAGCTGAGCAGGACTAACGAAGAGCTCCTCTGGAAGCTGCAGGAGGGAGATGCCGTGAGCCCCGTGAAACTCCCACCCACATCGTCCACTTCTTTTTATCGCTGCGAATCAGGGAACTCCTCTCCAGCAAAAGTCAGAACCTTGCGGCGATGATTCGGCACCTGCGCGCCGAAGGTCCCCTGCCTTTTACGCATTTCCAATCTGCTAAATGTTACCATCCAAGGAAGTATTACCATCAACAGGTGCCCAGGGTTTGTGGCTGCAAGCATGCTCATAGCTTTACGCTAGGCAGGGTACTCTTATAGTCCCCATATAGGAGCTCTTGGTTCTGACATATTGATTAGGGTAGCAAACAAGATGATAGCAAAAAGCTGAGACAGCAGAAAGTTAGGATAGGAAAACGTTTAGTTTGATGTGTTAACATTTTAACTATGGTTAGAGCCAAAAGTTGGAAATACTATATTAATGGTTCATTCATCAGAATGAACTTTTGCTGCAGTATTTCAGGTTAGTTACAAATACAGTACAAGTTGTGAATATTTCTGTATATGTGTCTGTGTTTATATACATGTACATATTGTACCTTTATACCTATATATAGACGCACACACATATATATGTAGTTGAAGATGTTCTGAATTGCATTTTTTTATATTATTGGATACTAAGTGCTGATATATTTTCATTACAGTCAGCAGTTTTCTAACTCGTGCCTAAGACTTGTATCTAAACGAAATGCATTTCTGTTTAGCCTCCCAGGAATATTTATACCCAACCTAGAAGAAAGTTACACAGAAGTAGAAGCGCCTTCCAAGTGACCACCAAGTGGTACTCTATGTAACATGAACACCAGCGACTTTGAAATTCTGAGACAGTACTGCCTTCGAAACCATCACCTTTGCATTGAACACCAGACAAGATACACATACCATTCACTGCTTTTTAACTCTTAGCATCAATAATGTAAGTGGAGATAGGCTAGAGATGAGAAACCTGAGGGTTTTAGCAAATTTGATAGAGGTTACTGGTTAACGTGTTTCAATTTTAGTGTCTTTAAATCCTAGTTAGATCTTACCTTGTTTTAACTTGTCCTGGTTTGGATACAACCAAAATTTCTGGTTGTAGGTTCCTGTCCATTTTGATTTATTTCAAGTCCCATAAGCAAGAAGGAGAAAAGAAGTTGTTCATCCTTGACCTTTGCTGGCCAAGAGGTTTCCAGTATTAGGATGAGATACCAGGCGCATGCTATGGCTCTAGCTTCCTTCCATGTGCAACACCAAATAGAGCACAGCGGACTACATGGGCGCAAATGAGGTCAGAATTTCTTTCCTTCCACACATATATATTATTTCACATTGCTAAAGTTTACCCAAAGTTACAGAGCACTTTTGAGATTCATGGAAAAGAGTGGCTAAACTACCTTTAACTTCTCTGCCTAGAAGCAAAAAAAATTCGCCCAGGCTTGGGGTGACCTCCAGCTAAGGGGCTGGCGAGGCTGAGGAGCGGCTGGGGTGCGATAGGCTGCAGGGCCCTCATGGGCACTGCTAGCAAAGGAAAAAAATATCCCTGAGCATAATTAAAAAAAAAAGAGATCTGTGGGATGCTTTTCTATCCAGCTTGGGGCAAAGAGCCTGCGTGCATTCCTGCTCTGAGCATCAGGGTTGAAGTAAGCAGGAGACAGTACGTGCAGCAAATCCCCGGGGTGGGGAGCGCTGTGGGAGGGCGGCTCTCCTACCCCGGTGTGCGGTGGCACCGGCACACCCGGCGCGAGCAGAGGTGGAATTGCGCAGCCCTGCCGTACTGCTCGGATGGGAGCGGTGCTTCAGCTTTCCTGGGAAGTACTCAGGATTCACAGACTGCAGCTTAGATACAGCTTCAATCACCATCGAAGCGCCTGTGGCCTGTTCCACAGCATTAAAAAAAAAGGTGATTTGTGATTTTTTTTCTCCTTTTTTAGAGAAATTTATTTTTGTAGCAGCTTTTGCATGATACTGTGATACTGAGTAAATTGAGCATCTTGTTAGAATAGACCATGCCACACCAACTACTACTGTTGAAATGCATTACTAGATTTTAGTGTGTCCAGCAAGTACAGCCTGAAAGTAGGATAGATACCTAACACATACATGCACACAAAGCCCCTCCTCGCCAAGTACAATTTTAATCACTTTCATACTTGCTAAATGCACAGATATCTGCGATACCTACTGCGCTGGCATGTTTCAGTCTGCCTATACAATTCTATTACAATGAGATCGTAGGATCATAGAAGGGTTTGGGTTGGAAGGGACCTTCAAAGATCATCTAGTCCAACACCCCTGCCATGGGCAGGGACATCTTTCACTAAACCAGGTTGCTCAAAGCTCTTCCAGGGATGGAGCATCCACAACTTCTCTGGGCAACCTGTTCCAGTGTGTCACCACCCTCATCATAAAGAGTTTTCTCTTTATGTCCAATTTAAGTCTACCCTCTTTCAGTTTAAAACCATACCCCTTGTCCTGTCACTACAGGCTCTGGTAAAAAGTCTCTCTTCGTCTTTCTTATAAACCCCCTTGAAGTACTGAAAGGCCACAATAAGATGTCCATGGAGCCTTCTCTTTCCCAAACTGAACAACCCCAACTCTCTCAGCCTTTCTCCATAGGAGAGGTGCTCCAGCCCTCTGATCATTTGTCTTTCTTGTACTGGGGACCCCAGAGCTGGACGCAGTGCTCCAGGTGGGCTCTCACCAGAGCAGAGTAGAGGGGCAGAATCACCTCCCTTGCCCTGCTGGCCACGCTTCTTTTGATGCAGCCCAGAATGCAACTGGCTTTCCGGGCTGTGAGCGTACGTTGCCAGCTCATGTCCAGCTTTTCGTCCACCAGTGTCCCCAAGCCTTTCTCCGCAGGGCTGCTCTCAATCCCTTCATCCCCCAGCCTGTATTGATAGCAGGGGTTGCCCCGACCCAGGTGCAGGACCTTGTACTTGGCCTTGTTGAACCTCATGAGGTTTGTACGGGCCCGCTCCTCAAGCCTGTGAACGCCCCTCTGGGTGGCATCCTGTCCTTCAGGCATGTCAACTGCACCACTCAGCTTGCTGTCATCTGCAAACTTGTTGATGGTGCACTCGATCCTGCTGTCTATGTTGTTGATGAAGATATTAAACAGTACTGGTCCCAATATGGACCCCTGAGGGACACCACTTGTTACTGATCTCCATTTGGACATTGAGCTGTTGACTGCAATTCTTTGGATGCAGCCAATTCCATATCCCAATGCCCATCCATCGAACCCCTATCATCTCCCCCATTTAGTGACAAGGACGTTGTGTGGAACTGTGTCAAAGGCCTTACAGAAGTCCAGGTAGATGGCATGGGTTGCTCATCCCTCATCCACCAACGCAGTCACACCATCACAGAAGGCCACCAGATTAGTCAGGCTGACTTGTCACTAGTTTCTACGGTCCTCTTTTTTAAAAATCAGTGAGGTGATACAACCAGAGTTGTTACCATGATGCGAATCTAAACTTTTCCATGCTAAACACACTAGAGCATATTATTCACATTATTGGCCCAGGACGGGCTGGCTGAGCCCGTCCTTTGTTAATTTATTCATTCTTTCCCTCTATTTCTGGTGCTTTCCTTATCACTTTGTTGGTTTAACTTCATATGCAAGAGATGCTTCCAGCAGTGAATTGGGAGTGGGGCTTTTACGGTGGGAAAACTGGGACCAATCCTAGCTCCACCATCATTTGGTATCATTGCCAATCCCTTTCCCATCTGATTTTTGCCTCCCAATCCTGCCTCTCACTGGATTCTTCCTTGACACGGCCTCTGGGGCCTGCCCGATCGCTAGCAAAGCTGCAGGAAGTTTTGCCTGACCAGGAGGGACCCAGCCACCCATCCCTGCGGGGCTGCGAAGGGTGGTTCCTTCTGGTGCAGTCCCAGAAACACAGACTTTTTTCCCCAAAAAAGGTCATTCGTTTTTCCTGCTCTTCCTCTGTCCTGTCCCTCCTTGCCTCTGCGTGCCGGAGTAGGTGTGAAGGGGGATGGAGCCCCCCCCGCCCCCAGCACATCGCCAAGCCGGTGACCCCCGCTCTCGCCAGGGAGCTGCAACCGTGCAAGGTCAGCTTGGCAGTCCCGGCGGGGTGGGGGCCACCCCTCTAGTCCTCGCTCCATGGCCGTCCCTGCTCGAAGACGAGCAAGGGGAAGCTTTTGCTTTTGGGGGGCTGGAGGCTTCCTGAATGCCATGGCCACTGTGGGGGCTTTCCTGTTTTACAGGGCAGGGTGGCCTTTGGCAGGAGGGGGAACGCAGCCAGCGCTGAGCTAGGTTTTATTGCCCTTATGTCTTTAAAAAGGAGACATTTGATTTGGTTAATCTTTATTCAACGCAGAAGGCTGCAGCAGCAATAAAACCAGCCTACAGTTGCTCTGAAGGGGCTCCAGAGACCGGCGTCGGGAGCGGGTAACAGCCGTGGGACGGCAGGAGAGCTGGCAGCGAGCGGGGGGCACGGAGAGCTGGGAAAGCTGCAGGAAAGCTCTGGTTTTCCGCAGGAAAGCACCATGAGGCCCTGCTGGGACGGCACCTCCTGCGGCTGCCGGCACAGAGGGGAGATCTCGGCAGATGCACAGCGGCAAAGACTTGCAGTGGTGGTGGGCGGGGGGGGGGGGGGAAAGGAAAAACTATCAAGTGCAAAATCAGGTATTTTATGTCTCTGCACTGATGGTGGTTGTGTCCCATGGACACGCTGAGGAGCCTCTGTAAAGTTTCCCATGCAGCAGGAGTTCTGTGGTCCCGTTTACTATGTGGCTAATGATTACAGGAAGAGTTTGTATTATTTCAGTTATGATGTACAGATAAGTGTAATATATTCCTGATAATAAATACATGCGCCAGTGCGCATACGGGCCGACGCATACGAACCAGCGTGTCCTGCAGTGTTTGCTGTATGTCTGTGCACACAGAAACTGGAATAAATGGAAAACAAAGCAAAACCCCATTAAAGAGTTACCCCATTACAGTAAAGACCGAAGCTAGACAGCCACTTCGCCTCCCCGCAGTGGGGCTGGTCGGTCGGGTTACCTGACGATGGTTCACATGCTACAGATCAGATCAAAAATCCCGTGGATTCATTTTCTAAGGGTGCTTCCCGTACGGCTGGGGCTGCCGGGAGACCAGGGATCGTGGTCTGCACTATTTTTATTAAGGTGTCATGCTTCAGCACGCGGTCAGGGGAACGTTTCTGCCGGTGGTTCAGGCACAGCAGCAAACAGGTGTGCTCTGTAACGTGCCAGTCACCCACGTTTCAACACCCCTCCCCTCGCCCTGCCCTCCCACTTAGGGCACCCAGTTCCTCAGGCTTTGCCATAAGGATTAGGAAGGGGCCAGGGCACATCCCACCTCAGGAATGTGCCTGGTAACGTCCTCCTGAAAGATTTCCCACCAGGGCCCTGGCTCGCTTAGCACAGACGAAGCCGTGGGAAGGACCAGGGCTGAGAGGACAAGGAAAGCAGTGTTCGTGGGGCCATGGCCGCATTTATCGCGGGACACAGAAGCAGGCTGCAAATGGTGCAGGCGGTGGCGGGGCAGAGAGACTCCTCCTGCCCGGTGGTTTCGGTGTTGTCCCGCAGACCCTACCCTGGAAAACCTCACCAGCAGAACTCCTCATTCATTCCACAGTCCTCATTTCCCGAGACAACCAAATTTTGCAATGCCAGCTAAATTTACACCACCTGGGTAAATTTTAGGCTAACTCTGCAGGTTCATGAAGTCCCAGCTAATACCTGAACTGGTACTACAAGACAGGGAGAGACGCACCTCAATGTCAGCAGCAACAAGCTGCTCAGCGCTGAGCACAGACCCCAGCCCAGGGCAAATCCCCCGAATTACGTATTGTCCCACCGGTCTCAGCAAACCCAAGAGACGGGGCCAGAGTTAACACGAGCAGCTCTCAAAGTGCGTGCTCTCCTGCAGCGACTGGGACAGCCAGCAGACATTGCAACAAGCTGGAAAACAGAGGTAGGCTTGCAAATGATGGTAAACAATAGGCATCATTTATTTGGATATCGAGAAAAGCTTATGTCCTGTACCACATAATTACAAGTGAATTTCCAAATTCCAAAAGCATCATTCAGGGGAGAAGTATTTACAGTGTCGCCAGGATAAAAAGTAGCCGCACACCTGCATTGCGCTCTGGGAGCAAGGTTCACATTTTAAAACTTAAGGCTTTAATCGCTACGTGAACATGGTAAAAAACAAAACCAAAAAATTAAACCAAAACAAAGATAAAAAAGATAAAAAGTATCTGTTTGCAGAACAAGCATTAAAACTATTTATCATGCCTGTAAGAAATTCTGAGAAATCATTAGGAAAATAGACGATCAAACAGACAACAGAAAGGTATTTACAGTTTGCTTAATAATTAAAAAATAAAAATATACACTCTTCCATGGCTTCAGTCAGTAAAATCTCTACTGACATGACCCAAACCCGCACTAGGTTCGCTAGCACACCGCCTCCGGGCTGCCAGCAGCTCCTCCTGCTCCTTGCACCCAGCACAGCTGGAAGGCACAACGTGCTGCAAGGGAACCCTTTGCTTCCCACCGTTGTCCCGAAACCACGAGTCACGCAGCCAAAACTACTGCCCCGCGCGGCATCGAGAGGGAGAGGTGCCTCTCACTGGCTGGAGCCTGCCAGGCCTCAGACGAACCTTGCATCTCGGAGCGTGAGCCAGGAGCAAATACCCTGAGAAAAATCGAGGTCTGGCTCTTGCTAGCAGAGCCATTCCTGGATCGCCCGGTTTCCAGCTGGGAACTCCACCACGGGACCCCAGTTGCAACCGTAAAGTAGAGCATAAGGCAGCCCGGGGGAGTTTATGGCGGAGGCATCGCTGCTGGAGTGGGAAATGCATGATAAACCACGAGGTGGGTGGCAGTGGGCAGAGCAACCGATGGCACCGACGAGGCAGCTTTGCCTCCAGCTCGCTGTTGGGACGCAGGCACGCTGGCATCCCAAATCAGGCCGACGGCCCCACAGAACGGGGAGGCGGCTGTGAGGGCAGTGAGCATCGGTTCACTCTGTTCTTATAGATTTAGCCTTGAACAAGTGCAATTTTTCCATAAGGGGAAGGAAGAAACGGAACCTCCTCATGAAGTCCAGCCCAGCGGATGTCGCAAGGTTATCCAAGGGTTTAGAAAGAGAGAGGCTTTTACTGCCAGAGGGAAGAGGCTTCCTTCGAAAGGGGAAGGTGTCGAGAGGCACACATGCAGGGGAGGGACTGCGGGGGAGCCTGCTGCACCAAAATCAACACCACTCCTCCTCCTCCTCCCTTCAAAGCCCCTCCAGCCTGCCAGACCTGCTTGTCACCATTCATTCATTCAGACAGATGACAGCAATGCTCACGTGTACGTGGCCTTCTGGGGGGGGGAATTCAAAAAATCCCACCGGAATTCATTAGCATATAAAATGCAATCACTAAAGAAGCAGATTTTACAAAATATAAACATAATATCCCATCACATTGCTTTCTGGTCTCTGAAATGGAAGGAGGAATGGAGGCAGCAGGCAGTGACGGCCACCCTCTGTACACTACGAATAGGAGTTTGTTTTCATCCAGGATGGATGAAGGGTGAGCGTGCCCATGGCAGGCACCGCCAGCTACAACTCTGCCCTTCCAAAACCCTGGTAATAAACAGCAATGCGTGGCGTCAGCACCAGCAGTGCTTTCACCGGGGCGGCCCCCTGCAGCCCCCTCTCCCCCGCTGCGCCCCAGCAGAGCCGGCTCCCAGCCAGCAGCGCTTGGCCGGCAGCACGCCCCAGCCCCCCGGTGCCCGGGGGGGGGCGGTGGGCAGGGGGGCAGCCCCTCACGCTGCAGAGCTGCCCGACACCCAGCGCAGGCGCTCGCTGCCCAAACCGGCGACAAACTCCACCCCAAGGGTGAAATGAAGCCAAAACCCAGCCGGTAATGACTTTCAGTGACCAAAGAATGAAAGTTGCAAGCAAATAAGCAAAATATAGTAGCTTTTTTTACAAAACAATTAATTTGGCGGGTGGGGGAAGCTGTTTTGACAGCAATTTTCCATTGAGAAAGGCTGTCTGGCTGGTTATGTATCTGGATTTGCTATATAACTGCAAGCTGCAGCCTTGGTGCTGCCCACCTCCTCCCGCTGCGCACCGGCAGTTGGTAGGACCCTTCCCGCAGCTTCCCCAGAGGGCTCCCCTCAGGCGAGCAGGCTGGGAGCAACCAAATACAAGGTCAGTCCTTTGGCCCAGAGCCTGCCCCAAAAGATCAGGCAGGCCATTTTTACTACACCTCTCAGCTTTGGCAGGAAAGGATCTATTCTCCTGCTGAGCAAAGGCATCGCTTCTCCATTCCCACCTCTTCATACAACAAAATGCTCTGCATCTGTACAAAATATTCTCGTCATAAAATAATGCCTGAACTATTTACAAAGAAAAGCTCAAATGAATGAAAGCATATCATTCACAACAGCAAGGTTATAGCAGCAGTTGCATGTCTTCAAAGATACCTGGCTTGATCTATGTTACATGCAGACATCAGCAGGGAGGCAGAGGAGATGGTAAAAAAAAATAAAATAATAAAACCCTCACCCATTCAGCAAAGTCCTTGATGTTGTCCTAGGAAGAGGCAGTCAAATTTGCGTTTCAGCTTACAAAACGTACAAGCAAGGGGTGGATGCAGCCAGGAGGGGATGGGGCAGGAGTACGCAGCTGTGTCAAACCCATCACCTCCTCACCAGTCCACTCCCTGGGTCAAGTCAGGGAAGAGGAGGCCAGGAGGTCCCCAGGTCCAGCTGGACACACGGGAAGCAGAGAGCCAGGGAGACACCTACGCTTCCCTGGCACTGCGCAGGGCTGCAGGCTCCCTCCACCTCCTTGTATCTGGTGAGTAGCAACAAACAGCAAGAGAGATGGCAGCACCCGTCACCAGGGAACTGATGGGTTGAAGAAGTCATGACGGAGGAGTGGGAAATGGGGCTAAGGATCCTCACCTCCACTAGCAAATTTGCAGCGGGTGGCTCTGGGCCTGGTACAGGTAATGGCACATTTAAATACCAAATCTGGTGACACAGAAAGGTTTTCCTATGAATCTTCTCAGAGAAAAGGCAACTGAAGAACAATGACACCCATGAGGACCTTCCCTTCTACATGCTGCTATTATATGCCACAAAAGCTGAAACAAAGTTATGGAATATAAATACCAGAACAGATCCCTCAGTAGACAACAAAAATAAGTTACTATTTATAAAAAAATTTACATACAGCAAGAAATCTGCATATTTTTAAATAATTTTCTTTGGAAACACACTTCCAGTCAGAACTGACCTCCAAATGGTCATTGCTGAATGTCTTAATTGCTCAGAAGCTGGTACCCAAGGTAGAGAAAAACATCCTTAAATTTTTGGTACAACAGGAAACTTTGCTCCCCTTTGAGTTTTCATCTTCTTCCCCTCCCACCACATCTTCAGTGCTTTTCGGGAGGCTGTGGAGTGTGTTGACCTTGCCTGTGTTTAAACAAAATAGACCTCAACCTAGTGGCTTTTAATTTCTATATTCTTCTCTCCCTGCTTGAGTAAGACTTTGTATATGCACGAGGGGCAAAGGCTTGGCAGACTGTCAAGACCCAGCGACTGGAACTGACTTGGGCTTCATTTTGTGAGGGGAACTGCACTCAAAATGCACCCTGAAATGCACATGGGAGGCAATGAACACATTGCCTTCACTCCCTCCAGTTCCAGCCCTGGCAAGAAGAGCCTCCCAGTGTACTAGAAGGAAACCAAGATTAAATATGAAGTCTCTCTTGGAAACCTGTGAGAGATGGTCCATGGTCTGGCCATGTAATCCAGCAGATGGTCTGCTCCCCTTTCTGCTGCACCAGATGCCCGGTGAGACCCTGGTGAAGGCATGCAGGGGTCTGTTCTTCAGTTCTCCAACTAAGCAATGGGGACAAGAGCCCATCTCTTCATCAGTGAGAGCCATGCTGACAAACAGACTAAAGATTGTCTGGTGTTCAGAGGCGGTAATGTGGAGGACACCTAGGAAAGCATCCACTCAGGTCAGGAGAGAGGATTTCTGCAGTATCTATTTGGGATGCTCCATCCCTGGAAGTGTTTGAGGTCAGGTTGGATGGGGCTTTGAGCAACCTGATCTAGTTGAAGATGTCCCTGCCTGTGGCAGGGAAGGCTGGACTAGATGATCTTCAAAGGTCCCTTCCAACCCAAACCATTCCATGATTCTATGATTTGCTTTTCAGTACGAGCTGAAGCGTGAATTTAAATCAGTGGCACACATCGGCATGGCCTACCTTCCTGATGCTTTAACAAGCCTTTTTTTAGGGTAGTGAATTTGGCTGGGGAAAGCTATTAGAGAGAATTAAAAAAAAATTTCATCTTACAGCACAACCAAGGCATTGCCAACCAAACACAAGCCCTGGTCTCAATTCCAAATTTCCCAGCCTTCACAACAGCCAGGCTCTGGAGATGATCTCCAGCCCCAAAGGGAAAGCTCCTCTCAGCAAACCAGACCCTAGAGTTTAGCGGTATTTTCTGGGCTGTATGTTCTGCTGGGACCGAGGAGCCCCTGCACACCCCCACGGCCCTCCCCTGGTCAGGGGCAGACACCAGGCACTGCTCACAGATGAACTTCAAGCCCCTGAAGATCTTCCTGTGCTTCCCCTTCCCAGGGCAGAAACGCACTCCACCTGCTGACGCCAAACCCAAGTCTCACAGCCAAATCCTTTGCTAACGCCACGCAGCCAGCACACAAAACTGATGTGGGGAGAGGAAAATAGGCCCCTGCTTGAAGGGACCTGGGCTCCCTTCTGCTAGCCACCCCACCACTGCAGCCGCAACACTGGGGATTTCCGAGGCGAAGAGGTAGGACGGCTCTTTGGAGACACCCGTTCTTTTCAAGCCATTCAAGTACTTGCAACAGTTTTATGGCTAAACCTGGCAATCCCTCTGCTGAGCGTATAGTCAGCAGAAACATCTGCTGGCATTACCTGCGCGCTGGCAAATGGCCATTAACCCAAGAAGCAGTGACCACAAACCCTCCCAACATTTCACAGCAGCAGGGCGCTTTAAAGCATATGAGTACATAGTTAAAAAAAAGTTAAATGCAACAAAAACTATGAGACCTGATACTTTGAAGAATGCAAGTCTTGCAGGTGCTTTCTTAACCAGGTGAAAGCTGGTGTTTGGCGAGAGCCTTTTTTTGTGCGTACACGTGGGGTACAGCTCACATCGGGTGAAGGATGGATCTGGTCTAAGCCTGACAGTAGCACTGCAAAATCTGCTCCATGTATGATCAGGTAGAGTATCTGTGGGGAGGTAATTCCCAGGGCTACTGAAAGAAAGACCTTTGTGAGGTCTGGTTTCATAGCAGCATTTAAGGTTAACTGGCACACAGAAGCAGTTTTCTTTCTACACACTAGGGGAAAAAAAAACCAAAAACAAACCACCAGGAGAGGGAGGAAGGGAAGCGCGTAGCCCCAGATTAGCTGACAGTGTTGCCGGGAGTATACCAGAGGTGCAGCTTTCTTCCTTGTGATCCCTTTAGCTGTGCTACTAGGCAAGCTGCAAGCTGCAGCAACAGGGCTGGGGAGTCCCGCATTACACTTCCTTATTCCTGCTTTACTGATGAACCAGGTTACACCTGATTGAGGATCCCCACCACAAAGCTTCCTTCACTGCGGCGATTCCCCAATTGCCCGTAAACCAAACATGCCGTCATTTACAGCTGTCCAAACCAGCGTCCGTGTTTCTCTCCGCATCTGCTGAGGCCGTGTAGGTGGCCTCCACGCTGTGCCATATTCCATAAGTAAAGTAGATGATAAAGCCTGCGGAAGCCAAGGGGAGAGGGCACTGTTAGCTCTGTAAGGAAACAGAAACCACTACTCATGCCGACCAACACAGGTTACACCAGGGGTAAGTCCAGCCATCCTGATGGCTTGCTTCTAGCAGACTGCCACTACCTTCCTTAGGAAAAAGCCATTAACGCAGGCATCAGTCTTTAAAAAACAATCTATCCAGGCCCCCAATGCGGGGCTGATTATAGAATAAACCTCTTAGGCTTTTCAGTGAGTTCATTGCAGTCCATTCTGCAGAGAGCTTTCTCTCTCCGTTTGTGTGCCTACAGCATCCATCCCAGTAAAGTACATCTGCAACTGATGCTAATCTTAATAGTTTTCATTATAACACATTCCCTGGGCAATTCAGCCTTCTCCACATGGCTACTGGGAGCATCCTGAGATGGATCTCAGCTCCTTCAGCTCCAGAAGCACAAGCCCCACCACCCAGACTGCAGTTCAAGGCCAACCAACAAGACGCGCTGTATTGTTTCTTGTTGGCAAGAGAACCCATAAGATGGTTGACGGATTGTTGTTTTCTCCTCACAAAGGTTTCATGGCCCTCAAATTTAAAACAAGGCTTGAGACGTACTGCCTAAATGGCTTCAGTTAAGTCACCGAGGTTGCCAAAGGATGATGAGAGTGCAGGATCTCTCCCTGGAATGCTACAATAAATTTATAGTTAACAAAATCTAGTAACTTTGAACACAGAACTTTTTACCGTCTCAAACTCACCTATGAGCATCCAGACTGCAAACCGTATCCATGTGCCTAGGTCTAGCTGCATCATGAGGTAAACATTCACAAAAATACTCACAACAGGAAGAAGGGGCAAAAGAGGTACCTGAAAAAGAAAGAGGGATACATTACATCCACAGGGCAGATCAACGGGCCGGCAGGAACATCGCATTCCTTGTAAACGGGAAGTGACGGCTGTTACCAACTCTTCAGCTGCCAGATCTGAGAAAAGGCAAGGTTAGACCAAAATGGAGGACATCGATCCACCGTGGCAGAGGGATTTGAACAATGCTGTTCACCTGTTTTAAGAATGGATGTCCTTGTTTTGTGGTCTGGAAGGTGGCAAGAGGCAAATTTTAGCAGCAATACTAAATACTTGGGGGGGGAAGGAGAGAAGAGGAAAACCAAGGACTGGATCATTACAGGTACCTACTGAAGATCAGGAGAAGCAGGTAAGGAGAAGGCCAGGAGGGACCTGAAGAACTTTGTCCAGCAGGTACCAAGGCAATTGAGCAATATAGAGCAAATCATCCCAGAGCAGAAGAAAAAGAGGAAATATTCTAAGAGAGGAGTGCAGCTGTACCAAGAATGCCTTAATGATCTGAGCTACAAAGAAGAATGAGACAGTAAAGCCAAAATGCAAAAATCAGAATATAAAGAAATAGCACAGGCATGTAAAGACAAAATCAGAAAGGACAAATTGTAACAGTAGAAAGGTTTGTGAATATGGTGAAACCAAGAGGAAAGTGAACTTCACTCCTAAGGAAAAAGGAGATTTATAAAAAGAAACAGGCTGAAATGTTGTAGGCCTTTCTTGATTTAAGCTTCACCAAAAAAAAAAAAAATTATGATGAGCAGCTGTTCACAACATTAGAGAAAGGGGATGGGCACACAAATTAGAAAACGGAAGAATATTTTTCTAAATTAGGCTTTGTCAAGTCAGTAGGAACAAATGAGATTTCGCTAGGGGGGTGAGTTATGTACCCAGAGATTGCAGAAGTGGTCTCTGAACTATTAATAGGCATCTCGGAGAGCTCTTGGTAGACCGGTAAGGTCTCTAAAGACTGGAGAAGGGAGACAAATTACCTATTAAAAAGAAATACAGAAAAACAACTGGGGAACAAACCAGTCAGCCTTGGATTCCCAGAGAGACTTTGGAGAAAAATCACTAGACAGTTAGGTTGTAAGTGTCTAAAGGACAACAAGGAGATAAGAAACAGGCATTACGGATTTAGCAGTGACAGGTCTAATTTTTTTTTCTTGGACAGGGTAGTGGCTGAGGGGAAAAAAAGGAGGTAAAATATCGTGAGTGTAAAGCAGAGAGATCTCCTCAGAAGCAAGTTCAGAAAATACAGTCTAGAAGACAGTTCCTAAGTTTTCTGCTCCTGGCCATTTCTGTTTCCACTTCTGGGACCACAACCCCAAGATGAGCTGCAAACACTACCTTGGGCAACTCTGGTTGGATTAAGTTATTAAAATCAGAGAATTTACTGAAAACCTCTAATTGAAGAGCAGTCAAAATGAGAGCAGTTTGGAGGATGGGATTAAAATCCAAAGCTAATTTAATAAATTGGGGAAACAGCCTGAAATCAATATGATAAAACATGACTTGCAGGATTATACTGGGGGAAAAAAAAGTCATCCCAGTATTTGTTGAATATAGAAAGGATGGTGTGCTTCGACAGAGCAGGAAAATGACAGTTCCTCATACTTAAAGCTGTTAAAGAGAGAATGGTCATCCCTTAGTCTCCATGGGGAGACTAAGTAGGACATGAAAGTGCACTTTCTTAGAGCCATTTAGCGAGTACCTCTTTGATCCTCATACCAAAGCTCGGTTCTTGGGTTCTCTCACCTTCTGTATCCACAATCTGATGTGTCCCTTCAAAACCATGCCCTTTTTTCCTCTGGTCTCCGTCTCTTCCATATCCTATAACCATCTGCTTTCACAAGCACTGTCCTGCCATTCCCTTCTGGCCATGTCTCTGCACCAGGTTCTGCCGTCCCAGCTTCTCCTGGACTCCGGTGCCATTTACATTTCCTTCAAAGTCCTCTACTGTCACCTCTGACCTGACCATGTGTCGCTTCCCCTCCTGATTTCCTCCTCCAACCTCTCAGCTAACCCCTTCAGTCCTTCTTTCTGTGCCAAATCTGCTTCTGCCCTGCTGGGCAGCAGGCTTGCCATGACACTGCTTCTGACATGCATTCTGCAGGACAGCACCTACACTGACATTTGAGGTTAGACCCCAAGAGGAAACCACACTCAGAGGCTGAGCTCAGCTCTGGTAGGACATCTCTTTATGCACTAAGTGCAGACTATGAGAGGTTACAGCCACGCTAGCTGGAGAGCTCAAACCATCAGCTCTATTGGCAGCCCTGCATGGAAAAGTTCACATCACGCCTATCTTCCGTGCACGTCCATTTGGCCAAGTCCCTCCTTCTGATACAGGCCAACACGCACTTCCTCCTCCAACCAGCTCCCAAACTGCTCTTTTCTAGGTACACCTCCCAGGACACTCACCTTAAAGGAGAGCTTGGTTTTGCTTTCAGGCTGCTTCCATATAATGAAGCTGACAACAAGAACAAGGATGGCAGCAATAATCCATACAGCCTTTATCAGAATGCTTGGCTCAAGGGCAGTCAGGATACAGCTAACCACGATAAGGAAACCTGCGAACAGACACCAAAAGCTTACCAAGTCTTTTTTTAGGAACTGAAAAAAAAAAAAAAAAAACAATCCACAAGCAGGCGAAGCGGAATCTGAAAGCTCGGCAAACAAAACAGCAACACATGAAAAAGCTAACTAAGAAATATGCCCTTCCCCCTATACACTTCCCCCCACAATCTGTGGATTTCTTTTCAAGTCATAAATTTAATCTGTAGATCTTCAGTTATTTTGGCCATTGCAAGAGCTCATCAAAATTACAGCCAGGAGGTGAGCTTTCCCACCATGGTGAGTACAAGGACCTACCAGTTGGCTCACTGCCCAGTGCTTACCAATGATGAAGGTTGAGATGTTCACCACCGAGCCAGAGAACTTGGAAGGGTCCGCATTTGGGGGACACAGTATGGCTTTGAGGGAACATTTCTCCTCTTCCTCTGGCAGAAATCCAGTCTGCGACTCACTGGTGCTCACAGACTCGTTGTTATCCGTCTCCTCTGTTGTCCTAGCCATCTGGTATGCCAAATTAGGCTGCTCCGGCTGATACCTAGGAAAATGGTAAGAAGGCAAAGAGCATATTGGTTTCATGCAGGGTGCTGTACGTTTACAAGTCACACAGATAGCCATGGCTGCGCCCTAGTTCACTATGGCACCAGAACAGGCATGCATAACATCTACACCCTTCTGTTTCAGGGGGAAATCCGAGGAATAATGTCGTCATAACGCAAGCAAATATGGTCAACTATCATCACCTACAGCTTGGTTGTAATGTCAGTGTTTTAAACTGGACGGTGCTCTCTTTCATAAACCCTACCATCTGTGTCACCAAAACACGATGGTGTGATAGCAGTGAGGACCAGAGAAGGAAGCGGCAGAGGGACAGGCAGACGGTCGTAACAGGGCTGTTATCTGTGGCAATTCAGCTTTTGCATTTTGGCATGGAGGTGGCTGAGCTAACAGCTCAGCAGATATTGCACCCCGGCAGCTGCTGATTGCACCCTGTGGCAACATTCCTGGTGCCCCATCCTCCTCCATCCCAGTCTCTTCTGCTGGCTTGTCTGCTGCCACATAGGGAAGGAAGAGGTGAATGAAGAATGGTAATTTTTTGTTGCGTGTGTGGACAGCACCTCATTCAACAGGGCCCTGATGCACAACCACGTGGATCTATAAAGAAAAAACACTCTTCCAGCCTCAGCTCTCTTTCACAGAAGGTTTTGCCCATGACTCTCAGCCACAAGCCCGACTAAAGGAAAGGGCCATTTTGAAGCACACCTTAAAATCGCTCCTGTGGGGATGTGTTTGCAAAGAGGGCATTTGTGAAACACTGCAAATTGAGAAATGCAGTGAAATCCTTGGCTCCAGCCACAGCAGGGTATTAGTGGCAGGACCTTACACCTTTGGCAACAGTTCATCTGCTTCTTCATTACGCAGCCACCGGGGCAGCCAAATCACTGCCCAGGCTGCTACAAGACAGGCTATCAGCTCTGCAAATCTACAATGGGGAAAATTTCATACAATGGGTACAGCAGCTTGCAAAAATAAATTAAGAAGCCATTTACAGCTGTATGGAGAAGAGGGGATCGGGAAACCAGAGGAAAAGTAAGAAGGGCAAGGAAAATCATCAAGGATTTTCACGGGGCAGGGTGGACAGCACAGGCACAGAGCAATGGTATTACAGTACAGTGTTGGCCCTTCACCTGCTGCAAGACAGTTCTTAGTTCAATGCATTTGTTGCGAGCAGGCAAAAAGACTCCGCCAGACTTTGAATAAGTCATTGAACACAAAGGTATTTTTCAGTAACACGATCTTCAAAATGCAGTCCTCATGGGTAGAGTGCTGTTGCCCATGAGGTGCCAAGCAATGAAGATACTCAATTTTCAGCTTAGGTTAGGGAAGCTATGGGAGCTCAGCACTTCTAGAAGACATGCACTAAGGCACAGATCCTGCAACACATGCTCAGGTTTTTGCTGCTGCTAGACTTTATCTTGAATCCCTTTTCAAAAGTAAGATGACCTGTAGAATCATAGAATTGTTAAGGTTGGGAAAGACCTTTAAGATCATCAAGTCCAACCGTTAACCTAGCGCTGCCAAGTCCACCACTAAACCATGTCCCTAAGCACCACATCTACACGTCTTTTAAATACCTCCAGGGATGGGGACTCAACCACTTCCCTGGGCAGCCTGGTCCAGTGCCTGACTACTCTTTCAGTGAAGAAGTTTTTCCTAATATTCAGCCTAAACTTCCCCTGATGCAACTTGAGGCCATTTCCTCTTGTCCTATCATTTGTTACTTGGGAGAAGAGACTGACCCCGACCTGAAACTGTATTGGCAGTGGGAACAGGAGTGATGATGATGCAAGCATCCAGGACCACACATCCCTCATCCCTAAGCACTGGCATATCTCCCAGGGCATTCAGGGTTGACCGCAGCAGGAGTGGCATGGACCAAGGGTTAACCAAGTTCAGAGGACCCCCTTGCAGATCCAACTAGCACAATCCCCCATGAGCTTAAAGAAACAAGTTCTACACATGCTTATAGCTGGAGATGTTCATGGTTTTACTGGGTCTATGGAAACTCTGAGGGCATCTGATCGCTGTGTGGATTTCTGTCTGTGTGGCACAATAAAGGCTGTTTTCTACATCCATACCTCAGCACCAACACGCAAGCTGCTACCAAGGAGTAAGCCAGGAGTGTCCCGATGGACATGAGATCCACAAGATCTTTCAAGTCGAAGAGAAAGGCCATAACAGCTGTAGGAGGAGGGGAAGGTGAGAGAGGGAAGAAAAATCAGTAACACAGCATAACCTGCACATCTCAGGAGTGTTAACGATGATGCAGCACACGTGTGACTGTTGCTCAGGACTCAGCTGTGGAGCTCGAGCTGTCCTGAGATAGGGAGAGGCAGGACTTGGCACATGAATACCCCGAGCCTCACAGGCTGTCCCAGCACAGCCTCAGTAGCTGGAACCAGAGGAATCATTTACTACAGCAAATGCCAGCTGTGTCTCACATAGGTATATTCACCCAGCTACCAGCAATGAGCAGGTGTTTAAGCCACAGCCTCATTGCCAGAGTCCCCCAGCACAGCTGCAGCACCCCTAAGGCCACAATTATCTCCTGAAAGTAGCTGGAGGGAACAGAGGATGGGCAGCATCTCGCTCCAGTGTCTCAGCTCAGCTGGGGCAAAACCAGGCTTGTGCGCACAACGGGACCAAGCACCAAGGAGTTCATCCTGAGTTAGCATGCCTCGTCATGGGGGTTTCCAGAAAAAGGTATAGACTGCCACCCCTTAGGGATTACCCTGCTTACACACCCTCACCAGGCAACCCCTGGTTGTACAGACCTTCGTATAAAGGCCTTCAGAAGGAGAAGCAAGTAAGTGGAGGACAGACGATCAGTCAGACATTCAGATGACGCCAACGGTCGTATGAGAGCGCAGGGACCTCAGAGCTGAGCCTGGCCCAGCCTGTCCTCACTGCACCGCCTGGAGTCCAACAACCAACCCAATCTTTAAGCTCAGCTGTCCCTGCAGCTTCATAAGCACTTTGGTCCTAGGTGCTACAGACCACTCTGAGGAGACCTGAAGGGACTGCAAAGCACATTTTTTTTACTTTATCTGGCTCTTTTTTCCCCAGTCTGGACCCGAGGCCGCCAGGTGCCAGAGGAAGGTGCCAGAGAAGCAGCTGTGAGGAGGCTCCATGTGTCCCAGCGGCAGGAGCTGAGCCATTTCACAGGAGCTCAGAGTCCACAGTGGCAGTTCAGCACCAGCTCCCCACCAAACATGGCATGTTCTCACACTGATGGCTCATCCCACATTTGCAGCAGAAGGTAAAGAGGAAGCAGCAAGGCTCTCCTCTTTGCTAGGCATCATGAGGAAGGGGGCGGCTACAAGAAGAGGGTAAGCCGTTCATCCTTGCTGTCTGGGAGGTTTAATTCCCATATTCCTGGGGGCCGGGAGAGGGAAGGGGAGGACGGATGGCTGCCAGCTGTGACTAACTGATTAACAAATGCCTGTGCTGCAGGGGCCATCTGCCTGTCTCCGGCTGCTCTGGTGTCTTCTGCCGAGCTGCTACTCACAGGCAGTGCAGTGTCTTCAGCCAAGCCAGGCCAACAGCCACAAGGATGCTGAGGCACCGCTGGCTGCCACCTTGCAGGGGGTTAATTATTTTTAAGGCCGGCAGAGCACCTATGGAGCAGATGAAGGCAATTCTTGGCATGAGACAGGATGTCAGCAATGAGCTCTGAGAAAGAGGGACAGGCACACAGCGAGCTATTCATGCTCACCCAGCTCCTCCAGGGCATGCCCTGGAAACCCAGGGCATGCTCTGGGAAGTCGTGCAATACATCCGATTAATAAGCGGGCTAGCATCAGGCGGACTTATCTGCCCCTAGGATGAGCTTATGTCTCCTTTCTGCGCATTTGTGTAAGTCTTTGGATCTTACCTGCAACGGCCCCTGATGTCACTGTTGCAATTACTGGAGTTTTTCTCTTCTCGTTGACCTTAGCCAAAAATTTAAAGAGAAGTCCATCTTCTGCCATAGCATAAATTATTCGAGGCATCGGAAACATGGAGCCAAGGAGACTAAAGACACAGAAGGGAGAATAATCTACTTATATCACCTCCTGCTGAGCACAGGCACACAAACGAAAGCAAGTTTATGGCAGTACAAACACAGAACAGGTGGCTTTCGTCCACTTCAGCTTCTCCTTCAAGGGCTCCCTCTACATACTCCTGTTGCTGACAGCTGGCAACTGAGGTGGGGCTCTCAGATTTTGTATACCTAAACTTAGCCACGGGGCATGAAAATAGCCTGACTTTCAGGTAGCAAAACAGCTGTAACTTCTATGAACCTCTATGAGTTGCTCACCTAAGTGAATATGTCTAAGTTGATCTGAAACAATACGTCTCCAGAGTGCAGAAGAACATGACATAGTTTGCCTCCAGCCTGCCCTGCCTCCCATCCAGATGGCTGTCCTGCAGGCGACCTGCAGACAGATGGCCCTGGATATGGTAAGGTCCAGAATATGCACCCTGCACTACCTGACACAAGTCTGCTCTCCACCCAGGAGGCCAGGATGTCTTGTGGACAAACCATGCTTGCACTTCAGAGTTGCCTCCATGACTTGGTCACTGAATCCATTTATATTCCAGAGATCCACCTGCTGGGTCTGCTGCTAAGATGGGAGTTTCTGAAGTGATACTGGTCATGTGCATCCCTGAAATCTATCACAGGGTGAAATCCTGGCCCTTTTGAAGTCAATAGCTCTGAATTTCATCCCTGGTCTCAGCTCCCTTGACCTAGGGGAACACAGTGAAGGCAAACCCCTGACATGCACCATTTTTTAAAGGAGCTGAAGACACGTTTGCCTTGAGAGATGCACAAAGGAAGAGCAGTGTCTCACCTTGTAGAAAGCGCACACAAGGAACCGACAGCCACTGCGTAATTGGCTCCACCCCACCGCACATATTTAAAGGCATTGGGTAAAGGGCTATTGGTATCCAGCTGGTAGTAAGGCATCATGAGTGTCAGGGCAGCTGACACGCCAAAATAAGCCACGAAGCAGATGAGCAGAGATGCCACGATGCCAATAGGAATAGCCTTCTGAGGGTTTTTTACCTCCTCGCCTAGAAGAAAGAAATAGAAATATCAGCTAAATGACGAGCAAGACTTCATGCCAACCTCGGGCATGCTGACTGGGGCTTTCAAGGGCTCCGTGGGCAGCGAGGTGCTGTTTGACTGTATGTGGAGCTGCATGCTGCCATAGCCTGCCCCAGCCTGTTGCTCCCACATCTGCTGCTCCTGTCACTCCTTCTGACATAAACATTTGTGGAGGCCTTGTGAACTCAAGCACAGAAACGATCCGGATTAAAAGCAGTCCTCTCCCCAAAAAGAGTTATTTTTACCTCCAATTAATCCTGCTATCCCACTGATGGTGCAGCCCCAAGAACAGTTCAATGATCACAAGTGATGGGACAAGAAATTATTGTGCAGTTGTCAGGCAGATCCTTGGGTGAGCATTTCAGTTAGCATCTCCACCAGAACTACTACACAGTGAACACAGCACCATAGGTGCCCAGTTCCAGGGAAATGCAGACTTTGCACAGCACCTGGAAATCATATGGATCTTCGAAAATCCCTCTTAAAAAAGGGACTCCCTCTAGTTTTTACAGAATTTTTTTGACAACCAAGTTGGGCCGAATGTGTAAAACAAAAAAATCATCAAAATTCAGGCACTGATTAATTAAGAAACAGCTTTGAGCCTTCCCTGTCCTCCAGAGCTGCTCTTCTCTGAAAGCAAGAGCTCCTGAGGTTTGGCATTTCAGGAGGATGAACCAATAAGCAGAGACCCATACACCTGTAAGTCAAAGGTAGATGAATGTGTTTCTCCTCCGAGGTGAGGCCCTAGAGCTGGCTGGAGTAATGGAGCCAGCACTTCTCAAAATCCTTGGAACAAGACGCAGTACTCCTTTATCTGTTTTTGTGATGATCTCTTCCTCCCTCTGCTCCAGCTTTGAAGCAACTCAGTTCTTGCCAAATGTGAAATTAAGGATAACCCTTCCTTTCTCCAGGGAACTGAGATTCTTCTTAGACAGGAGAAACATGACAATGCTGATGGTTTCTCTCTCAGAATAAGATCTCTGAACCTTTGGAGATAAAAACTCCCCCTATATTTTGAGCCACAGTTTTAGGCTGCAGATGACACCCTGTTTCTCTGGCTCTTTAAATATTCCAAGCCAGTGCAGCATCTTCAGCTGAAGGCACTTAAGAACCCTACTCCAGACTAACCTGTTGATTAAAGCATCATCTGGAGTTAGAGGTTCAAACTTCACCAGCCGTACAAAGCATCTGAACCTGGGCCTTCCCTGTTTGCCTAACTGGTAAAGCTGGCTGTGTTTTCTGTGGAGTCTGACCTGGTTCAGTGTTATCAGTGACCAACCATGGGAGTGGGCCGTGCAGGCAAAGAAGGGAGAAAGCTCATTTTGTGGGTTATACGGTCTAGCTGCCTGCCACAGCAGCTAGAATTCAACACTTGGGCACCCAGGGACTTAGACATACTCAGCACTTTGAGTATTAGGAGCAGCTGAGCCAAAAGTATATTTTGGGCTGAGGTTCAGAGGGATGATGAATGCAGTGCCCTGCATTACTCATTATCTGTGCTGTGCAACATTACTGAAAGCCAATCTACCAGCAACCAGGTTCATAACCAGAATGAAGGTATCTTCCCTCTTACCTGTAGTAGCAATACAGTCAAATCCCACGAAAGCATAAAAACACGTGGCTGCCCCTGAGAGAACTCCTTTCCATCCATAGGGCATAAACCCTCCAACACCGTAGAGCTTTTCTTCCTCTGTTAGACTAAAAGGCACGGCACTGGGTTAGAAGTCATCCTGCCTAGGTGGGAGTAACAAAACTATTCGTATAGCTCATAACAAAACCCACAGCTGGAGTTTGAAGGAACGTGCTCTCCCTTTCACACGCCAGCACACAAATACCAGGCAAAAATGCTAAGCCCTACCCACTGCTGAGCTTTGGACTGGCCTGCAACAGCCTGGGGAATGCACAGAATAAAAATGGTTCATGGTTTGTTCCCACCACCTGTTTTCTGGGGCGGATAAAAATGTCTTGGCAAAGACAGGGAGAAAATAGCATGAATATTAAAATTCCTCTCCTAATATTACTGCATATGTGTAGATACACATATTCATTCAAACATAAGCTTTTGAAAAAGCACAACATATAATTCTGAAAACTGAAGACTGAGAAAAATGTAAATTATCCACTTCTCACCCAAGATGGACTCAGATAAAGTGTAGGTGAGTAGACGTCAGAGAGCAATACAGGGTTCCATGACTGTCTAAAATCCACCCAATCCTCCATTCTCAACTTCAAAATTCCCTGTGCCAAGTTGATACCCAAACCGTGCTTGCGACCCTGAGGGAGGAGAGGAGCCTGCACCCCTGACGCACCAAATGCTTTGCTCAGCCTCATCCAAAGTTCATTCAAATCAACAGACAGACACCTACTGATCCCAGTGCACTCTGGATCAGGACCTCAGATCCATGTTCCTCTGTTGAGTCATGTACAACATACCCTTCAGTTTAAGTGACTTAGGTCACTTTTTCAGCCTTTGTAAAGGTGAATTAAGGCAATTAAATTAAAGTAAATCCCAACTCTGCAAGTCTTATCAGGTGTAAGCATCTGAACTCTCTTGTAGAAGCTCTGTTGAGACTTAGATGAAAACTGGCCTGTTATTTGCAGAAATGGCACAACCCAAATGTGGATTACTCTGGAAATAATGACAAAGTAAAAGTAAACCCCAGACAGATTTTACAAAAATAGTAAGTGCTATGGGTCAAAGAGCTACAGTTACACTTTGAAGCTATTGCACTAATTGCTCCTTGCATGGGAATAGCAGTAGGGAAGGAGGGGGAACCTTTCCTATAGAAGCAATTTTTTCGCAGCGGGCTGAATTTTGCAGAGAGGCTCAATAAGTAGCTTGTATAACAAGCCAAACTTGACCCATGTAACATTTATGAATCTCTCCAGTTTTTGCCAAACTATGCTTCCTTGCAGACCAGCATAAAGGGTTTAGATAGCAAGCAAGGACTGAGTTATGTATGTGGAGTTATTTAAAGGCTCTCATTGTGTGTTGTACAGTCTCAAGCAAAAATGAACAGCCTTGTATCACTGGTAACCCTTATAAGCTCCTTAATTTTGATCTTGTACAGGAAGACAGAATTTTGGCCAAGCAGTAAAATGTCATTAAAAATGGATTCATGATATGCTTGCTGCAATGCCTTAAAATAATCTGCAACTCGCCTTCATTTTATTGAGGCATTTGGGACAAGGTCTCCAAAAGGTACAACGGTGCCTCAAGGATATTGCCCAAGTGTCCAAAGAAACTACAGAGCTATACTTGGTCACAGCTTGATACAGGCACCAGAGCCAGCCTGGTGTAGCCCTGAGCAGGAGGTTGTCTAAAAGCTCTTTCCTCTCAAATTCGGATGCTGTATTGGTCATGAGGCTGGGAACGGTCAGTTCTGCAGTGGCCCTGCATAAGCACGTTGACACAGCTTACCTGCTATCAGTTTCAGCCCATCAGCACAGCCTGCTTTCAGCAAATGCCCGCCGAAACCAGCTTTGCCTCCAAGGCGTTGGCAAAGCAGGGAGCCATCCCATTTGCTGGTTTTCTAAATCACTCCACAGACCCCCCTATAAACTCGCCATTGAAAATGCATCAATTTCAGAGCTGAGAAGATCCAACCTACTTGGCTCCATAAATGCTGTGGCTGATGTTGTAAATGTCCTGTTCGGTCAGCTGCCAGTTTTTAACAGACCCTTTCACAAAGCCGGAGACCATGACGAACCCGAGGACGAGGATGTTGATGCAAGTGAACACTTTGTTCACCAGGGCAGATTCCTTCACGCCAAAAATTAAAAGCCCTGGGGAAAAAATGGCAGATAGGCAGTCAGGTACTTCGCCACCAGCAGCAGGCACTGCAGGCTTGCAGAGGTAGCCCAGCTCTGGTCATGCTGTGCTCTGCCCAACTTATCACACCTCATTTCTGCACAAAGACAAGTAGCTCAGGTAGGTCAGGATTAACTCACCCAGAAAGAGGATGAGGACTCCAGCCCAGACATTACTACTGCGGGAGGTGATGCCCCTTCCCACCCAGCATGCCCATTTGGCACATGCCCCTGCTAAACTGCTTTGCTAACACAGCTAAGCTGCTCCCACTGCTTTCAACGCCAGGTCTGGTCACCTCATGGTTCTATGCTGTGCCACCTAGACCCAGCCTCAAACTCCACCCAGAGACCTAGAGAGAGCACCCCAGGTGGTTTTTCATGAAGGAACATTGCCTTAGAGGTCTTGGCCACATGCAGAAGTTATGAACAACATTCAACTTTCCTTAGAAGCAGGGGAAAATACGAGCACAGACCAAATCCAGGAGGACAGCTACTTCTAGTGCTGAAAACAGAGAAGAAGGTGGCATCTTGGGAATCCTGCTCCCATTTAAATCAGTGGGAGCTTTGCCAGTGAGTTCAGCAAGAGCAGGATTTCAGCCTGTGATCTTAAGAGCATCCATCTGAAGAAGAACACATTTACAGGCTTTGGCAACCAGCATCTTGCTGGGGCATAGCTCAGCTTCTCAGAATGACAAGCTCTGGTAACTTGTGTTTGCTCTTCAGGTGCCTGACTTTCAAGAAGCCAAACCTTTAACCCAAATCTAAGGTGGCGGCTGAGGGAGACGGTAAAAAACTTCACATGGGCCTGAGGGAGAAGCACAACAGGGTGTCCTTACTGCTACTCCAAGACACTTCAAGGAGAGGGGAGCAACCTGTGCACTCACCTTTCCTTCTTTTAAAATAGGAAATAAGCTGAGACAGCCACATCAGAGAAGTGCTTGATAAAACTGCATACCTGTCCAGGAAAACTTGTAAGGTACCTTGTAGAAATCTGAAGCTCAAGACGGTGTAAGCAAAAATAAACTTGTAGTGTTTATATTTGGGACTAAAGCTGCTGATTCAGCAGGTTTTTGTAGAAAAGAATGGTTTGCATTTTTTATTAAAATCCAGGGAATTTGCTCCATGCAGGGGAATAAAGCCATTGGTAATCTGTATAATTTTACACCTCTGTAGTGCTAAAATGAGGAGTCCTAAATTTTGTAAATTGTATCTGAGGTGAAAGACCAGATTCTAATTTGAAACTAGAGCAATTCCTATTATATACAAATGAACAAAGAGGAAAATCTTCTCTCCCATTCAGATGTAGCCCTGAAAACAAAGGACTGCTATTGACTTCAGCAGTCCTCGATATAGTCCTAGATCCAAATGCAAACCTAGATGCCGAAGAATCCCTTGCTTATGAAGCCTGTTCCCAGGAGCACAGCTCATGCTGTGAGACAGCCATCCTGATCAGAGTAGGAAATGTCAGGATAACTTTGTTGGGGTGACACAGCAGCTTCTGTGTTCTGAAAACCACAGAGGGGTACATAAGAAGCGTAGTTTTTTAAATTTGCCTAAATTTGCCAATGCTTTGCAAGATCCAGTTGGAGTAGAGGTAAAAGTTCAGAAGGATTTTAATTTTACAAATTTTCAAAACTTTTCCAAATTCTGATCAAAGCCTTGGCACATTTTTAGAAAAAAAGAGGACCTAACTGTTTATCACACATTTATTTCTCTGGAGTCTTAAATTCATTGCTGTAAACTGAAGCACATATATATTTTAAAAAAAACCCAGAACTGTAGTACATGAGGTTCTTACTGAGTCCCGTATTTTTTTCCTCATGCTACTGGCTCAAGGCACTGAAAACTGGTAGATTATCAAAGGGGGAACAAGGTTGATAGCACAACAGAATGAAATTCTTGTGTAACAGGATTTGTGGAGGGAAGGATTAAACTTCAATACCTGATTTGAGGATAACAAGTCATCTTTTCTTTTCTTCCTTATATAAAATTTGATTGAAGGTTTTAAAAGTGGCTCAAAAAATATCAAGAATGCTGCCCTCTAATTAAAAACCTTGTAAGCAGGCTATGCCCTGTGCTAAGTCCATGGCAGCTATATAGGTCAATCCAACACTTGTAGCAAAGAAAGAGTCTTTTGATATGTTGTCCAAAATAAATCAGGACTTTGTGCCTATTCCAAAAGCAAATAATGAAATTACAGAAGGAGGAGGTCCACGACTCACAAACCCCTCCAAGGTTTTACCTGTTAGGATGATGATTATCACCACGGCGAAGATGTCGGGGTATTTTGCTAGCACTCCGGGAGCATCCATTGTCATGTATTTTTCACAAAATTTTTCAATATGCTGGCCTATGATTTCATCAAACGTTGCACTCCAAGCTCTGGCCACGCTCGAGGTTCCTGCCAGAGGACAGAAAGGATGCAGATCACCCTTCGTGGCTGGCACACGTTCCAAACAGGGGGCACCTTGCACGGCTTTTCGCCATGGAGGGCCTCAAAGCAACCTTGCATGTGCTTCCCAGGTGCTGGGAGGAGCCTTTCCCCTGCAGATCCAGCCCACGGCCTGTATTCATGCCTGGCATCTGCTTTGATAGTAACACACACAGGTGGTGGGTCTTGGACTCCTACTCAGCTGACAAGATAAAAAAAAGCCTTATAGTGGTTTGGCTTCATAGTAAATCTTGACTTTGCCTTGAGATACAGCCTAGACTGACTTTTTCCTTACGCCCCCAGCAGCCTGAACTTCCCCCTAACCTGATAATTTCTGCTACAAGAGAGGTCTGAGCCTCTTCTCATACGCGTGGCAGCCCTGGCCAGGTGACTGCAGCCCTGGCCAGGTGACTGCAGCCCAGGCAGAGGGACCTTACAGAAGACAGTCAGCCTCCGGCAGTGCGATGCTGGAGCACCAGAGCCTGGACCACGACATTTGCCCAGCTCTGTAAGCTCTGCACTCCAGCAACATGCAGGTCCGCTCCAACCTCTGGTGCTAGAGCATCCGAGCGGGATAAAGACTCAGATATAATTTATAGGTTATCTGAGCATAAGTCAGCCTATTGCAGGATGCTGGTGATGATCCTAGCAAGCGGCACGACTCTTACCTGCAGCACATGCTTAGACTTCCCCCTCCACAGCTGCTGTTTGCTGTGGTTCCCGAGAGCACCAAACCACACACAGCTTGCCAGGGTGAGGACTGAACCTGGGGTCTCAGGAAGACCAAGTCCAGGACATTGTCTGGGCCAGAAGAGTCATTTCAGAGAACTGAAATAGTAACAATGAAGAGCTACCACCAGACAGTGACAGCATTGTGTAAAATAAGTAGGCTTGGGTCTTACACAGTACACTATATATAACAGCATCTAATTGCATGATATAATTAATACTGTACATAATTACCTAGTTAAAAGAGGCTGGTTTGGTTTCGGTTTGCAGAGCAATTCCTCAGAGGACACCATCAGGGCCCCCTTCTACCTAGCACAGTTTGTCCTGACACACTTACCTATGGGCGGCTGTTCAGGTCCCAACTCCGGCACCTGCAATCGTGTCAAACAACGCCCGTGCTCACCTACAGCGAATCCCTCTGGAGCAGCGGTGGGCAGCACCTGCAGCAAAGCTGGGAACACTCACTGCCCCAATCCAGCTTTGCAACACTATAAAAATAAGCTGCAGAACAGACCTGTTTCAAGACTCTTCTGTTCACTGAGACAGCAAAGTGCACAGTGTGAATTCTTTTAAAGAGGTGGGATATCAGTGCCATCAAATTAATCTTGAAAAACTCCAAAAGTTATTGTATACCACATTACAATTTTTCATCTTAACTCTGGCACGATTTGAGGGAAGAGACTATTTCTTTAGTGCTATTTTTTTTGTCATGGCTCTAATATTTCATGTTCTAAGACAGGAACAACCAGCTCCTGCATGTGTTGTATTAGATGCCAGTTGCTTGGATGCCAGTTCCATGTAACTATCAGGCATTTATCCTAAACTCTCTGTAACCAACAGCTTTGAGGGAGCGGGGAGAATCTGACATTCTTCCAACATCGCAGACACCTGGATAATATCTGATTGTTGCTAGTGAGCACGGTGCAAAGACATTCTGCTTGTATCCAGGCGGATTTACTTGTTCTGGGTCAGCATAACCTCGCCAGGTTGAGCTGGCTCCTGCCCGCAGCACACGGCTCCCAGGAGAGCGGCTGAGCTCAGGTGCAGGGCTCCCTGAGGGAACAGGCACAGGCTAGGAGCTCACCATGTGCCCCAGGAAACCCCAGCAGCAGCTACTCGCCAGGGATGCTGTTACTCATCGTATTACCAGCTCCCACCAGCTTCCAGTTCCTGAAATGTTTCCCACAACCTGGCGTGGTTCCTCAAACCCACATCATCCCAGAAGAAAGTTCACACCAGATCCTGGTCCTGGACACCTTCTTCCTTCTGTCTAGACCACTACCAATCAGTTGCACGCCCATTTTTGCTCGTCACCCACCTCCAAGACCCCATACCAGGCTTCCCTCAAGCCAAATCACTTCAAATAATTACAAGCTATTGGCCACCCATCCTGGGACCCCAGGATTTCTTTTTCCACCTCCACAATACTTCTGAACAGATGTCTGAGAACCTCAGCGTGAAAACACCAAATGGGCTGAGCCCCACTTGGTTTCAGTGGCACTGCTTGACATTTTCTGCAGCATGACTGAGAAAAAAATTGGCTTTCTGCCCCTCTCAGCCCCCGGTTCTGAACTGCAGGATCTGCCTACCAACATATCTTTCTCCTCCACACCCCCTGAAGCTGCTGGGAGTTGTCCTTGCTCACAAGGGGGACAATTCACATCAGGAGAAAGGCTGGGTAAGATAAAGAGACGTGCTATAGCTCACATCCTCCCCCAGCTCTTTTTCCTGCTTAGCCATCCTTCCTCCCAAATTATGAGGAAACCAGTTGCAAACATGCAACTGTCACAGGACTGAATTAAAAGTAGCGAAGTTGTGTTCGAACAAATTCATGGATAATATCTACCTATTTTTTACTGAATTTTCTGCCTTGTGATAATATACTGAGCAGCCAACTCTGAAATAGAAATTGAGGCAGTGGTTCAAAAGCCATTATGAGAGGACAAAAAAAAAAAACCTCAGAAATACCAGCCTCAGCCCAGATCCTGGAAGTGTAATGCTCAGCACGTAAATCTTTTCATCATGCATTTGCAGAATCAGGTTTTGGGACAGCATCCACAGCTCTGTCAGTCATTTTGGCGGTCCAGTATCATGGTGGGAAGGGCCACATAACTAACTAGATGAGGAGCATGGAGGAGACGATTTATCATTACCTTTCTGGAACAGAAGATAAATCACCAAGAAATCTGTTTAATTTTTCTACGTGTAGCCTAAGCAGAGTCCATTTTAGAAGTCTGGAGGAAATTATATGCTTAGTTTTTTTAAAGACTATTTTTATCCCCTCCTTGCAGTGAACCTGATTCATAAAAGAACCACAGGACTCAGATTTCCTAAGGAGATGAGTTTAATTGACTCTGGCTTTTCATCCTCTCATTTCTTATTTAAAAAAACAAAAAAAAAAAAAGGAGGAGGAAGAAAAGGTTTCAGGTAGCACACAGAGCAGAGCCAGCACGATCTCAGACAAGCAGCTGCTACGTCACTATATTGCTCTTGATATAATCTTACCCTCCCCGACACCATGGGAACTAATCTCCAAGGCAACACTTACACATCCCATAAAATGCATTTTAAAAAAAACCAAAACTTCCTTTAATAATTTAGCATAACATTGGTTTTCATTTTAACTAGTAAGTCTTGGCTCTCAACTGGCAAGTTGGTTGCAGCCTTAATTACAGGCATGATGACAAGCAGCATGCCCAGAATGTGCTTGAAAAGACACAAATCCTCAATTAGCGAAGTGTGGCTTAGTTTTAACGTATCAGCTGAGTTGTACGCTGCATGCTCTGAGCTTGATCCAAGGCCTCTCCAAGTGGGAGGCAAGGGTTTAGAAGGGATTTGGTTTGGATGTTTCAGAGACTGTGAACCTGCAGATCACCCTAAGCTTAATCCTGCAGCCATTCACAAGACAAAACTCTGATCTCCAGATACTTTAAACAGGTCTCAAAGGGACCAGAAATTAATCCTTGATCATCGGGGGTACAGATGATGCTGTGTGAAAGCATCCTTCCATCAGCAGCTTCTTTCTCAGCAGAGAGTACATGCGTTTTCTCCCTGGCAAGTGTGCAGCAGCCAGGGGATACCAAAGGGATGACGTGGAGATTCAGAGGAAGTCGCAGCAGCAATAATCTGGCTTCAGGACAAACCCTCAGCCCAAAGCACACCACTCACCTCGCCGACTGACAGGAGCCACCAACAACGCACCCTGCAGATGAGTCCTGAAATCCTCGGTGAGTGCAAGAGTGCAGCGTCTATTTTGTAACAAGAATGCAGGCGCCCAAACAAGGCTGATCTTACAAGCTAGGCTGCAATCCTGCACTAAAGCTAGGGTCTCGCAGCGCAACCACCGTACTTACCGATAACATAGGAGAGGATTAAATTCCACCCTGTGATGAAGGCCCACAGCTCGCCCACAGTCACGTAGCTGTACAGATAAGCTGATCCTGTCTTAGGAACTCGAGCACCAAATTCTGCGTAGCAGAGTCCAGCCAGCACTGAAGCCAAGGCGGCAATCAAGAAGGAGATAACAATGGCAGGTCCCGCGTTTTCCCGTGCCACAGCTCCAGCCAATACATAGACACCTGCACCCAAAGTGCTGCCTACACCCAGAGCCACTAAGTCAAATGTGTTGAGGCATCGTGAGAGTTGACTGTGTTCTCGAGTACAGTCCACATTTTTCCGGCGAAGAAGCTGGTTTCCAAAATTGACAATTTTCTGACACTCCATCTTTGTGTTCAGGCCTGCAAGAAAGATGCTGCCATTATTACCTGGACCAGGACACCTCCTGAAACAGCATCACTGCACAGGTACACTGCTACAGCCCTGTTACATTTCAACAAATGAATCTTCCCACTTTCCACCTTTTTACATGGCAAAATGTCTCCTTCAGCATTTTACCTAGGCTTAGCACAAGGAATTAAAACAGACAAAACCAAAGTATTTTCTGCTTCCCACTCCCACTTGTGCTGCGAAGCCTGTGCGACCCCGGGAGGGACACGGCACTCCACCCCAGCTCCCACCCCGCTCCACAGCCATCCTGTCCAAAGACAAGTGGTCAAGCCAAAAACGCAAAGCCCGTCTTTCAGATTTCAGAGCAGTTTTCCTGGGCTGGGAATTAAAAAAAAGACAGATATACATAGAAAGACATACTTATTTATATTTTTAAGTCTCGGGGTGAACTAAGAAGTGAGCGTTACATCCCAGAATAAGGCACCACACATGCTACTGTCCCTAGAGCACAACACGACCACGTGCCGTGGTCAGTTGGCACCACCTGCAAACAGACCTGCCGGGGCATTTCCCCTCTCTGAGCTCCAGCGACAGGCCACAGCACAGGCTTCTGTTGCCTACGACCGTGCAGGCTGAAACAGATACAATTTAGGAAAAAGGATATACAGAATTGAGTTTTGTTTAACTTGGTTACGCCAAGGCTCAAGCTATTTAGCATTTGCAACAACTGAAGTGAGAGCACAGTGAGGCTCCCTGAACTTCTCTGTCCCACCCAGGACAGAAGCACTGCAGGGGGTGGGTGTTTAATGAAACCCTGGGGCAGGGTTTCCAGCCATGGTACCATTTCAGCAACTGCACTGCTCCTGTGTATGGACCCGCTGGCACAACCAAACAGCGGCGTACAGCGGCCTCAGCATGTGAGCAGCTCAGATGCATCTCCTCTGCTTGGGACTTTATGATGGGATTAGCATCAGGGTAAAGCAAACCTCTCTCTGTGGAGGGATCCCTTAGGAAATCCTTCTGGAGTTTCTCTTCCCGTGAGAGATATGTATCTTGCAGTGCTACACCATGGCAAGATTTTGCTATGCAACTCATCAAGCCTGCAAATTCGACCATCTGCATAGGCGTCCACCTAACACAGACAGTAACAGCACTCATTAAAAGCTACAATCGGTCAAACCAGCATGGCCAGCAGTGGGGTCAGCTCCTCAAGGACATCCGTGGAACCAGTGTCCTTAGGGAGTCTTTCCCTCCAAGATTTACGTCCTTGGACACAGCCTGGGTATGGAAGTTTTGTCTTACTCTTTCTGAAAAAAAATAAGTATATTGCTTCAAAATTGTCCTTGCCTTTAGAAAGCGGATAGAGAGCTCATCCTCACAGCATTATCTGAATCCATGAGCACAGCATTAGAAGGAATTTCTTGCTTCTTACACTGCCAAGTCTAGCCCCAGTTGTCACAGGCAACCATGGCATAACATCAGGCCTTCCCTTAAAAACTTCTAGGGGCCTTATCTCCACTGTTGGGAAGCTCCACCAACACTCATCTACTCGCCAGCCAAAATGCTTTAGTAGGCAGTGTTTACTCACATGCTCTTGTGCCAAGAATGGCCTTTCCCTGCTCAGGTGGTTACCCCAGTGTACCTTTAGAGATCAGTCATAACCTCTCAGCCTTCATTCTGGTAAGCGACCCAGGCCCCAAAGACACAGGCAGTCCCTTGCCCTGTCTACAACTGTTCACCTCTCAACCACCCTCTGAGCAGCAGTATATCCCATTAGCACCCTTCTACTTGTTGCATCAAGAGGAACCATCAGGAGAAGCAACAAGAGCATCCCAAGAGCAACCACTAAGAACTCCAGTAGGTATCTCCTCTACCAGCGTCTGTTTTCTTCTCCCAGTCCCTTTTGCACCGTGCCAGGTTCCTGTTAGTCCTCATCTTCTTAAAGAACTGCCTGTGTGGCACCCCATCAAAAGCTTTACTCAAGTCAAGATAAAGAAGAGCTATCATTCTTCCATTTAACCTTAAAAGTAAAAAAAAACCAAAACCAATAGTGCCCCACCTTCCCTGTGCCTCTTATCAAATAAAACTGTCGGGTGAATCTGCCAGTGTCTCATAGGTAAATTCACTTATTTCTTCGCTCTTCTCTAGTCAATGGGCACCACCTCCTACTTTGACAGAGGTTTCACTTTGCTGGTTCACCGCCACTTTTATGCCCTGGTTCTTTCTGATTACCCATCCCTGACCCTCCTCTTCTGAGTGCTGCTCCCACTGGCTGTAGCTTTTTTCCTCAGCCCACACTCTGCCATCCCAGCATCATCGTCCTCATTCAGAATTTGGCTCTCCACAGCTAGGATGTTTCTGTAGGACCTACTGGGTTACTCCTAATTCAGATACACAGAAAACCACATACTAAAACAAAGCAGTGTTGGGGGAGCTTTAACAAGCTTCTTCACCTTGAATGGGCCTCCAGTGGAGGAAGTCCAACACTTGTGACAAGCACCAAGAAGCTTTGAACGCCCCCACAGAGACACACTCCAACCAAAGACTACAAGCAACCTAAGCCAGCCTGCTGGCACTGACAACAACCTACCATGCTTTTACGAACAGATTTGGCTCCAGGCACCAAAATCACTACTGTAAGACCTGCGTTCAACTATTTAATGCCCATTAGCATTTCTGTTCTGAGCATAAGAGTACTTTAAAAGTGAATGTCCCAGTTGTCCCCATTTGCCATGCTTCGGTTCACACTGCAGAGCACTCGTGGAGTGCACAAACCCGATACTACCGGGATGAACCTAAACCTGAGGACGCACCCCAACACCTGATGGGTGCTCAGCCCACAGGAACAGCTACTGCAGGATAACCTCCCCTGTAACATGTGTTGTGCAGACGTCAGATTCTCAGCAGCAACTGTTTTGCTCTGCAAATCTACAGGCTGCCTGGTCACAGCCTATGAGGATGAAGGGTATCTTCCATCTCAGACTGCATCCTGTAGCTTCAAGAAGCCCCGGCCTGATATGCACACTGCACCATTAAACCCAGCTTCGGCAGCAGGGCTTTCAAATGTTTCTTCGTTAATTATAGTACCTTATATACCAATAATGGAACAGCAGTATACATTGCACACTAACATCAATAGTATGCTGAGAATAATGTGTAGGCAAAAAAATTGCTAAATGCAATTTACAGTATGGTCAAGTGAGATTGGTACTTCATCAGTTCCAGTTAAAACCCAGTGTAAGAGATGGGAAGATACATGCTAAGAAACTTAATTAACCGAGTCAGCTATTAAATCCAATGCTGCAATTTTGTCGCCACAGCATCAACTACAAAATCAAAAATCCTCTTCATTTTTCCAAGACACCAGTCATAAACCCTGGCTTAAATCCCCTTCCCTTGGCCTTATACTAACTCCCCTACCACGAGAAAGTAATTACAACTGCAGGAACAAGGCTGAGCATTTAGAAGTCCCACCGTGTCAGGAATTGTCTCCTCCACCAACAGCTCTCAAACGTGCTCCCAAGAGACACGGATTCAGACTAATGGAGAAAGGCAGGTTTCAGGCCAATCTTACAAAAATCTCATTTGGTGAACCATGGGAATTCCCCACACATACAGAGAGAGAAAACTATTTTCTCCCTTCAGAAGGAAGACAGACCTGTTTACCTAAGTGTATTCAGATGTCAATTTGCTCACGCAGTCTCCTTCCCACTTGAACCTTACCCAAATCCATGCAGCCAGGATTGCTTTCAGCTGGACACCTGCCCACCTCCCCAAAGGCAGGGGCAGGGCAGTCCTGAAGTTTGAACTGGGTGACAACAAGAGTGCTGCACTGGAGCATCCCGTATGAATTTCATTGCTTTCCAGGACAAGACAAGTCCTAGGCTTTGCTTAACTCCCACCAGAGCGATGCAGAGATCCTATTGATGCCTGCATCCTACGAAGACCACAGCAATGGGGCCAACTCACCCACCCTGCCCAGTGGCGGTGGTGGTGCTGGTTGACACTCGGTCTGCAGCTCCAGGAAATGGGGAGGATCCCACTGTTGTGTACTGAGAAAAAAACGCTACAGAAGATACAAAAAAAGCCCTCCAAAACAAAACAAAGAAATCCCTGCCATAAACTGCAGCCTACTATTAGCAAGATACCCACGGGAGATGTGTTAATGGATTTCTTTTCCAAAGGTAGTCTGAAAGTCAAGACCAGTTTGACTCAGAACAAAGCTGCATTTCTGGACAAACACGGGTTTATTCTGTGGCACAGAAACATCAAGAAATGCCAAAGGACTGGTGAAATACGGTTTACTTCTTGCTAAGTCAATATTTATGGCAAGGTTTAGACATTCGATGGCCTGAACAGAGGAGTTAGACGCAACACAGAAGAATATGGGAGAGTCCCAGCTGAGACTATTAATAAAGACAGAAAATGGAAAGGAGGTGGAAAGATGGCCCAGCTCAGCGAGAAGCTGAGCGATGAGCCAGGGAAATCTGCAGAGATGCAGTGCAGCTGGGCAGGGCTTACCTGCCCTTTGCATGGAGCCGCTGGGCAGGCCCAGATGGACCCCTGAGGCTGACGTGGACCAACAATAGGGGAATACAGGAGAAGCTCGGAGGAGATCTTCCTGAGACATTTCACCCTGGGTGAGGCTACAGGTCCAAGCCTCCCCAAACACCAGTGACTTATGCATTGTTTTGTGTTCCTCAGGTTTTGCACCTCCAAGTTGACATCAAGCTTGCTGAGCATACTGGGCTTCATCCTACAAGGTGCTGAAGATCTCTTACACAGAAAATCAACGTGAGGGAGGAGGGTATCTTGCAGGGTTGGATCACGTAATGTGTAGAAAGAAAAGGTTTGTGATGTGCACTCACTCATCAACACGTGGGTTTCTACAACGCCTACACAAAGGGAATGGGGCTAATCCTAAGAGCTAGGTGGCACTAACAATACCCTTGCTTGCAGTATTTAAGTAACCTACCGTTGCCATACACCACACAAAGCTCCAAGGAGGACGTGCTCTGTGGTGAACAAAAGCAAAAGGCAGAGGTCAGCCTGTGTAGCCTGATACTATCTTTGTCTAAGAAGTGCCTCCAGGTGGAGGTGGACCAAGGCTCCCCACAGGTCAGAGCTGCCCTCCCTCCTCCTTCGACCACCACTGACACCTAAGGAGCTGCGGATGGCAAGTCTCTCCCAGGATCTGGCTCAAGGCCTCTGCTTCAAAAACGTACTGCCTAACAATAACGGTAGAGCTTTTATTTCCTACCTAGCCATTTAACTTAAATTTAACTAAACCTGGTGTCTTGCAAAACAAACATGACTCAGTGTTCCCAAACCAATGGGAGTTTGATCTCTGCATTGAAAATGAAGGCAGATCTGGTGCCCGATGCCCTCCCTTGCCACCCAGATCACGACAAATCACTTCTTGGGCAAGAACGGGGCTGGGGAGGGGCAACATCCCCAGGAGAGAAACAGCCCCTCGCTGCAGGGATGGAGGATCAGGGCACCAGCTTGGCAAGGTTTTTGGTGGCAGGGGAACGTAGGGTTTATCCATTAAAAAAAAATAAATCTAGTGAATGATTTCAGGCTTATACATAACTGAAGAGTATCCCACAATAAACATATTTCAAAACGATTTCAGGTTGAAGCTCTCTCAGGCATATCTACAGGTGTTCACAGCTCTACTACGGCTGTCAAGAATAAAGCAAAATTGCTTTTTGTGGATAATTTGTTTCGAAAAAGGGCTATTTAATTATGACAGACCTAGAAATTAAGGCCAACATCCTGCAATTGGCTTAATGACACAGACAGTGCTCCTCTGGCTGATCAAGGTATCAACTTCGTCCTGCCCCAAAAGCATCAGAATGTCTGAGTGTCTCTCTTGTGAATAAAATACCTCCTATGGCCTGCAGATAACAGACAGGGAGCTGGGTGCAGGGCAGGGTACCCGCACTGCAGCCATGATCTGCATCCCTCATGGACAGTGCTGTCCCTCATCTCACAGACGACAGATCGCTATCCTAAGCATCTCTTACACGTTTTTGTTGCTTTTGAAACAGCAGGTTCCAAATCAACCTTTCATTTTCAATCATATTCACTGTAGCTTGGCAAAGAGATCTTCAATAAAGACAAGTGGGATTTTTTTCAGAACAACAGTATTTTGGTTTAGCAGGATGCAGTACAGGGGCCATTACACCTCTGCCCAAAACCTTTCCTCTGATATCATTTGTTATCTCCGCCATTGTATCAAAGGGTGATTTTGGCAGAGATTATGATTTTTCCCTTCTTAGAAGTTGGATCTGGCTGTGATCTCGCTTTCTGAAACAGCCGTTCTAGCCTTTGAAGTGAGGAAATGTGTTCTGGGCTGGTTCCTCTCACTCCCACTCCCAACTATACTTGAAACGATGAGCCTTTTTTTGAATGTACGTCCATACTCCTGTGGCATAACGCAGTCCGAATCACATAAAACAATACAAATTATTCCAGAAATGTTACTAGATGGTACATAACCACCTTCAAGTTGAGGAAACTTTATCTGAATGAACGTAGATTAGCTTTGTTCTGCATACACCTAGCTCTCACCCCTGTTTTAGCTCCAGTTTCTCCGATGAGAAACACCGAGCTGCAAGCCCCAGCTGCTCAGCCCCTGGGTAGGAAATGGCTTCACCCCAAGGCTCTGGGCACCTTCATGTTTCAGCAGGAGCCGAGGGCTTTGAGAGCGGCGGGAAGCAATGACGCACCTAGATAACCTAGCAGGGCGGACCCTGATGCAGGGGCCACATCCTCGGGTGAAATCCTGTCCTACTGAAGTCGATGACAAAGCTCCCACCAACTTCAATAGGGATCAAATTCCACCCACTGCTACTGGGTCTTGTCTTTTTATTTATAGTGTATTTTATGTTTGTTACTTTTGTTCCCTGTCCAAATTCTTGTGCCTTGACTGTATTGTATTTTCAAATAAAATAAGATATTCTTCCTCCTCTTATCTAATGGTTAACATACCTATTATATCAGGTTGATAGATTTCCTTCCCCATTAACAACATTTTAAAAAGGGACATTCTTCAAAACAATCCCATAAGAAAATAAGCAATCTTGCGTCTGGTTAACAGCAGAAAGTAAACCATAACAAACATCTGTCCGGCTAAACATAAAACACCATGTGTAAAAATAAGCTGACAGGGCACCATTTTACATAAGCAGTACTATCACTTCCTAAAGAATTACAATTTGTTTCAGCTTCTGAAAACCCACTCCTTATCTATTTCAAGACCTTGCTGCTCCTGAGAATTTTCTTCTCCAATTTGCAGAAGAGCATAAAATTAAAGCTGATTACGCAGAACAAGGAGTTTTCTGCTAAGGAAAGAAGAAAACCCAAGCCTGACCCTGCTGCACATCCAATGAACTCCCCAGGCACCTCCTCAGAGGAAGCACCAGCAGAAATTCCCACTGAACACTGTCCCACATATGCTTATATCCATTCTGAAACACGTGGAAATCTCTACTGCCATCAGTACCCTTCTCTCACAGCAAAGTGATGTCCTGTGGATAGTCTTATTTTTCTTCAGCATCCTTTTAGTCTTCAACAAATGCATCCCCTGTACAGCAGTACCGCCACTGCTACTAGTCTGCAGAACAAAGAGCTTGTGCTTATGCCATGTTGGCATGTTTGGCAAACAATGTGGAATGGGTTGGGCCCTCTATTTTTAGTTTAAACATGGGTCAGCTCCCTGAATGAGCATGTAGTGATGATACCAACTTTTTGATCAACACGCAAGTAACAAACCCATTTGGGAGTCCTTCCCAAAAGGCTGATTTTGCTACTTCCATCCCCAAGGTAGCATCATTCACAGAGAAGTCCTACGCAGAAAAAGAAGAGGTGGAAAACCTCAATTCCTACTACTGCCGTTAGAATTATAGCTATTTTTGGGGTGTCAGATTTGACTGTAGACTCCTAGATGCAAAGAGGTCATGTTTTAAGGGACCAAACCAGAACCACTCATTGCTTTTTGAAGCATCATTCAGAAAACGATGAGGAAAGTCAACAGTCACCGAGGCACATCAGTCCCAGGTGTGACCCATTACAGTATGAAGCAGGAATTGTGTCAGATATGTCCTTCCAAACCATCTTGCCTTGGAAAAACTCCAATGCCTTGTTACATTACTCTGCAACAAGTGACACAGCAGAGACAAGACAGCTACAGCAGATGCTGAGCTTGGCCCAGGACATTTGAACACCTATCTCAAGACTTTTAGAAACAGAAGCAAAGGACGTGGCATCAGACCCTAAGGTGCATCTGGCTGTGTCCCTGAAGCTGCTGCAAGTGTCCCCATCAGCTACGCTGGGAAAGGCAGGCAGCCTAGAGAGGACAGCCTTGGTACAAGTGCTGAGAACCGACTCAGAGACCGTGCTCATAGCCATCAGCAGACATCTGCCACCAGGGAAAAGGCTGATGAAAATAAAGGCATGACCAAGCATTAGCATTACGTGAAGCTGGAAGATATCCCACCATAGCAGCAGTAATGGCAAGGAGTCCAAGCCAAAAGCCACCAAAGTAACAGCAATTCTGTGCATTGGTTTCACTGTGTGTAAAGGGATGCTGTCCTGCTGAAGTATTTTAATCAGGCAAGGAATGTCTTGTCCGTGCGCTGTTAAATTGTTCCCTTCTTGACTGTCATAATTTTATTTTTTATTTTTCACATGTGTGCATATGTATGCTTATATCTCAATATATATGACAGAAATGTATATTATATCAATGTGTATATATATGGAAACTAAATATTATACTCTTTGCCAATTCTGTCATTAAAAAACAGGATCAGACCCTAGCACGGCATTTGTGACTCAAAAGAAGGAAGTCATCCAGTTAAATATAAACTGCACGCTAAACAGAGATAATGGCACACACACACTACGTGGGTGTGCAGTGTGTACAGAACACAATCACCTGCTTAAAGACACGCTGCCCGTAAGAAGGGGACCACATTACTTTCCTCTGTCGAAGGCAGCTGCTTTAACGGCACAAGGGAGGTGTTGCTGGGGGACCAGCCCACTGCCGTGGATGGCTGGGGATGGTGCAGGTTTCTGTTCCTCAAGCTCCCGAGCATTAAGGACATTTCCAAGGCAGCATCTCCCACTCTTCTCCAAACGTCGCATAGCCCTGGAGAATTTCTTCCATCAGAAAAGGAGCAGTGAGGTGCTCTCTCTAATCCTTATGCCACCCGCTTAGCAGCAATTAGTTACTGAAAGGGGAACACCAAGTCCTACTGGGCATGAAGAAGGTGCTGGTGCTCCAGTATTGCCTCGGGAGAATGGCAGGGTGCTGCAGCTCACCCGCCTGCTTTCCAAATTGTCACAGCTACTGGCTGTACCAAGGTCAGAAATTCCTCTCTCATCCCAGGACAACTTCCGAGATAGCAAAGACTGTCCTTTTCCCCCAAGTCCAGATAAGAAGTCTGAACATCCCCAAAATTTCAAAGCAGGCAAACTTCAATGTTTTGTCTCAATACCTGTAGAAAACTTGATCTGGGTTATTTGTGATACATGAAACCCATTTTGAAATGAGTAGTGATTTGGGATCAAAATAAAGAAGGAAGGTTCCTGCTCTGAAAGTCCCAAGGGGAATGCTTCAACCCCCCAGAACTCAAGCTTCAAATGCTCCAAAATGGAAGTTCAGTGATGCCCATTCTTCTCCACAAAGCTTCAGTCGTGAGTAACATCAAAGGTAAGCCTTTCAACAGGTAAAAAGTTGGATAGACACTAATTCCCCTCCTTGGCTACTGCAGAAACACACAATGTATTAGGCTTAATTTGCAGTGGGGAAACTGACGTTATGATCGCTTTCCAACTGCGGACACAATGCAAGGCTGGGATAGGATACAAGATGAAAACCTCCACTACCTAAGCGCTGCAAAAATAGAGGAACACCTCTTAGATACAAACTGGACATAGCGCATCCTGCCTCAGAGCAGACTCGGGTGCAGCCAGACAACACGTTTGCTTTGGCAGGCTTAAACCGTGAAACCAGGTACGTTCCTCTTCCCAGGCTACCATGTATCACCCCTGTAGCTGTACCAGAATAACCACGCAAGGAATCGTGCTGCCAATTGCATCACTGAAACAAATCCAATGCCGTGCTTACAACTGACCAGGTGGCAAGCCACTGCAGCCAGGGCAGAGGAGAGGGATGGGACACTTTCCAGGCTGGATTCCCACCTGAGGAGAACCATCTCCCGAAAGGCACCTTCGGTGCCCTCAGCCCTTTTAGCCCATACCTCGCACTTCAGTTGGAAAGGATCCTCTGGCAGCTCAAAACAGAACCCAGCTGTTTGGAGGAGGAGGAGGGCAGCACTGCATTTGCCATCCACAGCTCCTCAGGGATCAAAAAGTTAAGGAGATGTCTTCTTGCCTAGCCGATAAAGGGCATCACGCCTCCCTCATTACATGAATCACTATTTTCTGATTAAAAAAAAGCTAATTGAAAAGTCTCCCACTAGCTCTAGTACAGTCTTCTCCAATAGTTACTCAGCATGGCTTCAAATTACCCTTTGCAAGAAAATTGCTTGCTTTAACTCCCTCAATTTGTCATAAAACCCAAGGGGATCTCCACTGATAATTAGACTTGCCAAATGAAAGCCTGAGACAGATTACCAGGGATCTACTGGAAGTGACACATCACCCATAATCTGCCAGGGATTCAGCCTTGGTATCGAGCAGAAAAAAAATTGTGCTTTGGGAAGCAGTATTAAATAAGTGTGTTTCTGTCTTCTTAAAATAAATAGAAGAATAAAATGAAGACAGATAAAATTAAGACAAAGCTTTGCTTAGCTGAAACGCCTGGCCGTGCCATTCAGCATACTCCAGTCATGGCCCTTCGACAACAGTCCTTGGAAGAAGGTGGGAAATGTCCCTTAGATAAGGAAACAAGTTAGACAGAGAGAGAAGTTGGTTTGTTATTAAAACAGCAGTGGGGAAATAAACAAATAAAAAATTATGAGCCCCAGCCTTCATGCAGAACAACAAACACCACCCTGCACTGATGCGGGGGACATCCAATGAGACAGACAGACAGATGGAAGGAAGGAAAAGCCTTCCCCGAACACCGCCATTTCACCAGGAGGAAGGGCACAGCTAAGTGGGGATTTTCAGGTGTGGACAAGGGGCAAATCAAAGTGGGTATAAATCAGTGCATTCTGCTACATCCCTGAACAGCAGGGAGAGGGTGGAGGCCAGCAGGTATCTCGTGGTGAGCAGTGGCAGCTCCAGCTGGAGGCAGTGCCACGCGGTGGAAGCAGACCCCGGTCACCCCTGCCCAGCAGCCCATGGGCACCCTGCCTGCAGCAGCAAGGGCTGCCCGGGCAACATGCTGGACCACAGACCATGATCTGGCCGCCCTTGTGGACCAGCGTGTCTGCAGGTCAGATGTTTCTCAAACAGGCACATTCCCAGCACCGGTGTGTGACTTATCACCACGCTGCTGTCCCAATTAAAAACTTCCTCCGTTACCATAACGAATACTGACTTGAAGCAAAGGAACCCTTTCCTTTAGTGGGAGAGCAGGGGAGGTGTTTCTGTGTACGAAGTAGAGGTGTTTGAAGAGGTTTTTTAGAGGAAATGCGCTGTAACAAATTTTGGAGGAATTGCTCACACAAAGAAAAGCTCAGCCTGCACTGAACACGCACTCGTTCAGGGAGGAAGGGGAGAATAAATCGTACGTGGCAGAGTCACAGGGCCCCCTGTGCCTTACACCAAGATGATTCTAGGCTTCTGAGAAAGGATTTGCTGCCCTCGGGTAACTGTGTCTGCAAATTAAGTGTTCAAGGTCAGGCTGGACAGGGCTTTGAGCAATCTGATCTAGTGAAAGATGTCCCTGCCCATGGTGGGGGGGTTAGACTATGATCTTTAAAGACCCTATTCTATGAGTCTATGAAATTTCAAATTATGCTACATCACTCATCGAGGCTTATGCAATGTAAAGAAAGTAATAAGAATACGTTTTCATTAATCCAGGAGTTTTTCTGCTGATTTGGAGGCCATTCTCAAGGGCCTGCCCCACGCAGACCTGCGAGTCAGACCTGTCAGCCCTGCGCTGTCATGTGGCCGTTGGATAGTGACTTGACATAGCAGAAGAATTAAGAAAAACTTCCCTTTTCTGAAGAAACCGAACTTAATTTCTCATGAAGCAAGCCAGCTACATTCAAAAATATATTACAGCCTTCTGAGGGCACTTGCATGACTATGGACCTAATACTAAAGCTTTCTGCAAATACGATTTATGCCATACCAAAGAGAAGCCTAGTGTGAGAGGAGCTAAAATGTTTGCTTTTAGACCCAGTATTCCTGCATTCCAGCCATAATTTAAGGGCTGGGGAGGGATCAGCTCCTTCCCATGTGTTCGTCCTTGCAGGCACAAACAAGGACTTCACACACCCCTCGGGTGCTGTGTGCAGCCATGTACTCTCCTGTAGCCGAGAGGATTCTGCGTGTCTGCAGTTTCAGGGGTGGCTCTTGACATCTGCCTAGCAGACAATTTCCAGTGGAAAGCTCTTCAGGAAGACCTTCCCCTGAGAGACGGTGCCCTGACGCACACTGGATTAAAAGCAATGACTGAATGCTACCATCCAATCAAACTAGTATTGCCCTTTCACCAGACTTACCCCACTGACCAGGGTCACTCCGTGCTGAAGGAGTCAACAGCACACGACTTAGGAGGGGCTGCTGATGCCCCGGCTGTCTGGGAACAGCACCAGGAGCGGAGCATCGTGCTGGAGGAAACCCTAACTGAGGCAGTCTGGGCAGCCCAAACCAAGGCAGAGGGGGATGCCAAGTGCCAACAGTGGTGTTGTCATCTTTATCAATATCAGTGTGGCCAGACTTCCAGCGTAACTGGGATACGGCGATGTCCCAACTTCCTGACGATTAGTGACCTACCCCCTGCCAGTCCATGACACATGCCTCACCAGGGACTGTTGTTCTGGGATGGGAATTGGGCTGGGCAGAGCAGCCGTGGAGCCTGGCTGCCAGGACCACAGGATGTGTCCACGTCAGTGTAGTCTAGACAGACATCCACAGCAAAACGGGAGCCAAGGATGGTGCAAAGAGGTGGAGCAGAGGAGGTAAAGCATGGGGCTATGTGAAGAAGAAAGAGAGGGGAGGTGATAAAAGCCACCTGCCACCCCACATATGAGGCAGGAGGTAACTCCCCCTCCAGGAGTGCAGCCAGCACACCCAGAGATGATGGACACCACACATCTCCTGGCCACTGAGGAGGCACCACTTCTTTGGCCGTCCCTCACCGTGGCAGGGCCGTGGGCGCACACTTCTCACCTGAGACCAAACCCTCCTGGCCACGACTGCCTGCCCGGGTTCTCCCAGCCCCGGCCGGCGCCACTACCTGTGCTGCCTTCAGGCTTGCAACAAGCAGCTCATGTTGCATCATCTTCCCACCTTCCTCCCCTTCCCAGGCAGCTGCCCTCCGCAATATTCCCAGCCATCACAAGCGGAGAGGGTGGCTAAAAACAGACTAGGATTTAGGAATAGAAGCAATGCAGAGTCTGGTCTTTTTTGCAAACACTACAAGCAGTTTCCATGGCAACTTCGCCCACACACATGCCGCTTGCTGTTAAAACTTCATGCTGCACAAGTCACTCGCTTTCATTTCAGCGTTTGACCCAATCCTGCCCGGCTCTGCAGCCTTTCAGTCCCGTACACTGCCTGAGCCAGTAAAATCCCCTATTCAACAGGACGGGAGCACCCAATCAATTAAAAAAAAAAAAAAAAAGGCATATGCAATGGGATTATGGGTCTGACTGTGGGGAGAAAACCTCAGTCTCGGAAGCGTTTTGCAAATAATCCCACAAGCCGTCAGTGAACAGACTGTGCAGCTCCTAAGTGCTAATGGATTTACAACAAAATGCCTCTGAAAACTGCATCCATTTTAGGCATTTAAGCCTAAAATAAGTGCAAAGCATGGTAAATGATACAAGCGTGATGTTATCCTGGTCTGAAAGTAGGGTAAGCAACGCTCCTGTTTTCCCAGAGATATCAGTGCCCCGTTTTGATATATTCTACCTAAATAATTCTTACCAGAAAGAAGTTACAACGCTGAAGCAGAATTACATTTCACAGCGAGGTAGGTGCAGCGTTTGTTTGCTTTGGGTAAATGCTCTTTTTTTAGCAACAGGCCTATCATTCAGCTCTCCCCTGCTCCTTGACAGAAAAGCTGTTGTCTAAGGGGAGTTTTGCCTCCATCTAACCCAAACATTCAAGGCTGCATGGCTGTTGATGGGGAAGGGCTGCGGAAAAGACTGCAAAAGTATAGCTTTTGGAGTAAGTAGCTATGCACTTTTTATTGGGAAAAAAATGACTAAGATGATCCAGTCTGCTAATACCTTTTAAAAACCTTATTATGTTTTTCCACATCTTTCTTGCATCAAAGGAAATCACTCTTAATTATATTTATGGGGCTGGGGGGGTAGGCAGGGAGGCCTAAATATGACAGTCTCTGAGAAGTGTTGCTTTATACATTTCAACATACTTCTCTGAGCACGTACTGTGCCATCTCTCCCCATGTCACTTACCTAGAACAAGAAACTTAGAAGTATAATAAGCTCTGCTGCTGCTAGGCTCTTTAAGCGACAGCAGGAAGGAAACAAACTACTGGCTGTAAATATTCTGCTTAGCTCCACTGTACTGGGACTTGGAAAAAAAATATTGGTGGTTTTAAAGCAAAATAATTGCAACAAATGATAATTAACATTTTCCCCAAAGGGTCTGAACAGCAGCATGAAAAGCAAAGAGCTGCTGTTGTGCTTTTGATGGTGCCCTGCACCATGCTGTTCTGCTCTCCAGGTTATTTCCTTCGAAGGAAAAAGCAGATTCAAAAGTACTCTAACATCTGTGATGGTTTATCTGGAGCAGCCAAACACAACAGTGTGGCTTCATCACTTACACAAGTTTCCTTGGGGGACATCCTTGTATTTCTTCACATGCCAGGGGTAGGATTCCTCTTGACTAGCTTTACCCAACTCCAAAGCAGACTTAGGGTATCATCTCACCCCCCTTCAGACTTAGGGTATCATCTCACCCCCCTTCTGTTACCAACATGCAAAGACAGGCACCTCCAGGTAAAAATTTATCACTTTGGAGGAGAGATGGGAGGAACAACCCTCCAGAGACGCCTGCCTTCCCCAGTTCCTGCAGGGCTCTAGCAGACATCTATGAAAACTTTACCACACTGCTCCTCAAAACAGAAAATGGACTGAACCGAGAGCCAGCAGAAGCAAAAACACCCCAATGAATTTTGATCTGTCTTTCTGTGGACAATTAATAGAAGGATGTGAAAGTCTAAATGCTCTTTGGGGCTTCAGCAACTCAGAAGTCCACTTCCCTCACAAGAACAATGACTCCTCCTTGCACTTGCATTCCTCAAAAATAAGAACGTTTTCTGGATAAAGCTTTGGATTTCAGGACTGCCCAAGCACTGATCCTAGCACCTTCAGAGCAGAGCATAAACATTTTGCTTCTGCTCTTCTCCAGTGCTTAACTGTTATGCTTTTCACTCTATTGCTTGTGTTGGTACCTTTCCTGAACTGAAAAGATGCTAGAGGCCAAATTCCCACTCTAATATCACAGAAGTTCTCATTTCTAAAATCCCAACAAACCCCTATTGTTTTTCTCCTCCAAGATGTGGCACCTCCATCCTAGTCCATCATTCAGCTGCTGACTTCTGGGTGTTGCCCTCTCTTCTCGTTCAGGGTGCCAGAACACTTTGCTCCTTTCTTCCAGCAGATTGCACAGGTCCCACCTAATGCACCTGTGGTCAGCATGGATGGATATACAATGGTATGGCACCTTTGCACTTCAAAATTTTATCAGCCAAGTTCAGGTAGGGATTAGAAGAGACTTTTAAGTACCTGTTTTGATCACTTCCTTTCTATACAGGATACACATGCCATTATTCAGTGGGTTGCTAAAGCAGCGGTGGACAAGTCAGTCAGGTGCTCAACTACATGACATTTTTTTCTACAGTGACAATTAGATTATACATTCAGTGTCAATATCTCATAATAGCTACATGATTCCTATTGCACATAACTTGCAAGAAAACTTCTGTTGCTGCTCTAGGTAAAGCAAAAAAAAGGAGGGGTTGATTTTGCTGTATTTTTCTCAATGGCCTGCTGTTGGCTTTCAGAAGCTGTGAGCATACAAACCAGCCTGATGCACAGACTGTCACTGCAAAATGAGACAAAGAATAAAATCTTCACAACACATATGTTACAGGTCACCCAGTCTTGTGAACTATTTGGAAGGAAAAAAACAAATAGCGCAGCATACAGTGGTATCCTTTGGGAATTATCTCACATGGGTCAAAGAGCTGTCAGGCAGTATATAACCCCGAGTGGAGTTTAATCAGCAACCTAAGGATGAAAGGCTATATTCTGATTACCTGAGCCAACTAATCCCCTCTGGAGTATTTTCTAAAGATACATCACATTATTTACCTTGCTAGCCGCTTCATAAAAGAGAGTCACTTCAACAAAATAACCTAGTTCTACAAACTCAACAATGCAGTTTTTTCCAACTAGTTTATTTAAGAATCTTTCACTCGATGAAGGTAAGCTCTTCTTCGGCTTAAGGAAACAGTTCATTTATCAAATCACAGTAATTTCTTGCAGTCAGTTTGCTCCTGCCACATACACATCCAAATAAACCTCCCACATCAGCATTCCCAAATGAAACTACTACTAGCATTACCAGTGGTCTGATTTTGTTATGCTTTATAGCTTTTATTTCCCCCCCCCCCTCCTTTCTGATTTTGCAGAAATGGTTTTGCTTACTGACTCCAGATTTCACAGGAGGGCCTTCTGTTCCCCTGCTATCCCCAGAGTTAACACCACCTCCCAACCCCTCTGCAGAGGCAGCATGGGGAAGCAGATCTCTTGGAAGCAAGTTCTCCCAAGCCCTGATCTCAGCGTGCTTTACTCATAAAATTAAAAGGTGATTTTGCATGGTATTTATTTTATAGCAATGGAAAGTGGCGCTAAACCACACCCCACAAATACCCCACAGCCAAAGCAAACTCACCTATGCTTTACTCAAAACACCAAAGCGACGTCGTCCACTGCAGACACACAGAGCAGCACCGTATCAATGTAGGCACTGGTTTTCTTATGGCTCCAAGTGCACCAGCTGCACAGGTAAATGTCCCCAAATGCTTGACACCACCACTGCTTTCTACCTCCCAGACATCATCATCCTCTCTGCTCTGTGCACTGAGCTATCTGTCCATCCCAGATCACTCAAACACTGCTAACTCAAGTTAGCATGTATTTTCTAGAGACACAGCATGCTATTTACCTTGGTAGCTGAAACTTCAACGACGTAACCTAGCTGCTAACTTGAGTTAGCAAAGACCTACCACTGAAGCAGGCTGTGCTACCCAGCCTCATTTGAGCTGAAACAAGTCAGAGGAGAGCTCTCTCAAGGATATCAGCGAGAAAACTGGAGCAGCAATTGCCTCTGCTGCTGGGATGCCAGCGAGCAGCCGCCAGCGGCAAACTTCTCAGCAGGCACAACTGCAGCCAGAGATGATGTGCGTCTACCCTACAACTCACTTCTTCTCACTTATATTAAAATACCTGGCAATGTAAGACAGTCAGGCTCATACACAGCCAGGAATAATATGGGTCACAGCACACACGGCTATTTATTTTGAGAACACCTTCTCATTTGACAGAATGGGTTCCAGGAATAAATAAACAATCTGGTACGGGGGATTTTAACCGTTTGCCTGAATCAGTACCAGGGACAAACCCTAGTTAAATAAAAAGCTTATTGTTAAATTTAGGGTTTTTTTTAGAACTCTGGAGTGGCTTACAATAAACTTTCAGAAGTGGATGACTGTCAAATAGCCACAAAATTTCAAGAAAAGCATAGGTCACTCAGTAAATAAGGACAGTAATTAATTGCAAGTCCTCAAAAACAGGATACTAAGTAAAATCCTCATCCTTGTAATTTAAAAATTAAATAGGCGAATAAGAGCTACAAGGAAAGATACAAACAAATGACAAGGATGTGGAAAGTAATGAGGCAAGAGTGAATTGCGAAATCTGTACAGCTCAGAAAAGACAGCTTGGATATTTGTTTGGAAGTCTGGTGAAAGGGAACCCAAGAGTTAGTCCTCATCTCAGAAAATATGAAGCTAAATACTACCATTAAGTAGATGGTAATAAATTTAGTATTTTAGTAAATATAGTAATTGCATGGATTTCTCAAAAAAGGGGTCAAAACATGGCATGGTAGGCACTGAGGAACAGCTTAGATTAACGGGAAAATTTAGTGAGGGATCCTGCTCAGCAAAGAAGCTAGTAGCACATTTTTTCCTATAGCAGTTACTGCAACTCCTGAACACACAAAAACTGCAGCTCTGTGAAATAAAGTTTTCTGAACTGTTTTTCACTTGAGTAAAAAAAACCCAGAAACTCAAAAATGTACCTGGAACCAAAAATCTCACAGTATTTTCTTTTGGAAACTGTGAAATAAGTCACTTTTGTACCAGATACCATTCACCAGATTTACCAGTGAATAAGTCACTTCTGTACCAGATACCATGCACCTTGGTGGTCTCCAGTAGAGTCAGGGACCTTGGCAAGGGCAGCAGCTGCTGACCCACTGTTGAGGGAAGGTGGCTCCAGCCAGTGCTGCCAGGGCGAGCGGGGTCCCAAGGCTTCTACCAACCACAGCGAGAAGGTGGGAGCCCCAGCTCCTGATCCCTGACACCCCCAAACTGTCCACGAACCACAGGCAGTTGTCAGGAATGCTGCAACCGGTGAGCCTACTGCAGGGCAGGTGACAGCCCCCATGTTTGGTTTGACCAACAGATTCAGCTATGCCTTTCTCTTTCCTTTCTTTTTTTTTTTGTAGGGGACACTGCAATAACAGCACTAAGGAAGGAATCCTCAAATACCAGAACAAATGTAGTGCAAACAGCCACGACTCTTCCCAAAGTCACTGAGGACTTTTATAGTGCAGGCTTTTACACCCGAGCTAATCCCCCAATGACTCCTTTTATAGTCAGTGGAAAGCAGCTTTCAGGTCACAACTCATCTGCTTTAGCTTACTGGGCTGAGATGAATCACACCCCAGGAACGTCCAGCCCTCCCCTGGCTGACCGTAACAGGAGCTGAGGCTGACTACCTTGGCCATAGATAACTACATTTGGCTAGATGAATGCTACCTTCAACACCATTCAGCACATGACAGATTTGCAAGGATTTTGGCCCTAGGATAACAAAGGATGAGGATATAGCAGGTAATGGAAAAAACTCTATGATACTGCCAAACACACGTAGACAGCAGAGAAGATCCACGCTGGGTTACTAACTCTGGGTCAGTATTGACTGGAGTTGACCCCAGCCAACTCTGCCCAGAACTGCTGAACTAGTTCTCCACACCGCCCAGTCTCCTGGTTCTGCTGGTCAATGCCACTAATTTCTACACATACTTGGTTAGGTCAGTGCAACTTCTTAGCTCGTCCTTCAGGAGAGGCAAAGGGGCTCTGCCACATCCCCATCTGCCCTTTGGCACCACGGTGGCTCAGCCAATAAACCTCGCCAGGATCAGACCAGCATCCACCGGGCACATCTGATGCCAAAGTAAATCACCCTCTCTTCCTCCTGCCCCACGCTGTGTGCAGTTGAGCTTTTGGCATTGCAGATACAGGCCAAGAGAAGAGAATTAAAGTTACTGCTTTGTTTTCTACTCACTGAAAGCTGGGATACAACTGGAAGTGACGTTTCTGAAAGGCCACTGAAGTCTCATTAACCTGCCGTAGTGGATCAAGGTCGATTAAATTGATAGATCAAGGGTGAACAAAAGGTAGTAGAAGCAGTAATTGCAACAAGATCCCTGTCCTCCTTCACCCGAATCATATTTCTTCCTGCCTTCTTTCCCATCTGAGACTAAACAACGCCCACCACACCTTTTTGCCCTCCCTCTTGTACAGACCAGACCATCAACTGCACTCAAGACCAGCTAGATTGGCACACAACAACCCTCACTCATGTTGTCACAAAACCCTGTCCTGGTTTCAGCTGGGATAGAGTTAATTTTCTTCCTAGTAGCTGGTATAGTGCTGTGCTTTGGATTTAGGATGAGAATAATGTTGATAGCCAAAACTAAAGCATAATTGTGTTAAGTAGTGTTTATACTAGTCAAGGACTTTTCAGCTTCCCATGCTCTGCCCAGTGCACAAGAAGCTGGGAGGGGGCACAGCCAGGACGGCTGACCCAGACTGGCCTCAGGGCTATTCCATACCGTATGACATCATGCCCAGTATATAAACTGGGAGGAGTTGGCCGGGGGCAGCGATCGCTGCTCAGGGACGGGCTGGGCATCAGTTAGCAGGTGGTGAGCAATTGCATTGTGCATTGCTTGTTTTGTACATTCTTTTATCATTATTTTCTCTTCCTCTGCTGTCCTATTAAACTGTCTTTATCTCAACCCATGGGTTTTACTTCCCCCCCCCAATTCTCTCCCCCATCCTACAGGGGGGCGGGGGGGAACGAGCGGCTGTGTGGTGCCTACTTGCCAACTGGGGTTAAACCACAACACACCTGAAGCAGAGACACAGAGCTCAGGCACAACACCACATGTGGATGAACCCTACCTGAAATCTGGCAGTAGACTACATAGGAAAAAGAAAAAAAAAAAAAAAAGAAAAAAAAGAAAAAAAAAAGAAGAGGGAGTGTCAAATGTTTCAACAAAAACACAACTCGGAGGTGGTTACTCTGATAACTGGTTAGATTAGAGAAAGAGTTACTGGTTCCTTCTTTTGTCTAAGCTAATTCCTTCTGTATAGCAAATCCTTCTCTCTCTCCACGTGGAGTCAAGAGCATATTGCACACGTCTCACCCACACTCACAACTGAACTGCTTGAATTAGAAGCCTAGCTGGCCTCAGGTTTCCGTTACAGCCCACCCAAAACAAAGAGTGCCTTCTGAAAACATCTCCTCACTGATAAGCACAAGCCTATGAGCAGTAAGGCTCAAAATTTTACACATCCCAGCAAACCGGCATAAATTGGTGACTAAACACTCAGTCGTTCTCCTGCTCAGCAAATGGGTTTATTTTAAACTATCTAAAGCACGCATGCTGTGAAGCACAGTCAAGGTCTGTCCCCTTCAGACCACTCAAAATAGAAGATGCTCAAAACACTTGAAAGTGAAATAACTTTTGAAGGCTGTGGCAATCAACGAGCTTGCTCCTTCTTTGTGCCAGGGTTGGCATTTGCAGCTATGCAGCTGTGGAAAAAAAAAAATGAAACCACTCTTTTGCATTATATGAAAGTTCTGTCTAAAAGGTATTTTGGCTGACTGCTGAAGGCGACAGAAGTCCACAGAGTACCTGATCAGAACGGTAAGTTTCTGCCTCTTCTCTCCAAGTGTTCACTGTATTTGCCTCAGTGACACTCGTCTGTCTCTGCTGTCTCCAAGTCAGAGGCCATGTCGTCCCCACTTGCCCCCACGGCTTAGCAGAGCCCACAGAAGTAGGCAGAGGGAGGCAGGGTGCCCACTGGTTCGCCTGATGTCAGACATCATCATGAGGTTGTTGCTCAAGTGCCAAGTTAATGGTTGTAAATGACCACACGTGCCACTCGCAGGTGGCAAAACCACTCAGCTAAGAGACAGTTAACTCTGAAGCTGCAGCACCGTGATCACCTCAGCTCTTCTGCCCCGATGTGACGCCTGTGAACCCTTTAGAGCTGCAACCGCCCTTTTGTCCCAAGCCTGTACAGCACCTACAACAATGATGACACCCTGGTCCAAAACTAAGGCTTCTAGCAGCCGACAACACATCTAACCAGCATTTCTGTATGTACTCCCAATCTTTCTGTCCAGCCTTAGCTATACATAAAATCCCTCTTGAGTTTTTTTAGGGTTGTTCCCCCCCCCCCTTTCTGCTCTGTCTGCCACGAACTTTCACACATACATATGCAAAAAAGAAGAAATCCATCTGTTAGGCCAGCTGCCTGTAAAACGCTGACAAACAAAATGGAAACAAGCCCCCGTCCTCATCACAGGAACAGGTTCAGGAACAGAGAAACTCGCAGGGTATGGGGCTGACTCGAGCGCTGCAAACGATACCCGCATTTTCCGATAAATTCTCAGCCTCTTTTTCAGTTTCAAAGAGAAAGCAAAGCACAGCACGGCAGTCACTCAGGAGCTATCTTGGACATGGAAAGACGACCAGGGAAACGGCCCAGGTTTTCTCCTTGATACCTGGGCCTTCACCTCCCAGCAAAGCATGCTCTCTATGGCGCTGCTCGTGTTGCAAAGCAAAGATAAGCAAGAAAACGGGTAGCTGGGAAACATGCATGCACTTATATGAGTTTCCCAGCTCTGCCCTGGCTTGCTGCTTGCTCTGGAAGAGGGAAAGCGCGGCTGGAGGCGGCAAAGCCCACCTCCGCTGGCGCAGGGCACAGGCTCCGGGAGCCGATGACGGCAGGTCCCGTCCCCGCACCGAGCAAAGGCCCTTCCCGCCCGGGGGGAGGCTCCAGCATTTCGGGGGATCCCTCCCTCAGCAGAGAGGGTCACCGCCAGCGCGGGGAGAGAGAGAGGGGCAGGGGGAGGTGAGGGATCGCCCCCCGTAACGCCGCGGGAGGGACCCGCGGGGACCGCGAGCGCAGGGAAGTCACAGAGAGAAAATGGAGGGGTGGCTGTTTTGGCGGGAGGGGAGACGGTCCCGCCCCGGGAACCCTCCGCGCCGCACGGGTTGCATCATGCAAAATGGATGCTGCCACCGACGACCCCGCCCGCTCCGCTCCGCCCGCCGCAGGGCAGCCGCGCACTCACCCGCGCCCCGCCGAGGGGCGGCCCGGCGCCGGCGGGCTCAGGCGGGAAGGACGCCCGCGCTCCCAGCTCCGCCTCGCACCTCCCGCGCGGCCCCCCACTTCCGCCCCCCCCAATGAATGGGGCGGTGGCTGGCACATGAGGCGTTTCCGGCGGGCCGGGCCGGGCCGGGCTGGCAGGCCGGTAAGGTGAGGTCGCGGCGGCCCGGGGAAGGCCGGCAGCCCCGGGGGAAAGCGCATCACCAGGCGGAGCCTGGGAGGAGAGCTCGGGAACATCCAGGTGTCGGCAGGTAACTGGAGCAGCCCGTGGTTGGGCACGGCCACGCATGGGCGAGGGACAGGGAGGAGGTCACCTCCGCGGAGCAAGAAAGGGCTTGTTCCTCAAAGGCAGGCTGCAGGCAAACAGGTCATACCATTGGTTCGGCTTAGACTGAAAACCTACTTATTTTTTTTCCCCCCTCGGACTCTATGGGAATGAGAACTGAGGGGCTGGGTTGGACTGAACCATCCACTACACGGGATACATAGAACCATAGAATTGTTAAGGTTGGAAAAGACCCTTAAGATCGTCGAGTCCAACCGTTAACCCAGCACTGCCAAGTCCACCACCAAACCACGTCCTCGAGCACCACGTCTACCCATCTTTTAAATACCTCCAGGCATGGGGACTCAACCGCTTCCCTGGGCAGCCTGGTCCGGTGCCTGACTACCCTCTTGGTGAAGAAGTTTTTCCTAATATCCAACCTAAACTTCCCCTGGCGCAGCTTGAGGCTGTTCCCTCTTGTCCTATCGCTTGTTACTAGGAGAAGAGACCGACAAGAGTCTTAAACAAGACACGTTTAAGACTCAGCTGGACATGGTGCTGGGCCATCTCGTCTAGACTGTGCTCTTGCCTAGAAAGGTTGGACCAGATGATCCTTGAGGTCTGTTGCAACCTGGTATTCTGTGATTCTGTCATTCATGATTGTATGTGTTCTCTGCTAGCCTGGACCTTCTTGCTGTGATCATCCAGGTGAGTAAAGGACAGGCTGAAGACCTGGCACAGACTGGTCATGTCTCACTGTCAGGCTGTATGTAGGCATCCTAGCTACTTAGAGAGGAAGTCCTGTCTGCTGATGGGGTTGCAAAGGTAACACCTGAACAAAACTGAGGAGGAGCTGAACCTGTGTGCTCAGAGCTTGGTGGCGGGAGGTGCCAGGTGCACTCTCTCTGGGTTACGTGAACTCTGTGCAGCATAAAAGGAATGGACTGGAAGGAACGGAGGAAGGGAAAGATCATTCATTCTGCAGTTCAGGTTCCTTGGAGAAGATGTGGCACCATCAAGAGCTGAGCAAGTGCAATTGTCCACATCCAAGGTAGTTCCCCCAAGCAGACTTCGTAGCCAATAGACAAGGAGAAGCTGAATATCACCCTGGGAGTCCCTAGTTTACTCCCTAACACTAGAGTGAGCCTGCAGCAGTGAACTTAGATGCTAATACCTGTATTACAGACATCCACAATTAATTAAAATGACTCCCATTCCAGAACTCCATTCTAGAGTTCACTGATGGAGCTCAGCCTTTTTCTGGCATTAGCTCTAAGGCTGAGATTTCTGACAGAAGGCCACCATGAAATAAAACAAGCTACGTGAATGAAATGCCACTACTGATTGCTCCAGAACCACCTGGTATTGTTTAATTGAGAGGTGATATTATCATCGCCTTAAGTATTTTGGTTGTGTACAATTTAGGTTCATCCAGTCTATGCTGGGGAGCAGATTAAAAACCCTGAGGGCCATCTGGATACAGTTGCAGTCATAGATATCAGAGATCCATCTCCCCTAACCTTAGGCATCTAAGGTACAGATATCTCCACATGAGCACATCATAATAGCTTCTCTTATAACCAATGCACAAAAGCAGGCATTTGTGGAGCACAACTCATAAATCTTAAGAACAGCTGCCCAGACCACACCAATAGTCCATCTAGACCAATGTGTTGTTCCTGAGAACAGTCCAAGCAGATCTGTGGGGAAACAATGATAAAGCAAACACAGGGAGACACTTCCTTAGAACACTCTCTTGATCTCCAGCAATTTGCAACTGAGACAGAAATGGTATCCTTGTATGTAGTAGCCATTATGTCCTTCATTTTCCATTAAATACTCCAGATTCCCCTGATGTCATGCAAAATGGTAGCATTTACAGCATCCTGTGACACGGAATTCCACTGCTTCACTACATGTAGCTTCAAATACACCACTTTGTTTCTTTTGAACCTGCTACTTGCTAGCTTTCTTTTTCTTGCACTGGAGAAGACCGTGAACAATCGATCCCTACTTCTGTCTCTGTGTTTTGCAGGCTTTTATGTGTCTTTATCAAATACATATTTAATCAGATCTCCCTTTCTAGACTGGGAAGTCTCAGCCAGCTTAGTCATCCTTTCCATGGAAGCCATTTCATGCTTTTGGTTATCCTCAGTGCCCTCCCTGAACTTTTTCTTGCCTCATTCTGAGGAAGATGAGTGCCTAAAGTGCACCAGATGAATCATAATCTAGAAAGACCTGGCCACATCCCAGCCATTTACTGGGAATGGTCCCTGGCCCATACCATCGTCCAAACCATGCCTATGTATATATTGTTCAAGACAGTGCTAGTTGCCCCAGGCCAAAACTGTGCCAGGGACCACACAAACAGTGTGACATTGACTCCGTCTACACTTGTAAGTTAAGCAAAGCTAAGAAATATTCATGAAACTTAATCATCCTTTTGCTGAATTTTTTAAAAAGCCCACGGCCCATGCCAGCTAACAGTGTCACAAATAGTGCTAGGACACAAGAGCTGTTAGCACAAACCTGTGACCGTTCCCTGTTTACGTCTAACCACCCTGTTTTGGAGGGTAAGAGGATTTAATTGTGTGGACATTAACCATTCTGTTCCATAAGGATTTTCTGTCTTGGGCAAATTTAGTTGTCTAAAATAAGAGCAGACAATACAGCCACTCGTGGAACAGTGCTTACGGACATGCCCTGGTCCTTTTTAACTAAAGAGCACAGATGTGGCCTAGATGTGCAAAATGAAGTGTGAGATGAATACGTTCTTGTCTACCCCAAGAGCACGGTAGAAGAGGCAATGGGGTGGGCAGACCTAGTGTGACTAAGCAGTTGGACATTACCTGCAGAATTTATCCAGCCAAATGTGAAGCCGTAAGAGACTGTGTACCAGAGAAAATGGAAAGACTGTGGAGGTGGATGGGATTTTCAAAAGCTTTGGCTTCACAAAAGCCAGGCACCACCTCAGTCTGGGCTCTCTCAGCATCATGTGGGTGGGAAACCCCCATGGCTACAGCAGCAGCTGAATAGCTTCCCCTCCATGAGCCCACACAAACCAGTCAACTGCATGGCGCCAGAGCAAGGACCTAGGCCCTGCTCTCCAGCAGAAGGCACCGCAACCTCCAAAGTTGCGTACAGTGTGTGCCCCAGAGGTAAAACATCAGAGCAAGAGGGGAGGGTCTGGAAGCTGCACCCATTTCCCATCCTCAGGGGCTGAACCACAGCTGTCCTGCTTTTCAAGAGCAGTGTGCCAGGCTGGATTCTTCTTTTCCCAAATTAGAGCTAAGTATGCCAGCAGCAAGCATGGGAACAAAGAGACTGCCTTTGAAAGAGCCAAAATGCTGGGGGTATCTTTACTCTGGGGGAGATGGTCCCTCCCAATTCCCACAGCATTCGACTCTTACTGGGAGCTGGCAGATGCTCTCTCATAAATGCCTCTCTTGATATGCTCTGGCAGCAGTCCTGCTAGGTGCCGCTCAGTTGGCATAAGCTGAGTATTTGCCACCTATGGCAGAAGCCTCTGTCCTGAAGGCTCCACAATGTCGGTTGCAGAGAAGCTGCATTGCAGCCCACCAAGACAGTCAGTCTATGGCTGGAGGGTAGAATTCCACCCTTGGACCTCCCAGTCCCATCTGTTTGAGGGGTGATGCTCAACCTAGACATTTTAGTCACCCTTGTGTTTGTAATTAACAGCAGGTTCAGTAATGTATCCTAGTCACAGGTAAGAAGAGTCTCTAAAGCAGTTTTAAAATGCACCTTATTGCAACATACAGAATAAATCCAGTGAACCCTGATCATCTGTTTATCTGTCTCTTTTCCTCCTCTTGCTTGGCTGTGGGAGTTACTTGCTCCTTTCCAAGTTATTCAGCCTTACCGCTGGCAAATAAAATTATTGAAGGATAATTACAAACACATATTTCCATTTCAGTGGGAGGATCTTCTTTCCTGCTTTGGCCAGTGTGATACTGTCATGTTTCACCCTTTCTAATTTATTCAATTGCTTTTTTCTCTGCTTGTGCATTGATGAATTCAGTACTAGTTCAGGGACCCAGGAATCAAAGGAGATGCATCAGACAGAGCTGATGCAACAACAGCTGGGCCAAGAGGTCACCTTTGAATCAGATGGTGGATTTTAAAGTCCTTGTGGCCAAATTCTATTCCTGCAATGCTGAAAACAAGGAAAGATGTCACTGCCAAGAATGGAGTTGCTCCAGACTTACGACAAGGAGAAATGGCAAGGAGAAGTGTGCTCTATGTGTTTTCATCATTTTTTTATAAATCTAAAGAGATGCCTTGGAATGCGCGTGGCCAAAGCTGTGGGAGGTGGTGGTGTAATGTAAGGCTTTTTGTACTCATTTACAGATTATTTTGATCTGAAGCCACCACCCTCAATCCCACCCTTTTCTCTGTAATCTTTTCTTAAAATAACTGGAGTTAGCATCCTGTTACGGCTTTGGGTTAGTCCCATTCTTAACAAAGTTGTTCTTTCACCTGCTAATATGCTTGGGCTAGTTTCCTCATTCATCTTGTCCCTCTTTTTTTTCTTTTTCCCATTAGGATTTAATGGGTGTAGCTGACTTCCTTCAGAATCTTGTGTTTATTTGTGGGGAAGCAGGCCGTGATTTTATTGGAAATTATTAGTATAATTCATGTGGTTTGTGCTCTCTGAAAGCACCAGAGATGAAAAAGACTTTTGTACTTTCTGCTCTTGAAAGATCATTGTTTCTGGCAAAGTCGTTGAGCTTTTTCCAAGCTGTGAAATGATATCACTCACAGGCGAAGCACAAAAAAGGCTACATCCAGGCAATGAATTACAGGTGAGAGATGGTAAATATTTTTTTGTTTCCATGTATCTCAAGACCCAAATAAATTTAAGGCCAGAATTATGCATAGGAAGAATTTTAAGTTGGCCAAAACTGTGTTTTAGGATGAACTAAATTATTTAAACCACAGAAAGTCATTCCAGCTCCAGTTTATCTCCTCATCTACAGTGGTACCCTGACAAATTTCAACTGAATTTGGAGAAGAAACAGTTTAATTCCCCTGCTGTCAGCTCACAGGCTACATCCAAGTCCTGCAGATTCTTTTCTGTCCACGTTTCAGTGAAGTGGTTTTCCCCCTTCCTCACCACAGGTAAAACTCTCAGCTGGGAAACTGGAAGCAGGAGGAAAGGGTGCTTTGTGGTTTATAGTATGCACCAGTGTTTACTCTGTGTATGTATGATTTACAGTATGCATCAGTGTTTACTTTGTGCGTGTGTGTAAAGTTGTTGACTGGGTGTGTTTTGCATTCCTGGACCAAATGATGTTGGTGATTGAAGCATTTTTTCTTGTAACTGGGAGGGATTGAAGCCAGTGACAATTGTGATTTCTTACACTTTTAGTTTCCCGTCTTGTTTTATTGTTGTAACACCCTTTTCTTGTGCCTTGACAAACTCTGGCATGCCCTGCTCACACCCAACCAAAATGCTACAAAAATATACCCCTTCCTAGCCCGGTGTATTGACCTCATGATCCTCTCTTCGCAGCCCTTCACGATCTGTCTTTGTAACTTGCACCAAACAGCATCTGCTGGTTGTACTGCACAAGGCTTTGCAGGTCTTCATATCCCCTTTAGTATTTACGGATTGATTTCCACCTCTGATCTACCATGATGCCACACAACTGTGGCTAAGTCTCTTGGTGCTATAGCAATAAAAATAACAAGCACTGTTCCAGCTAGTAAGTCCCTTTTTTCGTAGGATGAAGTCAAATCAATAGAACTGAAGGATCCCAATCAAATCAAAAGAACTGTCATCAGAAACTCCAAACTGTTCACTTTCTGATAGCTCGCAACTTTGATCTAAGCAAGTTTTATCAACCCAATCTATTTTTTTGGTGCTAAATTCATTAAAACAAATACCAAAATAAAACTGATCCCAAGATGGATCCTGAAGGAATGCCATTAGTAACTTTCCTCCAGGTCAGTAGTCCTCTTTCAACACAGTCAATGCCATCTCCCTTCTCATTAGTTCCTTACCGCCTCTCACCTTCCTTGCCATTTAGTTCATGTACTAACGCTTTCTTCAGTTCAGTCAGTTTCCAAGAAGCACTGTATCATTTACTTTACTTCAGTCCAACTAGATTAGATATGCTGCATTTCTCTTGTCTAGAAAGTTATTTGCTTTAGTCAACTAGACCAAATTGTCTTTTGCGAACTTGCTTGCCTTTGTGTTCCATTTTTCATTTAATTTCATACCTCTGTACACCTTTACTTCAAAATGTGCCTTAACATCTTGTGTACTGCTAAAATCAGAGTCCCATGGCTGCTACTCATCCACTCATGTGGTAACACCCCTAATTTAAAAAAAAATTGTAACAAAAATCTTTACTTCCAGATTTTCAATCATGTGCTCACATCTTTTCACAGTTCTGGGATGGAGATGATCCGCTTTTCAGCTAGCGTACATTAAAATCCATGGTCTCTTTTCTAAAACAGTTTCATCATCAATTGCGCACATCCCTGCTCCCACCAGCATTGCTGATTTGCCCTTGTCATTGCTGGAACTGCTGTCCAGTTAGGACAAAATCTAAAGAAGGACTTGGCACCCTAACATGCAACTTCAGTTGAGTAAAGGCTTCTGCATTCAGAGCAGTGGTCCTAATCCTCTTCCAAACTTATGGAGGCTGATTAACTCAGATGCCATCTGATCAAATGACCCCCACCTTCCCGCTAGTACCGAGCACCCACTTACACCAGGAGCACTTGGAGAACTAACACAAAGTGTGAGTGCTGAGTTCACATGGCACTGGCAGGGCTTCTTAAAGCAGCAACTGAACCCCAAGAATCCCTCTGCCAATGTGGCTGCCCTTGTCACAGAGAAAGTGCCATGTTGCCTCTCTCTTGCTGTCCTTGTTCACACAGGAATCTTGCACTCCTCTGAACCTAGGGGCTCTGCTTAAATGGGTGGATATAAAGTGCCGTGCATCCTGCTGCTAGAGAACTTTCCCAGCAAGTCAGACGAGCACATTAAGTTGAGAAGGGTCTAAGTTAGGTTATATGCAAGAAACCTCGAATATACTATGCAGGAGATTCCTATCAATTTAAGAAAAAAAACAGTTATCTGGTCATTAATGGCCCCTGACTGTACATGACTGAGGTCATCCAAGATATCTTGGATATTTTTAATAGGGCCTGTAGAGACAGGACAAAGGATAATGGTTTTAAACTAAAAGAGGGTAGATTTAGACTAGATATAAGGAAGAGATTTTTTACGATGAGGGTGGTGAAATGCCAGAACGGGTTGCCCAGAGAGGTGGTAGGTGTCCCATACCTGGAAACATTCAAGGTCAGGTTGCACATGGCTCTGAGCATTGAAGATGTCCCTGCTTATTGCAGTGGGGTTGGACTAGATGACTTTTAAAGGTCCCTTCCAACCCAAACCATTCCATGATTCCATGATTCTATCTCAGTAACATCTCAGTCATTTAGATCATCCCGGTCTCAGAGGCTAGACTTACGTTACTAAATAAGATGGGTTGTGTCCTGTTCTCTCTCCTTGAGGGCAAGCCGCACAGCACAGCTTGCATCCACACAGCAAAACCCTCTTCTCCAAAACGAGTCCAAGGCAAGGTGGCCACCTCCAAACTGCTCACTGGTAAGAGCAATCCCATGCTGTCCCATGAACTGTGCCCAGGCATTGCCTGGGAAAGGGCTCTTTTGCACAGACCATACCTGTAGCAGGAACTATTAAACAGCATGGGCAATCATGGACTGGTACTCCATCCTGGACCTTCACCATGTTTTATTTATTAACATAGGTGTAGCCAGAGAGGCTGAAGCTTTGTTACAGACCTAGAACCAGACAAGACAGAGTTTTGGGCAGGTGTCTGGCATTTCCTCATGAGCAGCTCAGACACCACACTGGGAATGTAACTTTCTCTCATTTACTATACAAAGGAATACGACATCTTCTTCAGCATTGTGAATTTTGTTCCCAGAGCCAAATTAACTCCCTGGCGTTACAGCCCTGCACACCCTCTTGGGTTTGGCCCTTGATCTAAGTGTGATCCAAATACTGTGTTTGATCTCAGCCTCCTACTCGGTACACAGCAGCCCTACTTCCTCCTTTTTAAATTTTGTTTCTATTTATACAGTTACCAAACCTTTCAGCGCTTATCTTCACAGATCTTTGCAAGGTCTAACTCAGCTTGACATTTGCACTTGGTGCTGAATTCCTACATTTTCTGACCTTCAAAACACGGCTGCCTAGACAAACTGACCTCTTTATCCGTTCCCATAGACTGTTTACACCTAGCATCCTTCCTTGGGCAGTCATTCATCCAGGTAACTGAAGAACTTCCTCATTCATTTTTCCCTTGTTTAGCATGCAATTTCCAGAAAGATTTTTGCCTCTGATGTAAACTCTTGTGCTCCTTCATATGCAACCCCTGAGCTTGTCAAACTGGTTAACTCCACTCACTGCTTTTCTTAAATTTCTTTAAATTTTCCCTGTGGGGAAAAAAAAAAAACAGAAAGGGTTCTTTATCCTTTTTCCCATTCCATTTAAATGCTATCAACACTCTGATCCAAAATTATTTACTGTAACTAGTTCATGTATAATGTGTTCACTGCTAAAAACTACATCCAAAATACATCCCCTTTTGTTTGTGGGGATAACCAAGTGTAATATCACATCCCTTTGTTCTTGAATTTGCAGCTGGAACATTAAAATCTTGCATATTGACAATTCACAGTAATATTTATTCTTGATATTAAAGAGACATTAACGGTCTAGGGTTTTATAAAAGAGGCCTCTAACACCATCTCGTTTTTCCCCTTCACCATCCTTTCCCAGAGGATTTTGACTCAACTCATTCTGTTTTCTTCCTGCTTTGTCTCGGTTTTCTTTATTATCTGTCACTGTATCATCATTCAGCAATGATCAAGAAGACATCCAATGTAGGGGAACATTAGGAAAGGAAGAGAGAGCAGTACAGAAAGCATTGCTATGGCTCTGGTTTGCTCACACCTCAAGAACTGTGCCCACATCTCCAAAAGCAGATACCAGAACCTGAAAGGTTCAAAAAAGAGCGGGATGAACATTAAAGATACGGAATTATTGGAAGGATTGGCTGAGTAGGCTTGAATTGTTCAGCTTCAGAAAGAGGTGGCTGACTTCAGAAGATACGCTAACAGAGCTGTGAAATGATGAGTGGGAAAGGTGGATCCCGTGAGTCAACAGAGAGGGTGTTCACTTCTCTTCCTGAACAAGACCCAGGAGCTGTAAAATGACACTAAGACAGTTTCAAAATTAAGAAGGAGCAGCCCTTCCCATGGTGCCTGGTGGGTCTGTGGAGCCCTTCAGCAAACAGTGCTCAAGATGCAAAATGTGTGCAGGGGCACAGGACAAGTGCTTGGCAGAGGGATCTGTCAGAGCTACCATAAACTACATCAGGCTCAGGAAATCCCCTGAACTGAAAAGAGATGGAAATTGGGAGAGTACTCCCACGGGAGTACAGCAAATGTTTATATTTGTACTTGCACTGCTCTGACTTTTCACTATGCACCTCCTCATAGCTGCTGCTGGAAGCAGGATAGTTTGGAAGACAAATCCTCAGTCTGAGCCACCACAGATATTTTTATGTGACATATTCTTCCATACTCAAATCTTAGAATCATAGAATCATAGAATCATCAAGGTTGGAAAAGACCCTTAAGATCATCGAGTCCAACCGTCAACCTATCACTGCCAAGTCCATCTATACCATGTCTTCAAGCACTGTATCTATCCATTCTTTAAGTACCTCCAGGGATGGAGACTCAACTACTTCCCTGGGCAGCCTGGTCCAATGCTTGACCACCCTCTCGGTGAAGAATTTTTTCCTAATGTTTAACCTAAACCTCCCCTGGCGCAGCTTGAGGCTGTTTCCTCTCGTCCTATCGCTTGTTACTAGGGAGAAGCCGACCCCCACCTCGCTACAACCTCCTTTCAGGTAGTTGTAGAGGGCGATAAGGTCTCCCCTCAGCCTCCTCTTCTCCAGACTAAACAACCCCAGTTCCCTCAGCTGCTCCTCATAAGACTTGTGCTCCAGGCCCTTCACCAACTTCCTTGCCCTCCTCTGGACATGCTCCAGCACCTCAATGTCCTTCTTGTAGTGAGGGGCCCAAAACTGAACACAGTGCTCGAGGTGCAGCCTCACCAGTGCCGAGTACAGGGGCACTATCACCGCCCTGGTCCTGCTGGCCACACTATTCTTGATACAGGCCAGGATGCCATTGGCCCTCTTGGCCACCTGGGCACACTGCTGGCTCATGTTCAGGCAGCTGTCAAACAATACCCCCAGGTCCTTTTCCGCCAGGCAGCTCTCCAGCCACTCCTCCCCCAGCCTGTAGCATTGCATGGGGATGTTGTGACCCAAGTGCAGGACCCAGCACTTAGCCTTGTTGAATCTCATGCAGTTGGCCCCGGCCCATCGGTCCAGCCTGTCCACGTCCCTCTGTAGGGCCTTCCTACCCTCCAGCAGATCGACAATCCCACCCAACTTGGTGTCATCTGCAAACTTACTGAGGGTGCACTCGATCACCTCACCCAGATCATCAATGAAGATATTGAACAGGACCGGCCCCAACACTGAGCCCTGGGGAGCACCACTCGTGACCGGCCGCCAACTGGATTTGACTCCATTCACCACCACTCTCTGGGCTCGGCCATCCAGCCAGTTTTTAACCCAGCGTAGAGTGCACCCATCCAAGCCGTGTGCAGCCAGCTTCTCCAGGAGAATGCTGTGGGAGACTGTGTCAAAGGCCTTACTCAAGTCCAAGTAGACATCTTGTTTCTATGGTCCTGTTATCTTGCTCATATACATACCTGCACCCTGCTCTTCTGCTTCTCTTTTTTTTTCCAGCTCAGTTCTTGCAGTAATACAGAGATTTTGTTAGTTCTGCCTTCCTACCTGAATTAGATACAGTCCCTTCTTGAACAGGACCACACGTCTGACTTTGATGGTAGGGCTCCACAGGCGTCCTCTGTAGGGAAGGAACTAGTGGCCTTGCTTAATTTCCACATCTCTCCTGATAACCCAGGCAGCCCGTGATAAGCCAGGTTCGTACCATCCCTCTGCGACTGGTCTATGTGATGGTTTCTGGGTATGTGACCAAGGTCTGTGAAAAAAAAGCCGGGAAAGCCACAGCGCAAGCGAGGAGACGGTGACTACTGTTGCTGTGCTAAGTACAATGCAAATTCTTAGAAAGCCATGAATTGGGTCCCGACTGGACCATATCGCGATCAAGGCCGTGTTTCCACCTTGAACCCCCCAGGCATTCGTGAGGCCGGTTCACCGGCAGCAGCTCCCCGCAGGGTCGCGGCCCTCCCGCCCGCAGCGCGGGGCTCCAGGCCGCCTCCCGCCGGCGGAGCCCGCAGCGGCGGCTCCCGGGCACAGGCGCCGTCCTGCGGCGCCCCCGTGCGGCGCGCCGGGGCCTTGCCGCCTGCGTCCGGCGGGACCGGGCCCGCGGCGCCGCCTTGGCTCCGCGGCCTCCTCCCTTCCCCGCGGCGGGGGGAGCCGGGCAGCCGTGCCGACCGCGAACGCGGGGGAGACGGCTCCAGCCCCCAGCCTGACCCCGGGAAGGGTGGCTGCTCCGCGGGGCTCAGGCCTTGGCGAGCAGTGGGTGTTGCTGGGGCTTCACCTTCTCCTCAGACAAGCCCGAGCCAGACCCCGGGCCTCCCCTCTCCTGAGATCCCCAGGGGTTATGGAGGGCTCCTGTAACAGGAGTCACTGCTGTCTTTAAGGAGGACAGCCCCTTTGTTCCCTGGCTTGACCTTCCGCCCCAAAATCTTCCTCTCTCCAGGGAGGAACCAACCCACAAGGACATTTGGGGACATAAATCCCATTATTTTAGTGGGATGTTGGTACTGAAATATCTCTGCAGATCTTAATTTCTTTCCACATTCTCCAGCCAAGGTGGAATTTCCCGTTGGGCTGATGGAGAAACTCCCCAACAAAGTCCCTACAAACTCCCCTTTATTGACATGAAAATAAAGCAAAGAGAAAACCCCAACCCCTGTTAACTGTTGAGCACTTGCATTCTTTAGAGGTGGTGGTTGTATTTCTCAACCAGAAATTATGTCACACCCATGATGCAATGCAGTAAACATGTAAGGGGAAAACCATTCCCACCCAAAGCCTGTCCTCTGGTGAGACTAGGTGTTTTGGGTGGCTTAAACACGATGCAAACAGTTTGAGAGGTGCTGGTGGGGCTAATGCAGTCTCCCAAGTCTTGGGCAGGTCAGCAGGGAGACTGCCCAGTCCTCCTAACGCCTCCAGCACGGACAAACACAGTGGGTTACCTGCTGAAATCAAACTCTTCTGAGGCTGGCTCATGGTGCCATGAGAGCAGTCTCCCTGGTTTTGGCCTTGAAGAACGCTCCTGAGTAAAGAGCATCCTCCTCCATATTCAAAGGTTCCCAAATATGGTGTATTGCCTGCAAAAGAAGCCATTACTGTAGCTTTTACTTGAACCTGCTTAATTATATCAGAGGACACATGGACTTTGAAATTTGGCATATGTCAGTCCTCTCCCCCACAAAAATTATACACCATCTAGAAATATCCTTTTGCTCTTCCCATTGCTCCATGAGGAGTGGGGTCAGTGCCCTCCACAGCTCAGATTCTTGCCCCTTGCATCTGGACCTCACACACCTAAGCCATATATTACTTGGCCTTAGAAATTTGCAGTCAGTTCTTGGTTCTCAGACCTTTGTTCCTCTGAGCTAACTGCTCTTTCTTTGCCTGCATTCTCCTACCTAGACCCTGCTGTCCTTCAGAAAACTGTTCCAGTTTTCTGGAAAAGTAGATCCTTCCAGGTCCACGGTCTGGCCCAGCTCTTGCAAAAGATTCGCATCACCTCCGCTATCCTGAGAGGTGTGAGATTATCTCCTCTGACACCTCCAGCAAACCTTCCACCTGGGATCTCAAATCTCATTGCTTTCTTCCTTGCTTCATCCTTCCTTCTAGCATCACCTTTAGCACACCAAGGCATTCCCACAATTAAAATCCCGCCCTCAAAGAGCCTTATCTGGCCAGTACCTTTCCCTGTGTCTGCAGATCTGCCATGCCTTGAACCAGGCACCTTCCGTTCTGGACAACCTTCAGCAGCCTCGACCTTCCCGGTCTTCCTGGTCATCTTAGCCTATATCTGGGCAAAGCCACCTTGTATATGTCATTGCAGTCCCCGTCACTGAAGGAGCATCGCCCTTCCTTCCTCTTCAGTGTCTGCGGTGGTCTGTGCTCCCAGACACTCTACATCCCTTTCTGTTTATGCAACTACTCTGTAGGCTGGATGCTGGGAGTCCCTCAGCTGTGGTTGACTGTCCACACCTCTTTCAGGGGTCAAAAAGCCCTGTCTTTCTTTCCTGTTTGTTGCTGCACAAGGTCTTACATTTTCCTGGGTACAGCCACCAGCAGTGAGTAGGGGTGCCCTCAGCATTGCTGGAGGTGGCCTTGCAAGGACCCTGCTCTTGTTCCTTCTTGAGTCTTTAAAGATAAGCTCAATAGCTTCAGAGCAGATCCTCTCCGTCAGGTGGCTTGTTTAGCTTTTACAGCCCTTCAGACCTTATCTTTCTTGTTCTATATTTAATAACCCTACCATGATGAGACAGTTCAGGCCTGTATCTTCCCCTCTGCTTTAGTCTCACAGCCCTTCTGGTGCAGGGTAAACTGGCCTAGATCAGCTGCAGCCTGAAACCAGTGTCTCCCAAGCTAGCACCTTTGAGACTGCTTCCTTCTGTTCCCTCCATCCCCCAGGCTGCGCCATAACAAAGGAGTGAGAAGCAGATATGGACATCTTTCCCAGGCAGGAACATGTTTCCAGTATCTCTGCTTACTGCCCTTCCTGCAAAATTTGTGCCTTCTACTTGCTTATGGGTTTCCCCCACCCCTTCTCCTCTGTCTCCCTCTCCCACTCTGAGATGGTGACCTCCAACTAGGAGATCGAGAAGGAACATTTCATGCAGTCTTCAGGGATAAAGTGCTAGCCTTGCAGGAAACTTGAGGATGACAGTGAAAATGCAGCGTGGAATTATGTGCACATGGTGATTTCTCTTTATGCTTTCCTAGTGTGACCCATTCTTCTGCAACATTAGGAGACTTTGGACATTTACTTCCCAGTTCTAGGTTTGTAATATGGCTTTATTTTAGTGCACAGACCTTGGACGCAGTCCCCTGAGACATAATGGTGGTTGGCTGTTGTTTATATTTTTTCCCAGAGGAGTTACTATGTTCCACCCTAGTTGTGGTGCCATCTAGAAACCCCCCAGCCTTCCCCTCCCATTGATAGTGTTTAATGCTTTTCTCCAGAGCACAATACCATCTGCCATTCTCTCCATAAACAACATTTGTCTTTCTGACAGCTGCTCTGATCTTTGCCCTTGGACCCTCACCATCTCTGAAATGTAGCAGCTTGGTGTTCACGGTCTCTAACTTCCCCCATTGCATTTCCTTTCTCAGGTTCTGGCAAAGTGAAATTCAGTCAGAAAATACCTAATCACCTTATGCAATGTTCTCACCCAAAACAAGTCTGGTTCTCCCAGTCTTTGGAAGCCAAAGAAGCGTTATGTGAAAACATGTCTTCATCAATGGGAAAGCCCATGCCTCTGGAGGCCCACCACCTGGCCCATGGCCTTGACCTTGAGCAGGGTTCACTGAGCCTGACAAGACCATCACTGTCCCTCAGCAAGTGCTGTCCCTGTGGCACTCAGCGTGGAGCCACCGCAGTTCTCCTCAGTGACACAGTGATTGCGGATGTCCGGGGACTGCAGGGACGCATGACACAGTTGGAGCAGTTCACGTTGGTGACCATGCATTGGAAAGGCAGGAGGAGCACCAGGCTCCGATCACTTCCCGGAGTCACTCAGTGAGGTGGCAGAGAATTGCTTGTAGAAGTCAAGAGCGGGTCCCACTGCCTGGAGAAGAGATGGGTGTCCACTGGGACACCCTTTTCTCAGAGGCAGTGGGTTGATTTCTAGTAACTTTGGTTCTATCAGAAATGGTAGCAGTTTTCCTCCAAAACAAAGAGAAGAGTTTGGCCCTTCATCTGTCCCTGAGAAAGGGGATGTACGACATGCTGCCCTGGCAGAGGGATCACAGTGGGTAGGCAGGTCCAGGAGAGCCAGCTGGGATGCCAGCATCGGCTTGACACCGTGGGTCTGGAGTGCCACATCACGAAAATCAGAACAAGTCTGCAGCATTATAGGAGCATTAATAGTCTGTGAGAGCTGCCTTTTGCCCTTCAAGGGAGAGAGGCTGGCCAGGAGCACTGAAGCTATTAATTGAGTCACAGAGCAGTGATTTGTACATTTAAATGGTAGAAAGCTAAATATGTTCTGCAGTCAGTCCTAGCAAAGGACACTGACGGGGACACGCTCCTTTCAAAGCCTGACATCCAGCCGCTCCGGGCTGCGGGACACATCTCTGCAAGCACAGCTCTTTCTGCCCAGCTCTTGCCAGGCTCCCTTAAAGAGGCGGCTCTCCACGCCTCTTTTTCCCAAGCCAAATATAATAGTAAGTAACAATCGAGATGATCGTAACACATAGCTTCCAGCATAAATAAACAACCTCACTGATTTAAAATGTCCTATTCATTTCTGAGGTGTATGTGTTGGCACTTGTGCTGAAATATCTGCACCTTGGACAAACCCATCCCCTGTCTCTGCCCACAGCCATCTCGGCCAACCTGCTGTTGCCTTTACAGCAGGACTTCAAGTGATTCCTTCAGTTTCTCCACCTGAATAAGATTTGCATCCCATTTTTTCAGACATCACTACATTATGCAGCTTCCAGGTGCTGCTTGAGGAAGATGTGGCACATGTTTTTCCATAAATCTTTCTATCTGGTAGGACAAGCATATTGCAGCTGTCTTCCATTATCATCACTGCTTTAGCCTAAGTGCCCCAGCTGGTGTCAGAGCAGCTTGGTGTGTTGGCATGGTCTCTTCTACTGTGTTTTGCCAGGTCTTCGCAGGAAAAAATGCAGAATGAAGGGGCCTTGTGTCAAGTTCTTACCCCAAATGCAGCACCAGCTCTACCAGTACTACACCGATAGCTGTTTGCTTGATGTGCTCTTTAAAAGACCTGTGAGAGCAGTCTCCATCCCTCCCCACAGTAAGAGAAACAAAAGATGGTTCGTTGGCCTGATGAAACATCTGGGCTGCTGAATGCAAATTCAGTGGTAGTTGGAGAAAATAATATCTCCCAAACAGAGTGCTGAATGTGAACAAACGTGCTGTTTTTTCACAGCCTTGCCAGAGACCTGCTGATGCTGGAGTGTCAAGTGTACAAAAATATCTGGCATCACGTATACCCTTAAGAAAACATTCCCTTTGCATGCAGTGAAATCACTCCCTTCCAAGACGTTTACAGGAATCCTTTGAAATCTCTCTGTCGGCAGAGGTTTTTGTATGTTCCCCAGTTCTAATCTCTCACTTCTTTCAGTCTCCTCTCTCTTCAGTGTCCATCCTTTGTGTTGACATCCAGCATGTAAGATTTCCCAAATAATAAAGAGACTCAGTTTCCTGCACATAGTTGTTCCTGATTGTAACAAATTTACATTCACTTTGGTACTTATCTGAGCTTGCATTTCACACTTTTCCTTGGCAAAGATTAGTTCATGAAGTCTCTAGGGTTTACTGCATGTCTTGTGTTATCTATGGTGTTTCTTCCAGTGTTAATAAAACTGGTTTTGCCATCATGCCGATTCAGGCATCTATATCCAATTTAAAATAAACAAATAACCAGTTTGGTTTGGGGCTGATCACTGATGTGTGCTTTGGAGTCGTTGGCAACCATTGACATGCTGTGAAGTGATGGGGTCGCTGCAGGTTTTGCATCTCCTCCCAAACGCCAAGCACCCTCTCTGTTTGTGGTGTCTGCCACAGATCCTGCAGCTCCTTGTGCTGTGTCTTTTCCTTGAATGGCTTCCCTCTTTCACTGGGGGTGTTTTCCATTTTATTTCACACGTGGTACCACGTGACGTTCAGTAACCGTGCGGTGCTAAGACAGCTGACAGAGGCTGCTCCCTTCAGTGTTAGCTGATCATTAGCTTGTTAGCACTGTGTAGCAGGAGCCTCTGCACAGCACTGCAGCATGCCCTAAGAAGCTCTGGTAAGAGCCTCTAGAACACTGTTATTACTGAGGAATGCCTAATCACAAGTCTCTTATTATTATTCTCTGTGTGTTCCTGGGATTCCTTCCCCCTTTGCAGTAATACCATTTTTGCACCCTCCTGCCAGAGGGTGCTGGAGTGCAAGCTTTGATTTATTGGCTAGTGGAGAGGGGGGTTTGCTGGGATTTTTCCCAGAAAGTGCTGCACTTCCTCAGGCTGGTTTGCTAAAAGCTGGCTAGAAGTATAATGCGGAGACAAGACCAGATGGGCAGCTTTTATTTAGATGAGAAAACGCTATATGGTGACAGTGGGGAAAAAACTTGGGAAGAGAATGAGGGAGTTCTCTGAACGGTCTCTGCAGGAACCCAGCTCTAACAATGCCTGCGAGGTCCGTGTGCTCCCACTGCCAGATACTGGCTCCAGAACAATTCATTTCAAGGCTGGGGATGATTAGACCAAATGGAAAATAAGATTCAAGCAGTTTAGGCAAGGATCAGTCTGACAAACAACTCTCAGAACAACTCTGTTCTGTATTTGGTGGGCCAAGGGCTGAAAATATGTTTTTCTTCAACCTGATGGCTTTGAAAAAGCAAAATCATAGAATGCTGATGCTGGCAACTTGAATTAATATTTCATGAGAGATGGGATTTTTTTTTCTCGGTGCAAGGTTGATTCTCCTGAAGAAGCTTGCACAGTCCTGTGCACCCCAGTGCAGTGCAGAGAATTCACCAGCAGGTTTCATGATGAAATGTTACAAGAATTATTTTTATTTTTTGCTGTGAGAGAGATCACTGGGTGTCAGAGAGGCTGTAGCTTGACACTGATTTGATGCCAGGGAAAGCAATTACAGCAGATACACAAGCCAAGAGCACCAAGAAGCAGCAGGAGACATTGCAGGGTCCAGCTAATCCCCTAGGCAACATCAACAACGTTACTACTTGACACCAACAGTTAAAGAAATGTCAGCATTAACCTGCATCTGCAGCAGCTTTTCCAAACAAGCTAAAAGCAGTCTGCACTGATGGTAAGGCAAAACCAAACAAACTTTGTATGCATCTGGTGCAGCGGTAGCTGCCTTATTCCAATGGCTCAGGTGATAAAGGACACAAGGGCCATTAGACACACATCTGCCTGTTGGGGGAAGAGGGGATAAATCACTGGAATAGAGCGATGTCATACTGAGACTGGACAGTCTGTTCCAAGACTGCAATAGGGACAGGTACTCCCTGAGAAGATGTACAAATCTCTTCTGGCTCAGTGCAAGCCCTGCCCTGTTGGCAGGCAATTATATGTACCAAAGAGATCCCTGCAGCCAGGATCAGTATCCAGGGCACCAGGATGGTTCGAGATGGTGTCCACACAGGAAGACATCTGTTGAGTTAAAACATTTTAAATACTGCTGCTGAGCTGTAATTTAAGTGAAGAACTAGGCATGACAGAGGCTTAATGAGAATCCCAGCTCAAGCTGAGAAGCTAAAGGCAAGCCATGGCTGGCCAACAGACCCCGCAAAGCTTCAGTTCCTGCAGAAGAGCTGCCTTACAGCACACAGCCCTATTCAGAGCTGTAATGTGATGTTTTGTTGGCATGAGACTTAAAACAGTGATACCAATGCAAACAGCCATGCCTGGCAGGCTCAGTGACACCCCGATTCTCCTCTCTGCTCCTTCCCCACTTCCCACCGAGGAGATTTGGTAGCAATTAGGAAAATTATCCTCTTTCTTTGCGGGCTATTTACTACCAAACCCTATCTGATATTCCTCAAAATGAACCCTGCACAATAAAGCTCAGAGAGGTCCATGCCATGGTCCCAGCTGGTGAACTGGTTGTGTGCCTCCTAGCTGGTGGGTGCCCTCATCCTGGTGGCAGAGCCCTCTGGGTATGTCTGACAACTTAGAGATCAGGAAAAGCTGGAACACAACCCCTAGCCCAGGCTAGCAGCCCGGCATGCACTTGGCCTGGTAAACTAGGTGCCAACAAGATGCTAAACTCAATGGCATTTTGTGGGTGTCATTCTCTCATGTCTGAGCTGTTCTCTAAACACTTACTAGCTGCATTCAAAGCTGCAGACTCGGATATTTATTCTTTGAAATTTCTTTTGCATCCAAGATCTTTGGAAAGACAATTAGCCGCCCGCTGTAATCATCAAGTGTGGCCTTCACCGCATCCTAGTCCATGACTTCATTGTCTAGATGCTTCGTGGTCATCTGAGCAAAATGCCATGACTATTTCAAGAAGCCAGACTCACCCCTGCATGAGCAGATGTGGATTTGGAAGAGAAAGCACTCACGTCCATGTCTAGTACTGCCCTGGCAAGACCTGGCTGAGGCCATCTGCAGAGCAGGTGGATCTGTCAGCACCATGGAGCTCAACTCTTATTTGGGTGTGACCAACTTATTGGAAAAAAAAAAAAAAAAGGTATCCCAAAATGGTTGGCACCTTGCAATCTGAATTGCTGTGCTTTGGCTGAAGTGCAGAAATGGAGGTGAGGGTGGGCATAGGAGGAATTATGTTACAAGATCATCATTAGCTTTACTGAGAGCTCACCTGTTTTCTGCCAGCACAGATGTGCCATTGTCATGACATGGAAGAGGAGATCTACTGAGAAAGAAGGACATGGTGAGACTAGGCTGATGGCATATGCCTCAGAAATGCTGTCCCACAGAGATAAAATACATCGGCTGATAAGAAAAGCAATTCTGGCATTTGAACAGTGTTTTAACTGCTTTTGAGATTTCACCACAGGCTTCTGTGTAGCTCTCACAGCTGACCAGAAGCAGTTCTTCCTGTCAGGATGTCCCAGCTTGCTCGCACTGAGAGTGCAGTGAATCCAGATGTGTATGACGAGGCAGTAGCTTGTGGTCCTGGCAGCCCAGGGTAAGACTCTTGCCACAGCAGGTGCCCTCTCAAGAAGCCCATTGCCTGAAGCCAGAGGCTGGCATCTGAGTGCAGAATTGGCTGCTGGCTAATTAGGACTGCATTACCAGCCACAGATCAAAAGTTGGCTGAAACCTGCTCAGCAAAGCAAGCTGATGAAACATGATCAAAGGAGCTCTGCCCTTCAGGACACTGAATGAGTCTGAGCTAGGAATGCAGACAAAAGATCACCCCTCCTCCTGGAGAGCTGACAAAGACATACTTTTTGCTCGTCCAAGAACTCTGCAGGCTGAAACATTCCCAGGGCTGCACGGGGGATGTCAAGGCACTGCAGAATGCTTGGTCTCTATCCACGCACTGCATTAGGGCCAGACCTCTTCTCTGAGCTGTATCCAGATTTGCGTGTCAGGTGTCTGGGAAGAACAGAGGAGCCCAAACCATTTAGGCAATCAGAACAAACGTCCTTGTGAATGAAGAGGAGCTGACCTGTTTCACCTGACCAGTCAGTGATGTCTTTTCATGTCTGACTGGTATCACACTGTTCTGAGCCAGCCATGCTTGGTGGGGCTTTTCCTAATACTGGTTTTAATCACATAAAGTCCATCTTTGCAAGACACAGCATGCCAGAGGAGAGCTGACTTTTCACAAAGGCTGCAGCTTTAGCCATATCACTTGGAGACCTCCCTGTTTGCAGAGCACATTGAGACAGTAACGAAGACTATAAGGGTCTGTCTAGCAGGAGCTGATAACACATACAAGGTATTATTGACTTATCATGTCCTACTGTGACAGGGAAGGCTGTCCTCTCTTACCAATACATTTATTCCAGTTTATCACAAATTGATGATATATATATGTTCATCAGGAATAAGAAAGTATAGGAATAGGAAAAGAATTATGGATATTTTGGACACCGCGGGCATCCTGAATACCAAATGGGTCAATTTAGTCTTTGGTGCTGATATGTACATTCAGGGACAAGTCAAAGAAAATGTCAAGATCCCATATGTCTTATTTTCTACTTAAAAAACATCTACTCCTCTCCTCGCCACACCTTGCCTTGTCTCCTCCCAGCCACCCTCTCTGGGTCATAAGAAACAGGACAAGACCAGATCCTGACCCATCTGCCCTCCTCCCGCATGACCGTAACGAGGGAACACAGTGGTTTGCAGTAGCTCCCCTTTCACAACGCGTTCATCACAGACTCACACACCTGCCTTCATGACCATTCAGAATAGGGAAAATCCTTGGGTAATCCCCTACCTCATAATGGCACTAAGTGGGAAAACATCCAACACAGATATATCCACCCCTGCCCCAGTCTTCACCATGAGAAGCAGAGCCACCAGTAGCCCCAGAGCCTTCCCATGCAATCGTGGTTCTTAAAAAGCAGATGTTCTCCTTCCTTGGGTATCCACTTGCTGCAGTTTTCTTGGCAGGGACATTGCCCCTTATGGGAATCTCTCTCCTGACAGACATGGTGTGAACAGCTTTCATGGTTATGCCTTTATTTCTCATCCAATGACCACTAAAATACGAGCTCCTGTGCCCAGGCAGTTGCTTTCTGTGGTTCCCTGCGGAATGGAGGAGGTTTATACAAGCATCTGTCTGTCCCGTGTCCAAAACAGGGCCAGGGCAAGACTGACAAACAGAAAAGAAAATTGGAGTCTGTTGTATTTCTTCTTCATCTGGCCAATGACTCATTTGGCACTGGTGTCTCAGAGCTCAAAATTAAAACTTAGATATGATCCAATTTGCAATCCATAGAAGGAGGCATTTTCCTATCTCTGTTCCAGGACTCTCCCAATAGACCACAAAGGGTTCAGCAAACAGAATAATATGTTTTCTGTGCTATGTATAATGAAATTATATTCACCACAGTTCCTACTGGGAGTTTTTGAACTCCAGGTTTATTTCTTAAACAGCCACCAAAGGTTTTATTGCCGAACAAATAATTAAAGAGAGAATGGAGAACCTTGTCTAATGGATCCAAGTATCTCAAAGGAGGTAGAATGATAGGTTTTACTCAGATCATTTTCTAGGGATTATATCACAGAGACTTATATGATCAATTACAGGGCAAATTTATATGAAGCAAAGGTTTTTAAAAGTTACACTTGCTTACCTGTATCAGAAATTCCTTGAACTGCTCAAAACTAGAATAATCACCCATTAAAATAATTATCACTTACAAATGCAGCATTAAAGAAAGGTAATAGAATGTGAGCTGTCAGCCTGTGTGATATATGTGTGACTGAGTTCCGTGGATGGATCCATTTTCCAGTTACAATGAAGCCTGTGCTAGAAGCTACCGTTCTTAGACAGCCATTGATTTTAAAATAACATCCAAAAATAGCTCTATTATTCGTTATCTTTTTCTAAAACATTCTCTCCAGTAATTCACTAGTCTCCAGGGTGGTGATTCTACACAGGCTTCAGACTACTTGTACTTTGGAGAGTCTTGCTTGATATTTTTGGTATATCAAAACTTGGATTCTAATTTTGAGAGCAACTTGACAACACTAGGAAAGTAAATTAAGCACAACGAGATGGGGAATGGCTCTGTAATGAGAACAAATATAACTGCAATCAGGAAGTCTTTTCCCTTAAGGAATTACATTCATAACAAGAGAAGCAAAATAAATCAGCTCATGCAAAAGTAGAGCGATCAGCTCATTCCTCAGCATACAGAAAAATCCAGTCCCATGAACTATAGCTGTGTCACCCAGCTACATTCTCCCTGCTTTAAGCACCTCTGCATGTGGAAGGACAACCGCTCACAAGAGCCAAGTACTATCCCAGACCTCTCACGAGGGACCATTGATTTCAGTAGGGAGTTAACTCTGGATGGTGCTAATCCCACTGATAGTTACTTTCAGGGAACATTTTTCCGTAGTAAAAAGCCTGAAGTCCCATTCCAGGAACTGATACATTAAATAAGGTTCATGTCTTCACTTCACCGATGATTCATGTAAACAGGCTTTTCAGAGCTCAGAACCGATCGGTTAGCCTCTGTTTAATATTTTAAACCCAGAGAAGAGCCCATTTTTCTTTCCAATTTTTTTTGTCTCCTTAATGCTTAGGTAAACAATACTTAGCAATATTCACGTAGCAAATACAGCTTGGCCTATCTGCTCGCCTCCCATCAAAACTTGTCTGTTAGTGACTTCAGCACAGGACCCCATGTTCAATTACAGCTTCTGCCTTTCTGTTGTATTAATCAAGACATGACAGAGATAAGCGGCTCAATGCATCTCCCCATCACTCCCTTCCTTTCTCATCAGCCACTGTCACCATAGAAATAGCTGCAAAATTGGTCAGACTTGTCCAGGGAACTTGGATACTCTCCTCCCTTTAAGTTTACTGGAAAATACTTGTCTAATCAGGCAGTTTCACATAGATCATTTCATGCATTTCACCCGCAGCAGCACCAAGGGTCTGTTTCGACACAGCCTTTTGTGTGCAAAGCTGCCATTGAAACCAGTCAGCTGCAGGAGATTTTAAGACTAGGTACTTCATGAACTCTATACAGAAATAGAAGTGAGTCTCCAAGAAAAGAAGAAAAAGCTCATTTTGGACAATTCCAAAAGAAACATTCCAGTATCTTGACTCAGTTAGAAAGTAATTGAGATAATCTGGAAATCAAATTCAAAGTCTAGCAGGAAAGAAAGGCTTCCACTGCTAAGAGAAACAGCCTTGCAGGAGACACTGATGTATAACGCATATTCTGGTGTAACAGTGAACAACTGGATGTTGTTCTGGGATAGAATTTATTTGGGGACATATATTTATTAACACAGAATTTAACATACTGGGATGTTAAATTATGTGTTAATAAATAAACCCTATATTTTCACTCATTTACAGCTCTGCTTGCTTTCTTTTCTTCTTTCCTTGCTTGTCATTGTCCCCTCATACACATTCCAGGCAGCTCTGCTGTAAATCCTTTTCATCACACTGTCACACTTACTGACATTTCAAGGACGTTTCATTAGAAATGTTAAGAAAAACAGCTCTTCACAGCCTTCCAGGAAGAAGCATCAATGACTGGCAGCGTTTGAACTCATGTTGTCCCATCTCCAGCTGGACCCAAACCCTGAGAAGCAACACCTGGAAACAGGATCCCAGGAAAACTTCTACAGGCCCCTGCACATTTTGGGTTCACCTGTGACACCACCTCATGGCAACAATTCACCCACAGCTGGGTGCTATAATTTAGCATAAGCTACCTCATTATTTATTGCCTGGCCCCTCCTCTGTTTTACCTTTCCACATGTAATTTCTTTCATCCTTGGTCTCCTTTGTTGCCTCCTTGGCATGCAGCTCTCCCCAGTTCCTCCTCTTCCATTGTTGCTCACATCACAAACTCACTTAGGAGACTGCATTTAAAAATTATTGCGTCTGTAAATTACCAGTGTTGGATCCTCACCTGGTGTCATTCATAGTAGTCCTTGAAAATTAACAGCTTAAGGCCATTTGAGATACTGGAGGATATGGATCTCTGTTCCCAAGCTCATAGTGTAAGTTCTTTGAGATAGGCACTACACTGGCAATAGGTAAAACGAGATGTAAATAGATAAAAAGATGTTGATAGAGTCTGTATGGAGTCTAAACAGTTAGGAGGAAAAAGAAAACTTCTGGCCCTTGAAGTACAAGACATATGGCTAAGAGAATAATCAAAGGTGGCCTTTGGTAATGCAGTGCGTGGTTTGGGACTTTAAAAGGTTTGGAGAGGGTGGTAGAAACAAGATGGTAGGGCAGACCCTAAATCTTCATGGTCAGACAGATGGAGAAAGCCGGTGCACCTGTGCGTGAGTGGAGGCCCACGAAGGACAGCTGTGCTCCTGTGCACTGACTCATCCCTGGGAGTTTTATTGCTGAACCTCAGCTGCAACAGTGGGTGGTCCTCTGTGAATTAATGGGTTTATCATATGCTGTTTTTTCTATTCGAGACATACCACTTGCAAAACAGAAACACGATGTGGCACAGAGTAAAAGCCCTTATTCAGTTTTGAATAAGGGCTCTTCCAGTCTTCCGCTGGAAGAGCAGTATTTGGCAACTGCAAACGAGAAAAGATCAAGAAAAATATACTGTAAATTAAAAAGATACCTGTGTCAGTGCTCATTATTTCTCTGCTTAAAAAAACCCAACACAGCCCAAGTATGGGATCCAGATTTTCTTGATCTGCTCAGAAGTCATTTCCCTGATGATGAATTTTACTTTCCCACCTCCTGTGTGAATCCTGTCCTTGTGAGAGAGCAGCACCAGCTGTCATTGATATCAGACGGGACTGAATCAAGGACTCTCATTGTTTCCTTGCTCTCCATCACTGTTCTCTCTCTTGCTTTGTTTCTTTTTTGGTTTGAAAAAGAAAAATCTCACAACCAATGATATGCCAACGTGAGATTCACTTTACTACCCACCCTCTGGAATCGCAATGAAATTGTGAAATCACAGTCTTCGACAGCATTTGATTGATGGCCTTTGAAGGTGGGACAAAAAAGTTAATAAAGTCTCATTTCTTCAGAATGTCTTCTCTGTTGCTTTTTCATATTTGCCCTGTGGGATATTTGGCAATTTTTCACACTGAGCACAGAACCCAGTTGATTTATCACATGCAGTTCTTTAAAATAACACTGGAGGAATTCAAGGATTTTTCTTAACACAATATTGTGAAAAAATACATGAGAGTTCTGTTTGCAGTAGCTATAATCTCCTAACATCCCAATGGTTCTGTTCAGCCAGAGCTGGCAATTAAACTAAAGTTGTTTAGGCAACAATTAAGGTTTTAATCATGGAATTTTATTTGGAATTCTATTTGGGGAAAATCATTGTCTAAGAACCTTTGTCCAGATCAATGGTGCCTTGCATTAGACAAATGTTTCAAAAAGACGATATGCAGGGCATTTTCTGTGACACCAGCAATTGTCACTGGTGCCTCCTGTGGCATCTCTGTTTGAGAGAGTAGTGAGCAATTCAAACCGCAATTGTCCAGCATTCCCAGACCCTGCCTGCTTACATGGTCAATAAAGAGAAGCCATCAAAACACCCTAGGGAGGTACCTATAGATTATGGTTTGAATATAAGCCCTGCTCCTCATCCAGGCTCTACGGAGCCAACACTGGGAAGTCAGAAGTCTAAAGCAGTCTCTTGGATATCAATGTCATAGGAGGCATTTGAGTGGGATACTTAAGGGCTCAACTGTCTGTTATGTTAAGGCTTAGCCCTTAATACCACTGTTCATGGGGCAAGCTTTTTCATAAATAACAAGCCAGGTTGCTTTTATTGCAGGTTCTTTCATTTTTACTGCCTATGTGGAGCCGGAGTCCAGTGCCACAACCCTCTCCGCAGAGGAAAACCCACTCTGTTGGCCTCCAAAGCAGCTCTGCATCAGCGGGCCCTCAGCATCCTACTTCTGGCGCAGCTCAGTCCACATGAACGACGCTTCCCACTGTGGTGGTGCCGGACGCAATGTTTCTGCAGCCAGTGAAGCAGCGATTCATGTGTCCCAGCAATTTCTGAGGGACGCTGCAAAGCCCATCAGCTGTCCCCGGGCTTTTCATTTGGAAGGAAGCTGCATTCTCGGGGACAGCTCTCCATGGTATTGGCTCTGTGCAGCAACATCAGTGGGCCAAATCCTCAACTCTTGCTCCGTCTCTGGGCTTATTTAGGAGATTGACTGCTGTTTACCTTAGTAAATAACAAGCAAGAGACAGACTACAAGGTAGAGCAGAAACAGTCAGTCACTGCCCTGTCTTTGAACAACACATGAAATCATAGCATCCTCACCCTCACTGAGGGCTTTCTGGTGTTATCTTAATAAAAATAATTATCCTAATTGCTCACTTTAAGTATTCCAGGTGCTGACACTAGTTGTGCCTTGTAAATAGAAACATGAGATGAAAAAATAGATGAAGCAACTACTCTTAAAAAGAAAAACTTAATCTAAACATTAAACCCCCATCACAGCAGCAAGCCACATGAGGAATGTGGCTGTAGCATCAACATCAGACACTACAAGTTAGATGTATTTGTCTAGCACTAAAAGCTTCATCGGTCCACAAACCTTTTGGTCCTGCTTGTGCCTTGGTCCCTGCTGAGAAAGCCCATGTCTCAAGATGAGGGCTTTCAGGGTCCATGTGCCTCCAAGCTTTGTAGCACCTGGAGCTGGGTATAATGCGAGGGGCTATCCACATCCAGTGGAGAATACCCATTCCTGTGGGTAAGACACTAAGAACTTGCAAAGTTTGGTGATGTAGCTCTTTCAAATGCTTCTGCCAAAACCCTATCTTTTCACCTTGAGGACCACAGCAGAAGAAACAGAATGCACTGCAACAGCAGAGTGCGCCAGGGGTGCCCTGGCAGGGTAGCGATGTCTGCAGTAGCCTGTGGTGATAGCTGGGAAAGCTGGCGGAGAAAAAAACTCCATGTGTCTCTGCTGCGGTGCTAGCGTGGGGCAGGTCTGCACGCCCTACGTTTGGCATGGCGGGTGGAAAGCCTCATTTGAAGCCCTGGTGAACCCTTGCCTGCTCTGCTCAGCCATGCCCAAGGCAAACAAAACCACTTGGAGTCAGCAGAGATGGCTGCTGGGTGGCTGGGAGAGTGACTCTTCCCTGTCTGGAGAGGACGCTGGTGGAGTGGGCATTTCAAGCCTGATGAGAGGGGCTGAGGGGGGCTGTGAGCGCTCTCCTCATAACCTCAAAGGCAAGCACAGGAAGGCTGAAAAAGCTTTGTGAACTGCAAACCAGCACTGTCACAAAAGCAAACTGATAGCAGCTTGCTATGCGTGCACTTCAGCTGGGCATCCAGCAAGGGTCCCAGCAGGCTCAGAGCAGCCTCTGACCCAGCATACGGGGCCCCACATCCACCTGGGTCTAAAGCACAGTAACTTTATAAGCAGCACTAGGTGGTGAGGTGCTTAGGACAAAAGGAGGTTGGATTTGATGAGCCAGAAGAGTCCTGTCGGTCCTACAGCCCTTGGTCTCCCTGGACATTTCCATTAGGAAGCAGAAATAGGGCTTATTAGAGCCTCAGTCTTATTTATACCCATCTGAATCCTGACTAGTTGCCTTGCTGCCAGTGACCGAGTACTTTGAGTGTATCTTGCAGGGAGCCCCTATCTGGGACAAACTTTATGAGTTCCTAATTTTAAAGTACAGATTTGTGTGACTCCAGCCAGTTCTTGCTTCTTTCCATAGTATGTCACTGCCAGGATGATCCAGCAGTGTAACAATACAGGCCCCAATCTTTTCTTATGAGAATTTCAGGCCACCACATATCTTCAAGAATATATCTCTATATAACTGGCAATGCTCTGATATGAGTCAGTCTGTGAATCACAGGAGATACAACTAGAAACCAAACTGGATTGTGCTCTGTTCTTTAACAACAAAGAACTATTTTTCTGTCATATCAAATTAATTTATTCTTTCAATTCATTACTTTTCCCCTTCCCTCTCCCAATTCTTTTCTTTTTTTCTTTATAACCGTTGCTTATTTGTCCCTGACTGGAGGCACGTCCTGCCCCAGGTCTGCATGCCAGTGCATTCCCCTCATCGCTGGGTGATGGGACTCAGTGGTGCAACCTGCATGTGGGACCAGCGGGGATGCTCCCGAAGGCCGTGATGCTCTTTGCTCTCATGCATGCTGCAGCAGTGCCCAGAAGTGTTTGCCAGGACTGTGGAAAAATTATGTACATGATGCAAACATGTTTTGAAGAACTGCAATGTGGAGCGCCAGCTGGGGCTCTTGTACATCTTCTCATGCTAAAGGGAAGTTTCATGCTGGAATATTTTGCTGCAAAGGGCCCGAAACATGCCAAGGAATAAAGTATGAATGCACGGGCACACTGAGGTGCACAGAGGACCTGCATGTGCTGGGGATCTGTGGGCCATGAAGGACATGCCTCCCTGTGGCTGCGTGCCCGAGTGCAGCCAGGGTGAGCCCACACAAATGCACGTCTGGGACAGCAGCCTCCTGGCCTGGGCAAGCAGCTCTGTTGCTTGTAAGAGCAGAAAGCTGATTTTCCTGGTGGTGAGTATGGTTTTTCCATGGAAAGCAATTCTCTGTGTGATGCTGAAGTGTGGAAACCAGATAGAGACAAAAAAACACTAGGGGTGGGAAGAAGTTTCCCATGATTTTTTGTCCAGTGCTAAGTTATTTTACATTCAACCCCCTTCTGGCCAAGTTTTCAAGGGGTGAGCTGGAATGGTCGTGCTGGGGAGGGACAAAAGCAGTTTTCCCACGAGTGCTTCAACATCCATCTGTCCATCCCTCAACAGATAACCTAACTACAGAGTGGAGATAAGCTGCAATAGGAGTAATGCTGTTCATTTGGTAAATATAGATGTCCAGGTAGAGAAGAAGAATTCACTCCTGCCTAGGCAGAGGATCCATGTGGGCACACTCCTGCCCAGGAGGAACCAGGCTTGGTTCATGCTGCAGCTCCAGCAGGGCTTTGATTTTCCTCTTTTGCAGACAATTTGCCCAAACCTTAAGTTCAGTTTGCCAGCAAGTTTGGAGGAGGGCTTTTCCCTCCTCAATAAGTTGTCCCCTCCCAGTGGTACAAGCACATTCCCAGCCTTCATGAACATGTCCAGCCAAACTGCCAGCCCCATTCTGCTTTCTTCCTGGGCTGCTTTTGGTGGCAAAACACAAAGAAACAGGGGCACCTTCTTCCATGCTGGGTGAGCTCCCAGCCCCTCCTCACTCTTCTGAGCTGGTGCTTTTCCTGGGGGGCTGTGGCTGCAGCAGGGCAGGGGAGGGGGCAGGCGTGGCTGGGCAGCGCTGTGCTGCCTTCCTGCATTTACATCAGGGAGTCCTGGTGTATTGGGTTTGCGTGGCAAGGTTTTGGTAGCAGGGGGGCTTCCCCCATGTCCGATAGAGTGAATGCCAGCTGGCTCCAAGACGGACCCGCCACTGGCCAAGGCTGAGCCCATCAGCGATGGTGGTAGTGCCTCTGGGATAACGTATTTAAGAAGGAAAAAAAGACCCCAACCCTGCGCAATTGCAGCCGGCGAGCTTTGCCTTCTTTCTTGGCCATATTTGTTATTTCAACTAAGTCAATCCCATCTGAATTCCTGAAAGCCAAATATCCTGATCTGCATAAGGAACATGTTTTATCTTTATGAGCAGAGCAATGGGATCATTTCTTTGTATAGCTTTCTGGTTTGTGTCTGTACTAACTGCTTCTCTTCGTTTAATTATTCATTTAATATCCTTTGCCCCTTTGCTGCTACCTGAAGTATGCTTCAAAGCTCCAAAACATGAGCTAGGCACATATCAATTTCAATGTAAATCAAAGCAAAGAGGAATTTCGGAAAGCCATCAGAGAGCTGCATGGAAAAGCTTCCTGAACCATCCCCACTCCCAGCAGGCAGACATGATGCCCTGTGGTTGCTCCCTGGTAGAAAAAAAAAAAAAGGAAGGATGGTGCTCTTCCAGCACCAACCCCTACTCCAAGGATTACAGTAGGATGTAGGTGCCTAGATGGTCTGAAGACTGTTCTTTCACAGGTTTCAATAAAATATCCATGCCTGTCCATGGATAGTGTCCCCCAAACACACAAGGGACCATGAGTGCACACTGGTGGCTTGGCCGCAAGTAAGAGCTGGAGGAGAGCGCTGGATCCTAACCCCCTCCCCAGGGTGGGATGGCTCCTTCCAGCTCCCTCCTGGGGGAACTGCCCGACCCCCAGCAGCTCCGACGCCTGGGTGAGAGGTGCTCTTTGGACAAGTCAAATCAAGGTTTAAACCCTTCTGTGAATTAGCTGAACCAAGAAAATTACTTTTTTTTTTTTCTAGTCCATCAGCTCAGTAAAGAGGTTTCTTTTTACCCTGTTGGTCTTGGAGTAGCTTCCCTTGTCTTCAAACCACTTAGCTCAGTTTTGCTCTTCACTCTGCCTGCCCTGTGCTCTGTATTCTTCTGTTTCTAGTGCCTCACACTCCCATGTGCGTTGCCATGTAGGGTATCTTTTAGGGGCCATTCCTGACACACATCCAAGTCATCACAGCTGTCTTTTTTGACTCTTCAGTAGCAGGGCAGTTTCTTGTGTTAGTTGTTTCCCTCATCACATCATCTTTTATTTTCTGCAGCTCCGGCCCTGGCAGCCTTCTTTCCAGCTGGCTCGTTTCCACGGTCCCCATCCCTGGGTCGCTGCCGTTTCTCATGCTCCAGCACCCTGACCCATTCAGCAGAGCTGTCTTGGACGTGCTCATTCCTGGCTTTGGCAAAATGTTGGGAGCACACTCTAGTCCTTGCAGAGTTCCTAGCCTTGTGCTTCTCCCGGTGCCAGTTTCACAGCCCTTATTGCTGCCATTAGTCCTCCACCAGGCTTTTCATCTTGTCCTTGTTTTTCACCTCCCAATTCAATCTTTGCCTCTTCCCGTTGTTTTCCATTTGGCATGATGTTTACCTGTACGTTGAGCCTCTGTCCAAACTTTCTGCTCTTTCAGTCCCACCTCTTCAGTTATTCTCTACAGACCTTTCTTCATCAGTGATACCATGTCAACAAGAGAGCTGAGCTGGGAAAATGGCAATGAATAATTTATCTGATGAGCGTAGCTCCTTTGTGTGTCATGGCATAGCCGTGAGCAGCTTGTGTTTCCCTGGACTGCCTCCAAGTCCTAGCCCCACTTAAAAAGTCTATTAATCACCAACAGTTTCATTATTCACTTACAGGCTTGTCAGCCGGGGGAAGCCAAGCCCTGTGGATGTCCAGCCTGGGTCTCACCAAGCCCCAGCCCCACTGGCACCTGCAACTTGCACCCGGGTCTGGCACTGGCGGACGAGCAATTTTCCCCGTATTGGTGCCTTGCTGCTGATACCCTCCACTGGAAGGAGCAGGCAAGAGATTCCCCTGTGGGCTGAAAATCTGATTCCCACACGCTTGTGGAGACAGCTTGGCTGTTCCCCATCACCAAGCACGAACACCAGCGAGGCTGGGCTGGGCGAGCACGTGTGGCGGATGGCTCACACAGGGATTTTGAGGGGACCAGGGGGCGAGGGGCTGTTCGTGGTGCACAGCTGGGAGCCTTCACATGGCTCCCATCACGGGGCAAACTCCTGACATAGCCTTCTCCATAAGGAGTTGCGTGGACTACGAGGTAATTTTAAAATCTAATTTCAGCACCAGTTAAGCCAGAAGAAAAGGTTGTCAGGAAGCTGAATAGCATGGGGAGACCTCTGACTCTCAGAAATGTCAAGGATTAACCAGGGAAACCTGTGCATAGGACACCTCTTTCTGAGTAATCCTTTTAATGAAAAATGGATATATAAACCGAGCCCAGCCCTTCCTCCACTTGTAACGCCGGGCACAATTAAAAGACAGACAGACTGAGCAAATGCAAGTGAGAGAGCATCGTGTGCATTGCTAATGGGTTATGTTCGTTCTCTGCAGGGACTGGATTATTTCCCTTTTAGCTACCAGCACCGCCTTTGCACGGTGGATTGCAATGATGATTATTAGGAGGAGGAAACCCATTGACTCACACCAAAGCCCATTGCAGTAAATGGACGCTGCCCGTTGACTTCGCTGCGTCCTTCCTCCTGCAGCCTGGTGAGAGCCGACGTCCCTACGGCTGGTCTGCAGCGCTGCTGCCACTTAGAAATTACTTGGGTTGGGAAGGTGGGAAGGTGAGAAGAGGAAGGTGTCTCTGGGAGACCCCTCCTGTGAGACCATGGCAAGCTCAGATCAACTCGCCTCTGTGTCCCCATCTCCACAGTCCTATGCTTTGGCTCCAGCATATCATGTCATTGCTTCCTGTGAAACTAAGGGTACGTACAGTTGCCCCAAATTACTTTCAATTAATTAGCACTAATGTGAGAGGTCATGCAGGCCCCGGGAAGGAGGGGTGCAGCTGGGTACATAAACCCCCTGGCTGTTGTAGGGTGAACCCTCGGGTTCTGCTTCACAGCTCAATGACTCCAAAAGGCTCAGGAAGGGAAAACGACTCTTGAAAGAGCAAGTCCTAGCAAAGGAAGGCTGCTCCCCTGAGGGATCTGAAGGGCCCCAATGCTCAGTCACATCATGCAACCAGATGTGTGCAGAGTTGACCCCATCTGTTGGAGTTAAAAGGTCTTTCAGGGCTGCAAACCTGCATTGTTTGGCATATCCTCATCTGGTTCACAGGAGGTGACCAACCTACAATATGATCGTCTTTATGCCCTTGAAAAGCTTCCCCATTATATTGTCACATTGAAGCCTGGAGGTCCCATTGCTGTCAGCTGGACCAAAAGCCACCACTCTGGACAAGTGTAAGACAGATGCAGCTCCTTTTTTGCAATATCATTGCAAGGCCCAGGTAGACAAAAAAAAATGTAGGAGCGGGTTTGCCAGCATATTCACAAGTGGGAACAGGCATGACTCTAAAAATGAAGGTAAAAAGACCAACAGACAACAGACAAAAATGCCAAACAACAGCAGAAGAAACCCTTAAAATATGCTGAATACCGTCCCAGGGCTGTTTTCCCTCCAGATGAAAAAAGCTTGCAAGACTCTAAATATTGGCTAGGTATTTGGGTATAATGAAATTACATCTATAAGACAGAAAAGGTTACTTTTCACCTGGGATCTGTTAAAAATATTATTATAACAGTTTAGGGAAAGTTAGGGGTATTACGCCACGAGCTCTTGGAGCCCAGTCTGCAGCACAGTTTTATCCCCATAAAACCAGTCATGTGGCAAAACAAGCCCTGGTAACATCTAGATGTGCTTCCCCCTACAGCCTCACTGCAGGGCTTATGATGCTTGGAAATTGAATACGTAGTATGTTTGAATTTATGAGATTTGGAATTATTTCAGCCTAAAATCTCAGAAAGATTTTTTTTAAAGCAAACCTACATGTTTAAAGGGCCAGAAAGACAGAAAAGAGGATAAATGAGACAGGAGTTACTATCAGTTATTGAAAATATTATTTTCAAAATGGGAAAACCCTTCCTCACTGCACTCCACCATCCTCCTGCCATGTGGAGCCCATGAACCCCAGGGCACCACAAGTCCAGAGAGCACATCCATGGGGAAACAAGGACCATTTGCCTCCCTGTTCTGTGCCAAGTGGTGCCCTGGCCTCTCTCTGCTGCACTTGGCACTCACTGGCAATATAAATCAGGATTTCCCAAGCTGCGGTTGTAGCCTGCACAATAGGAGTTAAATGAATGAGCATGTGGCCTCCTAAAGGCAGGCAGATCCCCGAGGCAGGGGCAGGCAGAGAGGGAGATGAAGTGCTTGGTCCCTCGGACCTCACACGAAATGCAAATGCATTGCCCTGATTTGACCACGGGGAAATAACGGTGCCCTCCAGGCCAGCCCCGGGCAGCTTCTCCCCCGCCTCCGCCTTTCCCAGCTGCCCAGCCTGAGCTCCGCTTTGCAATAGCCAGTTTTCCTGGGGATAACAGAGGGAACAAAGCCTGATTTCCTACCGAGCTGGGTCCAAATTCTTCACCCCTCCATTGCTCATCTCCTTATCACATTGTAACTCATGTCCTATTTCCCACCCCTATCCCCAGCTGGCACCCACCTACCCAGTAACTCCGGTGGGAGATGGGCCATCTCCGTGCGCTGGTGCCATGCCCCCCAGCTCCCTGTGCTGGCCATCAGTGGATCAAACCAGCAACGAATAACCCAGCTCACTCTCCTGCCTTCCCGCTTTGGGTCTCCATCCCTCTCACCCACCCAGCTGTCACTCCTCACATCACCTGTAGGAGCTTCTCATTGCCAGGACCATCACCTGCCTGCCACATTGAGGTAGAGTTGATCAACAGCATCAGAAGCCGTTGAGAGCAGGCAGACCCAGCTGGCTGCCTGGCTGGCAAGACAGATGGACAGACAGCTAGCTGAGTTTACACGCCTCGTTTCCTCGGAAATCTAGGCTAAAATTAAGTTTCCGTGCTATGACAGCAACGGTTTCTCTGATAGTGTGAAAAGGTTGCTCTGGGGCCCGCTGCACATCTTGGACAACTGAGAGCACAAGGTCAAACGATCCATATAACTGGCAATAAAAATCTCCCGATAACGCAGACTTCCTTATTTCTATGCCTGACAAGAAATTCACCCCAAGCACAGAAGTAGAGCCACAGAAAATAAGGCTGGAAAAGCCTTTAGATATAAATCCAGTCTCGCGCTCCTCAGCTGGCACCCCCTGCCCCGTGTCCCCACCCAGCCCTGGGGTGGGGGGTCCGCCTGCCACCCGCAGGCTCGGGGAGGAGGGATGCTGCCTACGCATCTGCCCACCCTCCACGCTTCTGGTGTTTTGGGGAGCCTCCCAAAGACATCCTCATGGCCAGCAGAGCCTTCACTCATGCAGCACTGGGTCCCAACCCACCTACTGCCCACCCGTGCTCAGTTTCCTCAAAAAACCAGTCAGTTAAGCCTTATTTAGCTCATCCTCCCTTGCAGAAAAAGCTGTGCATCACTTGAGTCTCAAACAAAGCCTGTTCTATTTTATCCATCTTATTAGAGGAGGGGAGGCCGCAAGTGGCCCGGAGCAGTAAGGCTGAGGTGCAGGACTTGCCACCACTGCACATCCACATCCCTTTCAAAGGGCTGGCACCGCTGCCTGCCAGGCTCGTGCCGGCCCACAGCGTATCCATGGGATGTGTCCGACTTCAGGGGAAGAGCAGAGCAATCTTCTCTTGCTGCATTTGTTTCTGCTCCATCTGGCAGCGGATACAGCAAAACAACACTAGCAACATGCCGGTGGTCCCCAGCCCAGACCCCCACGAGCTGTCTGCAGCTGTAGCTTTCTGATTTCTTCCTTCCCACCCTGCTTGCCAGACCAGAGGGGAACACCCAAGGGTGCTTCCCAAACAGCGCGCCTACAACGCTGCGCAGCGAACATGAGCGGGGTTCCGGCTGGAGCAGCCCGTCCCCGCTACCTGAGCATAACTCATCCTGACCTGACCCTCCCGGTTCTCCTTGGAGGAAGGCACAGGAGGCTTTGCCCAGGCGATGACAGCCTTTTGGATCTATGGCAGTAAAAGAGATCAAAGAGCAAATTAAAAAATACCCTTAAGAGACATGAGTTGAGACCAGGATCTCCTGTGTCGAGCCCTGGGGTCAATAGGCCACCGCGGGCAGGGGGATGCTGGAGGCCATGCCGGCAGCAGCAGGCAGGGAAGGGGTCAGAAACCCCTCTGAACCTTGCTTCGGGCCACTTATCTTTGGTCAAGCCTGTTCAGGAGCCCAAATGCTTTCCTTTCTTCAGAGCTCAGCTGTGGCTCCGCACTGCTGCACACATGTAAGTCTCAATAAAACGTACTTTAAAAATAGATGAGCAAAACCCAGGGGCCGCTTCTCGGGCAGGGACGTGGCCACTGTTCAGCGCTCCTCTGCTTTACTGCGGCTGACACACTTAGCACTGCCAGTGGCATTTGCAACTGCCCATTTTTGTTTCTCCTTGCAATTTGCTGGTACCGAGGAGATGCCAATACTTTGTACTGAGAAGCAGGGAAGGATTACCTGCAGTCATCGCACCCAGCTGCGCCTATTTCTGCAGGCAGAGCGTGAGCATCCAAGGCACCCTCTGATTTGGAGCAATCTCTGCCAGCATTAAATAGCCAATAAAAGAAAATTTTGCATGTGAGTAAAATACACCGCTGGGACGGATTTCCTCCCCATCTTCTCCCTCTTCTTTATAGTTTATAGGAGATGAAGCCCATGGTGCACCCTTGGGGCACTCTCCATGGCAGTGACGTGCCCGGCTCCAGGGGCCAGGCGAGGGTATGCTGACGGGCTTTCTGTGTTCATGAAATCACAAAATAATCCATGGCCTCTGCTCGGCTGCTGGTGAAAAACAGGGACACCAGAAAAGGGAAACAGCAGGGACAAGGGGAAATTTCCTGGTCTTCAAGCAGAAGCCGCACCCATGGGATTTTGCTTTTCAGCCAGAATTTCACCTGGCTGCAGCTGTCCTCCTGGCTCCCCCTTTGACATGAATCTCAGTCGACATATCCCTCCTGTAATTGGGTAATTATGTCAATTATGAGGGCGAGGGAAAATTTTCAAGCTTGTAGGTGCCAGCACAGCCTCCTGGAGCCAACCTCTCACCACAGAGCCAACGCCTATGACTCAGGAAACCTTCTGTGTTGAGGATGAAATTCACACCAGGAGAGATGTGCCAGGACAAACTTGTCCGCAGGCAGGGAAGAGCCAGGGCTGAGCTATGGCTGTGCAGTCGCCCCCTTGCCCCTGCTCCCCGATTCGGCGGTGCCTCTGGGTCTCTCCATGCCCACTGATGCTCAGGGCTGAGGTGGTGGGAAGCTGCTGCCTCCATCCCTGGAATGCCATGACATGTGGCTCTGCTGCATAAACTGCTGTGAAACTGATGCATTTCTTTTTCTCCCTCTCCTTACAAACAGGCAAGCGAACCATCCGACCCTGTGAAAGCCGTGGTGTGTGCCACGAGCCCATGAGCAATCCGGGCCCCACTCCGTGTCCCTGCTGCAGAGCCTAGGAGCAGCAACGCAGCGAGCGCAGCCCAGCAAGGGATGGGGCTGTGGGGAGAGAGCCGAGGGGCCAGCAGCATCCCCTGGCACGGGGCACACGTCCAGAGGGAAATGCACGGAGCTCAGGAGGGTTTTCCCCAGGGGCTCCATGAACATTATCTCAAGGTATAACCTAAAGTCATCAGAGAGCTCAGGTAGCCAAAACTTGCTGGAGGGAGTAAAAGCATCTTCAGTTACCCCTGCTCCCTGCTGCAGGATGGTGTAGCACTAAGTGAGGGTGCAACACAGCTGTGGGGCAGAGCCAGGGGCATCCCGCCCCAGAGCAAGGGGCAGGAGGGGGATCCAGCACTGCCCCTGCCTGAACCCCCCAAAATAAACACTGGATTTCCACTGCACAGGCTTGTAGTGAAGCCTAACAGCACTTTGGGTCATTTGTAGAGAAGGTTTTATTTATTCATCAGGAACTGCCTTCTTGTTATGATGCTGATGGCAAATGGCCTCGCAGGGGATGGAGCGGCAGAACGAATCGCAGCTTCCAGAGACCGGGCTTTGTTGCGACAGAAGAGGAAAATGCCTTCGAAGTGGCACACTGAGCTGGGGCACGGGAATTTGAAGCTTTCTTGCAATGCACCCAGCTCAATAGGGAAAGCAACGAGCTCAGCAGTCTGCAGGAAGACCAGCGAAGTAGCTGCAGATAAGTGATCTCAGAGGGACAGGAAGGACTATATTGATTTAGGGGCTCGGAGACCACCTTCATGCAGAGCATGCACAGGAAAGCCAGGCCTGTTTAGCTGAAGCCATACAATTTTTTTGAAGCTGTGACATATCTGCCAGAGGAGAAAGATGGCCTGGATGGGAAACAAACCACCTCATACTTTTGTCTCATTACCCATGTATTTTTTTGGCAGAATCATCTGAATTGGAGACACTGCTAAGCACAATGGAGAAAATAAATTATCCTTTTCAGACTGGCCTTTCTTACATTTGTCTTAATATGGATTGCCTGCCTCACTCCAAACTAGAAGGCAAAAGCTTTTAAGTATGCATGGGTCCTTACCACCTGCCACGCAAGGCCACCATCATTCAAGGCAGAGCTGGAGAGGGGCTTTCTCCTCCTCTTCCCCAGTGCACACACGTCACGGTTTTCCTCCTCTGTCCCAGCAAAGCCCCAGTGGAGGATGCTGCAGCTATTCCTGCTCCTCCCATCCTTCCCAGGGCCACTTCAGGGAGCGAGACTGGCTTTTTCCTAGTGCTGTGCCATCTGGTTTTTATACTCTCCCTGGTTTTAAGTAAGAAGGTTTCTGGCAGAATTACGAATAAATAGCTTTGGACCTAGCAATCCTTTGATATCACTGCTCACAGTGGGGCAATTTTTAATGGAAATATCTCTGTTTTTTTCCCCGACCATTGTTGGGAAACTGTTTGGAAATAGATACATACCAAGTGAGGCTGGGGCTGCTGCATGCAGGAGAGGGTAAGTAATGCACCAAGCTATGGTTTGTAGCTCTGTCAATGTTTCAGCATTTCATTGATCTTAGGACCATAGGATACTCCAGGCTGGAAGGGACCTCAGGAGGTCTCTAGTCCAACTTGCTTCTCAGAGCAAGGTCAGCTGTGAGGATCTGGCCAGGTTGGGGTCTTGAAAACTTCTGAGGACAAAGAAACAGGACACCCTCCCTGGACAACCCACCTCGAGGCCTGGCCACCCTCATGGTGGATGTTCAGTTATGTGGCAAAAGCGCATAGGCAGTCCCCTGGTCTGTGTCGTTGCAGAGGGACAGGACTTTGCATTTGGGCTTTGTATTTGTCCCGATTGAATCTCATGAGGTTCCTGCTGACCCATTCCTCCAGGCTGCCTAGATCTCTCTGAATGGCAGCATATTGACTGGTCACCTCAGTTCGGTGTCACCTGCAGACTTGACAAGCGCACTCTATCACCTCCTGCAGGTGATTGATAAAGATGTTGAACAGGACAGGTCCCACGATAGACCCATGGTACCCCACTTGTTACTGGGCTCTGGGTACAGTACAACTCATTAACTTCTACCCCGTGAGCCTGATCATCCAACCAGGTTTTTACCCATCTGGTTGCCCACTCATCCAGACCATAACGTCCTAACTTGGATATAAGAACACGTAGGAGAGGTCACTCCATGATTTTCTCAGGCACCAAAGAAAGGGGTGACCAGCCTGTAGTTTCCGGATCATAATTTTGGCTGTTTGTTTGGGTTTATTTCCCACCAAGATGGGTGCAACACTTGCTCTTCTCCCAGTGCTAGGAACCTCACACAATCTCCAGGACCTTTCAAAGAAGACCAGCACAGTTGTCATCTCCAAACGGTACTTATGGACTCATGATGTTACACTCAGGTGAGCATGGTGGCAAATCTTCCAAACTTCTTACCTTGTGCTCTTCAGTCCTAACAACAACAGATGACAAGAAGATGATGGTATATTTGCAAAGCTAAATTCCCTCTGCTAAAGGGAATATGTTTCAAAGAAAATATTAATGAACTTTCCAAGAAGGACCACCACATACATGACTTTGCATCTGGTGAAGGAAATCAGGGTGTAGATTCGAATGGCTAGCACTACTAACTCCTCCTCTCCTCTTCGCAAATTTTGTTTTCTCTTCAATAATTATTTAGAAGTGTGCTAACAACAGTCTTCCTGAGATCAGTAGTTTGCTTTCGAAGACAGTAGACATGACAAAACTTTAGGAGGAATAAAACATAACAACACCACTGGTGAAGTGGTACCATAATCACCTAGACAGACAAACATGTCCTCAGATCCCTCCATGGCTGCATTTACACCATGGACAGAGCAAAAGAACAAGCCACCAAGAGAAAGACCACTCTCCCCTTCTATTCCCTTGCAGGAGGTCCTCAAAGGAAAACTATGGGAGGGGAAGACTGACCCAGCCTGGATGTTGACTCACTGAGAGATCCAGAGGGATCCCCATCCCAGAGGGACTTGACTCTGGTCTCAAAAAGGACTGAGATCTCCTGAATTCAGAAGAGGGACAAAGTCTTTCAGTGGGAAACTTCCATCACAGCTCTCACCATGTTTGGTATGGGCCAAATGCAAAAAAAATGACTGGAGTCAACATAAAACTTTCCATGAGCTACTGTGGGAATGAGATGGGGCCACATTTCTCAGTACCTTTTTCTTTTTGCTACTCCTATCTAGTGGCAATCCTTGGAGACCAGCCAAGTCTCCTTCCTGTGCTCCTCATTTATCAGCATACTCCTAAAAATCAATAGCCTTGCGCTGGCTACTTCTGTTAGTGCATTATCATTTCCTGCAACAAGGATAGCTTGACAAAATGAAGTTTCAGCTAATTAAAGTTTGTAAAACAGTTGTGTTGACAGTGGGTCTCCAGCACTCTGTAGGCCATTTCATACAATTTCTTCTGGAGGAGACTCCAAAAGGTCTTGGGTCCTCAATCAGTCCTTTTGCAGTTGCTACCCTTGTGTGGTGCTCAGTCAGGACGCTCTGTCCCCCATCCATTAATAGGAATCACATTGATTTGAATGATGCGAGTGTCATCTAGATTCAATGGGCTGGGAACCCTTTGCATCACTGTCAACACAAAGGCGCTGGAAGGCTCCATCCACATGCAAATTTCACATCTGCTAACGCTGAAACCTCGTTCGTGGCACATGTGGTCCTTCACATAAATGAGAATCAGCCTTTCTGATTTCCAAAATATTTGCAGCAAAGCACATGCCTGCTCAGAGACAACACGCAATTGCCAAATGGTTCCCAACAGTTGACTAAGGCAGCCCAGTGACAACTTGTAGCCTTTGGAAGGAAAGAAAGGAAATTTTACAGCAATTTCCAGTTTGCTGATAAATCCCAGGGTAGTCTGCGGGGAGGATGTCTGAGCAAAATCTATCAGGCAGCTGTAGCTCTCAAACAGTTTATCAGGCCAGTTAGGTTTGACAGATTTAACAGACCAGTTTGCACAACAGCATCATGTAACACATCAGCTTCACGTATTTATATAAGATGGACCCTCAGCTTTTAAGACAGATGCAAAAAAAAGCACTGAGACACCAACACAGGAGTGAAGCTAAATAGGGCAAAATCAGTGCAACCTCCTTTCCCATCTGCCCTTTTCCTAACAGGGATATTATATCAGCTTAGACTTGTATTCACATGCTGGCAAGAAAAATCTCTCTTCCTCGCTTCTCATCACCTGTGAATATTGTCCTGCAGCTCGGCATAACCCAAATGCAAAAGGCCCAAAAGAGAAGCTGCACTGGAAGAGGAAACTAAGAGCAAGGCTGTGAGATGGCTGCTAGCGAGAGCAGACAACAGCCCTCTGGTCTGGTCCCTGGCATTCCAAGATGTTCATTTACAACAGCCCAAACTCAGTCATCACACAATGTATCTGCGCATCAGCCACCTTCCCATCTATAAAATACAGCGTTTTATATACCGGCTTGGAGTACAGCAGTCTCATTTCCTCCCTCCCTGCGTGACTTGCGGGATGTGGTTCTCTGCTATTTTCTCTGTACCTTTCCTGTGATTGCTTAGTAATGACTGCATTAGAGCTAGCAGCTATTACTCTGCACACAACTGCATCCTAAAAGATGCATACCTCATATGAGGAAAGAAGATTAATTCCTGCTGCTGCAGCATGGCTAACCAAATTCAGTATTTCCTAGATAAAAAAAGAGTATATAAATACACAGACCACTGGTACAGGATCCATGCAGAGATACAAAATGGGGAAATTATTGTAGGGTCTTCCTAAAGAAGTTCAGAGACCTGCCCATTCATAGTTTCCTGATAGCACCTGAAAACGTGGCAGCCTCATCCAGGGTCTGATCCAGACCCAGAGGAGTAGGCAGGGGTCACCGCCCCTGCCTCTGTCCATGCTTGGGCTGGCAGTGCCAAAAGGGAGCAGTGATGGAGTTACCACAGAGAAGGAGATACAGCTCCTCTTCCAGGCCTGGCAGGATTGATGGTGCAGCATTGCCAAGAGTTCATGCTGCACAGAAAGGTGACTTTTCTTGTCGGTGAAGTGAATTCAGTACTTCAAAGAGGTATAAAGAAGGGACAACACACAGGAGAAAGTAAAGTTTTGTTAAATCACGTTCAAACATTGTGGCTGGATTCTCAGTCTAGAAATGACTAATAGCATCTATTACATGCTTCTGCATCTTTAGTATATCATACAGAATCTTTTTTTTTTCTTGTTTTCAGTTAAAACTACTGTTTTCATGATAAAACTAGGACAGTCAAGCTACTTTTACAGGACCGTAGGCTGAATAAAAGTGCCTGCTTTGATTGAGATTTTCACATTTGAGAAAACAGTAAGCACAAATATCCTGACACAGGAATGGCAGCAGGTACAGGAGGGAGAGTCCTGATCCATGGGTGCTGTAAGCACCTAGTCATGACCTGGCAGGAACATCAGATGAAAAGCCACGGCCTCTGCTCCCCGCACCAGTCACTTCTGCATTTCCTAATAAAACTAGCTCTTCTCCCCTGGAGCATTTCTTAACACAAAGCTCTTTTCACACATAGAAATTGTACTTCTATAAAGAAATAAGCTCAAGAACTGCAGTTGTGAAGGACTATCAGATGTCAAAATTCAGCACCTGTATCCAGAAATCAATATAGCCTCAATATGACAGATGACAGCCTGCAAAATCCCAAAGTGCCGGGAGCAGCATTATTTACAGCTAGCCTTTCGTTGCCGATGCTGATGCCCAGACACTGCAGTACCCTGCTTTCTGCCCCAGCTGAATCGCACTCAGCCTTTTTTTCTCCTCCTTCATTAACCGTGCTACTTTCACCTTGGAAACCAGCATCCCTGACTGCAATTCTGCTTCAGGGGAGCTGAATATATGATCTTTTTATCGTTCCACAAATACTGTGTTTTAGTTTTGGCTGAAAACCCTTTTGACATATTTGGCCAAACCGTGCAACTGGGGATTCATACACCTCTAATTTAAACCTCCTTACACAGCACGCAGCTGCCGAGCCCCTCGCTCCCTCCTGCCCATGCCGGTGCCAGTGCAGCTGGGGCTGCCCAAGGCTCGCTGCCCGGCGCTGCCCGACACGGGGCCAGGGGCACTGGAGGGCTATCAAATCTCATTGTCTTCTCACTCAGCAGATAATAAGCTCAGTCTGTGATGCTGCAAGTCCCACTGGCTTTCCTCAAGGAAAGGTCTGGCGAGTCAGGGAGTGTTCATGGCTGCAAGGGTCCACTACATTTGTGTGCCCTTAACATTTTACACAGAAGGTCACCTTCTTTCTCCTCATCTCTCACACGTCCCTGGCATTAATGACTGCAATGTTAATGACGTCAGCGACATCCCGGAGGTGCAGGAACTGAACCAGTCACATTTAAATACCTGTCAGCAGCTGAAAAGGTGAGTTGTGCATTAGATGCCAATTATGTTGTTCTCTCAGAAGCTTCATTATCTCCAGGCTCTTCTGTTTGCAATGACCCACTAACATGAAAATGATTTTTGCCTTCATTTTTCCACCCGAGAAAGGAGAGGTGTCTCTCCAGGTTTTGGAATCAGCCTGCAGGGATCCGAGGAACCCTTTAGGTTTTCCCTGGCCGCAGCTACATTTCACCCTGGGGAGGATGCGAGGAAGCTCCATGCTGGCTTTCTGTCGGCCAACCTATACCTACACCTGCCCTCCAGGCAGCTATTTCCACCAGAACTGTTATCTGAAAAAAATGGAGTTGAATAACCTCTGCGCACCGGTTCCCCTTTCCAGGGAACGGGAGGAAAGTTCTTCGCTAAATCAAAGCGGAGTTAAAGATTCAGATATCACTACACCAACCCAACATCTTTCAGACCGTGTTTCCTTAAGCAGCCCATGAACTTGTGCATGCAAGCCTTGCCGCAGCCGGATCCTCCCATACGTGCAGGGAGCACAGCCATACACCACCGACAAGACAGCCATCCTCAAAGGCAGGGTGGGTGCTTGGCACATACGCAGGCAGCAAGTCACCACACCTTCCAGCTGCCTTAATTTCCAGAGGTAAGGAGAGGCTTCTCAGTGCCTGGCTGCAGTCTCTAGGGCTTAACCATTCATTTTCAGTTGATTAAAACAGCCAGGCACAGAAGCATACACACAGTATTTAACATGAACAAAAGCCTCCTCATAGCTTTTAACCGCCAGGCAGAAGAAACTACGTCTTTGAAGAGTGAAACAACCCATGTCACCCCCACCACCCCTCCAGTCCCCACCTGGACAAAGCTTGGGGGAAGGCCGGTGCCTTTGCTGGCTGGCAGCAGCTGCCGGGCCAATGAGGCACACAAAAGCCACGGGCTCAGGCCTGGTCCCCTGCAAGACCTCCTGGAAGCCCATGTCCCCCCATCCCGCTGGTGGCAGCACGCCTCTGGGGAGCTCACGGGAGCAGTTTGCCCCAGAGGAGGAACCAGCTCAGGCGTGAGCACTGGTCTTGGGGTAAGGGGGAGGCAGCGAGGCGCCTCCTTGGTAGACAAGCTGAGCCATGCAGCACCGCGGTGATCAAGGTCCGCTTCTGAAACCAGGGCTGGAAGCAAAGACAAGCAGTTGTGCAGCCACAGGAAGCTGGCAGAAGTGATCTGCACTGACTGCACTTCCCCAGAGGCTCTCCAAGGACAGGGCTGGCTCAGGGCGTCCCAGCCCTCAGTTACATCCCAGCCTCCCAAGAGTAAGCTGAATATTATTCTCATCGTCACAATCCTTGAGATGGTAAAATTGCATTGGCAGCTGAGCAGCCCCAGGCACGTCCCTCCCAGGGCAGCTCGGGGTGCTGGGGTTGGGGCTGGCGGTCCCAGCCCTGCCCCACTGTGACAAGGAGCTGCAGCAGGCAAGAGGAGGAGCACAACCAGGTCCCAAACCAGCTACCTATGGTCTCTTCCCCTGCCAATTCCCAATGCTCTCAGGGGCAGCCCTGTGCCAGCGCGGTGCTCACCACGGCAGCGGGGGCAGAGTTAAGGGTACTCCTGACCCACGTCTGCTCTCACAATTAGACCTGGAAAAGCACGCCAGGGGTTGTGGCCTCCCTGCTGCAGGAGGGACAGTAGCTCTTACCAGTTTGATCACCAGTGAGGTTCTTTGCTGCAACACTCAGTCTTGCCCAATTTGAAAGAAGCAGACGCAGCTGGAGCTGGGGCCTGGCCACGGTGTCACGAAAGGTGGGTCTGCCCTTGGCTTGGAAACTCAAAGCTTGGTCCTCTCCTCTCGGCAGTTCAGACTGCCCATCAATGACCAGAGCCACGGAGGAGTCCCGTCCGCAGCTCAGCAGAGCCTGCTGCAGAGGCACACTGCTTCCACATTGGCGACGTCTTTTTCCAGTCCTTGCTGTGGACTCAGCTCAGTAGAGCAGGTGTCCAGCAGTGATCACTGCCGTCTGCAGCCAGAAGCACCAGGCTGGAAGAAAATCAGAACAATGGGAAGCTTGAAGACTTTGGAGATGAAGCCAGAGACGGTCATTGCTCAGAGGACAAGAAAAATGGAGTCTGAGGCAGCCTTCGTATCTGTTTGTTGAGAGAAGACCTTTCCCTGGGGTGCTGGCAATCAGGGTGATCAGGAACCAAACGATTTGGCTGAGATCGCTTAGTTAACACAAGAGTGCAAGAGAAGCCTCTTGCGTATTTGCTTTCCAGAAGAATACTCACTGAATTTACTTCACTGAAAGGCAGGACGCTCAGCTGCTGGCACGGTCGCGTGGATTTGGTAGGGCTCCCTTGCCTGGGCACTTGCTGACTTGCCACGTTGACATTTCCTCCCACTTACAACCTACGTGCTTTTCATCTCGCACCGCTGTGCGCAGTTGCGGTGCTGACTTTTCACTCATCGAGGCTGCAAGGTGTGAGCTCCCTGCCAGCTCCGCTGCCTGCTACGGCAGAGCCGTAACCTTGGCAGCACCGAGGATTAACGATCCTTATTTAGCGACACGTGTGAGTTGCAGGAATTAAAGAACTGAAACTCAATCTTTATTTAATTTAGCCAGCACAGGTAACAGACAGATGCACATAACACAGACGCCAATACGTATTTCCCCGTCTTGGTCTGGAAGTGCAGTATCATCCATCCAGCATAGCTGACTTCCAGTATCATGGATTTATTTTTATATTATTATTTTTTTAAAAAAATCTAACCTCTGCAAGTAGTTCCACGCTGTTATTCTGCCCCCCAATGACTGGTACAAGACCCTACCCCCTTTTTTGCCAGGTAACAACTGAAAGCCTCATGAAGCGACCAAATATCGCTCCCTTCTGCCCCTCCTTCACGACCTTAGCCACCTCAGCCTGGCGGTTAGAGCTGCCACGCTGTGGGCAGTGGTCACCTCTTTCCCACAGCTGCTCCTTGTGGCATGGATAGCTGCTGCTAGGGGAATTTTGACCAGCCATTTAATGGTTGATCCTACGGTAGGCACCTAAAACTTCTCCCATTATTTCTTTCTGATCTTTAGTTCAAAGAATAGGTAAAAGCACAAAAAGAAAATCGTTCTCTGTTTCATCCCATTACTCTGCCTCTATAAAAAAAAAAAAAAAGTAGTAGCTGAAGAGTATTTTCTGGTAGAAGAGTCAAAACATTTACCACCTATAAATTCAGCATCCTCTGAACTGATAAAAGCGGGGTGCTTTCATCTGGCACCGCTCAAGAGGCATTGACTTCTGCCTGAGGGACCTGCAGTTCACGTTCTCCACCAGCTACGCACGGTAACTTATTCCCTCAGGCCTGCTCCAGGAAAGCGCAAACATCACCTCGACTCCGAGCAACAGTTCTTCTCAGGAAGCAGCAGGTGGGTACAGATGAACTCTTCCCAGGGTGCCCGACACACTGCCCCTGCACAGGCTGGGGCTCGCCTCACGCCGTCGCTTGTACGTAACGGAGGTGCTAACGTGCCAGGAGTACCTTCCCCCTAAGAGTCGGGCTCTCCATTGAAAGTTAACGTAATGCCTGAAGGACAAAAATGACTACCTTGTTGAGAAAAAGTTTGGCATCACTGATTATGATAATTCTGGAAATTCTATCAATTTTCATTGATAGAATGTTCCATTTTCCTTTTAAATCTTGCTCTGCTTTCCTCCTCAAATTACTTCTGGTGGAAGTGGGAGCCATTGATTTAATGAAAAACGTTTCTATCGGATTTGAATTTGTCACCTCTGCTTTAAAGACAAATGTAAAAACTGGGCCAATAAAGCTACGAGACAAAAATAGAAGTTCTCCAGCCATTTTCTCTGTGTTAGTCATAACTGTAGCTATTTTAATCTCTCATTCTCTTCAATCTCTCTAATATTTCTGCTGTCTCATTATTTTTGTTACCATTTTCCAAACCCTAAGGAACTTGCAATACAAAGTGTTTGCCCACGATGCCCAGAACTCAGTCCTGGACTGATCCAGGTAATTTTAAAACTCAGAGCTGTGCGAGTACTTTGCTTTCTCTAACTATGCTGTCCTTTACAGTCAAAATTTATCTTCATCTCTCACTGTGATCCATTCCATGAGCTTGATAAGGTACCATTAAATTCTCCTTATTGTTGTGAGCTTGACTTCAATAACCTTCACCATTTTCTATTTCACTGGTCATTCCTTTTCCAGATTAATTAAAAAGAAAAAAACCCAAAACCTTATCAATTTAAAAAAAAAGCAGAAGTCAATCATAACTACTGGAAAAACACAGAGCATAAAGAGGTCTTTGTACTTTCACAGTCTAGTATAATAAATTGGTAAGCAAATTAGCTATTACATTGTACACCCCTTCACAGGTATGTACACGTGGCACAGAAGGAAAAGTATGCTACTACCTTATGAGGATTTTTAACAACTTCTTACCATGAACGATATATTGCTGTCAGCCTCTTGAATAACAACAAAGGCCTTTTACTGTGCTCTGAAAATGAGCTCGATACTGACAAGTTGTGGCCAAGATAGAGTATCTGGGAAGCATGTAAGTACTTCAGAAGAAATAAAGAGGGTAGGAACTCTCCTTTAAGAATCTTAACAGACCTTGACATTTCCTCCGACCGAAGCACCGAAGTCCCATCGGTTTCAATGTTGCAACTGCTGTTAATGGTCAATTCAGACAGCACATATAACCCAAAATCTGCTTAAGCTTACCCATTTAATTAGCATAAAGTCAGTGAGAGAGTTTTAGATGGAGAAGTATATCCATCTTCCTATTTGCTTCTTGAAGTACGATTTGTATAACGAATCTTATCGGAGCACGCACAGAACCACAAAATACACAAGCTTTACTTCCCCAAAGAGCAGCAGCAGAAAATCCCGACTTTTGGCCAGCCCAGAAACGGCTGCCGCCTTCCTGCTCACCTGTGAGAGAGGAAGGAAGCTTTATCAGAGCACCCTGTACTTCTCTTCGAAATTAAATCACTGTTCCTCCTGCGGTAAATGCAGTGTACTAAGGAACGCAGACTGCAGAGATCACCGCTGCATTAATATCGATGCAGCACCTTAGCACAGCCTTTAACAAGACAGTGGCCATATTTTATTCCTCCAGCAGCTGAGCTAATCCCTAAGACTGTGTCAACAGTCATATTTTTGCTATCACTTAAGAAAACAGAAGTTACAGAGTACTTTCTTTGCTACCAGATATTATTCCTCACATGTGTGAATATTAATTTATGATTGATAACACACACAATGGAATGGGAGACAGATGCGGTCCCTTCATGGTATTTCAGAATACGAAGGGCTCCAATTCATCCTCTCCTCCCTTCCTGCATGACATCTATTAACTCATCCACAGGGAAAATATCATTTCTACCTAACAGTGAAAATCAAACGTCAAACTCTTCGACATATTACCAGACTGTCCAACAGCCTGACCCTGCAAAGACCTAGCTTTAATCTTTGTAGGCTGCAAGCATCCTCTTGGCTCCAAGCAACACAGAAGAGAAACATACGCATGAACTTCAGCAAGGCTGAGGAATCTGGGATTAAGAGCTACCGCTTTTGTTTTGGCAAATATACAATCCACAACACAAAGAATCCAAGGAAAAAAAGCACAAATCTTTTAGCAATTCTCCCCCCCAGTTTTCCACCAGCCTCGCACCACAGAAACGCTCTGCAGTGGGCAGAACTCTGGCAATTTGCAGGAAAATTAAGGCAACGGTTCTACCTGCTTTCTGCAGGAGTTATTTTGGCAAGCTCACGCTTTAAATGCCAGGCAGCATTTAAGGATTTGCTTGGACATGTGCATGTACACATCTTATTCATCTCAACAAAAGGGAACTCCACATACTTTGCTATTCAGGCTTGCCAAATATTTTAACTGGAAGCTACTGGATTTTCATGTACTTCTACCGTATTAAGTACCTAGCTACCTTTTCAAACCAAGATTACATTTCAAACATTCATTTTTCAAAATCAATGTATCTCAAAGACTTGTTTAACTAACAAAACATGTCCTACCTCAGCCTGTTTTTTTCCTGTATTGTCATAGCCACTTCCCAGCTGAGCCTGTGTTCCTTAGGCGGTCAGCATTTTGGAAGAGGCAAGTTTCATTTCATAGTTAAAGATAACATGCTCCTAGTAGCTTTCTCAAGGTGATGTTTAGCAAACCGTTTTGGTTTGGTTTTTTTTTTTTTTTTTTTTTTTAAATAAGGTTTGTATCCCTGTAGTTACTTAGTTAGGAATTACACTGTAGAGTACAAGGAAATCTCCCCCACCGAGATTCATTTAGGCAACGAGCCCATGATAATGCTGTCAGAGTTCCCAGCACCCTAAGCGCTATGTGCGTGCTCTTCGCTGGAAGTGAAGACTGCAAAAGCTTACAGCATGAGCACATAACTCGTGAGGTGCACGAGGGTGTGACACGGCTGTACATTTGCAACTGCAACTGTCCATGCTCACATTCTTCTCCGACAGAAAAAAAACCCCAACCCTCTAGGCCACTTCTTTTGACATGAAAGGGAAACAAAACTGAAGTGATAAATCCCATTAGCAGTTTTCAGCAGGTTTTGACCCCTCCCTTTTTTTTTTAATAAATAAAATGGAGTCCGTCCTTAGTTTCCAGATGAAGAAGTATTATTAAAAGTAGTTACAGACCCAATTACAACCCTTAAAACACCACCAAAATGCACTACAATATTCTTTTATTTAGTTTACAGAAGAGTCTATCAGTACAGGTTGCAGAAAGAAAATGTTTAGTGCTATTTACAATTTGTTTTAAAACTCTGCTCTATACAAATTTAATTCTGATCAGTATGAACAATATTTTTGTAAATCTACTGCATATAAAGCATTTCATCAAAGCAGTAACAATGAATAAAATAACCTGATTACATTTGAATGATGCCAATCATTCGAAAAAACGATTACACAGAACATCTGTAAGAGTTGTGGACACTTAAGTACAGAACACAATGTCAACCTGTGACTCATTTTTTTTAAAGGCTAAAGCTATTTATATGGAATATTGTTCTATTATACTACACGCCAATCTCTATTTAACTTCTATAGTTATGTATTTTATAAGATTTTTATTAAATATATTCTACACATATTTGTAATTTCACCCAGGAAGAATTCCTCCCCAGTGAAAAAATATAAAATCTTTTATATTTTTTTAATTTTTATTTATTTTTATTTTTTACAGGTTTAGATGAAACTAGCTCATGCTTTAGTGCTGTGCAAATTTCTTTAGCATATCAACGTTTAAATTATTGATATGAAATAAAAGAATGGCATCCTTTTTAATTATGTATGCCTTCAAAAATCAGCGTCTGATTTTAATACAATTGCAAGCACTAATACCAAATGCAGATTACGTAAAGAAACAAAACTAGTACTATGGCAGAGGTTTTTCTTTTTGCTTTTTAAACTTTAATAATTCTTGAAGTCTCTAATGAGTAAGCATGACACTGGACACTAAGTTACACATGAGAAAATGACTGAAAAACACCAATTGCCAATATTCAAATACATAAAATTGATTAGTAAATGATGTTTTCTAACATTTATGCACAATAATAAAGCCTATGAACTACAGGAAATTACCCCTCCCATATTAAGGCTAGGAAATGCACTCTCTGCACTTGTTTGTGCTGTCTGAATAAGCACTCAACTAACATATGAGATCAGAGTGCACGCAGTAATGAAAAAATCAGTTTCATCAGCCCTCTACAGAGTGCTTTTAAATTACAGGCACATAGTTTTTTTTGTTTGTTGCAATGAAAATATATATAGTTAGACTTGGTTTAGTTAGTATTCTGTGCCAGTTCGGCCACCAAGGTTGACTTAGGTAGAATTGACTTAACAGTTTTTCCTTTGATTTGGCCATAAGTGAGATTTGTTTTAATTATAGATATACTATTTTCCAGTGTTGCATTATACATTGTAGGTTATTACTAGGTGTCTCAAATATTGTTAGAGAGTGTTGATGAGAAATATACTGTCAACCATATTTAGTGCAAATTGCATCTAGAAAGCTTGACTGGTTAGATCCGGTTAATGGAGGTTTTTGTGGTAGCAAAATGATTCCTGCTATGAAAAAGAACACATTAACTTCTCTGGAGATTGAATTCTTTCAAGAACTGATGTACTGTAAGATTATTCAACAAACAAAAAGCAGGAATTAGGAAAAAAAACCCCAACAATGAAAGTGTTCATAGATCTTTCTCGTTTTTAAAAAAAAAAAAAAAAAAGACTAACGAGACAGTGTTCATGTAATATTTCAGTTCCATGGATTTACAGACAGGCTCTTCCTACAGGTGTTTGAAGCAAGGTAGGGCCTCTTCTATTCCAGCAGCATGAAAGACAAAGACTATATTACATCACACTTAGCAGGTAAAGCTAACAGGGTTTACAGGATTACACAGCAATTGCTTTCTCCAGTTTTTTCACGGTTCCTTTGACCTGTGGAGCAAGAAGAAGTTTTGCTTACTGACATTTCTAAAGCAATCAGGTTGTTTGTGTGTCAGTATACTTGATACAAGTCTGGTTTTTATTATTTTTAGGACAAAATTATTTATTATTATACACATGCATACATAACTGAAAAATAAATCAGTAGTCGTTTTTAACAATGAAAATGAAAGCTTTTAAGGTTTGGAGTAAAATTTCTGCATTCTACAAAAATGCTAAACCAGACAGTTAATTTCTTAGTTTTCTATAAACAACATGTACGAAAGCATTCCGTTACTTGTTTCACAAAAGACCACAAGGACTTGACTTTTCTCTACTATGAAATACTCAAAAAGCCTCTAAGAGATCCAAGCGCTTTGCCACGTACTTGAGTAAGAAATACCTCTAGTGCACAGCGTACCTTGAGAGTTTGGCTCTGGCAATGTCTCTCTAGCCACCAAATGCATCACTGTTGTTTTGCCAAAAGGAAGTTTTAATGCTGCAAAAGGAGAAAGGGCGATTTATTAATACATTAGAGCAATCATCTTCTTTCTTCAAAACACCCAACTGAGACTAACTATAATTGGATCAGCATCTCTTCAAAAGTTCATAATGTTAGGTTTGAACTGCTTACTAAATAGATTTATAAAGGCATTTCTGGCTAAAGTTTTGTACATCAGGGCCTTAGGACCTGATAATAATCACTTAAAACATTGTGTTCTTAGAGACATGATATTCCTGTTAGGAAACTTAGCCTTCCTCTTTTGAGTAAACGTAGAAGTGGGCATTCATGCCAAGACTCAAGTGCTAAGCACTCTTTATTGATAAGGATGCAAAAAAGTGGCTAATTCAGCCATTAAATTGTTATTCCTGAGACACCAAAAGACTGAGCCACTGCTGCAAAACAGATTTTCCTAAAATACACTTTGATCCATGACACAAATTTCCCGAAATACAAGATGTCTGCATCTTGCCTTTTAATACCCATCTGTAACATCAGCTGCATGTGAAAAATATCAAATGTAAAACATTTTGAATCAGATAAGGTAGTTCTCACAATGCTGCCTTTGTGAGCTTTAGTAACACAAAATTAAAAAATTGGAGCTTTCCACAATTCATTCTGCTTGTTTCTGAAACTAAAACGACAATTTTCACATTCTGATTTAAGTATACCAACACAGTGCTGTATTTATGGTTTTAGTACTGTAGTATAATATTCATCAAAACTTCTAGTCTGCTTGAAATGAAAGGATTCTCTGTTGCTCGGAATATTTAGCAGATTCTCATTGCCAGATTCAGTATTCTGAACTTTGACTTCTTCCAATTATTTGGGGGGCCGGGGGGACAGGGAAAATTATTTTCACAAGTTCTTTACATAACTTTAGTTCTGTTCCCTGTCTCCAACTCCTAACATTAAGCATCTTTCTTGATTATTTTTCTGAGAAATGTAAGGTAAAGATGCTCTAAGTTTTGTCCTCCCATCCCCACCCTCGAAGAAAAAACGTTAGTGATAAATGTAACAAGAATTTAACCCTAAATACACAAATCATTCTGACTTGAGTAGAATTTGTCCTCTCAAATTCCATTTACATCTTCTATTTTCACATACATTGCACCAAGGCATTTTAAGTGAATAAATGAATAATGAATGTCCAATAAGCCTGAAGGTAAATGAAGAGAAAAATGCCTCTCTATTTTAATCACTACGGCATAGATTCAAAATTCAGTAATAAAATAAATAAATAAATAAATAAACCTAGTGTTTGGTTACTACATGTATTCAATACAAGCCTAGCCACAACACTGCTATTAAATCATGCTCATTGCCTATGTATTTGTTTGAAAAAATGCAGTTAAAACGCAGGAGTAAGCATACGGAAGGATACACAGCTCCACTAGCTGCTTTGAAGTAGCTGTATTTTGGGAGAGCCACCTCTATAGAAAGTCAGATCTGAAAGTTGCTTAGTTTACTTGAAGCACTGCCTGTGCCTGCATCTAGAAGCTATTGATAGCTTGAAGTCTGACAAGGATGAAGTATTTTGGGTACTTGATTCTGTGATACAACTGAGAACTCCACAAAGAGCATATTAACAGTCTGTTAAGCTCAATGGAAAAGGACTGTCTTCATGACACAAACTCTTAAGAAGCCATTACAGAAAGAGCAAAATATTACAAACTAATCACATTAGGGACATCTTTCATAATATCGAGACACTTGAGGAGACTTGATTAGTGAGCTGTGGAGATTAGTTATTTACAGTAATCAAGTAACAGTATGCTAATATTTCAATTAACTAATTTCAGCTAGTAGTTTGCATAGTTCACACAAGTTCTTATGAGCAATTTCCAGCTTCTTGCTTGGAGCACCATGACAGAATCTGAGCACCCTAACCTATGCTCAATAATCCTTTCTTGCTCTTGTCTTCGTTCTCTCACCCCTTTCTCTCACTTAAACTGAACTTTTATTTAATTCCTTTCCCATGTGTTTAATTCCACTTTTATTCCGGATTTTCTATTGTCAGAATTTACTTTTCACCTCCTTTTTTGGTATGTGTGTGGCAAAGGGTGGGTTGGCTTTCCTTCCCCTCTCCCCAGTAAATAAGGAAGTAAAACATTGCTGATTACCATTCTCTAACAAGAAACAGAGAACTGTCAATTATGTATTACCTCCCTAATTAATATTATTTCAAATGCAAACTGCAAACCAGATATTTAGCTAAAGGATGAAATTTCCTGTTGGAAGCCGAACAACAGACTCTGCCTTGCTAGCTAACTCCCCAACCCTTCACACAGGCAGAGCACAACAAAACAGTGGGGCTTGAGCACCGCAGGCAAGAGTGGCACAGCAGGCTTTACAGAGGGGTCTGTTTTTCTTTACCACTTCCAAGGCCATTAGCTCTACTGTTCTTGTAGTGACAGTCCATTCAGAGAAGCTGGCAAAAGAGATTTTTTTTTTTTTAAATAAAATTTTCCACTTAAAAGCCAGTTTTTCCTATCAATTTGTCACTTTTTTGATGCTGCTTAGTTTAAAGGACTCAAATTCATAGGACACTACGTAGACATGTGAGGTTACAACTAGAACGTTACGAAGTCATTTTTAAACGTGAACAAAAATGGGCTCCTGTTAAAAAAGAAACCACCAAACTGTTTCCTTGGAAACTTTTGTTTCATTAGTTGATAAAGTGACTTTCAGTACACAGTAGGTCCCAATTCCAGTCAATATTTCCTGATCACCTAAAGCAAATAAAACACTAAGTGCTATAACTCCGTTATAGAGAGCTGCAGATAGAAAAGCTTAATGGAACTATATCATAACAGCATAAGAAACTAAATACTGTATTTAGCAAGAAATTCCCTTCCTCGCCCCTCCCCCTTTTGAAGATAACCAGTTCACTTCGGGTTACATCTAATGAACACCACAAACTGAAGTAACAGTCTTTCCAGGCTGCTTCATGAATTGCTGTTCCCCTTTCTGCCGTATAATCTTACTCCAGATAACTCCATTAGTACTGAAGTAAGCCCATGTTTTAGGGATTCTTTTTCTTAAAACAATACAGCAACAAAAAAATCTTTGAAAAACACTAACATACATCTAAGATCCTTAGGGTAAAATCATGACGGTTAAATTGCAACGCATGAATGATTAAGAATGAACTAAAATGTCCTGAACCCAAGTAAGTGTTCAAAATCCATAGACCTGAGTTAATGCAAGAGTCAACAGCATGCAGCTATTATTTTTCAGCTTAACTCGTTAAACAATACATTAAATATATTAAACAAATATTCAAAGTTGTTTTGTATTTAGACAAATGTCACTAAAGGGAACAAGCACTGGTGATTAAGAGCAACACCTAGAGATGAATGGCAAAGAAAATCCCATTTAGCTATCCTTGCCTGGAAAATGTAGGGTAAGACTAGCATCTCTAATTACAGAGATGATCAAATTTGTCTTTCAACCCTACTCCAACCGCTGCTAGCTGCACTCATTAGTACCTAGTAAACATACAAATTAAAAGAGTGAATACAAATTTCAGAGTTCTCCCAGCTGAATTGACAATGATCTTGTTTGTATATATAGCAGCATTAAAAAAATTATTTATATGGAGAGTAAATCTATTCTAAAAGTACATCACTAGCCAACATCGGTAATGGTAGAAAGCCAATCAATGGCTATATCATCCCAGTTACTTCTTCATGGAAAGATCACCATAAGCAGTCCAGAAATACTCTTTGCAGGTTCATCTTAACTTCAAAAACATTTCATTAGTGATTTTGTATTATATTCTCCTCTCCGTGTTGCACTCAAGTACCAAATGCATGAACCTGAACATACAGAGAAAGCAGAAGTATTAATTTATTTTTAAACTGGCAGAGAGTCTCATTTTGTTTAGTCATTGATACAGTTGATATTCACAGCGGCAACTTTTATCTACAAAAGGAAAGTTTATTGTTACAAATTCGTGTCATAGCTCTATCAAAGACACCCATCAAAATATGTAATTGTGGGAAAAAACTTGCCACAAGGGGGCACAGTTGAATTGCATTTCCTTAGCATATGACGTGAAGCCATTTACTTTTGTTTTCGCATAACTATGCAATTGTATCCCTGGGAGAGCACTGGACAGCAAGAATGCTTCCCCTCATTCTCATTCATAGGGTGTCTTCCTTCATTGCACTTAGATTTAAAGTATTGTTTAACCAATTATCATAAAGTTTATCAAACAATTTAAAATACTTCAGACATTTATGAACTAGCTTACCCTGCAAGCGCAGTGTAAGAGAGGTGGAACAAAATATTCCATTTATAAAGACAACAAATAAAAGCGGCATTACTGTTTCTTTATGCAAGAGGAGACTTGACTTAGCAGGTGGTATTTCCCAAAGTTTAACAACTAGTGGTAACAAGATGGAAAAATACACAATAAGATACAATGTCACTCTATGCAGAGGAAAAATAGTACATAGCAAGCCATACTGCGATCTTGAACAGTAAAGTAGTATTTACTGCACTACAAATAAATATCCCCTTTGCCTGGCTGTAACATGCATAATGAAAATTATTTTCATACCTCCTAATGTCACATTGCCATGAAGAAACCTCCCTTGATAAATAAGCCGCAAGATATTTGGACTGCTGACTTGTTCTTCTTCCCAATCTGAAAAGAAGCGAGAGAATTTTCACAGTTACACTGTAATAAAAACATCTTTTGTTATTTCTCTCGCCTTTACCCAGGAAGAAAACCAAGAACAGGCTCTGTTGCATGAAACACTGCAGAGAGCACAGGCTGAAGATAGAGAAATCAAGGCTAGCACTCCTGAAATCTATTCTTCAATTTATTATTTGACACTGGATATTGAAGCACATAATTTTATGCCTGCAAGTGTAAATATTACTTACTTCATAGATTGCAAGAGATATTTAGGACATACACAAGTCCTACACAAAATATTTCATAAATGCAAGTTGCTTCCTGAGGTTTAATATCCACTTGGCTAAAATTGCCTTCGTTTCTTCCCATGCAGAAGATTCTCAAGCCACACTCCTCCTCACCAGCTAACTGTCTAACTGGGGCCCTTCTCCAGCAATGGGAGCTCTGCAGGCTGCGCAGCGGCGTTGGATGATGGCCAGACCCAAGCAGTTACGTGTCCGGGGGGGCAGTGACCTGGGCAGCCCCGGACGGCCACCGCGGAGAGCCTGAACAGAGGGCTCTCTCAGAGCAGACGCTGACTGACACATTTTAAGGAACTTCTCAAAGGACAATCCCTGGATGTTTTTATGTGGCCAACAGTGATTCAGGAAAAGCGAGCATGCATTTTCCTATAATGCTTAAGCCATCATAAATCATTTATAAGCTTAAATGATCTTTTCTTGCTCTTTTACTGTTCCCTGTCACAATGTGAACAACAAATACATCTGCACTTTGCTTTCAGAACAAATATCATAAAACCTTGAAATGTTGAATTAAATGGGCTCTCTGGGAATACAGTGTCTTCAGTTTCTTAGCTGACCAGATATTTGGCAACAGCTGCTCACAAATGTTCTCTCTTTCTGCTTTTGTAATGTTTATACACCAAAATGAATATTCAGCAAGGGATCACAACAGGCAACAGGAACCAACCTGTTCACTGGGAACATACAATTAACATACAGGCAGTGGCAACTGGCACCACAAAAGGAGAAGAACTGAAAAGCGGAGAAGGGGAAGCATTTAAAACAAAAGCCACGGCTGCAGAGAGTGGATGGAGAGGCATCTGGTGCGAAAAAGCAAGCAGGCAGAGACACGGGCAGCAGGAGCCATCGCAGCCCCAGCGCTGCGCAGAACACGGCGGAGGCAGGGCTGGTATCAACAGCGGAGGCTGCAATATCCCCAGGTGCTGCCATGTGCCTGGTTTATAAGATTAGATCAAATTAGGCAACCAAAGCTATTTGAATTGCAAGTATTTCCACTCAGGGTCTGATTCAATTGTCTTGCAATTCAAGCACATGCCCTTTTTGCTGTGCTGTGAAGTGGGCTACATTAAGGATCTGAATAATCACACTGCTCGGGTAAATGATTTTTTGGAAGATACCTTGTACTCCATACAGTCTGAACTCCACTATACTATGGCTGTAAAGAGAAGTTCAGCCAGTTTACACTGCCATAATGATGCAAAACAGCAACCAGAAGACGACAGACTATATTTTGGCACAGGTATTTGCCCATTGTTAAGCTGCCAATTCAGCCATCCTTTTAATTTTTGCTTCTTGGCTGGCAGTCTGAAACAGTTCTTTCTGACATGATTTGAAATTTTAATTTCCACTGATGACTAAATGAGCCAAGAAGATAACATTTACCTATGACTGTTTTTTTAGGTTCAGCAGATAATTGCTGTACAAGAAAAAAGTTAATACTATTCAGAAGAAAAAGGCAGGAGGGTGGAAGAGAACAGGTAACCTACCTAGATGATACATTAATATAAATTTGGCATTTTCCACTACAAGGCAAGAGATCCTTAATTAACAACAAAGAGGGGAGGAGAGGTTTGCCTTAATCCTGCCAGCATGTGACGAAGGATATTTCATGAATTTTTTTCCCCACAAGATCATGACAAGTCAAAATGGTAGTAAAGCTAATCATTTCATATCATCTGTATTTCAAGTAAAATTTAGTCCTCATCAAGATTTCTCGGTCCCGTGGCAAAGGGCACTCTCAGTCTGAAAACAGCTAGCGGGCTAATGTTTACGAAAACCTATTCACTATTCTGAAGTAGATTTTTCCTCAGTCTTTTAAATTGACACTATTCTTCTTTGCACAGGCAATTAAATATTCATCAAGATTTAGAGCACTCCCTCAGGACAGCAGGTATTTGAACTGAGGCTTCCATGTCCAGTTCTACTTTTTCTTTAAAAAAGAGACTTTAAAATCTGGGTTTCTTCCCAACTCTAAACTCAGAACCTGCAACCTTCAAGCTCTTCACAAGACTGGGAACACGAGGCCACATGTTCAAGAATAAACTTAAGTAAGAAAAAAAACAGTTCTGCCTTTACTAATTCAGATAAAAGTACACAAAAACCACTTGGTCATGACAACTATGTCGTAGGCACACATTAAAATATGTACAGCAGCTACACAGATGCTGTATCAACCAGATTTCTTAGGGTAAAAATATTTTACATCTACATCTAATATTTCAGAGGACTAAAGACCTCCTCCTTCATTACATATTTTACTAAATACATAATGCTGCCTCCCAGCAAAACAAACACCAAACAAGTGTTTGGTGTTCCTGACCAGTTTAAGGCCTAAAATATGGATTATCAACAGTTCTTGGCATGAATTATCATCCGCCATAACTCTTTGACAAAGGCACCACAAAAACAGATACTGCAAAGTTTTAGTTTGTGGAAATAGTAGGCTTTTTTAACATCAAAACAGTAACCCAAATGAAGTCCTGTACCAAAAGAAGCATTTTCTTTCATCATATGTAATGCTATGTCTGTGTTTTGGCTATTTTCCCATGAAATCATAGTCAGGGAGAACAGAAGCACTTTGTTTTTGTGGAACTATTCACATATGTGAATACACATCTTAAGTTTTCAATTCCATTTTTCAAAGCTAGTATTCCTGTGTAATACCAAATATATTCATACAAGTAACCTCAGTTTCCCCTCGGTCTTTTAATGTCCTTAAAATGTTCTTTTGTATTTTATTTTTTCCTAGAAAAATATCATTATTACAGATCCTTTCCAAGATAAGGCAGTAAGGAAGAAGTACTTCAGACTTAATTTCACTAATGTGTTCCTATGACGTGCTATGTTTTACATTAGCTGTCCTGACAGAAGAGGTTTTATATCTCCAACGTTTCCTCACACTTACTAGATTCTCTAACAAGATTGATCAAGAAAGCATCTAAAGATAGGGGGAAAGAAGTACTTCAGTTTGGGGAAGTAAATTTTAGAAATAAAGTGGGAAATAGTCCAGAGATCTACAAATCTGCCCAACTGAAGAAACAGAGAAAAAGAAGGCAAGAAGACAATTGTATTTCTACATAAATCTACACCCAGAGACACAAAAAACATACTTAATTTGAACATTGATGACAGCCATCAGTTTATTGACACTTTAGTCTGAATATACAGGGAAACTTCTAGCTCGCCAGTTAAAAAGTCAAAGCCACACAGCTACTCACCCATCGGCCAGTTGTCATACACATGTTTTGCGATATCTGCAGCAGAGTCATTTGGTGAAAACAGGAATTCTTTCGTTTTGCCACTTACCAAGATGAGGCGCAAATTTATCTGTAAAAAAAATGCAGTATTAGGAAAGCATCCAGAAAAGACTTACATTATTTTTTTTAAAAGTTACTAAAAAGTTGCCATTGGTTTTAGAAGATTGATCCAAACTGATTTGAAAAAATAGTTTAAGATGGTGTTAAAAATAGGGCCAAAGAGGTCAATAAAATTCTGTTTGTTTACACATAATCTAGCAAGATTAAATTCTAACAGCTTGTATTTTTGACGATAAACACCAGAAGATTCTGATAGGTAGTGACTGAATCAACTGTGCCATTAAAAAAAGCTTTCAGCAGAGTATAAAAAAGTTCCAGCCAAGACACACTGGCAACGTATCTACTTGAATGAAGAGGAAAAAATATAAACCTGAAAAATTAACCCAAAGAAAGAGCACTAAAAATATCAAAATCTGCACTGAATAGGCTGTGAGCCTCAGTAAAAGCCGTAGCACACTCCCTGCAGTACGATATTTGTCAGCCCTGATCTCGCCCACTGCACCTCCTACGAAACACCAGGGAGTCAGAAAGCATCCTTCCTCGGTCCCGGCTGCCACAGAACTTGAATCCCTCTGCCAGTCTTCTGAACCCTAAACTTTGTCCCACCATTGTCTTCCACTACAAGCAAAGTGGTTGAGATCCACATGCAATACAGTAATAACACCACATCACAGTTTTTCTAGCATCAATTTCCTTTATATAACATCAGCATCTTCAGCTATGATTTTCCCCTCTTCTATTTGCAAGTTATTGAATAGAATTCCTTTTCCATATAGCACTAAAATAACCCCTACAAAGAGCTCGCTATGACATTACTTACAACGCAAAAGAGATTAAATTTTGGTTCCTCAAGCAACTGCTAGCAAGGTCACAAAATGCGTTTGGGTAGCTAACACTTACCAATGCCCGTGGCAAGTAGGCGTCTAGCTGCTTTTCTGTTTTGGCCTACAAGCCTAAATTGCATCCACTTTTAGCAAGACTTTAGCATACTAACTGCTTGGATACTTTTTTCCAAATCACACGCTCAAACTGTGGCTCTCATGTTAAGTTAAGTTGTAACAAAGCTTTCCTTGTTGGAATTCAGTAAACTCTTTTCTAGATCAAATACTGAAGGAAACATTTACAGCGATGCTCAAGTTTTCAAGACTTCTTCAGGGTCAAAAGTCTCAGCACATCACATCTACTGAATATGACAGCCCTGCCTCAGTTACCTACTCACCACTTATTTCAGAAGCTCTCCAGACAGATTGTCTGTTCTCTCTTGAATGCTTTGGGTTGGATCCATCCCACCTGTCTTTAAGCACCTAATGGAGGTATCCAAATTACAATCTCTATCACCCTGCACACTTCAAGGTCAATGAAGAAAATGACCCCTCCAAAAAGCAATTCAGTCTCTATTTCAAAGTGTAGCAAGGCTAAAAAGAGTTAGCATAAAAGGGCTAAGTTCCCCTCCCTGTCCCCCTGCTAACGCCCTTCAGAAAATACGAGTTCTGCCATTAGCCCAGGAAAGAAGCCAAGTGGTAGCTGTCTCTGAGAAAGCACCACAGCCACTGTAAGGGTATCGCTGCATACCAGGAAACTGCGAAAAAACGTAAAGGAGAGAAGCTGCAGGAATGCTGTTTAAAGACAATTATTCATAAAATTCAGAACACATCTGGCTATAAACATTAAAGTTCCATTTTCTTTGATATTTCCAGAACGATTAAGGAATTATTTTCAAAACTCACCAAGATTTAGCAGAAAAAGCAGACCAAGTTCCACTATTCCTCTTTAATCCAAAAACCTGACTACTGTAATGAATTACAGCTTCAAAATGTTATGCCTAAATTTAGCAATGGCCAGACTATGTCCACTTGTTGTTTTGCTTATGTTGTCTTTCAGTTTAATTAGTTTCCCCCTCTTAGCCGTCTCCACCTGTGTATGTATAGCCAACACTTACATATATGGTTTCTTTAGCGGGACTACCCAAGACAAGCTCTTCAAACTTTCTGTAGTGAAATACCCATTTCCCCATTCATCTTAGGAGCCTGTCTCTGCACATTGCAATTTCTTCTCTTTTCTCCTCAAAACCGATGATTATTTCTGAAGCATACTAAATGATGTCTCACCAGATGCTTGTATAACACCAGTAATTTCCTCTGTCTACTGGAAACATCTTCTGTGACTGTGTCCCAAGATCACATACGCCTTCTTCATAACTGCACCATGCCGTTTGCTCAGTTACTTTGTACCCCTCTCTACTTTGATCCTTTCAGTTATTCAGCCTCCACGCCTATAACTGACACGTTGGCTGTAGTGCCCTAAAGCACAATGCTCCAAATTTCATCCCACTCATATTACTCCATCCCTCCCAGGGAAAGGAGGCTAGGTGGAAAGAAGTATTCTGCACCACAAAGATGTTTCAGATCTCCCCCATGTCTTGGCCCACGGCCTATGAAATCCCCCCAAAATTTCTGTGTAACACTTCTTTCTCTCTACATTAAGAGCATTTTTCAAACCTCGTGTCATCAACAAATTCTAGCAGCATGATCCTTTTACACGTACCTTTGTCATTAAATGAATCAGGAAACATAAGACCTATCTGACAATTGATCCATAACAATTCCAGTAACGAGCTCTCTCTGAGCTGGTTTCCCCCTCCTCTCAGCTAGGTCCTTTATGTTAGGCCCTTACACACACTCACAAGTCCTCTATTGAATCCCAATTTCTCCTATTTCACCAACAGTTTGCAATACAGAACCACATCAGTAACTATATACGTATTCAGATGAAACTATAAAAATGTCTAGGTAGAAAATAAGTTCTTTTCATCAAAAGTCAGCTTGCCACGCTCCAGCTTTCAAAGGCATGGTGAACTGCGCTCCATTCCACTTTCTCTATACCTCATTATCTTTAATTATCCTTTAAGCATTAATGCATCTCATTACAACACCAACATACTGCCAAAAATTTAGGAGGTTTAGACTGCGTCACAAACTGTTATTGTACTTGGGAATGGGCTGCCTGTTTAAAAAACAAACAAACCAACCAACCCCAAATATTCGGCAGCAGTGTCTGCTGCTTCGCCAGCAGCCCTCCTGCCTCTCACTCGCATCCCCCTGCATCCATTTGCTCTACCCTAACTGGCTCCAGCTCTGTTTTTATGCAGGTTATCTAAGGATTTCTTTCCCTTCATCTGTGTAGTTTATCTGTGGTGAAGATTACCTGTTTTGAAGATCATAACACTTTCCTAGGCAGCAGATGTAACACCAAACCATCAGCTCCCTAGAACTGTCTGATTTGGAACCTACAAGAAGACTATTTTAAAAAATCCAGAAGATTAGTCCTGCTTGGGACTTAAAATATGATTAGGGCACAGCATTAATGTAGAACTAAAGTTATTCTTCAGCTAGCATAACATTAAGGAGACACATTTCTTTTTATTCTCGCTACTGAGTTTTGAGATTACCCAGGCACACTAAAGGTAATACAGAAAGGAGAAGAGTATCACAGAGAAATAACCAAAACTAACTTGGCTTCCTGGAAAATTTGATTAAGTCCTACTTCTGCAGTTAATATACAATGTAAAATCTATATAAGCAACAGGAAAAAAAAAAAGTGAAAAAATGTTAGTTCCTTCTCCCCCCCCGCCCCCCCAAGATGGATAACTTAATAGTGCTGAAGTTTTTTGTTGCTGAAGAACGTTTCTTATAGTCTTACTATGAAACATAAAAGGCACATCAAGATAAACTAATAATTTTACAGGATATAATATAAAGTATGTATAAAATGCAGGAGGAATATTTTCATTAACAAAAAAAAAAAATATCACCAAATATCAGCAGAAGCCCAAAATAAATCCTTAAATCAGTCAAGCAGATGTTGCATCAAGTGCAAGGAAACAGCTGCTCTAATGAAAGGTTAAAGTATTTTCTTATTTATAGTACAGCATGCCACTGACACATTTAGTTTGCATGTTTGTCTCTCTCTGTATATGCACATATATATAGAAGATATATATATATCTTTATATTTCTATTTCTTAATCTTGGCTTGAAGGAATCTTAGTCTTGAGTTGCACATCACACTACCTCAAAGGGTTTGAAGCAAAGAATCCCCAAACTTGCCTTTAAATTTAGAGTCAAATCTCATTCCCCTCAAGAGCATTGGGAAATTTAATGGCTTGCAACTGCTGTGCTACTAATCCTGCAAGCCTGAGAACCCCACTTCAAACAAACTATAGGGGATCTGAAACAAACCATTCTGGCAAAATGCCCCTAATGGAAGTCCATATCTAAAAGGAGGAGGGGGAAGAAAAAAAAAAAAGGCGTATGTGTATACACATTTACTCAAAAAAAAATTTGGTTAGGTAGAGAATTTTTTGCCACAAAAGCAGTAAATTTTATTTTTTCCAGTTATGAAAGGCTTCTTAGTGGTCTTAGCTACCCTGTATCCTATTTCCTATGTTAAAAGCTAGCAAGGAAGTTGTATCTGTATCCCTTGTATGCTTAAAGCCCCTCCACCTATTCTTGGCAAGAGAGTCTTGGTGCCGAGACACTTTTGCGATTCTCGTGGCCCTGACACGTTTGCTCTTCCATAGGGGACATAACAACCGTCCTGATATTTTTTTTTTCTTTTACCAAAGGGAATTCCAGCCTTTTGCTACAGCAAACTAATAGGGATCATATCCTCACACTTCTGCATTATAGCACCAGCTGCAACGTTACTTATGAAAGCAGTTCAGAAGAGCCACAGTATCAGAAGCAGGCTTAAACACAATCTGTGGACTCCATCCCCTCTGCGCCGTTACGTAACCGCGCATTCTGTTTGTGCTCTCAAGCATGCAGCCCTCCCCCTCGCTCCCCCAACACCAGCCGCGTAATTACAGCTCCGGTAACTACCCCATCAGTCGCATCGCATACACAACACAGAATTTCAGTGTAGGTTATATACTGTAACCCAAAAAAACCCCGTAAATTCAAAACATATATTTATCTATATGTGTGTGTGTGTATATATATATATATATATTTATATATACATGCAAAGATTGGAGTAACAACTGTGACCACAACTTTTGGGACAGAAATTTGGGTCGTGTATATGCAGATATAGAATAAGTTGTGTTTTGTTTGTTATAGGCATCTGCAACAGAGTTTGTTCATTCTTTAAGGCGTAACTACAAAATGTCTTAGTGCTACAGTGCTTCTAATTTCACAGCTAAAGTTAAATAAATGGGAAGTCACTTAAACATCAAGAAACATAGTGTAGATTATCAGTTTCTCATTTCTTGATGTTTAAGTGACTTCCTATCTTTTCAGTTACACGAGTTACTTTGTTACCAATTTTATGCTCCAGTAGCAGCTTAAGATTCCTCCCATCTTACAATTAAAATGCAGAGGAGGAGAAGTGTCATATCGCAAAATGCTATACAACCCCAAGTTTAAACTAACTGCTTTTCTTCAGCTGTTTAAGATTAAAATACATACACAAGACTAGGTTTCTTTCCTTTTCTTAATAGATGTGAAACTGAATTAAAAACAACAGACCAGAAGGGAAAGCGATAAGAGCATTCAGAAATACAGACTGAAGTTTCACTTCTCAAAATCCAATACATTTACTTCCCAGTTCAAGTTCGTAACTGTAAGAAATAAGTTCGCTCTCCAAAGACACATCCAAGTTTCCTAATGACTCTAGGCCAAAGAGAAACCTCACAGCACCATGCAGTACACTTTACTGACTGAATTCCACCAGATTCACCTAAGAGGTTGAACCAAGCCTGAATAACAGTCTAAGTGAAACACCAGCATTACGTAGGCCAAGTCAGCAGGGACCTGCAGGTTCTAGGCTCCAGTTCACTCCTAAGGCAGTTATATCGTCTCATGTAGTTCCTTCTGGAAATGTGTCCACCTCAATATAATGAAGAACTTCAGTTTTTACACTCCCTGGAAGGCTGCTCTAGATCCTGACTGCCCCATTGAGTGGAGCTTTCCTCTAATTCCCAGCCAAAGTTTATTCTTACATTCACTGATGCCAGACCTACTTTGTGCTTTAGTTATAATAGGCTTCCCTCCCCCCCCTTGGGGTTTTGATGGCTTTCTTCTACATCTGCAGAAAAGGACATACTTTGCTAAAATAAACAAGCAAAGGTTTTCCTCATTAATAGGCTGGCCCTTGCTGTGATCACTGTCTTCAAAGCTCTGAAGCACATCAACAGAGGTTAAGGAAACTGGGCTTGGTTAGCCTAGAGGCCTGGTGAGTACCTATTAGCAACCCTCCTATGCCTAAATTACCAAGACGACCTCTTCACTGAAGTCCAAGACAGAAGAACAAGAGACAATAGTCATAAATGGAAAAAAAGAAGCTTTGAACTGTGATAGGGAAAAAGGTTTTCACCCTGAGGACATCAAAGCAGTGGAAGAGGTCACCCGGAGATGCTTTGGAAGCTCTGTCCTTGGGGGTTTTCAAGACCCAACTGACAAAGCCCCGAGCAACCCAGTTTGAATTCAGTGGTGACCCTGCTTCCAGCAGGAGGTTGGGCTAGAAAATTTCTCAAGGTCCCTTCCAGAGTGAATAATTCTACAGTTCACTTTAATCTCCATCTGTGTTACTTTTGGTTCATTTTTCTTAAGTATGCATGATTAGAATTATACATAATATTTCAGAAATTTATAAAATGATACTAGAACCTCCTTAAATCGACTGCAAATGCCTCTCCATTTCCATACGAAGATCACAACTGTCTCACATTTGCAATGCAGTAACCTTGCAATGCTCTGCAATGCACTGCATTTGCAATGCAATGCAAAGTCCAGTCATTTCCACGACATAAGCCTTCAAGCTTGCATTATGAAATATTGCTTTTAGCCACCCATGATGTACAGAATATTTTTATATTAATGCAATTAATTCTGTTCCTATTAATTCAGCCTTTGAGATAATCCAGTCTTTTCCATACAACACCATGATCATCTTCTGTACTATCAGTGCCTCCAAATTTTCGTCATCGACAAATTACATCAGCGTACTGATTTTCCTTGTGTCAGTGGCATAAAGGAAAACATCAGAAAGATAGCTGGTCCCAAAATTAATCTTTAAAGAACTCTACTAAGCATAACTGCCAGCCTGACACTTCCACATCTTACCACCTTCTCCACCCAACTCACACACTCTATCAAACCTTGCCTTCCCAAACCAATCCTGTCCTATGCAACATCAACTACTCACTGAAGTCCAGACAGATTACGCTGCTTCTGCATTTCCCTCATGTGAAAAACACTCTCCTTCTGAAGAAAATTGGCTAATGAATCCATCATAATCTAACTTGGGTAAATATATATATTGTGAATTTTATTCCATTATTTCTTCTCTGCTCCTTCTCAATATCCTTCTTGAGGTGGTTACTCATCTGTCAAATTCAGTCTGTCTCTACATCCTTTCGCTCATCTAGCATGCAGATATTTATACCTTTAATGTCTTCGACCGGAAGAAACACCAAGCATGCAAATTCTTCACATATGTTCCTTATACTAACCCAGTACACTTGGTTTAATCAGCATCTGCCCCCTTGAAATCCAAAGCCTTTACATACACTCCTCCTTTGTTTATTCTTCCATTTGATTTTAACTGTATCAGCTTGTGATCACTGGATCCAATGTCATTTTCCCAAGCAGCCTTCTGAAGATTTCCAGAGCTTTCTGGGAATTTAAGAGACACATTTAGAATAATAATATTAGCTCCTTCTTGGCCAAGAAACTGGCTGGTAAGGGGACTGAGATGCAGGTGCATAAGGTAAGAAAGTGAGCAAGAAGTATGAACTTGTAGCCCAATGATGCAAGCATTCTCACGAGAGATAAGAGATCCTTGATTCTGGACTCTTGTTCAAGAGTCACTTGGTAAAATAAATAAAACTATCGTTCTTATGAATCACACCTGGAGACACCTATTTTCACCAGATACTTTGTAGGGAATACAGGTAACTTAACTGCACTTCCTTAACTGAACACCTAAAATTTACATTTGCCAACACTCACAACCCCTGCATTTAGCTTTAGATGCACAACGGGGCTTTGCTCTACCCTTACAATACCTTGCACCTGTAATAAATTTACTTCATATCAGGAAAAAATAAGGACATGGAACATGAGAAGTCACAAATTGTCAATGTGACTGAACAAAGCTCTGAAGTTTCACTGCCAGCCGGCTGACAGACCTGCGTCACTCGTTCAAAGCCACACCACTTGTGGAAGTGGAGCGATCCAAACATGACACCATGAAAGTGTGACGGCACTCCACATCACTCTATTCAAGACTAAGGTGAACTTCATAACCAGCTCCAATGACATGCTCATCTTTAGATTACTACAAAGAGAAACATATTTTTAAGTGCAACTACTTTCTCAAACAAGGAATGGCTAAGGCAACTTTGCACTGATAAAAACTAAGTTAGCAAATTTCAGAGAAGTTTGAAGTGAAGGGAAAGAAAACCCAAATGAAGCATAATCAAATTTTATTTAGAGGAAGAAACAGCAAAATCCTATAAGCATTTAACTCGGTAGCTATGACGGAGCTAGTTGTTTCCATGGAAACCACGACACTCCTGAACTTAAAATCATAGTGCTTGGTCACATTTCATCCATTCTCTCACTTCAGTTCAAATAACACAGGAACAATGGCGATATATTCTTCAATATCCTCCTGGGAGTTCCAGGGTTATCTTTTAAGAATAAATATCTAGGAAACATTGTTCTTCAAAATAAATTAATACAGATACTATCATAAATAACCAGTAGAATACAATGGATTTCAGTGGAGTTTACATACTGTTTCCTGTACTATCCTGACTGTTAGCATTCCTGGGACAAGGATGATTTTGCCTTTTTTTTGGGGGGGGGGGGGCGGGGGGGAGGTGGGGGGGGGAGGTGAACACAACACACCAAAGCATCAGCTGGAGCTAGTTAAGAACTTTCACTGAAAATCAGTTTTAATAAGAAAGTAAAAACAGAATAACCACCTTTTCTTGAAACATACAGATTCTAATCAGCAAAATATTTTTCAATACTTTGATGAAATAAGAGCCACAAATGCACACCTATGAATAATTTCTCTCCCAGCAGTACAAGATAACGGAGGCACTACATTACCTGAAATAATGCAAGCACTCAACTATCTGGTCTTCTCAGCTCAAATGGCATTTTGTCTACTGTATCCCAGGCGCACACTTTAATTACAGGGTACAGAATTAACCTGTCTCCCGCTGGCCCCCAGGCGAATCCACTCCAACAGGAAAGATTCAGAGAAAGACCTACTCCAATTACTCTTTAGCCAGAGACAGGGCAGTTTCACCCTGCACATGCAAAATAGATTTCTCTTATGTTATGATAGAATTGTCTAAGTCCATCATAATCGTAATGTGCAAATTACAACATAGAGAAGACCATGTTTTGGAATTGAGCTTTAATACAAATAGGTAGCAAAAACAGCAGGAAGAAAAAGTTAACCACATGGCATTCAAGCTTGCTATTTTCAAAGTTCATCTTTTCAATCCAGTGTTGGACTAAGTGCATTTTCACTTTGAAATAAAGTGACTAAAACATGGAACAGAGAAACTGATATACTCAGATTAACATGAAATTTTGGTAGAGATCATTTTAGCAGTCAGTATACCATGCTGAACCAGTCATTTCAAAACACAAGAGTGGTAATAGTAATAACACTGCATCAAATGACAACGCACACGAGAAGCTCGTGCTTGCAGACTGAACCAGTTAGCTCTGGTGAGCAGAGTCATAGTGAGGTGGTTTGATGAATGCTGGTGTTACAGAGCTTCTGCTCTCAGGAGGGACTCCCGCTGAAACTGGAACCGGCCCATCCTGGAGCGACATATCCTGGGGGTCCCTGGCGCATAGCGCATGGAGCTCATGGTGAAGCAGCAGCAAACACAGCCTTTTGTGTGACTTCTTCAGAACATACATACAATAGTAGCACAGAAGAGCATTCCAGGTTTTCTTTCTGAAGTGGGAAAGAGTGCGAGTAGGAAAGAGAAGGTGTCTGTTTCTATATTCTCAATCTCTGTCTCCCTAAAAACATCTTCTAATGACACGCATCCCAACATTTGACTCCAGAATTTAAAAGTGAAATCAGCGCGTACCATCTGTGTTACCCATTCTGGAATATCTTCTCCAGAGCTGCCCCTGGATAAGCCCATCACCTTGTTTTCACCCTCTCATATCACTTGGTATTTAAAGCTTAGAAATTCACTACACAAATATGAATAATGATAATGCTAGGCACTTACTTAAATTTGGATTTAATTCTGATATAACTCAACATGTCTGATGTATTCTATAGACAGAGTATTTATGTAATATTTTAAAATATTGCTTAGGGCAGTTCAATGTCATCTTTAAAGAGAGATGCAAGTCCATCAAGTTTGTGAATGCTTATTTTGTGAAATGCCTTACATCTCAGATCTGAAAATGAATACTACTGCTGCTAACAAAGGAGAAAATACAATTCCAAGTAACTGATTCCATACATAGTTGCTTTTTCCAAGTCCAAGGGGCAGACAGATACCCTCCACCCCTTCTTAACCCCCAATCAATTATTTTTTCCTATCTTTAACCAATTTTGTGGGGCTCAATTTGATTTAACCCATGTTCCTAGAAGTTTCAGATGCAGCTGTTCCATGGTTAAAAAGAATAAAGAAAAACTAATGTTGGGCAGGGAAGAGGATATTGAATGCTTTGTTTGTGCACTACGAGAAAACAGAGGCAGAAAACTGAGTTTCCTGCTGCATAATGGAAGTTTCAAAACCTGCATACAATATACCTAGACTGGGAGGTATTACAATTTTATAATCAGAACAGGTCAGTGAGACCATAGACAAAGCTGAAAGTAATCTTTCAGTTATAGCCTGGATGAAAAAAAACATCAGCTTCAATTTGACCAGACATGAAGTTCAGCGAGAAAAAAAAAAATGTGAACACAAAGAAAACATTAAAAATACAGGAAAAAAATGGACATTTCAAGGGAGGTGTTATTAACTGGGGGCAATCAAAACAATAATTGCAAGCAGCACATTGTCATGGATATCATCTAGTTCCACATGCTAATTTTCAGGAGAGACAAGTGGGGTTTTTTAGGTTTTCAGGTTTGTTTTGCCTTTTTTTTTTTTTAAACGGAGTTTTAAAAAGTGATTTCTCATTTTAAGTTACTTAAACATAATAAACATGTATTGGGCTCTGTGCATTCCTGAGTTAATCTTTATTGCAGAAGTCCAATTGCTCTTCCCCCTGCTCCCGCTTTCTACCATGCAAGACAGGAACAGCAATTAAGGATCACTTAGAAGTTAGTGTATATATTCATTTTTCAATTCTCACCAAAAAGACACAAGTAACTAGCCAATTTAGAAAATTCCTTGGAAAATGCTTAAATAAGGAAAAAAATGCATTTATTTAAAAAGGAAAAAAAAAAACAAAACAAAAAAACAAAACCACAAACCACCCCACTTCTTTGGAAATGAAAGGTCCACCCCTTAGTTCCTTATAGGAGCATAAAGATTCACGAGATGATACTTTTCCTCAGAAACAAATTAATCTCCAATGCAAAGCGTATTTTTAAAATGTGCTACTCCTCAGGCCCCAAAAAAGGGGCAGTGATAACCAAGTACAAAAATAGCCTGATTTGGAGCAGAAAAGAAAGGAAGAGCAAGGAAACAACCTTCTGAATCCAATCTTGTCTTCTATTCTGTTTTCTCTTGCAGTAACTGTTGCATTATATGGTTTTAATAGAGTTTACTGTGCAGTACAAAAAACACACTGTGACTAAGTAGAGGATTATAGCTCATATAAATACTATTTGCCATTTAAACTAGACACAGCTTGAAAAATTCTAGGAAAAAAAAAAAAGTTACCCCCTAAAGACAAGTAAAGAGTGATGCAGTCCCCTGAAAGTCACCTCATATCAGCTCTAAGCTATTAATAAGAACATGGTATGAATAAAAAAAAACTTCCCTAAGATTTTTCAGGACCTATATCCCAATGGAAATGCCAGCAATAGCAGGTAAGTTTTCAGCTTCTCACTCTAGAGTCATTTTGGGACTCTGCTAACAGGTCCTTCACCTCATATGATTCCGTATCTTGTTCAGCCCTAAAGTATTCCATTTTTCAAGTCTTGATAGAGAGTGTCAAAAACAAAATGGAAAAAGTCTGAAATATCTTTTGAAACATGAAAGAAACAAAGAGTTGCACCTTGACTTAGAGATGTATTTCAGTTCACTTGGGTGGAAATACCGTAAAATTAATTTTTTATTATTAGCTACTGATTCCTAGCTTCTCTGGGCTTACAGTGTATCATGGCAGTCAGCCAAAGTTTTGCCACTCCAAAGCACTAAATCACTGAGCTGTGATAATTAGAGGTAAGAGACAGAGCACCATGTATTGTTGTCTCTGATGCAAAAGATAGTTCAAGTTTTAATCTGAATGGATGTTTCAATGACCGTAGACCTCATTTACTCTAGCAAAAGCAAGCAACTCTGATATGAATGAGAACACCACCTTTTCTAATTGTTTTCCTCCTAAAATAGGCCAGAGAAAACACTGAATTATGTAATAAGAGATCAAGGATTGTGATGCTGCTGCCAATTTATTCAGAATACAACTCTTCAAGAGCAAACAGCTTGACCTTGACCTATGCCTGTACTTCTCAGAACAGAATAACGAACACTCTTTACCTTCCATTTTTTCCTTCCTCAATGAGTTACCCTTAATCTTCAACAAAAATGTAAGACATGTTTATAGAAAGCTTACATGTTTTTGTTCTATTTAAACATTATGGCACTAATTCATCCACAAGCTAAGCCTGCTGAAGTCAACTGACTGAAGTTAATGGAGTGGTATCACAAATAAGATCTGATCCAGTTATTTATTGTGCTCTGCATTCACTGTTGAATACTAAAAGGCACAGCTTATCCACTTGCGTGCTCCCAACCAGCTGGCAGTCTAACAGTAATTCTTATCCTGTTTCCATCATGAAGAGCACTAGCGCATCCAGACTGTCTACTAATGACTAAAACAGTTAAAGCTGCCCTTTCATTTTGGCCACCTCCTTCTCCGGCATTGTTAAGCCTTCCATAGAGTCAGAAACATACAATTTACCAGTTCTTAGCTTACTGCTCAATTTCCTTGGATGCTCTAGCTCCTGATGCAGTATCCCTGTGTGTCTACCACACAGTTCTGTGAAGTATTTGCCCCCACAGTAGTCAAGTGCTTCCAAAGCGGACTGCATCTGCCTGACAAGGTACCTTAACCTTTTTCATCCACAAAAAGAGTTTTCCTCAAAGAAAATTAGATTTTAGGGAGGAGGAAAAAAAAGAATTAACAAGAAAAGCTTTTTAGAGAGCACACATTTAGTATCTTTTTCCCTTCTTCATTTGTCTTGTATGCCCAGAGTCTACACAAAAACCACCAAATTACATAAAAATGCTTCATTCCAGCCCTTCAGAAAAATCTGTCTACATACAAATATCCAAAGCACAAATTTAAGGTCCAATTGATACTCAGGCATCTTCTAAGCATACGTATCATCTTGGTCTAGGATCTCACTAAACCCTTACCGGGGGGGAGAACAGTGATGCCTTCTTGAAGGCATTTCAGTCTTTTAATCGGCGGCGATTATAAGCAACACCAGTCATGGCTCTCAGTTCTTACTGCATCAACAACGACATTATAACAAGCCATCTGCTCTGTGTCAAAGTAGTGAGTAAGGTTGGCTTCTGTGAATCTGGGGCAACATGTGTTCTAGCTTGCATCTTAATTATGGTTTACAAAACACTCTGTATGGACAACTACAGAGGTATGTTATTGAAAGCTTCCCAAAGTATCTATGATTCTTACCTTTAAAACAAAAAAGAATTAGTATTACTTCCCTGAACTAATTTGTTTGAGTCTATATACATAGGCAACAGGAGAATTAACCATTTAACAGGCTCTTCTCCTCATACACTGTGACTTTTGATAGAATAAAATAATTTTAGACTTAAGTCATATTCCAAATCCTGAACTTTCCTGTCCTCATGTTTTTAGCATGTGGTCAATACAGCTAGCACATACTACTCATCGCCTCTGCACGCCCACGTTCTGAGACGTGGAGATGACCTGTCTCTCTCTTCCCCTTTTGTTTCTCATGTACTCAGGACTGTTAGCTTTTTAGGATAGCTGCTTGTTTTGCTTTATATATAATGCTTCCAGGCCACAGCTCATTTACAGAACAGATGTTTTAAAATGAAGAGTGTTTTATTAATAGTTCTGCAAATTCTATAATCAGTTTTAAAGACCCTCTCACCCCTTCTTTTCATTAAGGCAAAAGGCATGACAGTCTAGAAAGATAGCATCAATGACTGACCATATTATGAAAAATCTCACTGGTACCACTGGTTATGACTAACTATAGTTAATGGAGAATTATTTCCCACATAATTACTAAACTTTTCTAATTATCTCAACAGAAGCATTACTTTGATGTTACAAGAAACAGCAAACTGTCTCTCCCAAAAACAAACAAGCCAGAAGGTCTTCTAATTGGGACTCAACAGGTTCAACTCAGAGCTGTGGACAGATGTCCATGTCAGCTATGATGACCAATCTTTAACAAAAATTATTATTAAAAAAAGAAAAAAGAAGAAAAGACATCTTTTAATTACAGAAAAGAAAAATGCCGTATCTTTGCGTTTGCTGTCATGACATGATAAAACTTAAAGCAACCATGCTTCTATTTTGGAGAGAAGAGTATAAGAATAGAATTTAGCAAGCTCTCTGTCAGGAGACACAATATCCATTAGTATGAATGTTTTGGGGGGGAAATATGTATGTATGTATCGACCGAATGACAATTCTGTGTATACACCTGGATGTTAACAGTGATACAGTTCAAAAGCTTCTAGTACTCAGCCAACTGATCTTCTAGCTAATAACTAAGTCACAATTACAGCATAGTAGTAGAATTGTAGATATAGCTATTTCTTACAAAGGGTCTAGCATATACTCACAGGACAATATAGAAAATACAGCTGCTCTATAGGAACAGAATGAAAATTCACATAGTCACAACTATTTCATTCTTCCCAATAGTTTGGAAGACAAATCCTTATACAAAGCTGAAAGGAGGATCTGGCTTTTAGAAAGAAAAGTGCATTTGTCATACAAAACAGCTATCAAGTAAACTATTGTCTTAAGCTACCCATGGCTTGGGCGACTATTCAGCTGAGAGTCAATCAGCATCAACCTGAGACTAGTGATACTGTCACTTAGTGGTGCCAGACACAATTATGGCATCATCAGCTTCTCATATTAACATTGTCATTCAGAAATCAGTTTTCAAAGAATATAATGAATTCTCATGTGCATATAACTATTTCATTGATTACTTCAACAGGCAAGACTGTTTACTTATAATAAACAGCCTAGCAAATTATACAAAATAAGTGTTGCATGAACACTGCGTGGTGTTCAGGCAAATCAAGGATCTGAGTAGCTGGATAAGTGTACGCTGTGCCAGATACTGTCTAGGATCTAAACATCACCACATTACAGGAAAGTTCAATCTTCTCATCTTAGAAATACATTTGTTTGTGTGTCAGCTAATTGACAGTTGAGTACCACCTGGGACGGTTCAGTTCTGACTTAGTCTAAATAAGTGTAAGTGGTGCTCAAAATTTTTTTGTTTTAATTTAAGACTTTTTAATAAAGTCTGAAACCACTACAAAGCAACTAAATAAGACAGCCCAGAGAAGAATGACAAAGGAAACTGTTAGCAGTGGAACAAGATGACAGGCTACAAGAACTTGTAAAACCTGGAAACTGTCTCCCTGGAAAAAAGAACAACCAACCAAAAAAAAAAAAAAAAAGGCAAAATAATAACAGAAACAAACCAAACCAAACCCAGTTCCAGACTGCAAAGAACACAGGAATAACATCAGCAAGGGAAACAGAACAGCAGCAAAAGTAACAAAATCAAGTACAACAGCGATGAACATGGTATGGAATGAGACTGATGGCTGTCAGCTACGATCTTTGTAAAGCTACAGGAGGCTCTAACTCAGGAGAAGTAACTGGCCACGAATATTCATGGCCAAGCGGTTAAAACTAAGTAGAACCAAGGTACTAATAGCCTGAGCCTCTCAAGTTGAAAACCTTTCACAGAAATATCAGTTAAATATACCTAACATGCTATGCCCCAAATAAAAGCTTCCCCATAGCACCTCTGAGCCAAAGGTTTTGAAACTTTTAATCAAATATCAAAGATTATACTCTATCCTGGCAAAAACTAGTTTCATATTTTAAAAACTGCAGCACAGAGAACTGTAACAGACAGTAAGCAAAACTTCTCTCTTCAAAACCCATGGTATTTTGGACCTTTCCAATACATGCCTCAAAGGTAGGATTAAAATGTTTAATTAGCTTTTCATGCAAGTACTGAACCAGCTGATGATATTCACCTTCGTCCCCAAGCACGTCAGTAAAATCATCAGGGTACTATTTGCTCTCTGAAGAAGAGACCATTATTGTGATTACCTGCTAACAGTCAAATCTCAAAAGCCTTGGTGTCATGTTCTTAAAACAACGTAGGAAAGATCGCATGTATGCTCATATGTTAAGCAGCATAGACCTCACTGTCTTGCACCCATCCAAACTCTGGAACAGAGAACACATCTGTTCTCCATTTTCCTTTCTTTAGATGTGAAGAGAATGGTCTTAATCCATAATAAACTAAAATCCTTACACTAACAAATGTAATATTACTTATGTTACGAACACTTATACACACTATGTTGGGATATATAACAGATTAACATAACATAACAATCTTCAACACACTAAATACTAAAACAAGAATAAGCCTCCATAAAGATATGTTACAAAAATCAGTGTAAGAGAAGGGCAAATGATCCGAAACTTCAAAACAGACCAAACACAAGTGCATGTAAGAAAATAGATTAAGTAGTGAAAAAGTGACTAGTGGTGTTAAAAAACACACCGGGGTTTAAAGCATTATCTGGAATACACATATTGAGTCAATCTGGCTGCATTATAATGAAAAACAACTCACATTCAATGCCACTATGAAAAATTAAGATATATTACTTGTAGAATTCAGTTTTATTAATAGTGTGAGTCTACATACATTAGTAATTCACACTTTCACAAAGCTAAAAGAAAACCGAGAAAGTATTTTGATCTTACATTCTAGAATGCTTGTCAGCTCACAAGTTTGAACTTCCTTTAGACTTCTGAGATACTTCCTTGGCAACTCAAGTATTATTGGAATTTTGCAAATGACAGCTCCACCTTTCCCCATTAAAGCCTTTGCTACATAAACAAAAGAGTAAAGTACCAGTAAACACTTCCATAATTATTAATTACAGTATTATTTCTCAGTATAAAAACTACCTATGGAGAACACTAACCTGCAGATGGATCTCCGCACAGTGTACTTCAATGCATGCCAAAACTGTCCTATGTATTACACTACAGTATAAGAATCTCAAAGTCAACCCAATTAAATTTACCCCAATTTGAGAAGTTTACAAAATTTTCAAATTTTGCCACATCTAACTTTTAATGGACAATTTAAAATTAAGGTAAAACAAGATACGAAGACTACTCTGTCATTTTGCAACATAGGGGTGAAGTTATAAAGCAACAAACCTGGGGGGCAGTGGATAAAAAGTTGTTTAGAACTTTTCTTGCCTCTTGTGTTTAAAGTGAAGGAATAAAAAATACCATGAAAGATCAATCCAAGCATCTAACATAGCTGGAGTCTTATTTTGACACAATCCTATTCTGGGTATCTCAGAGAAAAGAGTAAAATCCTCATGGGGAGTCTCAGTTTCACAGTGCCATAACTGAAGGATGTTTTCCTGCCTTCAATGACTGGTTTTGGCTCTTGAAAATTAACAGCTCTGCTTGACGTAAGTCATGACAATCATTTTCACAATGATTCTTATTAAATTACATCTTTTGCCTCACTAAAACTAGTAAATTCTACTGAATACTTACCTCACACAACCTCTATGCTCTTTAAATCTTACAATTCATCTGCCTCACTGTCCAAAGACAATTTATATAGATACCAACTCCAACAGCACTTTCCCATCCTTTTTTTTTTTTACCTCAAATGAAGGATTAAGCATATTTTTCATGTCCAAAAAGGTAATAATTCAGCATTTGGCCCACTCAAGTTTGGTCTGTTTTGAAAGATTTAATCAAGAAAAAGTGTCCTTTTACCCCCAAAACAGCATTTTTACCCTTGCATATACCTCGATTTCACATTTCTCCTTGAATTTAAGGGCTAATAACAATTCATAGCTACTCAGAACACATTATCTTCTAAGTTAATGTTTAATAGTAAACATAATTCACAATGTGATATTTCCATGTATAGATAAAGTTGAAGTCAAATACAACTGCACTAAGTCTAAGTTGCATGGGGATGTTTGAAAGAACGTAACTTCGATCTTTCTTTAAATACTGATAATCATAACCATAGAACACATGCACATACACACAGAGAAAACACGTTCCTTCAGAACTCTGTAAATTGCAACACAAAACCAAATGTTTCTTGCCTACTAATTATTTCTTTTGTGGTTTGGTAACAGCACTTGCACAGAGGGATAGTACTTGTGGTAAGCTAAATGAGTAGAGGGACATAAATCAAGAGAGTATTTTGCCCTACTTCTCTGCTGCACAAGCTACATTCACAGACACTCCCCAGTTAAAGACTTCCAAACTTTCCAAAGGAAAATACAATTGTAATTAATACTCCCATGCTATTATACTGTTTCTTTCATCAAGGAAGGAAGTATAACCGAGACAGCAAACTACAAGAGACAAAGTCATAGTGATTCTTAATTTATTTTTTCCCCCCTCTTTCAATCAACTAAGCTGCCCTCTGAATGGATGCTGAGTGTCCAACTAACACTGATTCAATAGGAAAAGATTATGAGAGAGGCCTCTGCATCATTTCTACGTGCTTGGAGGGGACCTGGAAGTTTGACTTGCAGCTCCCCAGGCACCTGCTTCTGCTGCCTCGTAACAACAGGCTGAAGCCAAACAGATTCTCCTAAAGCATTGTTACCGCTTTGTAGAAAAGCATTAAAAAGAACACCAAAAGGGAAATATTAATGAGAAGCCGCTAAATGGACACCCTTCCATCCCTTCTGTCTCTCCAAAAACGCACACATGCTGTCATATGATTTTTCTCCTGCACAGAAACCAGTGCAGATAGAAACACTAAGAAATACATACAGGGGAAAAAACTATCCTGCAAGCAAAGCAGCAAGATTAACAGTTGGAAACATAAGTTCATGACAACAGGCCAAAAGCAAAAGCCTCAACCTAAGAAAGCATTCAATTTCCATTTTGAAAGCTGTGCTGTACCCGTGCACACTTTGAATAGTTTTAGTTAGACATATTGTCCCTGGAAACGGGTGTAAAAGTACTACTCCAAGTACATGTTCTTAGTTTGAGCTTAAGAAAAAAAACAACAAACATTTTTCACCAGTGTCTTCCACAGGCAGTGGTTCACTGTGCAGAGAATAAAACTACTGAACCATCAGCTTCCAAATTTAACAGGTTTTCCTTTAACAGATGTTAAGCACTAACCAAACCAGAACCATAATACACACTCTGTGTTCAGGCACAGCCAAAGACCTTACAGCTTCTGATGAAGAATGCTTAGTAAGGAGAAGAACTTTCAGTTATTCCCACAGTACTTCAATAATTTTAATATATTTTTATGCTAGCTTATTTTTTTAATACTTAAAGTGTGCTCTAGCATAGAAATTGTATTACTAATCAAAATGTTTTTCCCTTTGCACACATTCAAGTATGAAAGCATACAAAACACAGAACAAATATTTAATTTCTTAAAATAACAGATTGCTTCCCTTTCCATAAAAGCAAGCATTAAGTGTTCGTGAACTATAAATAAATAATCTTTTAATAGATTAGATCTTTTTATGTACAATAAAGGGTTAGTAGAGTTGTTTTGGTTTTTAAACAGTCACAATTATTTTAATTGCTCTTGAAACAATAAGATTACATTTTAGATGTATAAAACTGCAGGTTGTACATCCACCTCAAACTTGTCCAGAAAAACATTTTGAGAGAAAAACAGACGCACATTCACTGCATTAGTAACACATACAGTGTTAGAAGGAAAGAGATGGTTAACAGTGACCAAGGTTTTCTACTGAAGCCTTCAGCCACTGATCACGCTTAATATTCTGAGACTTCCACCTGTGAGGCTGAGATTTTCTACACCAGTTCTCACTTAAGATAGGGCTTGCTCTCTTTGTCCAAAAGGAGGATCAGAATGAAATGACTGCTTCTGAGAGAAGCGAAGGGGCAAGGAAAAAAGGAGTGGCATTTCCACATATTTTTAAAAAAGCAACTTGTGTAATTAAAAGTTCAAAACAACTGTATCAAGACAAATGGAAATAAATTTAAAGGTCCAGTGGTAAGGCTTGAGTGACGTACTGTATGTTCAACATTAACTGATGATCTATACATAGCTACCTTCTAACTCAAGATAAGAAAATTCTGGTATTTACAGTTATCTTGGAAACCATACCAGAACACACCACTTACTCCTTCCTGAAAGAGTTGCATCTTAAAGGGAAGCTTCGCAACAAGTCATCCTTTGCGGATGCCATTTTAGCTGATAGCTTTCTGGTAATTAATTCATTGGCCAACATTTCTCTCTGTAGATAAGGTTTATTTCCTACTTCAATTCACAATGAATTAGATGTAACTGTATAAAGAAGTAAATAAAACTGAAGAAACCAACACCATCCACAGCAATACAGGTAAGTATACAATGCTGAGGAAATCTTTATGTGAGCATTACGTATCATATTTAGCTTCCCTCATGAATCATCCTATACAATTAACTTTACTTTTTCTAGGTGGGTAAGTTCTTGCTCCTTGGGAAAAAAAACCCAGCACAAATCACTAGAAAACACATATTACATCACCCTTCTCTTTGACTGTGACTTGTCAGGAAGCCAAAAACCAATTTATTTCCAGAAGGTGAACAAGAACTGCAATAAAACACTCTGATGACTCTGTTTAATCCCATGTCTCCTCTGAACTGCTGTGATCCCGTGTGCCCTCCCTGCCTCTTACAACACTTCAGCTTCCTATCAATTTTCTATTTTCCTAACTTTTCCCCCTTTCAGCAGTGTTTTCTACTTACCAGCACTCAGTCCAAGGTGACTTATTTGTGTTCACACATTTATCTGACATTATACATCGAACCACTTTCCCTCAATTTAGTCTCCTACATATCTGACAATTCATTTCATCTGCAGGTAGCTCAGTCTCAGCACAATCCAAAGTATGCTTATATTTTACCTTCAAACTCTTGTCCTACTTGCACTTACTACTGTTGTCCCATTTTTCTGACTGCTGTGAATAGCTGCTGACCAGGACTTTCCTCATTCAGGTGCACCTTACCATTTTCAGATTGCCTTGAATGTGATTCCCCCCCCCCCCCCCCCCCGTCATAGACAGACACTGTCCACCTTTTCCTTACTTATCTGTATCACAGTATTGCCTAGACATCAAGTCTAACACACTTAACTGTGACCAGAATAAAGAAACTGTCCCTTGTAACTCAAGGTTTTCAGGGAGATAAAAAACCCTCCAGATAAACCACAAAGATAGCCCTGCTGACTATTACTACATTCAGTGGTCTTAGAACATCACCTACACATTGTCCAAATTCCTGCAGAAATTCACACAAGAAATTCAGGAGGAAAAAAAAAAAAATGGAAAACGTTAATTTTGCAGTAGACATACACAATATTCTTTCTGAACAGAATGGACAGCATGGAATGAAGGTCAAGATGTGCTCACTGGATCATTAAGTGCATGTGCAAGAGCAGTTGCTATTGAGAGCCAAACAACCCAGCAGAAAACAGAAGTGTATGATATAAAGATAAGCGATCTATTTTTCATGAACTAGGGAAGAAAGAGATAGTGAACGGATATATTAAGAATGTAAACATTACATTTATATCTTTGCAGATCAGTCTGGAAGCATATGAAAGGGGTCAGAGAAAAGAATGTTGCAGCAGCTGAAAAAAAGAGATGAGATGAGAAGAAAAATGAGATGAGAAAAAAAAGAGATGAGATGAGAGTTCTAGCTGTAGGGACGAGTGAAGAGAACATGTTACTTAGAGTTGCTATGAAACAAGAATCTGAAAGATTTAAATAAAGATCTCATTAAGGCCTTTCAATCACACTCATTCAAAAATGGCACCCAGACTACAGGCCCAAGTGATGATCAGAAAGCTGATACTGCCCACATAACCAAAACAGAGGTAAAGCGGATGGCTTTAGGCCTGGTTCGGCTTGAGCTAATAAGATGTGTCAGAGGGACAGACAGATTTTAGCTGGACCAGGAGACAAGCCTGGACTGGAGGTTTTCATACAAACCTGGCAGCAGATGGTTCTGTCTGTGAACAAGGAAATGTTTGGTAAAGTTGTAGCAGGGAGACACAGAGCAGAGAAGGGTGCACAAACATGACTGAGCAAAGTACCAAGAACACAGTGTTGTGAAATCTCTAACGAGAAAGCTTGGAGTAAAAGAGAGTTGAACAGTCATCTAAAAAGGACGAGATAAAGACGCTGCAGAAAAAAAACAAGAGAAAATAATGTTAGAGCATACCTGAAGGACAGACTACCTCAAATCCATTATCAGCTCAAAGCTGTAATTTATTGCCACACCTGGTCCCAAATCTACAACCAGTAGTGAGATATATACATTTGTCTCATTTAGATGTTAGTAACAAGTGTGTTATTTAATGAATGTTGGACACAGATAGATGATGTAGTTGAAGATGACATTTCTCTCAAAGATTTATAGGCATTAGAGTGGACACAGAAGGAAGAACAAGAAGTTTTAAGTCTTCATTAGTTGTTATTAGCAGGACAAAAACAATTGAAAATGACACCTGATAAAACAAAATTGCAATTCCATCTTCAAGAAAGCAACATAGTACTTGTGTTAGCACAGCAGAAGACATTCTCTGAAGTATAAATTAAAATGTTTCAAGGGAGAGATTAAATATGTTCCCAGCCTTTCAGGATTTTCAAAAAGCCAGCGATTAAAAAAAAAAGTGGTTCCAGAAGAAGCAACTACATATGGAACACAACACAAAAAGACAGCATCCCTGTCAAGGTGGGTTTCCAGAAATAAAATATGGCAAACCATCTGGATACAAGAGGGAGGTCTTCCAGATTCAATCTTAATGTAAATCAATTAACTATAACTGTCTCTTCCATTTCTGTATTTGTGTTCTTTATATCATTTACGTTTTCTACCTGAAATATTATAAATAGAATGTGTTTTTGAATTTTACCTTAACCCAGACTTAATTAAAAATTATTTAAAAGGTAATTTATTAACAACAAAGCATTCATTCAACCTAATTTATGAAGCATCTTTACTTCCCAGCATATTCTGCTGGCTATCCAATATACATAAAATATATACCCTCAGAAGTTGCACAGGGTGGTTTGGTTCACCGTGGATCAGGAAAAGAAGGAAACTCTTTTACTAACTGTTACGACCAGAAGACTTATCCAGCAAGCAACAAGATAGAGGAAAGTAAACCTGAACACTAAAGATGTGCAACAAGTTTATGAATGAGTCAAAAAAGTTTCATACAGATGAATGCAAAAGCAAAAAAACATAATGCCATCAGTTATTCTTACAGTCTTTCCCCCCCGCCTTAACTCAAAACCTCTCCTGTTCCCATTTATGACCACTGTCCTTCATTATCCCACCTTTTTACACCTGGCTCCGTCTTTTAAATAACCTCCTTGTAAGTACTAAGAGGCTGCTGTTAGGTCTCCCCAAAGCCAGCTCTGCTCCAGGCTGAAGAAGCCTGGTTCCCTCAGCCTCTCCTGACAAGAGAGGTGCTCCAGCCCAGACTATCTCAGCGGCCTCTGCTGAACATGCTGCAGCTGATCAATACATTTCCTCTTCCAGTGTGGTACAGGAAAAACTGCCCAAATCTAGTCCTGATGCCGTCTGAGTGCCAAATAAAGGGGAACAATCACTACCCTTAATTCCCTGGTTTACGCTCCTCCTGGTATCACCCAGGATGCTGTTAGCCTTCACTCCTGCCAAGACACACTGGCAGCTCACGTCTGGCCCACTGTGCCCCCAGCCAGTCAGGCCCCAGCACGCATCGCTTCTGGAGGTTAGTCCACCCCAGGTGCAAGACATTTGTTCTTGCTGAATTTTAGGAAGTTCCTGCTGGTCCATTCCCTAGCCTGCCTAGGTCCCTCTGAATGGCAGCCCTGCCCTCAAGCAGGTCAACTGCCCCTGCAGTTTGGTGTTCGCAGACTTAATGAGTCTATCTCCTCTTCCAGGTCACTGATAAAGATATTAAACAATCTAGGTCCTACAACAGACTCCTACGGGTCCACTTGTAACCAGCTTGCAGGTAGGAACCCAACCATTAAGCACTACCTCTTAAGCTTAATGATCCAACCATGAGTTCCCTGTTTAACCAAGGCAGTCCACTGACTCACATCCACTCATTTTCCTGATTATTGGGATGGACTATCCCTGTGCTTAGAGGAACTGGAACTTGTAAAAAAGCCCTGATGAAGAAAGCTCAGAAAGGAAAGCTTCAGCAGTTTGGCAAGAGGTACAGCACTGTTTCCAGCTGGCACCGTAGGATGCTGTAGTCTACAGTATCTCCACCATTATCTAATTAGAAAAAAAGATTCCCGCTGTTTCTTCTCCTACCATATGGCTGTCTACGTTATACCTGAATTAACATAACTTTTCCCACAACCAGACCAAGGATTTTAGGACTTTTAAGCCAGGCAGAAGTCCAGGGAAGAAAGGCATGTCTTACCAGAATGTTTTCAATTGTTGGTATATAAACCTACTTAAAAATTATTCTCATTTTACTCATAATCCTCTCTTGGCACCAAGAATTAAATGCAAATTTAATAAACCAACCCTTGGATCTGTTTAGAAAGACAAACATATTGCAGGGAATAAATATCTGTTCAGAAAGTCATATGGGATTTGAAGGTATTTTTTGTGCTTTTTTATTATTTCTTCCTGTAACTACTAAGATTACGAAAAGGTCATTTTTAAAATTCATTAAAACAGCATGAACTTTTCTCTTCTTGGCTTGTATTTGAAGGGAGGGAAAAAAAAAAAAACACCCACCATAGTGTCATTTTCATTAAAATGAAGATCTTCTGAAGCTTCACTTCCCTAGAAAATTACCCAAACCCTTTACTGAGTCTACAAAGCTTCATAGGTGGTTTGGGTGTTTTCTTATGTCATAATTTTATTTCTAGTATTGAAATTCTTTCTTTTACCAACAGGCATGGGGATTTCTTTCCTGTAAACCTGCAAGAATCAAAAAAGTCACCAGGTATAAGCAGTCATTCACATTCCCTTGATACGTAAACACCATAAACATGCTTTTCTTCATTGACTCATTGCTTGTTTACACTTGGTATTAGAATGAGATAGCAAAATGGACACACACAAGCAGCCACATAAAGTTAAGAACGTTATCTAAAATACTGTCACATCATCTAAAATACTACCTGGCAATTTCACAACCTGCTGTGAGGATGACACTGCTTGATAATATGCAGATGCAGGTATTGTACATTTGATGTGATGTTATCCATATGGGAGGAGCATAGGTCCCAATGGCCTTGCAGGATTAAACTAAGAATGTTAGTTGTGTTTTATAACACTATCAGAAAACTGAAGGGTATTTTGTAAATGAAGTCAGGGGAACAGATATTCAAATAAAAGAGTCTTTGTTATATACAAATAGCAAGGTATAGTGACAGCATAGATATCCAAGTGGAGTATCCCCAGTGAAGCACATGTCAAGTGTTTGCCCAGCCAGGGACAAGATCACTAACTGATGCCCCTTTCCTCTTCCATAACAAAAACAAAGAGCAATATTCTTTTCCAGAAGATCTTCCTTCTTTCCAGTAATTAGTCCCAAATTCCACCATGATGCATATTTCAGAGATGAGAACTTCTCTTGCAATATCTGTTTTCAAAAATTTATGAAACACATGCAATGTAGCAATTTAGAGAACAACTTAAAACACAATTTGCACTTTTTTCCCACCTCTTTTAGTATCACTGACACCATTCAGATTAAGTAAGAGATTTTGATGGTGTCTTCCCCCCTCCCCCATTCTGTTTGTTTCTTTCAGTACCCTGCATGCTTAAAATAAAGTTAAAAACAAAAAAACCCCAACACATTAAACAGAGCATATGAGTGAACAAAACGCAGGTTACTATACATGCAAGGAACAAAAGGTTAACTTCTGACCCCAAAAGATGGAAGGGAGAACACAACATTGTGCATACATTTTTAAGTACTTTTTTCTGTTACAAACAACAACAAAAAGAGAATAAACTTTTCTTTGTTTATTGTTTTCACCTTACAGAAATCTCATCAACTGTTCCTCTCCAAAGCTTCACGCATACAAGAGCCTGTTTTGCATTTGGGGAGAATTCTTTTCTTTGTTCCTATTTAGCTATCTATTTTTAACTTAAGTGTCTTGCCATTTTTAAGTCTCTCTTAACCCTTACTAAAAAATAAATTTACTTTCTCTTTCCTACTCTCACCTAAATAACTGAGATGGACTTTTTTTTTTTTGTTATTTCATCTAACCCCATTTTTTCAATAAAAATTTATACAATCACAACCATTCTATCTATGGATGAGGGTAAATACCCTAATGAAAAGAAATCAGGAATGCAGAATGATAAGTTATTTTGAAAAAAACCTCACAGGTGTCTCTTCAAACTCCTAGGCACAGATAAACTCCCTATCTGCTACAAATTTCACACCAATCACTCACTGACTTTAAAATACAAGGAATCCTGATGTTGTTTTGTTGGAAGTTCTTATTCAAAGATCTAAAGTCTCTAACAGCATTTTGTGCCATCTTGATGGTCACAAGCTGCAGCAAGGGAAATTCCCACTGCACATGCAGATAAACCCTCCCAGAGAAGGTAGTTTACGCTCCGGCACAGAGCGCTCTGTTTAAGCTCTGGCCCTGAGAGGCGGTGGAATCGGCATCTTTGGACAGTCAGAACTCAAGTGGACAAGGCTTGAGCAACGGGACCTAAGTTTGAGGTTAGCCCTGCTGTGAGCCACCATCACAGCTGGCTCTGCCTTGGGCCACACAACCTTCAGAGGTCTCTTCTGACTTTAAGACTCCGTGATCTATAAATACAGATTTTCTTACTTTTGAATATCATTTGTATTAAACACATTCCATATACCAAGGCACTGCTAAATGGAGCAGAGCTTCAAAGACTGTGTTTGGCAGCCCCACCAACAGGTTTAAGCCCAACTAAAAAGTTCTGGAAAAATAATTTATTATGGTATAGAACTAGATCTCTGTATAACAACCTCTGACTCACAAATTTTCTATGAGACTCCAAGAGTGAAAAAGGAAAAAAAAATCTTTTATTCTACCTTAACAATTTATGCTATTATCGCATACTACAACTGATAGCTGAAGGGCTAAACAAAACAAACCAAAAACATTTTACAGGAACAGGTGAACACCTCCAGTGCCTCCCACACACATGCACATTATATCTTTATTAAAACTGATGTCCTCTGTCAGGCCAAAGGATTTTTATTGCTACAGATTTCCCACTGTTCCTCTGATTTATTTCCTCACACACACAAAGCAGCACCTGTAGGGAGATTAATGTCTGATAAATATGGTACCAGGAGCGTGAAAAAGGAGTGAGTAAATATTGCATCAAAAAGGTATTAAAATGAAAGAAATGTATTTCCTTAATTCTCCTCTTAGTTATTCAACTCCATCTGAAGTTTACAACAGCAATAACTATTTAAAATTAAGACTATTGAGGTATTCATGTGTCTTTTACTATTAATATTCAATTCACAAAATTAAAAAAAAAAAAAAAAAAAAAAGAAGAGAGTGCTTCTGTTTTGCCTGACAAGCAACTAATCCTTTAAGCTATGTTCGTTGTTACAATCCTTCTTGGAGATTGGTATTGTCTCAGTACATTGCTGGTTACATACACCTAAGCACATGTGGACCTCTAACATTCACCTAGCTTGCCTTTTCATAAAGATAGTGCATTTTCTGTTACATCTGAACTTATGTGACTGCAGGCTATCAATGAAAGGCATGCTCCCACTTTCTCCCCTTTGCTGGGGTCATATCTCCTGAACCTAATATCATCAGATGAGTGGTTTTAAGGTGGACATATGGAAAAGCTTTGGGGGAATTTCTGGTAGATTAGTCCTCCATCAAATCACTCAGTGGCCAATTCCTCTTTTGGCTGCATGGCCACTAACTAAATCCTAGTATAAGGACATGGTGGAAGCATGGCCAATGGAGGGCAAGTGTTACATGGCTAGTCACGTATAGACATAATGACTAGATGGGAAAGTAGAGGGAGAAACTGAATTGCCAGAACAGAGCTTATAGCACAATTTTGTCCCCTGGTTCATCAAAACATTTGAATGAAGCCATTAAGTGCTTGGCTTGGCTGTCCACTTGCCAGGAACACAGATAAATGGACTGTCTTGCAATCACCTTATATACCCTGGTTTTAGCTACAAAGCTTCCAGTGAGACTTTGAAGACAAGGGCTGGGGAAAAGGAGATTTTAAAAGCATAGATTTGAGGTCCTTGATCTTCCTAGAATAAGCCTCTGATGAGCTGGGACAATAAAGTTAAGCCAAAGCAAACCATGTACAAACAGCAGAGACTGCATGCAATTAATCCTCAAGTTCAGTTTATCCAACTGACACATGCATATAAGAAAAGCAAGCATTTCAAATATTTTGATACCATAGCTTGATTAGCAGCACAGATGTCCTCCATACAATAGCAACAAATTCTTGTTCCCATTTCATATGCTTATCTACACTCCAGAGACAGAGCAAAATGCTACTCCATCAAGCTGCACCAAAACACAGTGCTGCTGTTCTAAGATGATCAGAAAACGAAGCTGGACAGGATGAGAATATACTGGGGTATTCATACACAACATTGAATTCAGAGGTTTCATGCTTTTAAGTGACACAGACACCTCTAGCTAACTCTGACGAAGAATAAACAAACAAGGATTTCCACACGAAGTGAAGCCAAATCCTTTCCCAACTCGAGAGAACAGAGTGAGCCAACGAAAAGGAACTTTGCCGTTCTAAGTGTGAGTCATCAGACACAGCACACTATGTATTTCATGGAAATCCAAACCAGAAAATATAGTGCATTGCCTCAGGTAGCTTCTTCAACTGACTTCTGCTAGATTTTACTTGGGCATTCTTTTACAATTTAAAAAAACCAAAACTCCTGTGGAAGTCAGAAAATGAATTTCTAAAACTACATTTTAGAGTTAAAGCCAGCTCTGAAGGGCAGTCAGCAAAGAGCTGGTTTCTAATTCTACACCATTTTCTGCAATTTATTTTTTTTTTTTCTGAATACAGGTTGTTTTGCTGCAAACTGAACAGCAGAATAGAATGATTAACTGACCTGCAACAATTTTCTTTCCAGACTTTTGTAAATACCAAATTTTTACCTTGTCTTATCAGCCCTTATATAAATTATAATTAAGCATAACAACAACATAACACTAAAGTCTGCCAGGTCACCCTGACACCATTATTGAATAGGTCTTATTTATCATGAAGACAACATCTAAAAGGGAAAATTATTTCAGTAAACTCTACTGTTCTGTATTACCATCCCAAAACACTAATCTAAAAGAAAATAAAGTTACGAAAAACTGTATCATCTCACAGGGTCAGATAAAGAAAGGAGAGCGCCAGACAGATTAACTAAATGCCACTTGGGTTAGATGTCAATAGGATTAGAGTGGACTTTGGGTTGCTGCTAGCAAATACATCCACATGCCTCACAGAGGGTTTGGTGAGAAGGCACATGTCTTGTCCTGTGGAGCAGCTCCAGACCTAAGTGGGAGAAGATAAAAGCACAGACTAGAGGAGTGCAACGGGGGAAAGGTTTCGAATACATTCCTCAGCCTGAGACTAAATATAAGGAAGTGTCAGACAAGCTAAAGGAATCTCAGATCAAAATAAAAAAGCTTTTTTGTCAACTCACAGAAAGCCTACTGTGTTATTCTTAAATGCACGCCTCCATCCAGGCAACAGTGCAAACTGGACAGCTGGCTAAACCCATCCAGAAAAAAAAATAAGCTTCTGGTGTATTTAACAGATGGAGGCATAGGTTATGAAATTGGTCTTTGCTTCAGTCTCCAAATATAATTTTTTAACATAACTGAGATAAAATAAATAGCCTTAGAATATTTCTTAAATGTAACAAAACTAAGCACTTACTGTAGTATATGCACTTACGTTTAGAACAAAACCCATATTTCTATAGATTATATCCTATTCCACACTTCTGCTCTCTGAGAAAAAAAATTCCATCCTGAGAAAAATGAAGAGTTTTAGGGTTACTTTCTTGTACCTCAAGCAAAAAAGTTAGAGGCATACCAAGCAAAAAAGCTAGGGGCATGCCTGCATATTATATTGCTTGTTAGGGAAACAAAAAAAAAACCAAACAAACAATAAAAAAATTCCCCTCATTCATATATCTGCCAAACTGCCTTCTATATATACTCCTTTGTAATCTAATGCCATGTAACCACACCCAATTTTCACAGAGAAAAGAGTAATTCCATCATCTTTGTTTTACATCACAGGGTTTGGGGAGAACGGAGATTTGTTTGTTTTAAATAACAAGTATAATTCCCTTCTCTTACTTTATAAATCAAAGTCAAACTTTTCACATGGTATAGGGAAAAGTGAAGGTATCTTCTCAGAAAACATTGTTTTATTTTAGGAATTTTTCTTAAACTTGCAAATAAATGTCTGTCAGTCCTGTGAACTCTGAACCAGGAAGATCAATGTCACAAAAATCAAGCTCAATGTGGGGTCAAGCTACTGTTAAAAGTAGTACAGCCCCACATTTCACCAATTTAAAAGCAAAGCAAAACACAGAACATAACTGCAATTCTTCATTCTAATTTTAAAAATCTCTCATATTTGCACATGTCCTAATAATAAATTTGCTCATTTACAGAGACTTGACCATTCCTGAAAAAGAAATGTGAACATTAATAAACTTAGAAAATTCAAATACCTGTCATTACAGATTAGGCAGTCAATTTTCTCTATATACGTAGCACGCTGATGCTACAAATGTGCATGATACTTACTTCAGAGCCAGCATGAGTTAGGTAGGCTGACCTCTCTAATACATTACATTGGGTGAAAAATTTTCATCCCACAAAAATTAAACCCTAAAATGTAATCGAATAGAATATTTTGCACATTCTGTTCATAGATATGTAACTATTAACCTAAAATTTATTAATCATCAGTCTTCAAAGAAAAGGAAAGAGAATTGAATATAATGCTTTCCAAAGCATGGAAATCCAGAACTGGGTCACAGCTTTATCCTACAGATCATTTTCAGCTTAGTTTGAACAATAAAAGTCTTTTGAATAAACTGCCTGCATTCAGCAATCATGATACACTGATCCACAAATAGAAGCTGTATTATAAAGTGTAACAGCCCATGTATCCACAGTAGAAAATGCATGGAGTTGACCAAATACACTTGTGGGCTGCTGGCTCTTTGCTTCTTCATACTTAAAAATTATTTTAAAAAACAAACAACAATTAAAAAAAAAAAAACAACAACAAACCACCAGATTCTTCAGGTCAAGTGTTATTTCCAGGGTTCCTGATTTATCAATTCTACCTTGTAAATTTTTGATTGATCCCTCAGTAATGAAATCTAGCCATCCAAAAGAGGTCTGCTGGAAGCACAGATGCAAAGATTAGTCTTGTCAAAGGAATGAAGACTATATTTAGATACATATCTATTTATACAGTTACCATATACAGATTCCTCTACAAGAAATTCCTCAAAATATGAAGTGTTTAAGCAAAATAAGATGTAGCCTTTAAGTATGCAGAGACAAAATATATTTAGTTTCAAGATAATCGCGAAGAAGCTTGGATATTGTTTCCTCTTTTACAAGTACTACAACAATTTATGCTGGAAAGGTTTCATTTATGATCATTAGATTTCTACCTTAACTTTAAAAAACCAACCAAAACAAAAAAACCACCACACACACAAAACTAATGTTTCAAAACTTAAATTAAGCCAAAACAAAAGTCCTAAAATGAAACACAGCATAAAGGCTTCATTCAATCTGTAACTCAACCTTTAGCAATACACAAGTATCAAAAGCTGCCCTCCAAAATACAAATGTAAAATGTATTTATCAAATTACACCTATGAAATTTACTCCAATATACAACAGAAACCTTGCTAGGGCAATGATAACAAGCTTCCCTGCATTCATATCTTATATAATGCCAAAGCATCTTCATTATCTAATTATGTAAGCATAAATTTTCAACCCACTCATATTCATTTCTGCTCTGAGGATATGAAGTATCTTGCAAACATTTCAGGCCAAATGTCAAGAGAGACCTGTCAAGCTTCAAGTAATAAGCCTCTTTCTTTTGATCTAATATAAAAAAAATAACATATCTGACTTTCTTTGCAAGACTCCCTTATAAAAAATTCAGTATCATTAAAACAACATAGCATTTGTGTAGACAGTATTCTTTCTCTCCTGCTCCACACACACTTAGGCAAAAACACACCGCATTTCTGCTGTGATGTTTAGAAGAGACCATTCAAGTCCAATTTTATACAATGAATTACAAAGAGGATGGATAATGCACTTTCAAGGACTTCAGACAATTTTCAAGATTAACCCAATTGTGTAGAAATTTTCATTTGTTTGGTAACTTAAATTACTTTTAAATTTACTGTGATAACATGTATAAACTTCCATTTTCTTCTTTTTAAACAGGTTGTGTGCAACAGCTTAGACTGGATCACGCTTGGCAAAGGTCTGCAATCACACTGTATCTACTTTACTACAAGAAACAGTAGTACACCTGCAACTATTCAGATCTCCATATAGTTGTAATTAGGGGAAGATCTGCTATGCTAAAAGGAAAGAAATGTATTTTGAATTCTGGAAAATTTTCTTTCTACTACAGTGTTCACAACCGTAAATGTGGAAGTCTTCTGTAGGAAGTAACAAAGCTGGCAGAACTGTGATTTACTGTAAATTAAAATACTTAATGATTCCGAAGCACTACTTAATGAATTTAAGCTAGGAAAAGACAACCTACCAAAAACCAATAGGAAAGTGTTGCAAATGAGGTTTTACAAAGCCCCAACAGCTCAAAAGAATTACCTAAACATATACATCTAGTGCTATTTTTCGGTGTTGTGAAGTATTCCCCCATAGAGTGCAGCTGCTCCTCCTGAAGGGCATGGGTCTCCCACAACTCAGGTGCCATGGCTGTCTGCTCTTTCTGGCCATCCTGGACACATTGGCATGTGCGAACCGGCACTAAATGCCATGTTTAGGCAACTGAATCAATTCTTTGAAGCCTTATTGCTTTAGAGCCTATATTTGGTAATAAGATTTACTTTTGCCAGAAGGTGAGACAATGTTTACACAGGCACATCTCAATAATTTTTTCACCCAGTAAAGCAACACATGCTGCTTTTCCATCTCCAATCAGCACCAATACTGAAAATACAAATATTAAGGGATGGATTTGGATATGTTTGTGTCTGGCAGGCAGAGGAAGGGTGAGGATGTCCTTCATCAGAAACCTGTTATCATCTGACACATTAAAAACTTCATTAAATGGAATTTAATCACTAAGAGTACAAAACCTATGCATGGTAAGAGAAAATTATGACGACTCCTTGACTGTTTCTTGCTTGTACAGCAAATTACTGCCCATAAATAAGCCCGAAGGCTTTGACACTGCTATGCTCAGTGCCTGTACCTTTGTCACTAGATGGTTGTGTAATGATGATTTGGCTTCTCTCTGTACTCCTTTCAGCTGCTACCACGACCCATCCCATAAACTGCTACAGCAGTCCAAAATGCCTACAACAGAAAGCGAATGCCATCTTTCCCAGCAACAACTACTTTGAAACAATTCAAAAGATTTCTCTTCCCTATCCTAACAGCTCCACAGACGCTCTAGCGTTAGCCAACACACCTTCCAATAGAGCACCACAAAACAACTGTTGACTTTACCCCAAAGTTAAAAGACAGAACAAAAATACAAGACTACTATATTCTGAGATTCTGAATAAGTGATTTTTGTACAGGAAATTTCAAAATCCCACAACAAAGAACTATGGTTCTTCCTAAAAATTGTGTCCCATTTTTTGGAACATGTTGCATCTGATCTTACAAGAAAAACTATTATGTGATACAAAAGACTGCAGAAAATGCTGTGTTTATTCAAGTATAATTCTATATCTTCCATCTCCTGCAAAACAACATCTAGTAAAAGAAAAAAAAAAAAAAACAACTTTGAAACTGTACTAATAGAGGCACTAACTACACCAATTTTCTTTCCCTCTGGCCTTCATTTCTATATGGTAAAAACTATAAGATAAACCAAAAAGTTGGTTGGTTTGTTTTGGTTTTTTTTTCAGAAGAGAATCACAAAGGGGAACAAAATCACCTCCGAACCGCATGTTCATTATAAATAAAATTCATAACCTAGGACACTTATTTAAGCACCAAAGTCAGGACCGATACACAGCAGCAGAATCAACTACAAAAGGCAGGAAACTATTTACCTTCACTCCACCTTATCTGGCATTAGTCAGCACTCTGAATTATTCACTTTGGTGTCTGCCTTTTTTTTTTTTTTTAAATGGCGTTTGAAATTTACCAAGCAGCACATTTGCAGATAAAGGCACTGACTGATAATCATTCTGTGCTCTTGGATAAGGCAAGCTGTCTTTCCTACATTCCCTTTCCTAAAAAAAAGAAAAAAAAAAACAAAAACAAAAAACCCAAACCAACCAAAAAACCCCCCAAAAACCCCACATAGAATTTGAGGGAGATAATTTAAGAATAAAACTAAATCCCCACACCCTTGAACATCAGAAACTGCTGTGGATTTGTTTTCTTCTCCTGAGACTGTTTCAGATTTAAACCGATAGCATGCTATTTGAAAAGTAGGAACATGAAAATGGACAGCTATATTAAGGCAGTACTGGACAATAAAGGGCTCAGAATTTCAGTTTCTTTGAAAGATCAACAAAAACACTTCAGCAAAATCATCTCATTCTCAATCAATAATAAGAGTTGAAAGAAATACTAACATAGCCCTACAACAAAGCTGGTATGAAAACCAGCTTCCCCTAAAGCACTAGCCTCAAAACTTGCTTTTTACAACTCATTAACAAAAGATGGTTACAACCTTTCTCCAAATGTTTTTGGGAGCATCTATCAATGTGTAAATATTTTATTGACTTTCACATCCTTTTAATTAACTCGCTGTCCACAACAAGTCTTCTGGAATAAAACCTTCCCATCAGCAAAGCGCACACTAGCTTAACTGAAATGTTGATACAGTCATGCAATACGACTACTCTGAACACCCAAGACTGACAGGCACTGAAGACACACCAGAGCAGGGCTGGCCAGAGAAATTTCAATACACTTTGACTAAAATATACAATGTCATTAAAAAAAAAAAAAATTTGATCTTGTTTGAATTTTGTTTCTGTCTGACTGCAGTTCAAACTGTAAGATTTCATTCCCTGCAACTCTGCTGCAGAGTCATCTAGTGTAAGAGTATATTTAAGTGAAATTACATTCCACAATATCCACAATTTTTGATAAAAAATAACCTCTTCTCTCACAGATCTTCCAAAAATAAATGGGTTTTTATTAAGTACTTGTTAAAGAGACTAGTATTAGAGGAAGGCTCAAGATTAATTAAGACTTATCTTCCAAGAAAAGTTTAAGTAGTACAGGAAGGTAAGGCACCGATCTAGTCTCCAAGCAATGAGGAGGTGCTGAATAAGAAGTGGAAAAGCACATGGTTCTGGAAGAAGAGACAATTATGCATTTATATCACAGGATGGATAAATCTTGTTAAACAGTCTTGATCCTGGTATTTATGACTGGCTTTGTACTTCATTTCACAAGTGGAAGAGTCCCCTCCTAATGTGAGTTTTCCATGTATGACATAAACAGTGCAATGGTACATACACCATACTCATAGTGGCAAAAAATACAAGATGATAAACTGTATTTGCTTAGAAGTCACAAATTTCTATTGAAAAACACAACCTCAGCTTCGAAGTGCCAGGCTCTTTACAGAGAGATTTTACACTCTTCATAGTCAATTCAGGGAATGATACAGCTGTGGCTCTGGAGTCCATCCCCTCCAAAACTTTATAGGTTCCCCATTAAAATCTTTCCAAGTCCTACTTACCTCCTGCAGTAAAAGTGCAAGGAGCACATATGTTAGCATCATCAAGTGCCAGCATCAGTGCTGGAACAAGAAGCATTCCACACCTGCACTGTAGCCCTCCACAGGGATTTCCCTGGCTATCCCCAAAGCAGAAGAAATGGGTACACAGGGCCCATTTTCATTCCCATAAGAAGTTGCATGTAGGAGAAAGTTAGAGAGTCCCATCATCCCAGCTGAGGTGAACAATGACAGTTCATTGCAAAACCGTGCATTTCAACCCTCCTTTTTACAATGTATTTGAAAAATTAGAATTTTTGAGATCCTTGCTACTGAAGAAGCATTAGAGCCCATCACTGGACTCCTCTGTTACCCTGTCCCGAGCACCTACACCCTCCCCCTGAACCACCTTCTAAAGGACTCCCTTCTTAGTGAGAAGAAACACAATTCAAAGGCGACCATCTCCAAGCTAAAACGATTTTGCAAATACCCACTGCCACCTTTACTGGAGCCCTCATCACAACCCCGCTTACAGTTTACCTAGCATTCCAGCTGCTATAGCGGGTATTTTCAACCTCCAAGTAATCTTAAACATATGTCATTTGGGGAAAAAAAAAAAATTACCCATTTCTAGATTTACATGAAATCCTGATTCGTATGAAACTATACTGGCCAGAGGCAACAAGTAGACAGAAATCAAACACAGTTGCAGTTTTTCTCTTTAATAAGAGCTCCTAGTCATCTTGCCATTAGTTATGAAAATGAGATCCTCAAGACAAAATAAAATTTCTCAGTAACAAGCTGTTCTCTTGGTGCCAGATCTGACATATTGTACCTTAAAACCCCGGTCTTATGTCTAGATGACTAGAAATACTCACTAGCATCTTTTTGATATTTTTTTTTGAGATAAAAGCTTCCCTTCCTTTGTACTTGAGCTTGAAGTGAACTAGCATAGAGCTGACACATACAATACTTACCACACCTTTAAATTATAAAGGTGGTCTCTAAAATAGCTTTTCTTGGAAATCCATAGAATGAAGAATACACGTTACAGCACATTTTTGTACAAAATCTTTGAATATTCAAGTCAAACAACCCCTGTACATTTTTACAGCCAAAGGTAACATGCTGAACAAATGCCGCCTTATAAACAGGGAGCTCCTGGCCAGCGATACAGTTAAAATAAAATGACTCCAAGAAATATTACCATGACCTTTGTGTAATAGGGAAAGCAATGCATCTCCTTAGGCGTTCACAAGAACAGCTAAACCACCGATGCCAGTGTCCCAACCATGCTACCCAGCGCAAGGCCGACCTCAGGCAGGGATTTACCTGCAGCACTGCCCGTGCCAAGCAACGATCAGGGGGCAGCTACAGCACACACATGATGCTGCACCACAGTTCGTCCTGCTTAACACAGGACATTGCAGTCCAACAGTTAAGATCCAGAAAATTAACGCAAGTGAAAACTTAGGAAGTCCTCATAGGAGAGAGCACACAACTCTATGGAGAGAACAGCTTTTTAATTATTCTTACAAACATACAGTAATACATCCTCATCACCACTTATGTGCTGTAATATGGAAGTTATTAATTTTCTGTGTTAAAATCTTAAGTTAAAATCTTTTAATAAAGCTTTCTGAAAGTTTGGGGTTTATTGCCAAAAGTAGTTATACAAGTATACAAAGTATAAATCACTAAAACATCCAAGTCCAATAAAGTTTGTTTCCATCACAGATCAATAACCCAGCTTCAGAAGTGAGAGCTAAGCTTTCACTATCATATTCCACAGCTGTTATGTGTAACTCATTTGCACAGATTAAAAGTATATACATTCACAGGCAAAATGACATAAATATTCAGATTTAATATGCCTTAAGTAATGTGTTGTGCATCAAATGCAACCACAGAACGTTATCCCAAGAATTAAGTTTGATGTTTATGTTACTGCCCATACAAATATGAATTCTATGATTAAAAAAAAAATCTCAACTAGATATTTCAGGCTTTAAAAGCATACAAAGGCTTCTAGTCAGTCCCTTATACTATATAAAAGACAAGCATGTCTGAAAAATGTTAGACAGTATTTAATCTTAAAAGAAATACTGAAAAGGACTACTATTTTAGAAGAATTATTTTGTAGTAATATAATTTATAGTAACTTTCCTGAGGCTTAGTAGCATATGCCACATATATTCACATGTAGATTGGCACTAATTTACCTTTCAGAAGAGAATCCTAAATTTACACCCCCAGCTACAAAAGACTTTTCACTAACACTGCACTTCACTATTTTACCACTATTCCATTATTTCTCTATATTAGAAACATATGTCAGATTCTGGAGACAGATTAAGTAGCACCATCTCAAATATATGTTAAGTATCAGAAACAGATTATGGTGATGTGGATCTCTGCCAGACCACAAAGCATTACCATATCATAACTCCACTGAGGAGATACCAACCAATGCTACAGTATATGACTTTGAAATACTATTTTTTTTAGATGAAACACATTGTTCTTTTCAATCTCTGAGATAAAAGCACATTTAGTTTCCTTGTGTTTATTTTGAAATTGGTACTACACTTTTATCAAGTGCTTGAGAGAATTTCTTACGCAACATGGAAGAGTGAATATTGCATAAAGAAGATCACAGAAAAGCATCCAGAAGAGCTCAGGACCACCCTGTAAAAAAGGAGCTAAGCTTTCGTTCCCATCCAAACTGCCAAAAGATTCACAGACTGAAATCCAGATCCTCAGCTGCAGCTAAAGAGCACTCCAGGATAAGACCACCTTTGTTCCTCAGCAGTGGTCCAAGCCATTGACATAAATTAGATTAGCCTGAATGGTAATCTGTGCCAGCTCTCAAGAGAAACCGAAACTGGCACAGTAGGAAGACACCAACACAAACATTTCCAGATTGCATCCCCGCGCTGTTGAACATGAAGTACCATTTTGGTACCTACGTCCCGCTAAAGCATACATTCATTTTTTGGTAGTAGAACAAACCTGTCAAACTCCTAGGCAGAATCTGTGTTTTTACTTGGTTAGTTTATACAGGATACATAAAATTCACGGAGTTTCTTGCTCGTTTTCGTCTCCATAACGACAGTATCATGGAATAAAGTCTCAGCTAAACTCTGCCACAAACTTTCCATTTAACTCTAAACTGAATCTCCCAAATAACTTTAAGTAAAAAACCAAACCAAAACAAACCCACAAATGTAATCCTGTCACTGGCAAGCTATTTTCAAGTTTCTTTACAGAAAGTAGAAAAAACTAAAAGATGCTGATGGCAGATTACACAATTGTGTAATCTGCCAAATCTTCATTTTACACAGTTTCTATTTGTGGAAAATATACACTACTTTTTTTCTTAATCAAATTTCAAATACTTGCAGAGTCTTAATACGAATCGAGAGATTCCCTTCACTGTGGATGGTTTACAAGCATCAACAAATTTATGCTTTGTCAAGGAGCAAAACACAATCCAGTTAATGACAGCAAAATACACCAAAATTCCACAAATACATAAGAGCACTCAGCTGCAATAACATTTAAGTATTTCTGCAGAACTATACTTCTGAGACCCAGCAGACCTACAAGTAAGAAGGTCTTAACTTTTTCTTTAAGTGTTACTCTCAAAAATAAACAGACCTCCCTACATTCTTAGAAAGCCTGTTAGCAACTTTTCTGCCCCCTCAAATTTCTTTTGAACCCCATAGTCTTGAAGTGCATAATGCTATTTGCAGAACCTCAACTGATGTCTCAGCAACCTTTTTTTAAAAACAAAACAAAACAAAACAAAACAACAATTCTTGCAGGGTGTTGAATCTTCATTGTTTTCTTCCCTCAGTATTTCCTCCCTATCCTTGCTTGCAACACTTAGTGGTACATCTGTGAATTTAAATTTGTCTGAGGTATACCACGTGAAAAATTTTCCAGTCATTGCTTTAAGATGTTCTGCAATGTATGTATAACAGAAGCTGTCTAGCAGAATTTACAAGGTAATTTTTAACAATAGCTGAATTCCAAAAGACAGACCTCTAAATCACATTAAAACTGATGAAGAGCTGGGGTCTCGGAGTTTAGATTTGATGTGAGAACAGTGATGTTAAAATTCCTCATTGACCTTCTCCTTATTTTCAATAGCTTCTAAAATGAAAGCACTGTACTCAGTCATATCCCTTTAATAATTATGGTGAGCTAAAGTTTACACATGCAAAATTGTGGCAGGGAAGGCTTGCTACTTCAGTAAGCTCAATTAATTGCTGCAAAACCAGACTTAATGTGGAAAAGAATATTGATCAGCAGCTCTGCCTTTCACCATAGTTAGAATGTGAAATAACCAAGTTATTGCATCCAGTACTGTACAAAGAAAAGATTCAAAATAAGCTCTACTATCTCTTTTACATAAAACCACAAGAATGATTAGTCACATTCCAGATATTTCTGGATTCCTGCAAGCTAGAGTAGCACTCAAAGGCTGAGTCAGAACTGAGGTCTCCATTCTGCTCAGTATTGCATAAGCATATATAGAGACGTCACCAAAGTTTACATTCTGACTTTTACTGAGAAACAAAGCTGACTGACCTGAAATATAAAACAAGTAAATCCCACTTACTGCATATACGATGACCATGGCTTTCAACATTCACAGAATCTGTATTTGGGAAGAACTCTCAGTTAAAATACAGAAAAGCATGCCCTTAGTCATTCTGTTTACAGTATCATAAAAGTATTGCTTACCAAGTCTGCTGCAAGGACCACATTCAGACAGGCTAATTTCCTACTACAGCCTTAAGCCAATCCAATGAAGAGAGTTATAGGCCTTGAATGATCTAAAATTTAAGTTTAGATATGCATGAACAGCAGTCACAAGCTCCAAGGCGAAATACCAGTTACCGGTACCTGAAGTTGTCCCTAATTCCACATCTGAGAGGTGCAACTTGTCCCCATTCAGGTCCTGACTGAGCTGTCCAGTTCCCACAGATGATGTCTGGCAATTTTTTAACATGCAGAATTCAATGTTCCTGCTGTAGAGGCGATTGTTTTGCTACACTCAGATACTCAGCATTTGTGTTTTGTCTCTCAGCCCTGCTGTCACCTGCCAGCAGCTACTGCTGGCTTCCCAGCATTCTCAACAAGGGAGGAGTTAAATGTCCTTCAGTACACATAACCTCCAGTATTTCGTGGAGTTAGACAACAAAAGCAGAGAGAAACCAATTCAGGTAACAACAACAACAAGGGTGGGTGGCAGGAAGGAAGGAAGAGTTTACACTGCCAGCCTACACTTCCATCTGAACTATAGTGCTGCACCAAGGCCCAGCATAAATATCAATCATGATCTCCTCCACAAGTTACAGCTGTTCATCCCCAGAGAAAATGAGATGAAGGACATGCAAACATTGTTTCGGAGTACGTTTAATGTGTTAGGATGCTGTGGAATTTCCACTACAGTGTCATACATAAAAATGTCAGTCATTACTAAGATATTTCTTTTTGGTTGTTAAACAAATAGGTAAGACATTTTTTAAATCTGTGGAACAAAAAAGGTGGGTGCGAGGGGGAAATGGTAAATACAGATCATTTTGAAGTATACCCAAATTTATACATTCAACATCAGCTTTGACAAGTTTATCCCTGGCCACTGCTGCAGATAACAGAGAAGGAGGTTCCTCATGTTGTTAACACTGCAATATGCTACAAAGGCTGGCTCAATATATAAGGAGTCAGGAAGGAACTTCTTTAAGCTCTTCTTTCTAACACAGATCCCACCAATTCCTTCTCCAAAAGTAGGCAAAAAAACCAAAACAAAACACTGGGAATGACAAAGGATAGGATACTCCTAGCTGTTACAATCAGCAAACAATAATGAAAAAAAAAATAAAAAAGGGAAGGAAAATATATCCATACAGAAAAACCTGATGAGCTATTTTTATCTTAGAATGTAATGTATTAAAACTTTCAACATGGGGGGGTACAAAAATACAGAGAAATAATTAGACCTTTATTATTAAAAAAACTTAAGGGACTAACTTACGACTATATGCACAAAGGCTACTAGGAATACAATAATTTTCAAAACCAGAATAAAGGATATACTGAAGGCAAGAGGAAAAGCAATTAAAATAGAAGAACAGAGATGCATGACATCTTACATTTTGTTCTGATACATTAAAATGCTACGAGTGAACAAAAGTATTTTCTTTCTATGTTCCAAGCGTATTATAATGATACTGCCCTTATTATTCTTAAATGAAAGAATTGTTTAGACTGAATGATGGACAACAAAACTCAGCTGCCATACAACCAGCTACTCCTTTGAGTCCCTCCTGTCTGAACCTTGTTTCTGGATGCCAAGATTCCCCTACTGATGTAGTATCACAGTTACATGTCCATCCTTTTCCCCTGTTAGCTCCAATAATATGTATTAAAAAGGAAGTCCTTATATATGTTAAGCTATTCATCACCATTCTATACTAAATTTCCTAAAAAAAGAACACGCACCTACACATTTCCACGAGAGATGCTGACACTAACACGGTGGGAACTGAGCAGGGTTTCTATTTGTTATTCTTCCACCTATTGCCCCCTTCTAACATCATCCATGTATATAAGTGGTTTAGACCATAGACTCCACCCTCTTCCATGTCTGTAAATGTCTCGCACCAAACATTCAGTTTTATTAAAAATAATCTCTCCCATACCGCCTACACCTCTTAAGTACAGCATATGGATCCAATAGCTGTACATAATAAAATTGAAAACCTTTAACTGTTTGATAGATTTCAGTGTTCTGCTGTTTATCAAATGCCAAAAAAACCCCAAACCCAAAACAAACAAACAAAAAAAACCCACCATGAGCCAAAAGCATCACACTTGGTTACTACTCAGAAGATGAATTTGATATTCTAGAGGGCACGCAAAGACCGGCCCAGGAAGAAAGTGTGGGCAGAGCCTTTTCGCACCTACATGAAACGTACTGGTACAGGAAACAGTGGACACTGTAACACTTTTCAGTCATACAGGCCCCATACTGTGAACTTCTAAAATCCCTGAAGAATTATATCTGTAAGGAGAAGTATCATAGGCACACGGAATACAGAGAGGCAGCTTCCCAGATTCTTGTGATAACTCCACTGAAATAAAGGGGATTATTTAATTGAGTAATAACTTCTGGACTGAGCACAGGTTTTTCATAGATTGTTTTAAAACAGTCAGCTATGGTATTTAAACAAATACCAAACCATCTTCATTTGGTCCACTCAAAAAACCAGTGTGATTAACTTCACAAGTCCATAAACCACCTCACGTCTCTCTATCATTACAGAAGAAATACAGCTTGCAAACAGCCTTGCTGTTATTCACCGTCAAACTCTAGCTGCTACCAAATGGTGAAACTGATATATTACCTGATGAAATTATTGACCATATTCAGAGATGCCCTGTTGCCACTACAATTGCCAGTACTTATGTGAAAAATTAAACAAAATTAGGCTCTAGATACACAGTATAGTCTTCAAGCACTGCCCCATACATGTCTAGTCCTAATTAAGTTAATGAAACTACTCGAGTACAGAGGTCAATATTAGCAGGTTTCATTCCAGGAGCAGAGTTTTAACCTGTAAGTAGCACACATTGCTAAGGAATAATGCACCACAAACTTACAATACCCGGAATGTGGTGTGTCACTATCCAGTTTATTAGTGGAATGCAAATGATAAAGTACTGTGTTAATTATTCAAGAAGTCATGTTGAAATGGTTAGCTGGTAAAATCTGCTGTAGTTCTGGAAAGAAGTCAACTAAATGTCAGAGAAAAGGAGGCTGGATCAAATTATGCCTACATACAAGTAGAAAGCTTACTGAAGGTTTGATAATTTACTATGAATTTATATATAGCAGATCCTGCTCAAAGGTGGGACAGGAAGACAAATTAACACATTTTAAAGAAGCAGCAATTATAACAGGTTACTATTATTATGAGAGGGTTAGTTCATGAATCTGACATAAACAGTTTGAAGCATAATTATTATAATACTTAAGTAATTCATAGCAGATTTACTAAGTGTGGTGGAGTCTTTGTAATATGACACTCCATCATACTGATGCCAACTCATACAGAAATGGGAAATCATTTTTTTGTAAATGCAAATTACATGGTGGGTGAATAAGAAAAATTCGAACTGCAAAATCCTACACTAAATAAAAACATATATAAACAAGGTGACAGCCTGGTAAGTGCTCCTTTTTAAAGAGCAATCAAATAACAATCCCATTTTCTTTCCTGAACAAGCTCCTTTGCAATAAGGAGGCTGGTGACAAAAGGAGACCCAAAATGAGTTTTCGAGTTGCCCTTTTTACAAAGTAGTATTTATTAGCTGTATTTAATAACTTGAATTTCTACAACACACTTCAAACTTTCAGAAACTGCAGCTAATACTGCAGAAACTCAACAAAACGATCTTAAGACAGACCAGAATATGTCTATTTATTAATTTAAATTCTACCGACATTGGTAACATCTTCAGTCAAGTGTTTTTGTAATGACTCAGTATTTAAACATCACTATGTATAACAAGCTTCTCCCTGATTTGAAGAAACAGAACATCGCTAGGCCTTGCTATCCCTGGCAGTGGTATTCTCATTACATCATAACAACAGAAGGAAATAGTTTTCATAGAAACAGAATACTATTTTACCTATCTTAAAATCCCTATGTTTTGTATAAAACGTTGAACATTACAAGCCTAGTGACAGCATCAGGATTCCCAGGCAGGCAGGACCTAGAAGTCATGTGGAGGTGGCAGCGCACTCAGCCCGGGGTGAGAGGGACGAGGAGGAGTGCTTCATGTCACCGTCAAGGGACTCCTCCAGGCAATTTAAAAAGCAGCACTAAGAGATTTGCATCTAACCCTCCACAGGTAAGGAGAGGATTTCTGTGATACAATGCAAGATGGACATGTGCAAATGAGAAGGAGGTTCAGAGTACTCTAACAGCCGGAGACACCCTAAAAAGAAATACATGAAAAATAATAGTTGAAAGTCAGAGGCAGTAGTCTCCTCATCACCCTTTTCTTTCAGGGGGCAAAATTTATTTGTAGTATTTGAGAAAGGCCGGGGTGTGGAGAAAAGGGGGGGAAGGTGAGCTTAAAACTGTGTTTGATCATCCTCTGTATCTTACTGTTTCTGTTTTTTTGGCAGAATTCACTCATTTTGACTGCAGTACAAAAGCAGTGAAGGAAACACTGAAAGCAAGCAACTAAAGGACACCATTATTTCAATAGCTCATTTGTCATACATATGCACCATTAATTGTATATTGATGGCTGAAACAAGGGCTACTCGGTTTTATTGTTACCACTACTGGGGCAGGTTTTACTCGCAAAACAGAAGTCCATCCTGACAGAAGAAAGAAAAGCATGGACAAGTCTGCTTAGCTTTTAAAAAAAAAAGTACCTTTAAATGTGAACAGGCGTAGGGAGATACGTGAAAACATTCTGCCGTAAGAATAAAGAACTAACATATCAAACTGCAGCCACAACTTTTTTTTTTTTCCAATTAAGTGATTTATGGAAATGTATACAAATGGGGAAAGTCGTGCTGAACAAAAGATTACCTAGCAGACCTGATTCACCCTCCCTCCTCATGCCCTGCTATGCCTTCCTATTTTAAATGTACCGAGCCGAGTATCCAACGCAGGCTGAAGTACAGTCCGCCATAAGAAGTACTAGGAGTGCCCTTGAAAAATGTCCAGATTGCAGCTAGTGCACAAAGGACCTCGCTATGTGAATAAGTGCATGAGAATTTCTCGCTCGCTCTTGACCCGGCAGCAAGTGAAGAGATTAACTTCCCATCAACATCGGAAGACAAAGCGTCAGTAAGGAACAAGCGAAGTTTGAGAGAAGAAAAGGAAGAAGGCTGAGACTAAATTTCAGCTGGTTCAGAGAGGAGAAAGGAAGAAAAAAAAAAAAAAAGAGAAATGGCTCGAGTAAATCATTCTGAACGCTCTACTTCGTATTTTTCTTCGCCCAGAAAACGCTGGGCAGAGCTGAAGAGCAGTGCCACCCGAAATAAGCAAGAGCAGTCAGACCTGAGCTGCCGTAGGTAAGAGAGCAGCCATCCCCCCTCGCCTTGCTGCACAGGCGGCGACGCTGCAGATTTCCCACTCCGCTACCAAAAAGCAAAGCAGAACCAGCGGGGGGGGGTATTAACTGGGAACTTTTTGTTCCTTAAATATGTAACCGAGATTTTTTTTTTTCCTTCCCACGCCCCTCTTCTTCCCATCTTCTCTGCCAAAACAGCCCGAAATAAACGTTATTCCATAGCAATACTATGAAATAAGGAGCACAAGACTTACCATATCAGCTGGAACGCTGCTGGACATCTTGATGTTACCCTAAATGGCTTAAAAGCAACTTAAAAAAAAAAAAAAAAAAAAAAGCACCAAGAAACCAAGAACAGCCCACTGGAGATCTTCAAGAAGCAAAACCGGTGTCGATTTCGGAGGCAGCAACTTCCACGTCCCCTACGAAAAAAGAGGCGCCCGCTGCGCAGCGGGGAAGGCAGCGGGCTGAGGAGGAGAAATATCCAGGGGCAAGCGGTGCCGGGGCTGTACCGGAGAGCCAGCGGGAGACCAGAGATGGCAGCAGATCCCTGTCAGCGGCGGCAGCACCGGCGGTGCCAGGTAGGCCAGGCAGGACTACACCGCCACATGAGCTGCGTGCGGGCTTTTTCCCCCCTCTCTCCCTCTTCCTTCTCTCCCAGCCTTGACAAATGACGACGGGATGATTCACAGGATAATGGTGCGTCCAAGCCACCTCCTCAGTCAGCGCAGGCGACCCGGGCGCGCAGGCAGGACCTCGCTCCTGCCCTCGGCGGCGGGGCAGGGAGGCGGGAGGGCCGGGGTGGGCCCGGGGCCGCTGGGGAGGACGCCGCGCTTCGGCCCCCCCTAGGCGGTGTGCGACATTCAACAGGGTCTGGCGGGGAGACGGGCTGCCTGAGGGGCGGCCGGAGGGGAAAGCCCTCCCCCGCGGCGCTCCGGCGGCGACAGCACTCGGCGGGGGCCGGGGGGGCGATCAACGGCGGCCGCCTCCCGCAGCCTCAGGTCTCCGCTCGCATCGCCGCCGCCTCCTCAGCCCGCCCTGCCTCCTCCGCCTCGTCCTCCGGCGGCTCCGGGCGCCCTCGGCGGCGCGGCAGGGGCGCGCCCCCCCCCGCCTCCTTCCCGGCGAGCCGCGCTGGCCGCGCTGCCTCGCCCCGCTGCGAGCCGGAGCTGCCGGTCCTCAGCGCGATCCTCGCCCGCAGCCGCCCCCTGTCATCTTCGGCTCAAACCAACATGGCGCCCGCCGAGCCCAGAAAGGGGACACGGCAGGGGCGAGACGGACGCCCCCCTCCCCCCCTCCCCCTTCTTCGCCTCCTCCTCCTCCTCGTCCCCCCCCCGCCGCGTCACGCGCACCGCCTCGCGCGGCACCATGGGGCCTGTAGGCTGCCGAGGGGAGCGGGGCGGTGCCCGCCTGGCCCCGCCCCGCCCCGCCGCAGCCCCGCCCCCGCTCCGCGGCAACCGTTGCCAGGGCGGGGAAGCGGCCCGCGGCGGTGCCGGGCCTCCCTCCGCGGGGCCCCTCGCCCCTCGCCCCGCCGCGGCTGCCCCTCGCCCCCCGCCCCGCTTCCCGCCCTGGCAGCACACGCCACAGCTCCCCCCGCCCCCGCCACCCGGGCAAACAGCAGGTAAACCGTTGATTTCCCAAGGGCGCCTGCAGGGCCTTTGGGGCTCCCCTTGCAGCCCGTTCTCCGTGGGTCCCGCTCCCAACGGGTGGGCTGTGCGCTGTACGCTTGGGCGCCTTCCAAAAAAAAAAAGAAATTTTATTTTATTGGGTTTGGTTTTTTTTTGCACCCCAGATCCACAAGTCTGAGCCTGCACAGCATTTCTTTGTATTTCTCATTTCTTACATTATTTTTTAGAGTCTGAAATAACAAGGTGGTTTGTTTTTTTTTTCTTCAAACTGTGTAGTTCTATTAATGAAAATATCTCCTGTAAGATTCACGGTGGAAATGATGACTTCCAACTTGGAAACATCTGGAGAAAGGGCACTTAGCATGTAAAATGTCCCCTTCAGAAGCCATCCTGGTTCGCTATGGCACCACGTTATCTGAAATGGTGTCTGTAACAGGTATTTTATTCCTTATTCCAGGCTGCTCCCGGATACTGGCATCATTCAACAAAGAAAGGCCATGCCTGAGGAAAAATGCATCCCACCTCGAATACACGAAAAAATCCTACGCACGGTGCAGATCTGTTGGAGAAATGAGTAGGCCTTTTGAGAGGGGTGTGGAGAGACACATTCATATATTCAGGTACTGTAAAGCTGTCCAAGAAAAAAAAAATCAAGAAAATCAAGTAGATGGAGCTTGTGACAGATGCAGCCTGGTTCCTTCGGGGACAGATCTGATGTAAAACCACAGAAAATTAAGACAGAGTTGTTCCCTTTAATACTATGACTGCGTGCAGTGCAAGCAACCGCTGGCAAGACACCATCCCTTACAGGGTTTATAATTCTTTTCTTTATACTCTGCTCCAAAATAGCATGAAGCTACCAACTTCAGAAGACAGATTTGACAGCAAGCAGCCCCATCTGATGCCTGGGAGAAGAGCTGGGGGCCAGCAGAAGTGGCCCCACTTGTGTGGCCTGTGTGAGAATCCTGTGCTGTCACATGCTGTGTGACTTTGGGCATGTCACTCCTTTGTCAGCCTGGTTTGCTTAAAGAGTACATTTTTGGGAGGCAGTGACTGGGGCATCTCTCACAGGAGAAGAGGCTGAGAGCTGGGACTGTTCAGCCCAGGGAAGAGAGGGCTCGGGGGGATCTCATCAGTGTACGTGCCTGGTGGGAGGGAATGAAGAAGAGGGATCCAGGCTGGTTCCCACTGGCAGGACAAGAGGCAATGGGGACAAAATAAAAAACAGTAAATTAAATCTGAACATAAGAAAAGTCTCTTTTTACTATGAGAGTAACCAAACTCTAACACAAGTTGCCCAAAGAGGTGGAGATGCTCAAAACCCAACTGGACATGGTTGTGGATGACCTGCTCCAGCTGACCCTCCTTGAGCAGGGGTTGGAGTAGATGACCTCCAGAGGTCCTTTCCAACCCAAATGATGCTGTGACTGTGACTCCTCCCTGATAAATGGTTGTACAGTACCTTGTAGCATCATCCCCAATCTCAGGCAGGTCTTCTAGCCACTGACAGGATAAAAAGGCTTGTGTTTGTGGGAGTATTAGCATATTGTTGAAGCATTGCTTACTTTTTCTCCAATCAGGTAACTTTGAGAGACAGAAGAAGTACAAGGGTTCCTCATTCTTTTCTTCATTTTTATAAAGCGTTTAAATAATAATACTCATAGATGAGGGTCCAAGGGACGAGCCCTGAAGGATGTCTCTCCATTCCAAATAATACGCATTCCTGGGCACGTACGACTTTCTGGTTAAATCAGTGACAGACTGAAGAATTATAAATAGATCTTGCTGAATAGCGTTTATACTTAGAACGTTATTAATGTGGGCTTTTCCCTGAGAAAAATAAAAAAAACCCTTACATACAACAGCTTAAGTTTAAACAGGCTCTTGAGATCTGCTCCAAGGCCATCCTGCAGACCAGCCCTTCACTCCATGCAGACAGCAGCCCTGTAGAGGTGCCTCAAGGTGATCTCAGGGTAATTAAGGAGGTCCTCTGCCCATGCCCTCCCCACTAGCACTCTCACAGTAGGGGTGGGAGAAGAGGCACTGTGTCTGCTTTTCAGGCACTGCAACTCACAGCCGTCTCCTCACGTAAACTGAAATTGGTGGCAACTCAAAATTATGTCCTTGGTTGTGCTGTGACAGCTGAGGGGAAGATGCATGGCCCTTCCCACCTCCTCTGCTATGAGGAGGCAGGGCAGACAGAAGGGCTTCATAATTGTGGTGGTGAATTGCTAAAGGTTATATGGAAATACCCTTCGACTGAGCATCAAGAAGTCCATGTGCTCAAGCACGTCAGGCAAGTAAGGACACCAACAAGCACAGGCAAACTGGATGAGGGGTCAGCAAGGCAAGCAGGCAGCAGCAGGGCACATCCGCTGCATTGGAGGTGGCTCTTTTAAATTATTTAGATGGATGAGCTCATCTGTGGCGCATAAAGATAAGCATATCCATAGGATATAACAACAGGACAGAATGCAGAAGACACAGAGCCTAAATCAGCACTGTTCTGTGGTTTTTTGCTTTCTTGCCTCTGGTTTAACAGTCTGTTAAAAGGAAGGATCATGCATTTCGTGTTGATGAAGCAGTGGGGTACAGGAGAAGTCAGGGGACTGTCCCTGCTACTTCATGTACGCACTCGGGTTGGTCAGCTTTTCTGCCGAGTGTTGTACAAATGAGGATCAGCTTCTCTCTTTGACACGCAGCTGTGCTGTCCAAGAGGCGGCATGAAGAATTAGCTTTTTTATTATTCTTATTACATATTTGAATCTACAGTTATGACTGCAGGCCAAAATCCACTGTCTTAGGCCCAGCACATACAAGCACATATCAAGAGTTTCTGTCCTGAAAGGTTCATAGTACCAGGTTTACTCTACAGTTGACATTTATATCACATTTGCCTGATTTCCCCCCCCCCCTGCTCTCAGATATGATGACACAACACAAAGCAATGGAGGATCCAGGACAGCCGGTACATGCTGGAGATCATTTTAGGATGATTGTGTGCTGTGCAAATGAATAAAAAGAGGTGCTGCACGATGATCCTGGTAGAAGTTGTACTAGATATGACGAAAGGGATGAATCCCACCAGTTTCATGGAGGTGAGGTCATGTATTTGAAATGCAGGGTGGTCAAATATAAAAAAGAAAAAGGTGTTTTCTCTTTGGCATGTATTAAGAAAGGCTGTTATGATAGTATTCATTTCACATTCGCACAGAGAGGAAATGAGAGCTGTGGTCAGCGGCAGTCGGCTGGAACAAGGGACCCTGCAAAAGCATGACTGCAGGCTGCATCTGGGATCAGCTTGCAGCTAAACCCCGAGCAAGTGCTACAGGCATACACATCTGAGAACACATCTTTCCCACATCCAAAGATCAAGCAAAAAGGGAAGTGCTGTTTGAGAGAAGTGCTAGCCACATGGAGAGCTAAAAAGGCTATTCTGCTTTTGGGACCTAATCCTGTACTCAGATATACAAATCTTATTTCCATTAAGTCTCCGTTGCAGAACTGTCCTTTGAATTTAGCTGTCCAGGTACAAAATCATTCATCATCATTACTTTGGCAATTTGTGGGGGAAAACGATGAAGTATCCAACTAATATTTTGCTCCTCATTTGAAAAATATGACATGGCATGAGTAAATAAGTAGAATTTTGCCATCCTGTATTCTCTTTGAGAAGAATTGTGCCAGGTATCTATGGGTAGGCTGGGCTGCGGTTTTAGTGTTTCATGGCCATCAGTACTAGTTGAAACCCGACCCTGTACTGAGACATGCTTAATAGGAATAAAAGGTCTGTTATTCTAAATCAGATTAGTAGTCCAGCCAATGCAATATCCTGTCTCCAGCAGTGGCCAGCATCAAATGCTTCAGAGAAAGACACACAAACACCCACGATGGACAATCACGTTATAATCTTCGTATTTGCTAAGTTTCCACGGCTGCCAAGGCTGCCAGAGAGGCTGCTTTATGCCCTGAAGCACAAAACTTCATGTCCTTTGTAGCCTTAATGGCAGAATAACCCAACAATAACATGTGAGACCGATATTGCCATTTTTCAAAAGAGCAGCACTCTCTCCCGACAGTTGTTATTGCTGGGGTTGGAGACCACATCAAACCTGTGCTCCAAGACCAACATTAAAAGCTTTCAGCCCTGTACTGTACTCCAGCATTTTCCCTTTGAGGCAGGCTGTGAATAGGAGCATCTTCAGGAGAAGGAACACATCACCGTGAAATTTAAGGCAAGAACATCCATTGCTTCTGATTTCTCTCCAGATTTTCAGAGCAGCCTGGGAAGGTGAAAGGCTCCTGAGACAAAGGGTTTAATTCTCTGGGATTTGGCCGTGGGACAGATCAGGATTCTTTCCCTCTCTGGCGGCCACAGAGGCAAGATATTGAGCAAGGAACACACCAGGCTAGTCAACAGGATACTTTTAATACCTTTGTAGAAACACGTGGCCATTTTTTTTAACTCTTACAGAGCCAAATTTGCATTGAACTCAGTGTTACTTGGTCCTGTTGAATTCAGGACCCTTACAAGGGAGTGTTCAGGCAAAAAGCTGCACTGGAAATGAGGACCGGATCCTGCACCGTGCTTGCTGTCTGCTGTCGGCTCCCGTGCACTGTCAGTTTTTAGTGCTGGCCTCTGTAAAAAGCTCAGATTTTGTGTTTTCAGGTGTTTCTTCATACTGAAGTGATTCCTTTCCCTTTGGAGGTACACTGATTTTTGCCTATTTGCTGCTTCTGTGTCAAGCATGTGGGTCCTACCAGCCCTTCCACTGGTGCCAGCAGAATTCTGGCAATAGCGTTTAGCAGTCCTCACCTGCCTGAGAGCCAGCAGGGATGCAACAAAAGGACCTCTGAGGTTTTGTAGAGTTTATAATACACACCACTGGCCAGAATCATGGTTTATTTATTTACTTTTTAAGTTACTCATCAGGCTGATCTTACTGGAAAATAAAAATGCACAGCTATTTAAAACAACTCACATCGTGCCCCTGAATGCCCCAATATGCTTTAAGGATTTATTTCCCCCCCTCACGTTTGCAGTACCTGTGTACAAATGCAAGATGACAGGAAACAACAAAGTGATATTGAGTGCCAGAGCTTATTCCTGACCTTCCTGACGCAGCTGAACCGGGCAGGAACCATGTTCTGCCAATCTAATGGGCGTAGCAGAGATATATGACATAGTGGAGTTACAGTTACTGATGTCAGAAATTATGTCAGGCAACTCCTAAGAGCAAGGGTGAAGATTAATAGAGGAGGGTACAAAGGTGGAATAAGGAGAAGGAAAGACTAACAGGACTGAGAAGAAGAAATCCCTGGGCCTATTCTTGAGGTGGTTTAACTATCCATACATCTAGGAATTAACAGATACATCTCTCCAGTCTGTACAGGAGAATAACCCTGAAAACAATTGGAAGAAGCTCCATATTTTATAACAGATAAGAAACAGGAAGGAGAAGTTTTAGCAGAGAAGCATCCATCCTGGATAAGCTTCCTGATGACAAGGAGGAACTAAGGGGAGCACTGAAATAACGCTCAAGCTCTGAACTTGAAACTTGAATTTAGCAAAGGATTTACAAAACATAGCAGTAAAATGCTCTTTAATATCAGGAAATCAAATACGTGGAAATTAAATGTCCTATACAACTGGTCATAAGGGTTGTGGTGGCAAAAATTATTAAAATTTGCCAGAGAAAAGGGAGGTCGAAGATCCCCAAAAGCGCCATATCAATTTAAATGACAGCTCTGCAGAAAAAGGAACAAGAATCTGTGACTTTCGGGAATGGCTGTTGCAAAACTCAACGTTGCAAAAGAAATTGCCTAGAAAATAATTAAAGAAAAATACATAGTAAATGTTCAAGAGAGGACAGTAAAGGAGCACCAGAAATCACTCTCAGTCCAACCGAGGATGTAAAAGGAGAATTACTTTGTAAAACTGTTAAACACGAGAGCCGAAGCTCAAATTGCTTGTTGGTGCCACCAGGATCCCAGCCTTCATTTATGCCTTACGAGAGCCGCTGCAGCCCAAGGCTGAGCGTAGCCTATTAGCTGCGCAGAGGCAAACTCAGCGGGGACCCTGGAGTATTGGCTGCGTTTTATCATCCCTCTGTCCTGCTGACTACAGCAGGTTATTTTTTACATTATCAGGCGGCTAGGTTCATTTATGTATTTTTTTTTACTGTAAGGGTCTCCAGTGGGAAGCTAAACATTAGTGAGCTCCTATTATAGCTCCTATTTACTATTTATAAAATTAGTACTAAAAATATTAAATTGAAGTAAGAAATCATTCTTGCTCATTTGATTTTCATGGCTGTTATCTACACTACATTAGAACTCTTCAGGTTTTTTAATTTAAGGATCTTCATATGTCGTAATTTAAGGCTGTTACTTAGATGCATATGCATGTGTATATATACATAAACATGTTTATATAGGCTCTAAATCTATATGCACACATGTGTATTAATTCTCTGAACATTTTTTAAATTAACTGTAGCACTCAGATTACACTCAAATCTGATTGTATGCTACTTGAACTGAAAGAAAAACCCATCTCAGAATTTGTGCTGAGGAGATAATTGTTGTTTACATACGTTATATCAATGTAATATAACATTTCATCCGCCTTATTTTCTATCATTCATTAGTCTCCAAACCAGAAACAATATCTGAATGAAGCAGTGTCTAGAAATGCTATTTTTAATTGGCTGAAGAGATTGCTTGACCTCTGGTAACTGGTTACTGTTGTTGGGGAGACTCTCCATGAGCGGTGGCGCATTGTTTAAACATAACGGGACAATAGTCTCATGTCATCTATAGGATATGGAGACACCACAGTTCTGTGTTTCTTTTACTTTATTACTATACATGCGAGGCACAATCGACAAAGACTTCCTGAGGATGAATGTTGTCAGTATATGAAACACTGAATAACTGCTTTTTGTTTTGTTGAATAGTCCCCTTTCTTTCAGATTTAAAGGGAAAAATGCAGAAAAAAATAGCTCTGGGGAATGGAGTCTTGCATATAGGATTTTTTTTTTTTTTAACAGAGAGACTTTGGGCTGCATTGAGATCTTACATTAATTTTATATGAGTTTGACTCCACTGACATAATCTGAATGATTCCTGGTTTACAATAAGGTGAGAGAGGGACTGGGCAAATTAATAGGAGCCTGAATTCCATGTTACTTCCAAGTTCATAGTCACCTGGGTCCTGAATGCTGCCAGTGTTGGGATTGATTTTTTTTCTCTATTTTCACTTTCACTCATCATGACCATAAAACCCAAGAGAGCCTGATTTAATTCTAGCCTCCCTTTCTTATTCCAGTCCCAAGGCCTATGTGGACAGTAATAGGTGTTTGTGTAGTATAGGCGACTGCTCCCAAAATAGCTGTGGGCACAACAAATGAATGAGAAGCAATAGTGTCAAGGTTTGTCCATGTGCAAAAACTTATGCCACATTTTCAGATTCCCTTTATCAGACACTAAGGGTGGGATTCAACTTAGCTAAATTTAATCCTCTAAAAATATTGGATATCTTATCTAAGCTACCTGTCCGGCCTCCATCTGTCATCAGAGTAGCAAGGTACGTCCACCACCTTGACCTCTTAGATGAGACACTTAACTTCACTCTATCAATTATTAAAAAAGCCTGCGCAATTAGTTTAGACTAGATGCTTAATTTTTATACAGCTGAAGATAACCATGGTGAATCTCTCTCCAATCGTGTCCACTTCTCCCCACCAACATGGTGTTTTCAGCTCCACACACTGCTTAGCTGGAAAGTTAACCACGATTTGTTGCTGAGGGCTCCTCTGTACCAACCCACCCAGACCTTGGCATTGTTCATGCTCCACAGTGCTGAGATCCGATGCCAGGGATGCTGCAAACATTTATGCAGGACCTTCAGCATGAAAGCGGTACCGCTGTGGCTGGAGTCAGTGGGTACAGGCTGAATGAATTACTTAAGAGCAAGGAGAACTAGTTACGTACTTAAGCAGGTGCATAAACTTTGGCAGGATCAAGGCTTAAATAATAATCACCTTGAGGCAAGATAATGTTGTTCTTTTGTTTCCTTTGCAGCACAAAACTTGCTATTGTCACTTAATTAACTCGATTTTCAAACACGAATGATGAAGTAACTTTGGAAGCGTTACAATCATGGCATTACTTAAAACACCTCAGTGCTCTCCTGAGAGAGGTGAGAAGGTTACAGGCTGGCTGTTCTGCTAAATGAGGCTACTCAGTGATCGCAGCGTGTTCTTTGGAGCCTGCGATGTCAAGTCCAGGGCCACAGCCTGGCTGCTATTAAACTGTACGGGCAGGGTCCCACTGCCCAGCCGAGAGTTGCATCAGGTCTGAAAACCTTTCATTTTTCCGGAAGGATCCTTATATAGGACACTGGGGACACAGTGAGGGAGCTGATCATTAAAGGCTTGTTGAAAGAGAACAAGAAGAGGACGTGAAAGCTTGGAGAAAACATGTCTAGATCTCTTTTTCTTCATAGCTTTAATATGGCATGTAACGTGTATCCTTTCTAGTTCACTGTTGCGGATTTCTTTGTAGACGCAGCAAGAGGTAGTTCTTAGAGACTGGTTACACGGAATATTACAGAGTATTTTCAAGAGTATTAAAAATGCCACCAAACAAAGATCTTGTTCACTTTCCCTGCCCTTTCTGTGACAAATGACTGCAGTAAAAGTGAACTCCTGCTTTTCTTATTTATGAAACACCTCTTCCCTTTTGTATGAAAAACTGATTTTCCTGTGCTTTAGAAAGTGTATAAGTGGCAGTTGAAAAAACCGGGCGAAAGCTGTATATTAGAGTAGAGGAACATGGCAAGTACTGAAAAACAAAAAGCTATTCAGTATTTTTTCCCCCTAAAAGAAAAGGAACGAAAACTGTCATCAGACTGAATTGTTCTATTCCTGATTACTGTGTGTAGCATGATGAAACAAAAAATGCATTTCCATTTTAGCTTTCGCAGGCAATATGTGCCCACAAACCTTTTGACAAAGAACTGATTTTCAAAGCAGCACATTTCTGTAGTCTGTCAGTGATCCAGCAGAGCTCTCACGCTGCTTTGACTTTTCCAGCTCCCAAGAGTATCAGACTTTTGCAATTCTTTCTAGGATCCCAGCAAATTTAATAATGTAGGCAAACTTCTCCATAGATTGATTTTGGATTTACAAGGCCCCTGGCTGCTTGCTTCCATAGATGTAACCAACAGGCAGAATCCACACATCAGGCTTGAAAAAAAAACTCATTTAGACAGAATAGATTTTACCCATCAGCCTCTCCACAACTGAGACTGGCAATGTATCACACTTGGCCATAAACATTTCTTCAGGAAGGAACTGGTCTTAAATAAGTCAGTTTAAATAAGATCAGCAAAACCATCTCCAGTAATACCATCTGGTGACTCTTAATCACATCCAAGCCTAGAACAGTGCAAATATGAGTCAGGTTAAAAAAGACATGAGAAAAACAGTCTGAGCGTGGAAATGCAAGAGTATTAAGTTAGAGTAGCTCGCAGCCTGTAAGATGGAGAAGATCAATAAAGAGGAACACGTAGCTAAGCAATTCATAAACTCAGGGACTAAGGCAATACATTCCCATTAAAACGCAGCCACTTACCAAAACTACCCTGCCCACTCTTACGTCTGATTTTGGCTTAGTCCTTACGTACTGCCCAGGTACTAAAACAGGTACAGAGTTGAAAGATGAGCGCAGAGTTGAGCACCACGTGTTTGCCGTAGTCTCACCAGCACCGAACCGTCACTTCCCTGCCTGGGGAGCCATGGCAGCAGTGTGTGCCTTCCTGAAATTGCACAAGAACCCATAAGAGCAACCATTGCATTTTCTGTATTTTCTAAGCCATTGGTAATATTTTGTAGAATTTGAATTTTTATATGCAAAGTGGTAAGTTTTTTTCTTTTCCACATTTGTTTTTCCTTTTCTGCAGCTGAACCCTTAAATAAACAACAGCCTGTAGTAATTTGTATCAAGAGTAACAAGGAGGAAAGGTGGGCAACACTGAACGCTGTCCTGGTTTGAGGAAGCAAATAATTTAAACAGTTTGCTTATACGTTCTTTTGCAAAGCAATTTTTTTTGCTGCTGGCATGCAATCGTTAGACTCAGTTTCGTTTCACTAACTGCAATGCCATTCCCTCTCAGTAATGAGCATCCAAAAGTGATGCATCACAGGATCGCTGTATCAGGGAATGTTGACAAATAAATGAATGTGCTGATTTCTTTGGCATTTAAGCCTTTCATTCAACCCTCTAATCTAAGGACAGGTGTTCTCTTAAAGTGGATTTACATGCTAGCAAATATAAATAAGGACTTAAGATGTTGTTAGAGACAAGATCTCTATAGACTTAGAAATTATTAGAAAAAATGAAAAAGGTGAGATTGGTTTTCCCATTTCGAAAATATTTTCACATTAGTTTAACAGGATTTGATGTGATGGTTTTACAAGTTTATGAAGAAGCAGCTGAATAATTTGGGCAATATGTGTTTAATCTTGTCCTGAATATTGTGTTTGCATTAAGCAGTTAGCAGAGTGCGCATCTGTCTCCTCATCACCAGCCTCCATTCTCATGCTCTTTCTTTCCTTCTTCTGGCAAAGTATTTTTGCACATGCTTAATCCCAAGAACATCACTAATCCCAGGCTGTTTATGTGTGGAAACTAAGCACAGCCTGCCGTATTTATTGGCCTGTGCTGGGACTATGAGGGGATCTGTCGTCTCCTGGGAAAGCCTATACCGTGTGTGCTGTGGCATGGGGCTGACTTCCACTGGCCGAGGGTGGGGAGAAGACATCCTCTCCCTGTGGGCGTGAGGCAGCCCTCGGGTCATGCACACCGTGGAGATCAGGCTTGAAGCACCTGCTGTGGCAACTAAATTCAGGAGATCACTGAGCTCCTCAGGTGGTCTGGTCTAAATGTCAAGCTCAAGTGGTTGGCTTAAGTCCACCTTAGATGTTTCAGCATGGTTTCTGCTTGTGAGGTCCGTAGTGTGGCATGTCTGGGTGCAGCCCTGTTTTTTCTCTTTCATTTCCAGACTGAGTCCTGGCTTCGCAGCTGTGGAGAAGAGGGACTCTGAATCAGTCCTTGCCCTTTTCTCACACAGTAGGTGACCAGATCTGTCAGAAGCCCCATGGGGACAATCCCTTCCCACTTGTGACCTTGGCTCACTCTCAGGGAATTTGAGTAAGGTGGAGCAATGTGTGATGGATGCTCTTGTCACATATTGATCAGACAATTTCTCCCGAGAGAGTCTGGGCATCCATTTCCTCCTACTGGGGAACAGCATCTCTTGGAGAAGCCAAAGAAAACTACTGATCAGATAGGTGAACACAGAAATATATATAAAAATATGTATTCATAAAAGTACGTATGTGTGTGTGTGTGCGTGAGTAAAGCCGGTTGATTCTTTTTCCCCAGATCCCCTGCCTGTGAGTGCTGTTACCTGGTGTTTGGCCCTCTGGGCATTTTGTAAGTAATTGGTTGTAGAAGAAACGGGCATGTTTGGTGGGGTCTTCTAGGGAAGGGCATTTGGAGTGTTTCAGTCCAAAGCACTCCGGAGGGAAGTTTTATGGGTACTCTTCCTCATTGTACAGAATCAGATATACACGTGCAAAATCAAGCAGAGAAGGATACAGTTGCTTTTATGATTGGTTCAGCTTGACAAAATACAGGAATAGAGAGTTTCTTTGTCCTTGTACAGGACGGATTTGTTGTTCTTCAAGCACTTTTGTGAGCAAATGAATGTGTTAAATTAGGTCCTATAGAGACTTGTTGGCAATTTTAAAGACACGGCATAATGAAGCTTGTTTCCAACTCTGCAGGGATAGCTTCTTTTGTTAATCTACCAAATTAAGTATTGGGTAGGCTTGTTTCGCTAGCAAATGGGAGAGGAGACCCAGGAGCCCTATTCTTTTACCCTCCTGCTCCCAGCTCTGTGACCACCCTCTCTTGCCTGCAGGGAAACCAGAATTCTGTTTTCTGAGGGGTCAGTACAAACCTTTTCTGACATACGAGCCTGTCTCAGATCAAACACCTCCCTTGACAAATACTGACATACATCTGAAAAAACCAAACCAAGCCAGAAGAAAACCCCATCTGTTAATTTCTTAACACGTTTCACATTTGTTGCAGGCATGCTGGTCAAAAAACCCACCCCAACAACATGATTTCATGGAGAAAATATCAGTCCCCCAATTCATAGAGAAGTATTCTACAGCAGCTTTGGACACTTAGGAGTGGATTCCCCTCAAAACCATCTGAAAGGTTGGTGCTTACCTTAAGATTCAAATGAACTACAAAGAAAGGCAAGAGCAGAGGGCAAGTCATCCCATCTACTTTGGCAGCTGTCTTCGGAGGGATGAACCATATTTTGGCAACCCGTTTCTCCTCTGACCAGACAAGCAGCCAACATGGCTAGCTTAGATTAGATGCCTGACTCCTGAAAAGCTAAGTTTAGGTGATAGGAACCCCAACCTTAAATTTTTAATTTTAAGACAAACTGAGTGGCTTTGGGCCCCCTAACAGTGTCTGCTGTTCCTTTTCCAAAAAACCAAGCACTTCATGTCATGCCAGATATTGATTTTAAAAAGTGGTTGTCTCTCAGCTGAGATGTGGTACCGTAGTATTCCAGCTGCCAGAGCATTCCTGCTCTGCTGATGAGCAAAAAGAGAAAAATACCCCCTCCAGCTGCACACTGAGCAGTGAGGAGCCTTGGGCTGAGAACAACAGAGTGCTCAACTGATTTTGGCCAGTACATCTGAATAAAACAACCTTCATAATATTAGAACAACAAAACACTTTACTGCTCTTAGAACAACAAACCACTTTGTGCACATCAGCAGAGCAATCTTTGCTAGAGCAGTGGTATCTCAACAAGTGATCCATGCCTAACCTTTCCAGCATTAATCACTGGAAACGCCCGTGCTAGCAATGTGCTTTTACTTGCACATCATGGAAATAATGGCCTCATCTATACACAGCAAAGTCAGTGGAAAGGCAATGACACAGAGCCTGGGGTAGCTTGTGTATCCCGTGTAGCAAAAGCTGGCAGTGTCTCCTTCTGCGGGAGCTAAAATACTCTGCTCGAAAATAAAGACAATAAGAAACACTCAAAAGCCACTGCTGGTAACAGTATATTTACTGCTTCTCACTTTGAAACCAGAAAGTGCTTGTGCCTTTTAAAAATCTAAACACACACAAAACAGAAAATGTAATCGCTTAATTTTGTAATGAGACCCAGGCACAGGAACCCTTGGGGATTTTCTCCCCGATGTTGAACTCCACATTTCACACCCAGAGAAGCCACATGCCGGCTTTGGCTCCCAGCACCATACGCGAATGCCCTCCAGCTTGGAGAGGAGAAAGCCGCCTCTGGTTACCTTCAGGCTTGTCCATGGGGTGCAGGAGGAGAGGGAAAGGACAAAGCTGTGTTGGAATCAGGAAAAAGCCCAGTGCCTGAGCCCCTCGCTGGAAAGTGGGCGCACAGCACTACAGGTGATGCCGGGGTTTCCATTTGCCAAAATGTAAGTGCCTGCAAAACCATTCCTCTCCCTGGAGACAGCAGCACGTCCATTGCTGTTTCTATGCTCCCTCAGGGATGCTCTATAAAACAGAGAAGGCAGCAGCAGTCAGAGTAAATATTACCAGTCCCACTCTCTGCTGTATGCTACTGCTCTGCTCCAGCTTTTAAAGCACAATGAAAATCATCTGGCCCTGCTGGTGGATGCAACAAAAGTCACAGATTTGATGGAGAGTGAAGAACGAGAAAGCAGCAGTACCCAGATACAGATCCCTGCAGGCACACTGCTTTCTAGAGATGGGACTGCAAGTAGCTGCTCTCCTCCCTGGTTATTTCCAGAGGACGTGAAGTTCTCTCATGTGAAAATGCCACCAGTTTGTTTGATTTGTTGACAGCCAGCTCACAGCACGGTTATCTGTATCTGGATGGACTTATTGTTGTGCCAGGCTTCACACCTGCAGCCAGGAGCCCAGACACCCTCATCTTTCCCTTAATTTCTCCCGATATATCAGTGACAGGCAGGGGAGAAACAACTACTTTCAGAAGAAGAATTGGGCTAAACCCAAAGGTGAATGCTGGCTTAATGTGGGCAGTATTTCACACAGTCAAGAAGAAAATGATCCTAAAGGCCTACAAAATTTCTGGGGCAGTAATCTCAGCTGCTGGAGGCACCTACGTGTTTTGGAGTGACTCTCTGCCTTTGCCAGAGCTGGACTTCACTAAGGAAAACAAATTACTTTTTTACTCCAGGTGCATCCTGCCCCGATACCAACATCTTCACAGAGAAATGATCCTCACTTGAATTTTTATCTTTGTGTGTGGTACAGCTTGCGCACAGAGGCAAAGGATACAGCAATGAGGTGGAAAAATGTCAATGTACTGAGGTGCTGCATGAGAGCACCCAAAGTGGGGTTGCTCCATTACCCATGCAAAGGAGGCTCCAGGCTGTCCTGGCTGCCAAAGCCAGGCAGGGTAGTGAGGGCAAGGGGTTGGAGGATGTTCAGACTGAAGCAAGGATAAAAGTAAGCAAGAAACTCTGGGCTCTTTGCTAAAAGGCATTCCGCCTCCTTCAGCGTCCCCGGCTCCTGCCCTGTCACCGTATGCCTCGCTTGCAACGCTGAGGGAGAAGAGCTGGCAGAGACGATTTCCTTACGCTTCTGGAACCTTTCTAGTCTGAACAAAAGACTTATTACTTCTGACATTGGATTCCTGTGTCTGATGAACTCCTGACTTTTTTAACTTGAATAAGTGGTTTAATTCATAGCAGAGCTGATTTCAGTTGGTGGTGTTGAACTGTTGTCATCACAGCATCATTCAACACAGGATAGGAAGCTGACCAGGAAAAACTGAAATTAATAGTGCTTTCATATGGCCTTCCTAGAAGAGTGTGAACAAAAAAAGCCATAACTGCAGAGGAAATATTGCGATGTCTGTATGGAAAGGATTCATGCTGCCATTTGCTCTCTGGTTCATTATATTTGCTTTCCACCACCACCACCCCTTTACAGTAAGATAGTAACTTTTCAGAAACCTCTTTTCCATTGACATTTCACCTCTATTTCATTGGCTCAGACAATTTGCAGTGACTTGGGTAACATTTAGTCCAAGAAAACAGCCTGAATAAGATCCAACATTCTTTTCTTTGACAGAACACTTAAAAGCAAACCAACACAAATATATATGAAATATACGGTTAGTATCATCGTATGTTCTTCATTTTGTTGGGCTACTAAATAACAGGGATTGTAAAAGGAGACATTCTATACATCCTGTGTGAACATATGGCATTTTTTTTCCCTTCCGAGATTGCAGGCTGAATCTATGCAATCTTGTTAACGAAATGAGCCTTGTCGTTTGAGGAGTAGCGGTTAATGACAGTTGTCAGTCATCACTAGGTACCACACTCAAGGGACATCTTGATATGTCTGTGACAGACAGATTAGATGTTGTCTGGGGAGGGTTACATGGCAGCTGTAAGAAAGCCCTAGCTGAGAGGAAATGAGGATTAAAAAAAAGAGCGAGGAAATCAGATACAGCTTTTCCAGCCCCTGTTCTCCAAAGCAGATGATCCTTCTGCTCAGGTATGAGCCGTCTGTGTCTGAAGCTAATGGCTGAATGGGAGATGGCTGCTGCCATGATTTAACTTCAGTCACCCAGAATCACAGCTTTGTTGTGCTTAGACCTGGACAGATGGAAACCCCCAAATATTTTGCAATTTAATAGGTTTTTCCTTCCCATTCTTCATACTCTCTTACACTGAAGGCAAATGTGATCAGCACAGCTATGCCCAAGGCAGAAGGAGACTGAAATAATTTGGCACTTGTGACTTCCATCTCCGCTGCATCTTGCCAGCAGTGGCAGGTAGCAGAGGGATGCTGCTGCCCCGTCCTCGTGCCCTGGCGGGGATCCATCCAGTGCTGGCAGAGGTCAGGGGCTGGTGCAGGACCCTGTTCCCACTGCCAGGCTCCTGCTGCTGGAGAGCCTGAAGGCAGCCCCATGGCTCTCAGTGCAGGTGTGCCTATGGGGAATGCCTCCCAAATAGCTCTTTGCCTCACTCGTCCTTGTAAATTGGCCATGTGGAAACCAAAGAGATGCAGGGGTCAGCTCGGGAGTCTACGCAGACACTGCTCTCACAAAGACGTGCCCTATATCCGTGCATGACCAGAAACTGAGCCTGTCAACCAGAGAAAAAGCTTTTCATGCATTTCTAGTAATAGCCACAAGGTCACTCAAAATGGGTACGGGCAGCAGGGGATGGGATTTGGAGCCTCTGCTGCAAAAGTCCTTCATCTTTTTTCAGCCGAGGGTCAAACGAGACTGCAGAGAGAAAGACAAATGGGACACCAGCCCCAGGAGACCTGGTGCAGGAGGCCAGCAGAGGCTTGCAGAGGCAGCGGGTTGTAGAACACCTAATGCTGCTCACATGAAGTTGAGCCATGAAACCGCAATGCTATGGAGCCTGTAAAACTGCTCCCTGCTGCCTCGCTGGGACGGCGATGATGATGAATGGCACTGGCTCCACTCCGCAGGATGCCCGGCCTCAGGAACACCGCCTGCTCCCGGATACTGCTGATACCTCCCAGCAAACAGGAGGCCACAGGAGGCTGCAGCCAGAGTCTCCCGCAGCGAGCTGCTCCCTGGGGACCAGCCCTCTGTGTACAGCAGCTTTCTTCTGTGAAGTCAAGATACTCCAGGAGGATTCATAAGGTACAACACACCCAGCTTAATACCTTTAGTCTTGACCTTGATGTCTGGAAAAGCAGGTATGAACAGCCACACTCCAGAACATTAAAAATCATGTAAAAAGAAAGTAAATAAGTGACCTAGAATTGTGGAGGAAGCAAGAGAAAATGCAAGGTTTGAAGTTAATTAGCCCTTGAACTGTCAGGCCCAATTACTTCCAGCAGGCTCTGACATTTCGAAGATTAATTAGGGAGTTAGCTGTCACGTCTCACAAAGGACCACCATTACGCCAGAGAAGATCTACCTGCTCTCTGCACACGATGTCTTGAAATTCTGCAATGTGAAATTATATCCAAAAGCTAACTGGGGACCTTTGGTAAAAGCTTTCTGATTATTATATACATTTTGAGGAATGCACTGTATTTATATGCTGAAATACAACTAGCTGCTTTGAAGGACAGGTTTAACTTATGGGATGATGATTTCAAATACTTGTAGCTCCTGGGCAAATAGCCTTTGTATCCCTCTGCTTCTTTTGCAACACTCTTGTAGCATCCAGTACAAATTATACTATAGTGCTGTACCCAGTCTATATCAATTCCTCAGCACGTGTTCACTCCCAAACAGATCCATGAGTATTACTATGTACCTGTCCCTGAAATCAGCCTCCCAAATCGTTTCTGAGCAGCAGGATTGCAGCTTCCCAAATTTGAGTCAGCAGCGTGCCCCTGCAGCAGCAAAAGCAAGCCCTCTCCTGGGCTGGACCGGTGAGGGCATAGCCAGCAGAGCAGGGGGTGGGATTTTTGCACTCTTCTCCACAATTCCTGGGTCTGGTCCAGTTTTGGTGCCCCCAGTTCAAAAGACACATTGGAAAATGGGAGAGGGTGCAGTGGCGGGCTACCACGGTGCTTAGTGAGTTGGAAAATCCAATATAAGGCCCTGCTTTCAAGGGAAGGTCACACCAGGCAATCTCCAGAAGCTCCTTCTAACCTGACCTTTTCTAGGATTATATGATTTTTAACCCTTTGTTCTTCCCTAGGACAGACCAGCTCCCTGTGGAACTGGAGGAAGAGGCAATGCGCTGAGTTTTCTGCTCCTCGGTGCAGGTCTCTCTGCAGCAGCGAACCAGAACTGTACCTGTGAGTCTGTCCATATCGTACCATTAAAAATGTTGTTGTAAGCACCTTAGCAGCTAAAAAACCCTCCCCGCCTCGGAACAACTGAAGCGTAAAGCGCTGACGTAGTGAATTGTGGAAAGGGTCCTTCAGAAAAAGTGGAACAAAAACAAAAGAAAGGAAAAGGAAATGAAATCCCATTTTAGACACAAAATGGTTTCTGGCTTACAGCCATCCGGATATTTTTAACATGTCCATCAATACAGTCTCTGTGCACAGCAGCTGACTGATCTGTGACCCTGTATTAGTGTTTCCGTCTCTCCCCCAATGACCAGAGGGTGTGTTTGAAAGAATACTTTGGTCAGAGCTAGTTTTATTTCCCTTTATCATCAGAGGATACTTAGTATGTGAAAGCTGAGCTGTGGAGAGGTGGGACCTCTTGGGAGGTGGTTATTTCTGTGGTCCCTTTGATGTCCATTTGGAGGGGCTTTCCACGCCCGCGGCAGAGCTGTGCACAGCAGCCAGCCTCTTGCACAGGCACCCTCAGCCCCGGCACAGCGAGCTCAGGGCTGCCGGTGAACGTGCTGCCCAACCCTTGCCACCAAGATGGGAGTCAACGATAAGCTACCTGATCTCATCCAGCTGAGGTACATGCCTACAAGCCAGCGTAGCTGCTCTCCCACCAGTGATATAACCGCTTATTCCTGTATTCGTGCAGTGCCTGGAGCAGGGCTGGCCAAACCTTTGCGATCCCACAAGGGTTCATGCAGCTAAGAGCTACCAGAGATGCCTGGAGAGCTCTGTGTGTGAGTGGGCACACGAGCATGCTGGGGGATCCCTGAGCACGGGTGTCAGGAGCTCCCCCAGCGCCCTTGGGTCAGGCTGGCCCTCCCTGATCTGGCATCTAGCTGGAAACAAGGTCCCTGATATTGTACTGTAGGAATTGATCCTTTCTGTGAATATTTTAACATACAAAGAAATAAGACAGCAGAAGGGATAGTTCTTCCCGATTCAAAGGCAGCGTCGTGAGGAGGATAAGGCTAGGAGTCATCCTAGCCATCTTCAGCCATCTCAAAATTAGGCGGCTAAGCCAAGGCAAGAACCTCTCTTTAAAATCTCCTTTTTAGTAGGTTCTTCCAGAGAGCACTTCATCCCATCCCAAAATAGGTGGGACAGTTCACCCTCCATCAGCTGTAAGGAGAACCTACACAACCCCCTTCAGTGAAGCCTGTGGTATTTGCGGGGCCCCGCCCCGGAGCTCAGGGGAGGACCCTGAGTCAGGGTTTGCCATCGCTGAGAGTTGGACCTGAACTTGTAAAAGCCTAGAAACAGGAGTGATGGATACTCCCTTCTCGCTTTCCTCTCTGAGTGACCTGTTCAAGGTCACACAGAGTTGGCAACCAGACCAGGAAATTATGTGCCCCAACCATAAGCCTGTTTTTTTCCTCTCATGCTTTTCTAACCATTTTCAAACCTACCAGGAACAGATCAGGAAAAAAAAAAAAATGCCTGAGATTCCAAATGCCTTCTAATCTTCTGTACCATCAATGCCATAGTCATAAATACCCGCTGGAGCCAACCCAAGGCTGGTTTTCCATTTCATCTTTCAAGGGTTATTTTTTAAGTCAAGAGAAAAACTAGTTCCTCTACAGACAACAGTTAATCATTAATGGTATGTGCAAAACATAACATACTCGACTCTTTGACGTGGTGGAAGAAGCATGTAAATGGAGATGACAGGATACATTGGCTTACACTTCTCCTGGGCAAATCTGCCTTGCTGTGGGAAGGGAGGAACTGAAATCTTTACCACCTGAGCTTAGTAAGGATGTTGCATTTGAAAAAGAGTAATTGGGTACTTTAAGGCTGCTAGCTTGTAGCCACTTCAGTAATTCTGCCTTATAAATGCAAAGTCATTGACGCTTTGTTCTTGATGTCCAGCATCTAACGGGGAAGTGCTTAGTCAGCCTTATTTTGCTGACTCACTGGCTTTGCTTTTGGAGGCACAGCCCGTCTTCCCTGGGCGCTGCTTTGCTCAAGCAGGGCTTGTGTGGCACAGGGTGAAATGTAGGAGCTGGCAGGTGAGCCAGCTGTGATCAGCACCCAGCGTGGTCCTCTGTCACCTCACAGGCACTCGGAGATGCTGCACAAGAGATGTGTTGCTGGGTCCTCTTCGGGCCCGACCCAAGGCACCGCGTACCCTCAGCTTGGGTTATGAGGATGTAAGGATGCTTGGCATATTGCACACCCAGCCCTTTATTTTCCAGGAATAAACGGGGCAGCACTCCTTCATTAGGTTTTGCATGGACAGACCTTGCAGAGAAAAATCACGTTTTATAAGTTTCTTTTATAAATTTACCCATCAAGCGCTTTGCAGCTCTGGGCTCACCTGCACTTAAATAAATAAATAAATAAATAAATAAATAAATAAATAAACAAAATAGAAAAGAAGTTTTGCGTGATTTCCCTGGGCAGGGCGGTGAGAGTGGCGATGCCACCTGCTGGCGACAGAAAGCCCGGTCCCCTCCCTGCCTGCCGCCCAGCTCCCGGCTCGGCATCTGCCTCGGCACCGGCGCACCTTGCGCTGCACAGCCTTCGCTTTCACTGTCAGGAGCGTTAACAGCGGGGTGCGCAGATGTGGCACTGGGTGGGGGTGTCCCGGTGCCGGGCCGAGCGGGCGGGGTGCGTGGGTGGGAGGCGAAGCGCAGCCGGCTGCGTCGCGGGGCATCCCGATGGGAATGACTAACCCCTTGGGAAGCAGAGGTCGGTACGTGTGCTGTGACAAGGCGTGAGAGGGTATGCTGTGTGGCTGGGTTTGGGGAGGAAAGAGGGGAATGCTGGGCAGGGGGAGGCCCTCTCTGCTCAGACAGCTCCACGGGCACTGTGGGGACCTGTCTCCAATTTCTCCCTCTGCCACGGGCTCTCTGTGTGCCCTTAACACACGGCTTTACATCGGTAGCAGGCGAGTTCCCCGTTGGTAGTGCAGGAGCGCACCAGGAATGATATGAAGAGAAACTCAGAAATGAGCCCAGAAGCAGAGACTGGAAATCATGATCCTCCTGCCCCGCCGGTCCGCTGCCCTCTCGGCAGCACAGTCAGGCTCCTCTGCTCCTCCATCCTGTGTCTGGCTGTCAACAGCCACACAGTCTCTTCCAGGCTCACTTACACCTTACAGGACGTGTCCGAGCAGACGGGCAATGTGTTTGAGATGCCCCCAAGAGCTGTAAACCCTCTATTCCCGGGCAGCTGCACCAGTCATGCTGGGAAGGGAAGGTGGGAAGTGCAGCTGTGCCAGAGCCCCTCCTGTCCCACAGGCGTGATGGGCACATCTTCTCCTCCAGACCCCCAGAGACCACAGGAACCACACAACGTACCCTCTGTCCACGAGATCGTTTTGGCCAGGGGCAGTCAGTGCCACCTAGGATTTCATCTGCATCTGCCTGTGCATAACTTGCCCAAACCCACACGTGGGGTCAGGCTCAGAGCTGGGACTGAACACACAACTGCCTGTTGCCTCATCTTGCCCTCAGAGGGCTCGGCTGCACCTCTCTCCCAAATGCTTTGGTCAGGTGAAGTTGCTAAAAACAGGGTGGAGAGGTGGAAGAGGTGAGCATGGGGAGGCAGTTCCAGAGTTAGGGAATCATAGAATGATTTGGGATGGAAGGGACCTTTAAAGGCCATCTAGTCCATCCCCCCTGCAATGGGCAGGGACATCTACAACCAGATCAGGTTGCTCAGAGCCCCATCCAGCCTGGCCTTGAATGTTTCCAAGGATGGGGCATCTACCACCTCTCTGGGCAACCCGTTCCAGTGTTTCACTACTCTCATTGTAAAAAATTTCGTCCTTATATCTAGTCTGAATCTCCCCTCTTTTAGTTTAAAACCATTACCCCTTGTCCTATCGCTACTGGCCCTGCTAAAAGTTTGACCCTATTCAGTTTGCAATGGACCTTGGCACCTACAGTCTTCCCAAAGACTGTGCAATGCACTGTAAGCTGTAGCTGGTGGGTGAGGCACACTCAGGCACAATAAACATGTTGCAGCTTATTATTCAGAGAAAACAGTTCTGAAAGAAATATTAGATGGTAAAGTGCATACAGAAAATCTCCTGCTGGCCCTCTGGCAAGACTGGGACTGCTGAGAAGGTTATAGAGGGGGGCCCATCTATGGGGGATGCTGGAAAAATCCTGACTCATTCTTCTAGCCTTTTTGGAAGTGATCTTCAGCTTCAAGAAGTGCTTTGGGCTGAACCCCACAGAGCTGAATGGGAGGGAGGGAGAGAGAGGGGTGGCAGAGCCAGGCTGCCATGGGGAGGGGACAGCCCCATGCAGCCGGTGTTTGCAGTTTGCTGGAGCACAAGGCAGCCCCATGGGACTGCAGCATGGGATGGACGGCCAGGTGCCTGAACCCTCACAGCAGGGTAGTGGGTGCCCCTGCCCACCACCTGGGAGCTGGGCGCCTGGCTCTGCCCTTACCAGCACCCTCCTGGGACCAGGGCGGCACAAGGGAAAGGGAAAAGAGGTGCATCGTGCCTGGGCAGAGACTGGCTGATCTGAAGAGGAAGCATAAAAAATAGTTTCTAGTTTAAAATATCCTCAAACTATTTCTTACTGCCCTTTCTCGTGGGTATGGCTTTGATTAATGACAACAGGCTCCTGCCCAGCAGCTGGACTAGCTGCTCAAAACAGCGAGAGGGAGTGCGTCTGGTGGAGACAGCTTCATCCAGGGCAGCCAGGCCGTGGCCTGGGCACTCAGCGAGGGCAACGGCTTCAGCTTCCCGTGAGACATCGGCATCTTGGCTGTGACTTCGGCAAAGAGCTGTGGTTGGGGACTGGAGGGTGGTGACAGCCAGACTGCCCCAGCACAGTATATGCAGCATTGGAGCTAGGAGGGCAGGTCACCGGCTCCAGAGACCACTGTCAATATAGCTGGCTGTTAATTTTGATGGAAAGATACCCTGCATAAAGTCACAAGATAGAAAATATGGGCGGGTGGGGGGCCATAAACCATTTAATTGCTTGCATAAGTCAGCTGAGGAAGCTGCAAAGAAGAACTTGCCATTCTTGGCCGTTTGCCCCAAGGCTGTGTGCAGCCGGGGAAAGGAGAAGTGAAAGGAAGAACCTCCCACTTGGGTACTGGAGGGAAGCATGGTGTTGCTAGAAGTCAAAGCGTAAGTCTGCAGTAACCAGGCCAAAAAGATACACAGTATGTAAAAGCCCTACAGCAGCCCTGCCTAACTGTGCATGCAACGGGAACACGTGGTGCCAAGGGGATATGAGCTCATTGCCCAAGTTCCCTTCTAACCTGTGCTCTGACCCTGGGCAAGTCCCTTCACCTCTGTGCTCCCTGTTGGTCTGCTCAGATTTCAAAATCTTCAGGCTATTCCCATGCATTTGACACGGTGCCTGGGACTGCTGTAGTCCCACTAATAATAAACTGGTGGTGAGGTCTTTTGCAATATCTGTCAGTCCCGACTGAGCAAGGCAGGCCCCTTATAACCTCACTTTCCTTGAAGTGTTTTGTTTTGTACAGCTCTTTCTGTCAAGTCGTTGCGGCATCAGAGACCTGGAAAATCTGACTCTGGACTCAGGAACTCCAGAAACATAATCCCTCAAATCCTGATGACCTACTTCATCGTGTCTTGGAGGCCAGGCCATGTTTCTTTGTTAGAGGAAAGTTAGCTGTTGAAAAAAGTCAGATCTGCTTTTATTTAGTTCCCACTAATTTAATTCCTCGGTGTTTTATCAGTTACTCTCTCCTTTGTCATCCTCCCCTTAGTTTGTCTAAATGAATGTCTGAAAGGACTCTTACTCCCTTTTGATTAACGTTAGTTCCCCCTGCTTATTAGCTGCCCTCATGTCTCTGTATATAATCACTCTGGATACAAATAATGACTTTTACATCACTTTTTTTAATGTGTTCAATCCCCATTCAGGACCATGACTGTGACCAAAGAAATTATCCTACCTCCATCACTCTTGGGCTGTACAATACTTATTTGAGTGTACATGGACAAAAAATGCATCAGCCGCTTTGTGCATGGGTGAAGCATCTCTGTCGGTGCCCTGTAAAAGGTGTTACCCAGCCTAACCCAGGCCCTGGTCCTGGCGTACAACGCACTGTGCATGGAGGAGACACTAGCTGTTCCGGGACTTGGAAGCTCCTTCCACCTGAGCAGAGCCTGGTGGGCTCCAGCAGACGAGCTCCCGCAGGCTCTTTCCCAGCAGAGCCCTGCCTACCTTCCCGCGGGTGCTGCCATGCTCCCTGCAGGATAGAGCAGCCCTCGAAGACCCGAGCAAACCCCAGCACTGCATACAGTCAGAAAAAAACCAAATCCCGTCATGCAAACCTGGTGGAGGATGTGGAAAGCCCTGCCGTGGACAACCTCCCTATGACTCTTTTCTTTCTAACCCAGCAATCACTCCATGGACATCAGGGAGGCTATCCCCGCTCTGAGCAACCCCTCACAAGTGGGAAGGGGAAATGAATGTTTAGATTCTTCCAGAGAGAAAAATTATCAGCAGAGATGGATATGTCTGAACTGATGTGGACATACTGTTCTTGCTACTGCTAACCAGGGAATAAACAGGGTCACTGCAGTCTCCTCCGACAGCTGTGTCTGGGGCACCAGAAATCCTAGGGCCAGGATTTGACTGCAGGCTACCAGACTTGTTTATACCAGTTGTCAGGATAAAACCAAATTTAAACTGAGGAAAGTTAGAGGAAAGATCCTGTGGGTGGGCAGGAGGCTCCTCTCCCCAGGAGGCTGCTGGCCAGGAGGTGGCCACCAGCCCCAGCCAAGGGCTGCCCCGGGACGCAGGGTGGTCTCTGGGGGTAACCCTTGCTGCATCGCCCGCTGCTGTTTCTCTACTCGGTCCCTCAACACCTTCAGCAGCTGCACAACTCACTTGGGTTTGCCAGATGCAATGCCTCTCATCGCTGCTTCTTCTGGGCTTTGTCCCCACTTGCTCCTCCTCATTAATGAGACCAGTGTGGCTTCCAGTGCCACAAACCGGTCAGCCCTGGCTATGCCACGTTATTTTCACCCATGAGACTCATTTCTGTCTTGGAGTAGAGATGTGACTGGGGTGCAATTCCCAGGACTAATCCTTCTGGGTTTTTTTCCCCTCCATGATAAAAGGAGATCAACTGATTTTATTTTCCGATGGAGGATGCATCAGTGTCCAGGATCTGGTTTCAGCCAGCAGCTTATCTCGGGGATCCCTGTGGGCTGCCAACCACAGGACAATGGCTGGTTGTTTGGTGCCTCCACAATTCCCTCTTTGGAGGGAGCACTGCGATAACGCACCAGCCCCTGCCCGGCAGTGACTGCCACATACCGGCAGCTCCAGGCTGAAGCTCACCGAAGGGTTCCCAGCCTCCACGAGTGCCCTGGGGAGCTCAGGGACTTCACAGGACATCACAATCTGATGGTGAGAGATCTTCCCTCTGCAGCCTGAGTTGTTGTGGAGACAGGTTGTAATTTTTTTTCTGATGCCAGCATTTACCTTAAATAGCTTTTCTTCCTCTCTCAGGTGTTTGCAGAGGGCAGTGATAGCTCCTCTTGGCTTTGCTTCGGGTACACTACAAACTTCAAGTTTCTCCTTACAACAGTCTCCATTTCCTTGGGCAACTGGTTCGCCCAGTATTGGTTCTGTGTGGGGCACTTTGCTTTTGTAACTAAAAACAGTGTTTGTGTAGTGCTAGAGCACTGACTGGATCCGCGCAGGCATAGAGATATGCTGTGCAGTATCACCTTCCTTGCTTGGTTTTCTCACGAGCATGGACTCGTAATCCTGTAACGCGATCGTTATTATTGGCAAATGGGCCCCTGTGCAGTCTTTCAGGTGAGGCGCTGACAACCAGAGCCACTAACCCTGAAGTATTTATCTTTCCAGGACAAGCAAATACATCCTTCCTCACTTCCAAAGTCTTTCCCTACACTTCTCCTAAAAATATGTGGAAATGGATTTTGCTGGCCTGATTTGTCTCCTCTTGGAAATGTACCCAGCAAATTGTTCTACATCATCTCCAGCACAAGCTTTGTTAAGTTATTCCAAGTACTTATTTTGGTATAAATACAAGCATGCTTATCTCCAGGTCTGGTGCCCTTTTCTCCCCATAGTTTAGTTCAATCTGCCTTGTATGTTGTGATCATTTGGAGAAAGTGTTGAGGCACAACTTAGGTTTCTGGCAAGTCTCTTAAATCACTGTGTCTCTGACGTCCCACAAGGAACCAGATCAGCCTTGGCCCCTGCAACCCAGCCTGATGGAAAGAATCTGTGGGACCAACAAAAGCATTTGTTAACTTTAGCACTGGGTTTGGCGCATCTAATGGAAATGCGCTTTGACAACCTCATCTACTGAGAAGGAGGCAGAATACCCCCCCTTTTGTACTACAGGGATTTTTTTTTTTTTTTGATTACTAGAAAAAAACGTAATTGTAGGTGAGAAGTGTCTCGGTCTGAGTGGAAGAGCATCGGATGGAGATGGGAAAACCTGATCATCTGAGAGAATTATCCCAGAATAGGTTCATGAGAAGAGAGGAAAGGGAAGTTAGAAAGAATCAATGGCTGTGTTTTCTTTTCTTTTTTCTGCTTTCTTTCTTTTTTTACAGATAAGATCTGTGTCTTATCCCCAGTAGCTAAATTCAGAAGGAATTGTGCGAGACCCTCTTCATACCTTCATACTGTGGAAGCTCTTGGAAGGGTTTCACTTAGTGCCAGGTGAGTCCAGGACCATCAGTGATCACTGGGCCCAGGGCAGGAGGTCTTCTGGGGGTGAAGCTGGAGTGGACAGAAACCCTTCCCAGGACATGCTCGGCAGGCCAGAGGAAGCAGCTCTGCTGTCATCTTTGCAGACCAAGATGTTTGTGGGGCTGTGAATATGATGTTTGGGGACTCAAATTCAGTAAGGTAAGGAGATAGCTTCCTACATTCAGCCAAAGCATCTGTTTCAGGACATCGTGCAGGAATGTGGTTTTGGTTTTGGAGTAATAGTTAAGAACCAGTTTTGGTATAATTCTTCTGGAATAGCTGCATCTGTAAATTTTCACATTTGGGCAAGCCTTGCACTGCTCTAAGTATGTATTACCCCATTGAGCAGAAGAGAATAAAACTAGATTTCCACTATACATTTAATCAGGATGAGGGCCTGGCCTGATGATGAGTGTCTTCACTCAACTCAACACGCTTCAAGGGCACCAGATTTGGTGCTGAGTTCTCCCGCAAAGGCCCGGCACCTTGACCCCTCTCAACTTGAGCATCTGAAAATAGAGCAACCTCAGCTGGGATTCACCTCATTCAGCATCATCCCTCCTCTGTGAGCCATCCCGTGTCTGTCCGTGGTCAGCACAGAAAAATGGCCATGGGGAGAGTGTTGTCTCATCAACCAGGCGCTGATCCTGGCTCCATGAGAAAGCCAGATGTTCGGCTGAGGCTGAAGTCAGCTCTGACATGGTGCAAGCTAAAGGAACCCAACCCCAGAAGTCACACTTGAAAATCACGATTGTGGATTTTAACCCAGGTGCCATCGCTGTGACCACCAGAGGCTCTATGGGAAACACGGAGTATCGGACAATGGACATGAAACCTAAGGAAAAAGAAACATGACGAAAAACTGAACATAACTGGCCTTTTCTTAGTTAAGTAGTCACCCTGATTACTCCAGCGTGGCGCTGTTGGCCTGCTGGTATTTTAATCAGAGGGTCCCACAAGCACGTTGCACTTAACGTATATCAAACACCCCAGCCAGGAATGCGGGCAGCGTAGAAAGGAACACTCAAAGATGAAGTGCCTCTTAATGTGTTTTCCTGTTTAAACAAAACCATGTACTCGCTAAACACAGCTAAGGACAGAAGCAACAGCCCTTGGCAAGCAAGCCTATCTGCAGCGCGCTCTCGGCGCGTGTTTACTCAGTGGGTTTGAAAAGTGTACCGAGTATATTGACATTATAATGCTGTGTTCATCCTGTGTCGTGCAAAGCAAGGGGGAGGGATGGCGATCTAATCGCTGGCCCCAGAGTTACGCTAACCCAGGATGTTGTTATTTCTTTGCAAATAGCTGGTGCTCAGAGGAACTGGATTGCTTTCCAGGCAAACTTAGAATAAAATTAAGTTCTGCCACCAATCAAAGATCCAATCACAAAGCAAACCCAGGAAAAAGTACTTGGGGGGGAGACAAGGACCTTGCGTGACAGCTCGCAAGCCCTGCCTGTGTGCCTAGACACATCACTACCCAGAAGATATTGCATATCACCAACGTGTCACTATTGTTGATATGCAGCCCCCAAAACAGCATCTGGATATCAGTGGAGATGCAAAGGTCTGCCCGAGGCAGGACAGAGACCCTACACCCTCCCTTCCTGCATGGAGGCAAAACCTTATCCCCAGGCTTGAGTCCCCTCCAGCACATTCATGTCATCCTGCTTTTGGGACAAATCTAGGTAAAGGCAGGATTGCCAGCCACCAACATCCAGCCATTTCCTTCCCATCATGAAGTTGACATAAAATCCTGCTATTTGAAAAAAATCATGTACATGGCACTCTCTTTATTTTGCTTTTTGTTACAGTGCATGATCTCATTCTTTTCCTGAAACGATGAAGCCAAAAGTTGGAGTGAAACTGAGACGCTCAACTGGCCTCTGGGCAAGGGATCTGTGTGGAGGTACAGCAAAACTCAGAGCCGGCCCAGGCTCGCTGAGAGGCACAGGGACCTTCTGAGCTCCAACATGTTGTGACAACCTGCTTTGCTAATGAGCCAATGCAAAACTCGAAATTCCTTTAGCTGCAGGTGGTCTGGGAGCCCTCCCCAGCCCTGCATCCCTCCACGGCAGCGTGCATGCCCTCCCCGCGCTGCCCTGACACCTGGGCGGGAGCCTGGGGTGAGATCCCTGGAGAAGGGAGGGTGGCGGCTTTGCTCCTCAAAGGCAGGGAAAATGGGCAGTAGCTGCAGACGGAGCCAGCAAGGCCGTAAGGGAGAGCACGCACCCCGAGGATGGCACCGCGGTGCCCGAGCTCCTGCAGCATGGCCACGTGGCTACTCTGCGCCTCCTCCATGCTGAGGGTGAATGAAGATGCTTCACCTCCACTGGACATTGCTTCACGTCTCATGCTGACCAGCCCCAGATGCTCACCTGGTTGCCCCCAAAATCTTCATTCTGCTTGTAAACACTGAGGCTTTAAAACCACAGCAGTTAGACATCTTTCACAAGCTTTTTGGAGCCTGATCTTCAGGACTTGGGATTTCAAGCTTTCTTCCCCCACATCTAGGACAGAAAGAAGAAGCTAGAATGAAAAGTTGTGATGCTGCTAAAGCTGCATGACTGCAGCGTCTCAGTCCTTAACAAAAGCTCCGGATGCTGGAATGCAAGATGAAATAATTCAAATTGACAACATATTGTATTAAAAGCACTAAATACGTTTTCACTCTTAGTATTCCATTACTCTGTGTGTGACTGTACTTGTGATGACAAATCCTGCTGCTTAGATAAGGAACCAGCTTTGAAGCCAGGACTTGAATTAGGTTTTGGTGCTTTTTCCTTTGGAGGGAACTCCGCCTGTTTGGTTTGCCTCTTCCCACATTAAAAAGAAATATTCTCAAACCAGGAAAGCTCCGCTTTTCCCTCAGTTCTCTTTCAATTCCAGCTTGTTTTGGCTCCGTGCCTCTTTATGCCATCCAAAGCATCACCCACAATTCAAAGAACAGAAAAAGAGAAATCCATTCAAATAAAAAATGACATAAAATGGAAAGTGCTTTGGAGGGCAGAGATCAGAGCTGGGCAGCATTCTCACCCTCCAGCTCTTAGGAGTTTGTTAACCTTAAGGATTATTAACAGAAAATTCATTTCCTGTTCTTACATAGATTTCATCTGCAGTTTGTTGAGGGTTGGTTTTTTTTTTTCTGTTCTGAAAATGTTTTCCCTTGTCTGTGTTCACTGAGAAAATTCCCATTATATATCTCAAGAAAAAGTAATATCTCTATTAAAAGATAAGCCATGGTGCTTATGGAGTCCCCACCATGCACCAGGGTGCAGGGACCCCTTCTCTGGATGCTGCTGTCCATCCAGCATGAAGACTCATGGCTGCCCTGGAGCACGTCATTTTTTTCCTAAACCTGGTAAAACATCTATTTGAAGGATCAGTATGCATATGGGCATTTCTCCAAAGCTGCCTCCTTTGGCACAGAGCAAATTAAATTCAGTGTCAGCCCCAGGTCTGCTTGCCTCAGGGCCCTTTGAAAACCCCAGCTTTTATGTCATGCCTCAGACTCGCAGCGGTTTACTGTAAAACTTAACAAGCTTAATTTGGTTGGTTTTCTTTCTTTTTTCCCAGACTTAATTTGTCTCAGAGCACACAGTGTTCACCATATCCCACAAGAGTCTGTTTTGAGCAAAAATGTGGCAATATAATATGTACACACACAACCCCCTTAAGCTGTTCTTCCATAAGGTCTCCTAAAAAACGTGCACGTTTAGCAAAGGGAGGTAGGGAAAGTTTGATCATGAGTTGGCCTGGTAGAGATTTCAGTGGGATTTGAGCAGGGGGTGATAGATAATAACAGTTTATGTGTGGGGTCATGGTTTTGGTGGCGTTAGGGTAACCATTGAGAGGCGGGGGAAGAGGAACCTGCACATCTCCAGCTGAAAAGGTGAGCATCATCTGATGAGCAAAGAGGGGGTGAAAGGGGGTAAACCCTGGGCACCAACGTGGCCACCGCAGCAGAGGAGGGAGCGGGCAGGGGCTCGGGGACAAGCATCGCCTCACACTGAGCTTGTGGCTCAATTTGTAACATGGTGCACGAGAAGTTTATGAATATAAGTCCAGGGAAGATCTGTCTGAAGTGTCATAGCAGGCAATTTCCCTAATTAGGGGAAGTTCATTTAAACATGGAGATGTGCCAGAGCTAATCTCTGCGTCCGGTTACCACTCTGCCTGGGAAATGCCAGTGTCTCTGGGCTTGAGCGCTGATGCAAACTGAGCAGCCATCTGTCGCGGGCCCATGCTGGCTGGACACGGAGGGTCAGAGAGGAGGGGCGAGGAGCAGGGTAACACTTTCCTCTCCTTTGGCTCTGAGCACACAGATACTGATATGGAAACACCCACCCACTTCCCCAGAAAAAAGAAAATATAAGGGGGGATGGGCTGTTTTCCTGGCCCTGAACCACTACTGAAATGAGGGAAATGTAGGGCTGCAGCATCGCTCCAGCTCCTCGTGCTGGAAGAGGATGTGGGAGAATTGAACCAGTCTCCCGTGTGCTGGGTGAGGAGGAGGAGGGCTGGTGCCGAAGGGAGAGGTGAACAGTCTCACTACCAATGGCTTTTTCCAGCTGAAACACCTGACCTCCCATGGAAATACTGAATCGATTCAGGATGCTGAGAAAAATGCTGGTTAGTACTGGAAGCCAGGAGATCAGGTGAGGGGCTGATGAAGAACCTTTAATTTCAGACAGCTGAAAGGCCTCCCAGAGAAAGCCCAAGATGCAGTACAGAGGAAGCCAGAAACAATTACGGAGAGAGGGGCTGCAGATAAAGGTGTGAGATACCACCAGCTCTCAGATATTGCAGCCACAGAACTCTCTCCTCTCGCAGATCAATAAAAAAGATGCAGAGAAAAAGAAAAGAAGAGAGGAAAAAACCCACGTTCCCTGGTGAATACTTTCTGAAGCATCAACTCTTGGATGAATTACCCAACACCAGCCGTCTCTGAACTTGCTCCCCTTCCATTCGCTACCAATCAGTAGCTATTGACCCAAGCTTCATTTTCTGTTATTTCATGTTATTTCATGTTATTTTTATTGCAGTAGTGTGAGGCGGCAGGATTACTGCTGTGCTGTGCACCGAGGGGCAGCCCGTGAGCAGAGAACATTAGGGACCATGGTGGCGAAGAGGCTGAGTGCTCCCATTTCACAGACACTGACCGCAACTCGTGTGTAGACAAAAAGTCTGGGAAAGGACAAGCGGCTGACACCAGGCTTCCCCACAACAACCCTTTTGCATTTTTTCTCCCCTAGCGAGGGCAAACCTTTATTTTCTCTCTTCTCCCATTTTAGGATCACTCCTAGTAGGAGTTTTTAAATCCTTTAAAGCTTTTAAAAGCCTTTGCACTTCAACTTTTGATTTGAGATCTATATAAGTATGTGTGTGGGTAGGCACGTACCTTAAGGAACTTCTAACTAGAAGGCCCGTCTAGATTATGTGCTGAGTAAGCATTTCCCTCCATCACCCCCAGCCTGGTCCTCCTCCCCCGGGGCTGATCCTGCACCCAGCATGGTGACGCACAGCACCTTGTGCAGGCTGCTGGTCCCCTAGGCTCAGCTCAGGACTGATGGCACATTTCCACTGTGCACACCTTGCAGCTAGGGCAGGGTCTCCACCAGGTTGTTTCAGAGATGCTAGTGTCCTGTTGGTGCTTGAGGGAAAAAATAGCAACCACAGGGTTACAAGACCGCATGGGCAAAGCGAGCCCCAGCTCACAGCCAAGGAGGCCAGGAGGGACCTCTGTGTGTCCTGGAGCCACCAGTCGCAGCAGGAAGCTGCAATGTCCACCGCCTCACCGATCCACCAGCTCTGGGACTCTTCAACACCTCACCCCCAGGCATCATGCGTCCTACTGTGCTGCAGCTAGTCTAAGGGAAACCCTCACCCCAAAAGTGCTGGCCATACGCCATGGACACAGGTACCCTCTGTGGCTTCACCAAGGGCAAATCATGCCTGACTAATCTAGTGGCCTTCTACAGTGGAGTGACTGCATCAGTGGTCAAGGGAAGAGCAACAGATGTCATCTACCTAGACTTCTGTAAGGCCTTCGATACAGTCCCCCACAACATTCTTTCTGCTAAATTGGAGAGACACGGGTTTGATAGATGGACTGTTAGACGGATAAGGAACTGGCTGCATGGCCATGTTCAAAGAATTATAGCCAACAGTTGAATGTCCAAATGGAAACCAGTAACAAGTGGCATCCCTCAGGGGTCTGTATTGGGACCAGTACTGTTTAACATCTTCATCAGTGATGCAGACAGTGGGATCGAGTGCACCCTCAGCAAATTTGCAGACAACACCAAGCTGAGTGGTGCGGTTGACACGTCTGAGGGATGGGATGCCATCCAGAGTGACCTGGACAGGCTTGAGGAGTGGGCCCATGTGAACCTCATGAAGTTCAACAAGGCCAAGTGCAAGGTCCTGCACATAAGTCGGTGAAACCCCTGCTATCAATATAGACTGGAGGATGAAGGTATTGAGAGCAGCCCTGCAGAGAAAGACTTGGGGATACTGGTGGCCAAAAACTATACATGAGCTGGCAATGTGTGCTCGCAGCCCAGAAAGCCAACCGTATCCTGGGCTGCATCAAAAGCAGTGCGGCCAGGAGATCGAGGGAGGTGATTCTGCCCCTCTACTCTGCTCTGGTGAGACCCCACCTGGAGCACTGCGTCCAGCCCTGGGGTCTCCAGTGCAAGAAAGACATAGACCTATTCAAGTGGGTCCAGAGGAGGACCACAAAAATTATTAGAGGGATGGAACACCCCTTTTATGAATAAAGGCTGAGACAGCTGGGGTTGTTCAGCCTGGAGAAAAGAAGACTCCAGGGAGATCTTATTGCAGCCTTTCAATACTTAAAGGGGGCTTATAAGAAAGATGGGAGAGACTTTTTACCAGGGACAGGACAAGGGGTAAAGGTTTTAAACTGAAAGAGGGTAGGTTTAGATTGGACATAAAGAAGAAATTCTTTATGATGAGGGTGGTGAGACACTGGGACAGGCTGCCCAGAGGAGCTGTGGATGTGCACACCCAGTAAGAGCAAGGGCTGTGGCACAAGGACCTGGAGAGGCTCTCCCGTGCCATGGAGAGCCATCCCTGCAGCACTGGGGAGCCTGAGCCATGCTGCATGCCCAGGGCTGCTTTGGCCCCTACGGGTTTGGAAAGTGACTCCTGCTTTTAGCTTTATTAGGGGGATTTTGCTAATTTTATAGACTGTCAAGACTGACGTTTCTCTGACCATTTGTCAGAAGTGCCACAGCAAAAATAGTAGCATTAAAAATGGATCATACATGTGACTTGAAACTTAGAGCCATTATGTGGGCTGCCGCTAAAATTTATACCTTAATATTGTGAGATGTGTTTATAAAGGAGCTCCATTTCAGATTCCCATTTTCATCTCTTCATGCAGCCAGCGCTGAATGGTTACAAGCATGTTTCTGACAGGCTCTTTGCTTACGTCCTCTCTCGCTCATCCCTAAAAATCACCAAGTGAGTTTTCCAATAACTCATTAGTCACCTAAGAATACAATTCACACTGAAATTCATTATTTTCAGTTTAAGGAAGATCTGTGGCACGTGGTAATTAAAGGTTGATTAAAAATCCTTTATTTCCCAAGAAACATTTCATCCCCCTAATAATATTTATTAACAATCTTTAACCATCACTCAAAACATGCTTTTTATCAGCTGGGCGCTCTCAGCATACTCGGGGTCAGGTCACACACGTGCACAAAATGAATGGCAGCAAGCCATAGTCTATGCACTCACGACTTTCCAAAGGCTCTGCATATACACCCAGCAAAAATCAGAGGCTTTTATTCCCAAGGACGTGCTCACCCATACGCATCATGCTTCCAGGCCCTCTGGAGAGGGAAGACCATCCGTCAGCTCCCTTGGCGAGCAGGCAGGGAAAGCCAGGCAGCAAGAGCCCTTCACCCTGCACCAGTGCCCGTCTCCTGCCTTGGGCTGTACTCACCTTGAAAGCCCTGTGACTCCTTCAGTGCCTGCATTTGACTATTCTTAGATTTGACTGTTTTTAAATTATTAACGTGCCTACCACCTGGTGCTGTGGCTTTGTCTGAAGCCTTTTCCTTTGATCTCCATTGCCTTTGAAACTCTGCCTGGATGTGCAGGCAAGCCACGCTGCTTTTTCTGCAAACCACCACCCTGCGGGATGATATTTCTCTCGCTGAAACCAGTGCAAAAGGTCCTATAAACCCTCTGAAACTCAGGCCACAAACTGATGCGTTGTTTTAATGTTTAGTTGGGTTTTTTTTAAGAGCCTGGCCAGCTGCCTATGTCTCACAAGGTGTGGAGCACCTCCTGAAGTCACCAGCAGCAGGTGAGAGCATCAGCACACCCTCAGAGGCCCACAGCATCTCACAGGATTAGATCCATCTGTTGCTGCTGTAGGCTTATACCCTTCAAGTGCTATGCAAGAAAGCTCAAGCATCATCACTGCAGATGTTTCGGTGTATTGCAAAAATGACCATACTGTGCCAGATCAGCAGCTGGGTTGTCCAGAAAGCTGTCTGGGAAGCAATGTCTCCTACTGGAGGAGTGTCAGAAAAAGCATGTGCCAGAGCACTCATCTTACCCATAGTGTGTACTTGAACCCTCCAACTCAAAGCCATTTGAAGATATTATGAGGCTGGAGTTTGAAGCCAGGCTTTGGCACGCAGGATGGACTGATCATTGCTCCCCACCTTGACCTTAAATTTTGGAACGTGTCAAAGAACAAAACACAGGCGCAGGAAAGCGTCAGCTATGACTCTTAGCGAATCAAGTGGACCGGCTGATTACCTGTTGATGAGCAATTTAATTTGAGCTCAATTACACGCTCTGGAAGTCTGGCTCTCAGGGAGGTAATTACCCGAATTTCCGCCCTCTGATGGGGCCCTGCACGCTGGGCGTACGTGACGCGGGTACGAGCTCTGGTGCCCATGAGCATCCCACCAGCTGGCAGACATCAGGCTGGCTGTCGCAGCGGGCTGTCTCAATAGAAGTCCTGACCGCTGCACAGGGAGGAAGACAGACCTGGCTGCAGAGTACGAGGAGGAGCCACGCTGCTCATCATCTTATGCCACAGCACATTTGAAACACCAATTAATAGGGGCTATCTTAAGAATGCTTTTAATTCAGGAAAAAACTAGTTTTCAGCTGTGGGCTGAATTTCAAGGATGATGCTGTCTGATTTGAGGGGAAGCCAGGAGATGGGCAGGGAACCAACACCCCCTGACATTAACACGAGCTGGCTGGGCCCTCAGGCTGTCGCAATTATATTTACTGGAGACTTTATCTTTCATGTCCGGTTTATATTTAGGCCTGGTTGTGCAAGGCTTTCCCATGCTGCTGGGCATGTACTCACTTCCTCTGGCATTAATGGCAGCACTCACATGAGGGAGGACTCACTAAGGTGGGCGAAGGGTGGCTTCTGGGCTTGTGGGAGAAAAAGCAAAGTTTTCAGAAAGGCAAAGGGCTTCCTCGTCTTGGATGTTTCGGCTGCGGCTCACGTTGCAACAACCACCAGGTTTGGTCAGGGCTCCATTTTGGGAGGACACCATGCAACCAAAAGGGGAGATAATTCTGGCTGTGGCAGGAAGCCCCATTTCTTTAAGCTCTTAACATATCAACACTTTCTTAAACACTTCTGTTATGGTCTTTGGTAAAATGTCTGAACAGTTATTTCTTTGCTGTATAATTATTTGTGCCCTGATCTTGCTCTTTCAAAGCAAAAGGAGCAGGCGTGTTATAAACACAACTGCAGTGAGAGTAATACTAGCATGATTGCTTAAAAATCAGTAGCACTGGGGCATGTACCATGAGCCAAGCAGTTGGTGTTTCTGAAGGTGAATGAGGCCTTATATTGCTTTTATCCAGGATCTACAGGAGGAAATCAAATTTAGGTACTTAAGCATCATATCATAGCACGCTGTAAAGTGCAAACAGTATTTGTCATGAAATATCTGGCAGAGCTTTGTGGACACAAAGATGGATCATTAATTAGGAAAGAATATTTCTGCTGTTATGAGATCACATATTTTGGGGTTGGAGAGACGGCGCATAGCAAAACCAGGGTCGGATCTCACTTCCACCTTGTGCCACCAGCAGCAGGATAAGGTCCCAGTTGAGCAGAAGCCTTCTCCAGCTTCTGTCCATCACCCATTCTGGAGCAGGTCAGTTCCCTGAGTGTTACCCTCGTCTGTCAGCACACACATGGCTACTTGCAGCATCAACATCTGAAGCCACCACTTGGCAGCCAAGATTTCCCAGTCCAGCTCCTCAAGAAAAGCAGGTCTAGCTGCACAGTTTCCTTTACTTAATGCAAAAAGAAAGAAAAGGTGGGAAAAAGACCATTATCAGTCAGATTTACGTGTCCTAGGTTTCTATGGCAACCGTATGCAGTTCGGCAATGACACCAGTACGTCTGGGCACCCTCTTCACAGCATCCACCTCAAACCAGCAACCTGCAAACAGTGCTGGAAATCTGTCTGGCCACCCTGAGAGCAAGGCACAGGAATTAGAGGGTCAGAACAAACGCCCCCAGGGCATTTTGATGCCTTTACTAGAGGGCAGTCGGGCATGAGACACAATGTGCAGCACACAGCACAGGATGGCAAGGCAGCCATATCCCCCATTAGGTGAATGAGCACGTGTTGTCGGAAGGCTTTCAAGTGACTTAGCGAGCAGTGCCAGGGAGCATGCACCAGCTTTGGGGTGATGTGAGGGGTCCAGCGAGGAAGGGAAGGTGGTGGTACGAGGTGCAGGCTTTGCCATACTCATGCTTTCATGTAACCAAGCAGGTATCAAAATGTGCTCAACCTTCCCTGCCTCCCTCTCCACAGTTTTGGTCCAATCTGTGATAGGAGAGGAGGGTGCATGGGAGATCAGCCATCAGCAAGAAGCCACGTCAGTGGGCATGGGTTTGTTGCAGCTTGAGGAAGAAGCAAAGGACAAAAAGGGTGTGTATTTGTGAACCTGCTGGTCGGAATACCTGCCAGCTCCTTGTAAAGGCTGTGCCCCACCAGCCAGCACAAGCCATGGCTGCTCTAGCCCAGCCAGGTTTCTAGCAGTGTCAGAGAGGTGAAGGTGATGGCAATAGAGTAGTTTGAAGCAAGAGGAGGGAGTGCTTCAAAGGTACTTTGCACAACAAGGCTTTTAGCTCCCAAAATGAGGGGTTAAGCATGGGGAAGCTCTCCAAGAGACTACTGTTCCCAGCAGCACCATGTCTCCCTGGGCAGGGAGTGCCCCCCCACCTCGTCCCATGGCTGTCCCTCTCAGGATGCAGGGGGTCCCAGGACAGACTCCGCTGTGTGCCATGAACTTATCTATGTGGCAGCCCTACCACCACCAGCTGGCCACAGCGTCATACCGGGGCTGAAAGCCTAGCTGGTAAACTATGTCTGGGGCTGTCGTGGTTTAACCCTAGCCAGCAACTAAGCACCACAACAGCCGCTCGCTCACTCCTCCCTGGTGCGATAGGGGAGAGAATCAGATGAGTAAAAATGAGAAAACTCATGGGTTGAGATAAAGACAGTTTAATAGGTAAAGCAAAAGCTGCGTGTGCAAGCAAAGCAAAGCAAGGAATTCATTCACTACTTCCCATGGGCAGGCAGGTGTTCAGCCATCCTCAGGAAAGCAGGGCTCCATCACACGTAACGGTTACTTGGGAAGACAAACGCCATCATTCCGAACGTCCTCCCCTTCCTTCTTCTTCCCCCAGCTTATATACTGAGCATGATGTCATATGGTGTGGAATAGCCCTTTGGACAGTCTGGGTCAGCTGTCCTAGCTATGCTCCCTCCCAGCTTCTTATGCACCTGGCAGAGCACAAGAAGCTGAAAAGTCCTTGACTAGTGTAAACTCTGCTCAGCAAGAACCAAAACATCAGTGTGTTATCAACATCATTCTCATCCTAAATCCAAAACACAGCACTCTACCAGCTACTAAGAAGAAAACTAACTCTATCCCAGCTGAAACCAGGACAGGGGCACAGATTAAAACTAAGAGACAGCACAAGGAAGAGAGATGTTTTTGCAGGGAGAAGTTGTTGGGAAGACTGATGCAGCTCAAGACTTTGTGCCACAAGCACGGGTAGGCAGTGATGGGAATGCAAGAGCCCAGGAGTCAGGTGGAGGTTTCCTGCATGTGCCGAAATGTTTGGGGGTTTGGAGACCCTGCAGAAAGGAAGGCTGACCCTGCTTTCTGTGGGTTGGTAATGCTTTGAGGAGCAGGAGGGGAAGGGAAGGCACATAAGCTTCACCACCTCCCAAGCTGGCTTCTCTGGTGCCCCAGGGGGCAGCAGCCTGGACTTTGGGGCAAAAGCATACAGGGCTAACACTGCCCGTCCTGATGGCTGGGCTAGTTTTTTCCACTTAAGCCTTATGAGATCCTTGACTTGAATGGGAACTAAACTTGTTAATACCTCCAATGAGTATTTGTCCATACCTTTCACTGAGGCTGAATATCTTCACTAGATTATGTCCCCTTCCTTCTTTCTCATTTCTCAAGTCATCCTCTTAGTCTTATTCTAAGCAAATACAGATTTTAGGCTTCTTGAGAAGTCAAATATTTAAGGAGCTCTATCAGTGATGGCATTTTCCCTCCAAACTCTGCGACTAACATTGCTTGTTTAGAGCCCTGCTAAGTGGTGGGTGAGGGCTGGCCACCTCTGGGGCCACATGAGCAAGTGTGTACCCCGCATGTCGAGGGAAATGATAATTCCCCTCTACTCGGTACCCATGAGGCTGCAGCTGGGGTGCTATGTCCAGGCTTGGGCTCCCCAGTATGAGAGACGTGGACGTAATGGGAATGGGGGAGTCTGAGGAGGGGGTCCTAATGTTGTCTGTGGGGGGACTTAGTGCTGTCGTCCATTGCCTGAAGGGGATTACAGGGAAGACAGAGGCAGGCTCTTCCCAGAGTTGCACACTGAAATGACCAGGGCAATGGTCATGAGTTGCAACAAGGGAAATTCTGGTTCAATATAAAGAAAGTATTTCACCATGAAGGTGGTCAAACACTGGCATAGGTTGCCCAGAAAGGGGGTGGGATCTCCATACCTGGAAGAACTCAGAACCAAAGGCCTGAGGACCTGGTCTAGCTTTGGAGCTGGCCCTGCCTTGGGTTCCTTCCCACTGAAATTATTCTGTGACTCTATAATTCTATTATTCACGTAAAACATTACAAGAAAAGTAAAAAGAAGAGTAAATGGGGTGTTTCTGTTTAAATTCTGATGGCAATAGAAAATAAAGCAGCAGTCTTGAGCACAGCTCTGAAATGATTCAGTCTGATGAGTCTGCTGCTGGTTGTGTCTGAGAATAACACAAACTGCAAAATACAGCTAAACATTGTTTATTCTAAACCTAACACAAGATTTTCCCTTTTTTTTTTTTCCCCTATGAATTTTCAAATTCACTCAGGACACTTCTACCCCCCTAGCTGCACACATATCAAACATGGGTTTTGCTTTGCTGTGCAACAGCAGAGAGCTGCAGCTACCTGGTTTGGGGCTGATAATTCTTGCTTATTATGGCAGGGTGGCCATTTTATTTGCTTCTGCCCTAGAACTGAAATAAAGCCTTCTTTTGATTTTCAGACTTGATCTTGGGTATTCTCAAAAAACATAGCTTTATCACTACAAACGTAGGTGCAGATAAAAGGCCGGGCACCCACCCTCCGTGAGGTCTTTTTGCCGAGTGAGTCGAGGGCATTGCCCCTGCAAAGACGCTGTTTTATTCCTGCTGCTTTGCTACAAACCTCCCTGGTGCTTTTGCATGCCCCAGGTCCTCGAGCTGCCTTCAAAGGGTGGAAATTCCACTCGCAGCAGCCTTTATACTCCTTTTCTTTCTTGAAATCTCTCAGGGATGCGATTCAGATTGAAGTCTCCCTCTCTCCCAAAAGGTTATTGACTCCTAATTTCTCCAGGAGGTAGTGTTTCTGGCTGCTCTCGTCTCTTTGGAAACCCAGGGATTTCTTGAGCGGAGCATATGCCATCTCACAGGGAGAAGATGCTTTCCCTCCAGGTGGGCAATACCAGCCTGCAGCTCCATCATCATTAAATTCAGCAAAATCACCCATTTGGGCATGTTTGACCCAGGTTAGACACGGGCACATACCTGGGTGCATTTCTGTCAAGCTAACCAAGGAGGTGGCACGGGGTTGCACCAGCCACAGGGGTACAGATGGTTACCAATGTGACACAGAGTTAACCCGTGAGCTTTCAAAAAACAGGTTCCCACCAGAAGGGTGTGTTTATTCTAGATAAGCTTTTTCTATCAGGGGGCTACGGCACTTCTGGTGTGTTGGAAGAAGTCCCAGAGCTCCAATCAGCCTCCTGCCAAGCACAAACCCAGGGAGTACTTTCTGTCCCACCGATCAGTGGTTCTCCTAACACCACAAGCCCCAGCAGCCACACCGAAGATGTAGGCATAGGCATGGTGTGACTGCCTGCAGCTCGTTACTGCCTTGTGAATGAGGCAGGCCTGAGAGCAATCAGCTCTTTAAGGTGGTGAGGAGTCTGGGGTGACTGAACGCCAGCACCGTCTTTCGACAGATCCCACAACGTGGATCTCCACAAATATTGCAGATGGCATGGTGAGCTCGGCTGCCCTGTGCCATGGGTGCTTCACACAAAGCCTCTGGGATGGTGATCACGGCCAAACAGCCCAGAGACCGCCTGAGGTAGCAGCTGGAGCCATGGGCACTTAGATACACTCCTCTTGGCTCCTAGAGCTCCTGCAAAAGCCCAAACAGCTCTCGTGGTGGTTCCCCTTGGCTGGTCTCTGCTGCCAGGAGCTTTCCCTGCTTCTCCAAAGCAGTGCTCAGCTCCTGCAAACTCCCATGTGATTTCAGGCACTGAACCTCCTGAAGCGTAGCAGAGAAAGCTAAGAGGGAGCCTGGAAGTCTCTTCTGTGTGACACCAGAGAGCCAAAATGGTGGGTTTAAGGACCGGAGTGTAAAAGAGGGTAACTCACAGCTGCCAGGATGAATCTCCTGTGGGTTGCCTGAAACTAATCCTTTAGGTATGGCACTTGTCCCTCACAGGAAAGGAGTCACTCTCTTGCGCGCAACAGAGAGATTAGGAAGGAAAAGAGCTATCACAGTGACAAGCCATGTTCATATGACGTACTGCAGCACAGATCTAGATAAGGCAAAAATAGCATCATGATTGTCTGGACGGGTCAGAGGATGATCATGAATTTGGAATGGTAGTTTTAAGGGCAATTAGAGAGGTATCTCTGCAATGCCCGTGCCCTGTTCCTGTGCCATACAGGTGGTGCCTGCTCCCATAGCGGGTTACAGACCATACCCATGGAGCCCAGGGACAGGGGCTGGTACAGGGCATTAGGAGGAGCATCACCGTGGTCCATGAGACGCTGTCCCACGCTCTGCAAGGGACATTGGAGCACCAGGGACCTGCCGAGGGGACACCTGCCCGAGGAATGGGTCAGACGACAACACGTGTCGAAACCGTTGCGGCAGCTCAGGCAGAGCGGGCACGCCGTGAGTCACAGTGGGGTGGGGAGCAAAAGGTTTCTGCTCCTCACCCGGCAGCAGTGGCTGGGCACGGCTGAGCAGGAGGCATGCAGGATGCTGCCGCCTCCAGCTCTGAGGCCCTGGCAGCTCCTCCGCACTGGTGTCTCCTTGCACCTGGTCCTGGGCTCTTCAGACCACTGGGGGTTTGCCTCCAGCCTCTGTGCTGAGGGGCGTGCGCTGTGAAAATGAGACCATTCCCACACGCTCCCTTTCTTTCTCTTTTACTATTTTTACCCCTGTCAAATCGAGAACAAAGCCAGCACCAAGGGAACGCAACCCACATCTCTCCAAAGTGATGCGCTGGGGAGAAACCCAAGAGGGATCCATGCATCACATGGGATATATATAGAGAGATACCCAACCCTGGGAGGTTTCTCTACAGGCGGCTGGCAGCCCCTGGGATAAGGTGACCATCTCTGGTGGTCCTGCTCCTGCCAGCCGCAGCCTGGGCTGCTGGCACAGCCCCTGGCCAGGCTGCTGGGGTAGGGCCAGGAGAGTTGGTTTCATAAGGCATGGGATGTGTCTTTGCTCCAGGCTCAGCCCTGCCATCACCAGGCCTTCACCCAAATCATCTGGGATGCTGTGTCCTTTATAATCAAGAGGCTGGAGCAAGCCCTCGGCCCTGGGTCTCACCTCTGTGTTACAGGAGGGCTATTGAGCCCAGATGGCCAGCTGCTCTCCAAAATCCTATTGCACAGAAAAGCCACTCAGCCCATCTGCTTGGGATGTTTAAGCATTGCCTCAGCATCTTAGGAGACTTTATTGATCATTAGGCAGGTAATGAGGAGTGAATCTGCCCACCTTTCCCCCTCCCCCCCGCCCCGCCGCCTGCCTTCCACACAATATGCTCAGAGAACCAACGTTATATTTACATTTTTTAGCTGCTTGTCTCTGACATGTACACCAAGCAATTATGGCATACAGGAAAACAGCAATAAGAAGTATATATAGCAAACCTGCCATCTACTTTTTTTAACTGCAGAGTTGTCTTTTAAGCTGGGTATTACAAGGCTTACTCACCACCCTATTTTAAAAGGTAAAGAGAGTGGAAGAGCCCAAATGACTCATGTCATCGGCTGGCAGAAAGCTGGGCCGCTGCTCCTCCCTCCTCAGCTCCAGCTGCAGGCTCTGGGTCCCTTCGGGCACGGTGCTGCTGAAGCTCCCTCTGCCAGGGCCATTTGACCTCAGCAAAATACCAGCGTGTAAGGAAAAAATCTTAAGTGCCCCTGGAGAAGGAGCGCACACGAGAGGGTGTGTTTGTGTGCACGTAGGCACATATGTACAATGATCAGGGACTTGTTTCTGTGGCAAAACAGGCAATGACCTGAGTATCCAGCTTCGATCCAGAGACCAGCTTCCCAAGCACATGACTTTCACAGAACCAGTCTCTGCCCACTCAGCAAAAGGTGGAGACTGGGAAGAAGGCAAACCCCTATTTGCAGGGCCACACCTGCTCTTGTCCCCATACCCTGAAGCGATGCCAGGGCGAGGGGCTTGCCCGGGCTCACATGGGAGCCAGCGGCAGGAACAATTCGGATTTACAGAGCCCGGGGTCGTGCCTTGCGCTAGGAGCGGCTTAAGCTGAAATCTTCCTTTGCAAGCTCTCGTATGCAGATCAAAAGGCAGGATACTGTGCAGGCCTTTTTGGATCAAAGATGCTTTAAAAGGGAGAGAAGCATCTATTTCTGACCCCTTCCCTCCCCGTTCTGAGATGAAGGATCATGCTGGGCTGGGAAGGCGGCTTCGCCTGGAGGGAGTTTTTACCACATGACGTGACTGTGGGCATGGGAGGAACAAGTGATAGCATCAGCTGAGATAAGAGGAGAGAAGCCGTTATCCTGGCAGCCCGCAGGTCAGGAGAAGAGGCAGCTCAGCAAACCCCAGCTCCAAGGGCCCAAAGCACCACAACCGGCATGCCGTGGGTTATTTTGGAATAAACACACACGTGTCTTTCCCAGCGCTGAATCGCTTTCCAACATCCTTTCTGGAGCAGCGCTGGGGTGGCTCCGGTCCTCCATGGCAGTGTGGCTGTGCCAGGGCTACTCCATGTGCGTCCATGGGTCAAAAGCACGCTACAAATCCCTCATGAAGACAAGCACAGCCCAGCCACTGCAGCATGCAGAGTGGCCTCCTCTAATAAATAAACCCATGCAGCCTCCCACAGGGAGGGTCGCTTTATCTCTGCCTCGTCCCAACCGAGCAGGAGTAAATATGACCCAAGGCAGCTGGGTTTTAGCATCCTGAAAAGGCTCTGCGCTCGGATCACTGGGCTGGGAGCAGCGTTAGGAGTTGCTGCTGCACAGCTGAGAGGGTTGCAGAAAGGAAGGTAAATTTAGGTCCATGCCGAGTACTTCCCCCTGAAAGATTTATTGCTCTGCCTGGCAGTTGTACCCGCAGGGAAAAATGAGATGCCGTCACCAGAGAGATGACTGCCCACTTTAAGCATAAACTGTGCCCAGTTCATCCTTTCTGGGTTGTACCAGATTTGCCTGAGGAACCTGTCAGAGAAAAAAAAAAAAAAAAAGATTTTGCTGTCAAATACACCTGCTGAGGCAATTTTTTCCCACCTGATTTGGCTGCACAGTCCTGGATGCAAAACCAGGTGGGATGAGCTCTCTGCCTGTGCCCTCAGTGGCCACTGCTGCCAGGTCCCCCTGGCCCGGAGCCCTCCTGCACCAGCAGACGCACCCCAGCACCCCACTCTGCGCTTCCAGCCTGCTTTCCTGTAAGCATGCACACACCTGAGCGTCTGTTCCTACCTCTCTGCTCCTCTCTGGAGTAATTTTTGACCTTACTGACCAATTATAGCCAAACGTGGCAGCGAGGCAAAGGCAACCCAGCTAACCGGGTTTGTACAAATTCAGTAAAAACAGGCCCCTGAGTAAGGCGGGATGCCCTCTATACTGGGGAAAACTGCACGCAAAGCTGGTGTCAATGGAACCTCAGGAAACCCAAGTGAGGATGATCCCTAGCGCAGGCGTAATATGATGGAGGAGGCTGTGTGATGGCCCAAACATTCATAGAAAAGGCCTGTTTTTCCACAATAAATGTGCTGGGAACTGCACATCCTCACATGCCATGCTCCCAGCCTGTTTCAAGGCCGGGAATTAAGCCAGCTTTGCAGGCAAAGCCACGAGGACGCCGGGGAGCTGTCAGCCCAGCCTCTGACTTAATAAACCAGTAACACCACAAGAAGGGCCAGGTCTGGGCTGGGGCAGTCTGGCCCCTCTCGCAGCAGCGCGGCACCCCCCCAGCTTCGTGCTAACCCCTGACCACCGTAGCCCACGTGCAGCCGTACGCCTGAACCACAGCAGCCGACGGAGCATCTGCCACTGCACTGGCTGGCTTGTCGAGGGCTGGGGGACATGGGTCCAACAGGAGCAGTTTTATTTCCTGGTCTGGAGAGGTTTTTCTCCATTTGGAAGAAGGCTATCAGCCTTTTCTGACCTTCTTCCAAGGGACAGATGTTTTTGCTCTATCACTCATTCACTGCTAAGGCTTCAGGCAATAGCTACCGCTATTTCTTTTAGATTTTAGATTCAGTTCCACGGCAGTGGTCCCTGGCTGAGCTAGCCTGTTTAATTAGTTATTAAAATGGAAGCACTTTTTTTCATCGCATCTCCTACCATTCTGGAACAGGTCCACTAATAGTAGACACAACTCAGACAAGCATCTATTACTCTGACTTGAATAAACTAAATAGTTTTGGCAAGTCAACCTTTCTCCTTTGGATTTGCCAGGCAACTGACTCCCACTCGCGTTTGCTTTTGGGAGGGTACGGCTGCCAAAGGCAGAGCAGCCGGGCCGGGCGTAGTCCTCCGTCACCCTGATGGCAGCATTCCCACCCGGCATTACAAACGGGTATAGGCCTGCTCTATCTCTTTGGGGTGATGGTTGGCTCTGAAAGCCTGATTAAGTGCCGGAGGTGTCTCGTGGCAGGATTTCCTGTTTACGCCTCGTTATTAGCATCACACCTCTGCTAAACATGCGTCCTCGCGCTGCAGCTCTGCGGGAGTGGGGCAAGAGGGGGTGGTTTGGGCAGGTGAGTCAGGAAAGTGCTGGGGGCGATGGCTCCAGGCTGGATGGGGAAAGAGGAGGAACCGTGTGAGAGCAGCCCCACCACACCGTACAGGGCCAGCCCCCAGCGTGCCTCCTCCCCCTGATAAACACACCATGAGCTTTCCAGAAACGTCCCAGGTGAAGGTGAGAGCCCACCACGCATTAATGGAGGGTTTGCTTTGGCACAGGGTGCCCAGGAGCCAGGCATCAGCCAGGCAGGATGGGGGAGACCACTCTGAGCTCCAGCTCTGCTGTCAGCTCTATCAGCTTGCTCTGCTTGCTAAGAATAATTTTGACTCTTGCTATCTTAACAGAGCAATGCCAGGGGCATGGACAGATACTGAAGGGTACCAGGTTGCTTTCCTCTGCTGCTTTTTGTCCTTTCATGCGTTTTACCCTTCCAGTGTGCTCCTCTCCCCAGGAGGAAGGTGCTGCAGGCTCTGCCCCATGCGTGCAGCCCCAGCGGGGCCAGGTCACCCTGGCCCCACTGTGCACCACTCCACTGTGTCCCACACCAAGTTAAACAGTGACTTATGAGTCAGGTTGGCACCAAGCAACCAGCTCTGAGTCCCTGACAGACACAAATCAGCATTTCAGTGGGGCATGCAAGTGTCACAGATGCTCCAAGGCAGCACGAGGGAAGCCAAAACAGACAAGAGGGTGAATAATTTGTTGCCTTTGTGGCAGGCTGGTAATTAGCCTGGCCTTTGCATTGGACTAGTGAGATGTCTCTGCATGAAGTGACCCACTCTCCCCTGTCCCCCTCTCAGGATACATGGGGCAGTGCATCGCCCAGGCATGGCTTTAAGCCCCCCTTCTTTAGAGGAAAACTGATGATTTCTGAGTCCTCAGCATCTAACACTAACACTGTTCCCTTCCCTGGCAAGAGGTGTTTCCTGTGCCTGGGCTTTTCTGCTGGCAGACAAAAAGTGGAAAGACGAGGGTATGTGCCACCCCCAGGTATCCAGCGTTCCCACCACTGACACATGTGGTGGGTGGTAGCTGAAACCTGGGATGTTAGGATTAGCTTTTCCGAGGCCCTTGGGAAAAGCTGAAGGTTTGCTGCTAAAAAAGGGAAAACTATCAAAAGAGAGATTTTCTTGTCAGACATGAGTGTTCACTACTACAAAGCAAATGAGAAACACCTCAGGGCTACACTGAGCACTCATGATCGCCTGGTTTTAAGTATTTGCATGTGTGGCCAAGGGAAGGGATGATCACACCAGCTCTGCCTCTGCGCAGGACCTGCCACACCTCCCTGGAAGCCAAATTTGCTGCTTATCTGACCTGAAGTAAGACTGTGTCCCCGCTAAACGGCTTAACTAATGCCTCCCTGAGAGGGGAGAAGGCAGGGCATGTCTCCCCACCATTGCCACAACTGTTACCCATTGGAGGTGGCATCATTTCACCAGGTGACAGAGCTGTGGACTGTGTTAAAGGGATGGCGGGCCTCAGTGTCTGCAGAAATTAAAATGTTGGGGCTGACTGTCATGCACACACACGAAGTTGGAAAGGCAGCTTGGGAAAAGGGGGCATCCAGTCCCTCGCTCCTTAAAATGCTCATGGTCATGGTTCCGGTGGGTGTGCACCTCTCTGAGTGCTGGGATGAGACCCCTGCCTGGCATGGAGTCAGGACGTGCCTGGGGCAGGCAACCAGTCCTGGGAGGTGGGAAGTTTTACTGGGCCCAGCACCAGCCTATGCTGATGCCAGCACTGCCACCACATCCCAGGGCTAAGCACTGCCTCTGGCCTGGCTGGGGTTGACGGTGTCTAACCCTGACAGGATTGGGTTGCCCCTCCCTCAGGGACTGCTCTTGGCCCCCGGGTCCCCTCCTCAGGCTACGCCAGCAAAAGCCAGCCCCAGCCCAAGCTCTGGGGCTGCAGCTGCTATCTCCAGCAGGCAGAACATGCAGGGGACACCCTAATGAGCATTGGGGTGGTCGGGGCAAGGCAGGCAGGGAATCTTCTCCCCCAGCCCTGAGCAAGGGGCTGTTACATCCCAGATTTCCTACAGCACACGAGGCACGTGCCTTCTCAGCTGCCTTGGTAGCATGCAGGGATGGGGGCTGAGCCCTGAGCCCCGCACCAGGTTGCGCACCCTGGCACGGGGCACATGCCCGGGCAGAGCTGGTTCCAAAAGCTGAGGCAGGAGGACGATTCCTCATCTGCCATGAGCTTCCAGCATGGGCAGGGCCTCTGCTCCTCCCCATTACCTGCGAGCTGGGCTGGAGCCCCACTGGTCCAACTAAGCCATGGCAGCACTGCCAGAGGCTTCCCATGCTGGAGGTGGCTGCAGGCAGCTCCATGGATGGACAGACAGATGGCTGCTGCACTGCAGAGCCAACCCTGAGGTGCTCCCCACCAAACAGCCCTGCAGCCCTGAATAACACCCATTTTGTTTGCACTGCACAGCACAGTGCAAGGCAGTCACACCCTGCAAAAAAATAAAAATAAAAGAAGAAAAAAAAAGATTCCCGTGTCTTACCATTTACTCTTTGGTTGTGCTATCAGAAACAAGGTGTTTGGGGTAACAGTGGGGTCCCTGGGGAGATCAGCACTGCACGGGGAGCCGTAGGCTAAGCATACCCAGCCCTGTTTCCAGGCCAGATGGAGCCCAGGGAGGATGCAACACACTGAGCACCCACTGCAGGAGCCTTTCTGGCTCCCTTGGGAAGGGACTAAACGGCTGTGGCAGTGCAAAGAGAGCCAGCAGAGACTGGTGGCCGCACCATATGGGGCACCAGGCTCTGGTCTCCCAGCAAGCCCAGAGCTGCCCCACAACTCCCTGCTAAGGAGGGCTCTGCCGAACTTGCGACCAGCCATGGTGCCCCCAGTCCCTGCACCTCACAGGTGGCCTCAGCTCATCTGCGTGCTGATCCCTGCCGTAGGGAGCTATAAGGAAAGCTGCTTAGTGGAGGTGATGCTCGTGTGTCTCTGGAGCTGGGCGCTGGCACCAGTCCTGGCCAACAGCAGGACTGGCGAGCAGCGGCAGTGACAGCCGCTCTCTTTGCTTCTGTGTCGCTCTGCCTCTGGGCTCGCCACTGAACTGCTTTTAATGGATTACGTCCATCTCCTTAAACTGAAGCCCTGGCAGGACGAAGCAGGCTCCCATTGGCATGCTTCACCACTGAGGAAGAGGAGCCGTATCCACCTTGAGTGGTGGACCACTGAGTCACCACACTCCAGGCATGGCAGCGCACCTGCAGGGCCACAAAGGCTTTCCACTGCAGCAACAGAAGCTATTTTTAAGCTTTTTGTTTCAAGAAAGAAAGCATGTGTGTTACACACTCACCATGGCTTTTGCTGCACAACAAAGGGCTGCTGTGGCAGGGAACTGCTGCCTTGCTCTTCCTCACACCTCTGCCTTCGCCTGCCTCTCCAGGGAAGTGTTTCCTGCAGCCAGGAGGAGGGTCAGGCTGCTCCTGCTTTTGGGAGCGGGTTTCAGAGGTGCTTGCTGTGGGGATCGCTCACGGCTGCTCCCCGCAGAGTGGTGGCAGCAGCAGCAGCAGCAGCAGCAGCAGCAGCAGCAGCAGCAGCAGCGAGCCTTGGCTGCTTCCCCTTTCAGCCACTGCTTGCATCCGGGGCAGGAAAATCCCTCCAAATTTCATTTCTCATTTTGATCCTCATTTTGTTTATATTGGCATGTTTAAGACATGTCTGCTTAGAGCACCAACAAAAAAAAAAATCAATGCACCCGGCAAACCGAACCCAGGCTGGGGTTGTGGCTGGGGGATGCGCAGGTGCAGGGTACCCCCCCATGGCTGTGGGTGTGCAGCCAGCTGGGCCGCTTTCCACACTCATTGCACACGTGTGGGCCCAAGGCAGGGCTGGCAGCGACCTGGGATCGCCTCCCACTGTTACCGCTCCAGTGTCTCTCTGCCATGTGGCCTCATGGACTAGCCAAAGCAGAGATCATGGCAGACAAATTTGTAAAAGATTACAGCTGCTGACATGTCTGGCACAGGACATTCAGAGCACCCACAAGCTGCTTGTAACACCTGAATGCATCTCTTGTACATCTTGGGCTAGGTGAGGTGGATCACCACAGCTCCCGCTCCCCAGTTAGGTGCATTGGCATCCCTCAAACCCCGGGGTTGGAGGTCAGTCACCCCAATACCTCTGTCATCCTAACATGGGCAATTACCCTCATGGCTGAAGAATGGCTGCCAGTTTACTTGTTCCTCCAAAAGCTGAATTTATGGAGAGGCTCCACAGTCCACAGCTGTTAATGCCAGGTCGGTGCAGTGCAGGGTCACTTGGAGGGACACACAGGCACCGGAGCAGGTGAGGATGCCCGGCCATCACTGCCTGCACCATGCAGGGCCTCATCAGTGAGTTTATCCTGAATATTTTGCATCAGGGAGGCCACAGCATTTGACTCATCATGAGGATCCCCCACACTGGATTAAGGTATTGTTGCACTGAGGCTTTGAACATTGATATGTTAAGAGGAGAGAGCATCTTGCAGGAGGTGTTTATCCCTTCGTTAAGTAAGCACTGAAGAAATTGCTAAGGGTACTGCTTACTGTCAGGTCAGGGGATGACTGCAGCCAGCCTCCGTCCCTTAGGGACATCAATGTTGCCAAAGAAGTGTTGCAGGAATATCAAAAACTGCTCCCTGTGTAAGCTGAGAATCAATAATGCTTGGAGAAGGGAAGGAGAGGGGATTTTCTCCTAAGAAAAAGGGGTGGCTTTTTTTCTTGGGGCAGCGTGAAGCTCCAAGCAGCCTTTCACCTGTGACTGCAGAGCCGGGTCCGCAGGAGAGGTTGGCTGGACCACCAGAAGATGGTCAGCTGAAGCACCCTGAGTGACAGGGGCTCCTTGGGTCTGATCCAAGGGTAGGCAGATATCGACATTATTTTCTTTACATTCACCTGTCCCCACTACAAAGTAATTTCATATTTATCCTACATATATTTATACCCACACAGTGCCCCTCTCCACCCAGGCTCATACCAGGGTCCCCATCCAGGCATCGACTAACAGGGTGGCCTAAGGCTCTGGTGGACAAGGTCTGCTGTTTTTCAGCAGGAGTTTACCCATTAGCTTTCAAAAAGCTACATCCCAATGACCTGTTTGTGGCTTTTATACCACTACAAGAAAGTGCAGAAGGACTCCTGCCACCAGGCTGAAAGGTGTCATTACACAGCAGATAATTCTCCTGTGAAACTGATGGTTTGCTGAGGTATACCATGAAATCACCACCACGAAAGAGCTGGAGATGGGAAAGATGCCGCAGTGTTTCCCCTTGCTTTGGGAGGACTGATGAAGGTCAGCATCATTGCTCAGACAGTGAGGGTCACCTGCAGTCTTTCCCCCATAGCAGCCATGCTTTTGAAGAACATTTTGAAGGGCTGGGTCTCCCTATAAGTGGGGCTTGTTTGCAGTTTTTGCAGTTTAAGACCTGAGGGAAAGCTGGATTTAGATGGTGCTGTGCAAACAGAAAATAAAAAGTAATCAAGGTACTCAGAAAAACTGATAAGTCAGCATTTTAAACCACTAGTTTCATCCTTCAAAACATGTTTCTACCAGCATGGTATATGATATAACAAATAGCTGGTCTAAGGTACACAAATGCAATATATTATCGCTCTTGTTTAGCTGTACTTTAGCGGCATCCAAGTGAAGTTGTTTGTGCAGCTTTCACTTAACCTGCGCATTAGGAAAATTAATTACATGGTCACATACTGGAGATCAGCTGGGCCCCTTGCTCCCATCCGTGACAGGAGAGATGATGCTCTGGGAACGTGTCTGGGCTGTCCACAGGAAAGGCTCCTGCCTGCAGGATCCCTGCCTGTGTGATGCAGTTGGGAAGGAAAGAAAGGGACTGAAAGGGGAAGAGGGACAGTGACTTGCTAAAGTGACCGGGTAAAGGAGCTGATGGCCCTGCCAAAGAACGGGGCTCTGCCCTTGCTGAACTTGTGATGTTTCTAAGCAATGCCACCAGCCCATCAACCCAAAGGTGACCTGACCTCCCCATCTCCCAGACGCTCAGCAAGCAGCGAGAGGGACGCGTGATTTTGAGGAGGGCTAGGCACGCGCAGCTGCACCGAAATGCGCTCTGCACACTGAAAATATCCTGTCCTGAGCATCCCACGAGACGGGCAGACTGACCCCAGCTCCCCAGCTGCAAAACCAAGGGAAGGCTTGCCCGCACCTGCAAGGGGACAGAGGAGACAGCATCATTAGTGCCTGCAGATTGCTGCCATGATGACAGCATCGCAGAAACACCTGAGGGGAAATTAATCATTATAAAGCCTGTGCAGGGATTACCTGGTTGCATACAACCAAGCCACGCACTGAATGTGGATGGTAAAAGCAGAAGGGGGGTAAGCGAAGGAGGTGAGGGTCCCTGACACACGCCTGTTGTGGCTGGAGCTGAGACCTGGGATGACCATCACCGCCGGCTGTGCTTGGGCAGCGCCGCGCTGGAATCGCGCTTCTCCTCACCTGCCGCCTCCCTCCTCCCAAAAACCCGCACCCCAGCCCTGCAAACAAACTGGTGTGTCACGGTGCAATTACAGACTGTCAACTCCTGTCAGCCCGAGGTGGGTGGGAATTAAGGCTACACTAACATCTAACATTTTTCTCATTTTTGACAGTCTGACTAATTTCAGACTAATTTGGTGTCTTCTTGTGTTCTGTCGTTTGGGTTTGGTTTTTATCATTATTACTATAATTACATTTATGCATGTTTCTGTTTGATTAAACATCAAATAGTAAATACCCACATATAGTAGTCACAGCAAGAAGAAAACCAGGGATTTGCTTTCCTGTCTGTAGCTGTCCCCGGAGCAAACAGCACCCGACTCAGGACCTTCACCTTAGAGGAATGCATGAAATCTGGAAAAGAAAATCAGAGAACTGCCTCTGGGCGAAGCCAGAAGAAACAGTTTGCTCCTTGGCTCCGTTGTCCTTTAGGTGCCTACGGCCATCAGGCATCTTCCTGTCTTTACTCACCTGTTGTTTGTTGCTTAACAGTTGTGTTAACGTGTGAGGCATGAATATTCTCTAGAATATTTATTTATGCAAACTCTTAGGCATTTTAGGATGCTTAAAATTATCTTCAGATGCAGTAAGATACATGAGCACCACCATCAGCAATGTTCAGTAAGGCACCTACAGCATCCCTTGACCGTGGCCAAGATTTCTTTTTTTGGGCAAGTTATAATTCTTCATCCTTGGTAATGGATCCAGCATGTTTCAGACAGTGGCATCTCGATTTGGGAAGTTATTTATGCCTGTCAGCTGTGCTGCGACAACTCCCTGTGGTCACGGTTGCCAGATCAGTTTAAATGGAAGTACTTTCCCATGCAAGCGGGCAAGCCAAGGGCACACATGTAGATTAGTGCCACCAGGTTTAAGCTGATGGCAATGCTGAAGCTTTCGGTCATGAGTGCGCACATCTGGGTTGTCAAGTGGCAGCAGGAAGAGGAAGAGGAAGGGCACAAGGGCGGAAGTGCCGCAGCCCCCTCCACGCTGCAAACGGGCCATGCGACAGCCCCTGGCCTGGGAATTGCACCCACCCGCTGCTGCAGTCGCCTCCGCGCCAGCGGGCAGCGTGAGCTGAGCCACGTGGGCCAGGGCGGGCAGGGGTAATGAGGGAGGCCACAATGGAAGGAAGTAATTAAAGATGGAGGAGGCGTTTCATCATGATTGCTGCCGGGGCAGAAGTCGTTCTGGGAGATGGTGCATGCCCGTGAGCTGTCCCAGCCTTGGTGGCTGGGACCCTTAGGACTGCTTCATATTTTGGTCATTTCCCATTTCTCCAAACCATTGAGATGGCCAAACCAGACCTCAAGACCTCAGCTCACCTCTTTAAGCACCCATGAATGGGGTCTCCCACACAGGACACCCAGACCTGGGCAGGGGGTGGCTGTCACCATCAGGAGGCACTGCAAGAGAAGGAAGGTTTGGGGGGACCTGGATGGTTGTGGGGTAGGTCTGAGGTCTGGCCGATAAGGGCAAACTTGCTTTGCCAGGTGACGGCTCTGGCTTGGCACAATTTCAGCTCTTCCAGAACCGCTCCCTGGAGAAGAGATGTCTTGCTCTGCTCCATGACTGGAGGCGTGACTTCCCTGCTCCCCTAGAGCAGAGGCTTCACAAGGGAAGGGTCTCCAGACCCAGGATCCTCAGGAGCTACTTTGGTCAGTTAAATGGGGGCTGCAGTATGCTCTCATCCTGGGGTGGGTTTCTCCCTGGGTCACTGCCCCAGCACATCCTACCGCTGTTTTTTTCTCCCAGGATTGTCAGGCATTTCCTCAGGGTTTGACCCAGCCAAGCACTTAACACGCATACTAAATCTGAAGCACATCAATAGGCTTACTCAAACCCTGAAGTGCCTGGTCCAGGGCCTGTTTGCATACGACGAGCGCAGCCTTCTTCCGTGGCTGTCACAGGAAGGGCATCATTTTGCATCACTTATTATTTGAGCACCAATTTGTATCCCAGCAGGAAGAGCCAAAGAGGGGCATCTCACGTTGGCAGCACCAAGGAGGATTTGAGCCAAACATGCCTGTTTGGGATGGATGCGATGGCTCAGGGACGATGTGAAGCTGCAGTGCTCTGTGCTGCAGTGTGCGGCCGCCGCTTGCAGGACTGAAGGAGGACCACTCGTGACCGTCTGTGCACATGTGCAGACAGTAAAAATAGGAACTTGCCTACGAGAAAATATGCAGAGACATTAAACCCAGGAGCTTCTCATCACCCCAGTCAGACCAGTCACAGCCTGACTAACAGGAGGCCAAGCCTATATTTACTGCAATTTATATAAATCAAGAGAGATCCCATGAAAGACAACCAACTAACCTAATTGCTCTAGGGACAAATTCCTTCTGACACACACATCTGATAACATCAATTACCTCGCAAACAGACTGATTCAAATGCTGTGGGTGTTTTCAGAGGTGATAAACATTATGGGAGGAGGCCAGGGCTGAGGCTGAAAACACTGGCAAAGGCATGGACCTGTAAGGGACAACATCCATCAGAAACCGTATAGTCAGGGGCAACAGAGACCCCAGGATGGCCCGTTTACATCTCCCTACACACCACAAGCTTCCAGCATCTTCTAACAAACTTCAGACCTCTAGTAAAAAAACAAATTCAGAGCCAGACTGTGCTAAAGCACACTGCTGTGTCAAAAGCTGCAACAGCAGGGTATACGTTGAATAAAAAAAAGCTTAAGGCTGCGCGGAGCCCTCTCCTCGACAGCCCTCTTCAGCAAATCCATCCCGCTCTCTGGCCGGGTGCTTGGCGCTCAGGTGACAGCAGTTCCCTTCCATTAGCTAGCAGGTCAGCAGGAGGCCACGCAGCACTGGAAGAGAAGCGTATGACACTGCATCCATTACTATTCATTGCCTCTTACAGAGCAAACCTCCCTGTGGCTATGCCGCCAGACCGGCCCCTCTGCACCCCTTGCCACCTCCACATGCCCCCCAGGAGCGGTGGCTGCCTGGGGCGAGCAGCGCAAACTGCAGGAGAAGCTCGTCCAGGTGAGCTCAGCCAACTCGAGCAGCACATCTTAGCACCTGGGTGCTCTCAGAAGGCTTTGTGCTCTTGCTGCTCAAGCCCATACTCCTGATATTGCTTAGCGGGACTGAGCTCTTGGGGCCTTGCAAGTGTGCACTGCAAGCACCTCTCCATCTGATGGCAGCCACTTCAACCTCCTCCCTGCGCCAGGGCAAGTGTCCCCATCCCTGTGGCCACGGGGTGGCTTGTGTCCAGCCAGTGGGGAGGTGGCCCGGCCTCTCAAAGCTGGCCTGGGTTTGGGGTCCCACACCGTGCCCCCATGGCCATTAGGTGTAATTGTTGTCTTTCTGTGTTTTTCCAGTTCGAAGGGTCTGAAATAATAAGAGGGGCAAGTCATAGCCTGCCAGAGTGGTACTTTCTCATAGCAATGCATGCCAAGGGTGTTTTGCATGCCTTGGGGTGCAGCAAAAGGGCTCTGGGGGGCATCTGAGGGCAGAAGGGCTGCAGAAACAGCACTGGAGGAACATGAGGCCTGATGCGGCATAGCTAAGTGTGGGCTGTTTGGACCAGGCTCAGGAGGCAAACTTCCCATCAGCTGGGTGAAACTGGGGCCACCTGGATGTTAGCCCTCATTTTAGGGTTGCATTTTAGGGCTCAGAGCAACTTCCAGTCTCTGTGGCCCTTTGCAGCAGCTGTCCCACCCCAGTGAGCGTTTCACTCCTGGGAGGAAAAAGGACATGTGAAAGGGGAGGAGGAGGAGCAGGGCAGGAGTTCAGAAGAGTTAACTGCAAAGTGAGGAAAGAATGAGGCAGGACAAAAGTGAAAAGTAAATAAAGTCACTGGAAAGCAGTAACTGCGGGAGTCATAAAGGAATCTTGTAAATCCTGGAAAGAAAGAGGACAGAGTTGCTCTTAGAGCAGAAAGGAAGCCCGAGACCTACAAAAGCTCTTCCGTATCTGTGAGAAGCGAATACATCACCACCCTTAATCCTACATTCGGAAATGCTGCAGAAGACTACCTTAACCAGATTTAAGTTGGGAAGGACCTACAGACTCCAGTTTTTCATAGGAGCTGAAGATCCTACAGCCAGCCACAGGAACAGAGGGAGAAGCATACAGAGCTAGTTGGTCCTGATTCGAAAGAACTAAAAATAAATCCTGGGGGAAGACCTCAAGCAAGCAGCATGTCTCCGGGGACGCTGACTCAGGCAGAAGCAGCACGATGCAGACAAATGGGGAGGCAAGATTGTCCTGAGCAGAAATCTCATTACAGCTACTTAGCTATTTCTGCTAACCTGCCTCCTATTTACTGCCTCGAGGGCTTAAGCAAAGAACATTAAGAATGAAATTAAGAAAGAAGAAATGTAGGCTGTGTGTCTGAAAAAAATCTCCCTGACGCAGCAGGATGAGCCGAGCGTGTCGGCAGAGATCTTTGCCGGCACGATCAGCTGGCTGAGACGGAGCGGGAGCAGGCGCAGTCCTGCAGCAGCAGCTCTTCCAGCCACAACCGAAACACCCTGGGAGATGCTTCCCTCCCTGCCGGGCACCTCTGGGCTCCTGGTACCCAGCAGATGGAGGAGCAGGGATGAATGGTCCCCCCAGAGCATCCTCTGGGCGGGGATGCTCCCACCAGCTGGGTTACCCCCCAGGCTGGACCAGTTCACCACTTGTTGCTCACCCTTGCTAGGGGTGGGGAGCACCCCGCACATCTCAGGGCTTGGGCTGGGGTTTCCATGAGAAGGGGGAACACCTCTCTGCCCTGCATCCCACTGCCTGGCAGAGGATGCGCAATGGCTTGCAAGTCACTGAGCGAAGGGGTGAGACTGGAGCACTTTTATTTACTGCTGTAGCCCTTCAGCTGCTCCAGAGCCCCCAAAAGCATTGAGGCTCATGCAGGAGCAGCTGTGCTGCAGCACTGAAACTTGAGCATGTGCTTGCCCAGCCAGCAGTTTACCATCTCTCACCCAACTCTTCTTCTGGCCCCCTTCAAAAACAAACAAACTAATCAGAAAATGAAAAAACACCTGGGACCAAGCCCCGCTAATGGACAGCAAAGCCTTCCTCACTCTCCTGTCCCCACTGCCGTCCTCACTGGCAGCGATACCTGCACCAAGTGCAAGAAACCCTTGCCGCTGGAGCCCAGGCTGGCGGTGCAATTAGAGACTGTCATGTGCTATCTGTCCTGTAATTTGCTACATTGGCACAGGCATCTGTGTTGGTAATTATGCACATAGTGGGATCCACAGCATTACACATAGCCGCTAGCACGAGCAAAGAGCCAAAAGAGCGAGGCTTTGCAAGAACGCAGCTGAGTGAGAAATTTGGCATGGATAGAAAACTCCATGCAATGTGTATTGGTGCCTCCCTATGGAGGGCTGGTGGGAAATCCCTACAAATATCCACTTTTATAAACAAGAGTTGGATAACAAATGCATAAATAATAGTATCTTTGTCCAGTTTTCCATCACTTCTGCTATTGCAGTGTTGCTGTCCAGGCAGAAATGGTGTCAGAGAGTTACAGTTATCTCTGGGATGGGAAGTGCAGCTAGGAGGAGGACTCTTTTCCGAAATCCACGCTAACAGAGCAGCAGCTGCTGCCAGGTTCAGGTGGATATACAGTCCCATGCAGTTTTAATTTCTGGATAACTCTAGGCCAGAGAAAGCTGAGTCTCTGTGAGGTCTGAAGAGGGAAGCAAATCTCCAGCTTTCATGTGGACAGCCCTGTGTTCAAGCTTTTAAGCAGATGCTCTGCTTCAGTCACGGGCTCAGGTTCCAGCGACAGCAAAAACATGGGACCTGTGGTTCATGATCATGGCAAGACCCCGTGCAGGCTGCCACCGGCCACCAGCCCCAGAGGCTGTCAGAAGTTCTTGGAGGCTCACCAGGCAGAAGATGGCAGTAATTCTTTCTTCTCAGAAGGATTTTGTCCTGAAGACCTGTTTTCAGCAGTGAAGGATGTTGATTCATGTCTCTTCTGACCAGACCTGGGCCTCGGGGCCCATGGCTCCCCTGCCAGGGATCTCCTATAGCTGCTCCCTCTAACACACAACAAGGGCAAAAGGGTTGCAAAGCGCCAAGGCCATGGAGATCCCGGTTCTGCAGCATCTCACAAAATTGCCAGACTAGAACACCCTGGCCTCAAAGCCCAGAAGCTGGAGGAGGGACATTATTCTCTTCCAGGCTCTATGCTCACTTGCTGTCTGATCCTGGGCAAAGCAATAATCTCATCTATGTCTTCTTGCCATTGTACACCCAGAATAATACATAAATTTTCCAGAAAAAGGGCCATCCCTTAACAGCGTCCTGCTAACACAATGTAGTACAGTGATTTACAAAAGGGCGAGAACCTCATTTTTATCTCCTGCTTGAATTGTTAAAATAATTAATTACTTTGGGCACTTCTAATTAAAACACTGCTGTATTGCTAGTTATGTTTAAAACACTTAATGTTGAATCATACCATCTACAATTTCCTGAAAGCAGCAACCACTGCCGCCTTTAATATTCCAATCCCAAACTGTCCTGGAAGTGTTATTTTTATTTGTACACTTCAGTGGCCACTGGTAATTCTGCAGCTCAAATCAACATAATGCTTTTTCCATTCCCTGAAATGACACCAAGGTATTTGTGAGAATTGCAGCTGTCCAACCAAATTATCATCAATCACATTAAATTAGAAAGCATGAGGGGGAGGGCTCAGTTTTAAATCACCATTTTTGTTCCAAGTTGAAGCAGAGAAATAAAGTTCTTATTCTTCCCCGTTAGCACCCTCAGACTGCACCCCCAGTTCCCTCCATTCCTGCTGCTGATGCTCTGCAGGCACCTCCAGGTGTGGAGACTTTCCTTTGGGGATGACAAGAGGAGAAGCTGTAGCGTTGCCCACCCAGCACCCAGCGGGGCAGGCCAGGGCACCCAGGAAGCTTCAGCAGGAGCTGAGCCCGCTGGGGACCGCAATGGAGAGAAACAGAAGAAAACCAAAGCTCAGCAGAAGAAAGTTGCTCACACAGAGATGCCACCACATGCCATGGTGGACCTGAGGTCTCCATGGGATGCTGGGGTTGAACACCTCACCCAGGCACCCTTGTGCTCCTTGGGTCAGTGGTGCTCCTGCACTGCCGCTCCTCCTGCACCAGCAATTCCTCCGCAGCCCACAGGCACCAATGGCAGGGGCTGCCTTTTTCTGTGCCTGATCTTCCTGGTTCGACTCATCGTTTTATAATAAGCAAAAACTGCATTTCCAGGGCTCTCCCTGCATCCGCAGCCATCACCTGGCATTGCACACAGCTGGAGATCATACCCACCTAGGCATTAAAAAGACAGATAATTTTCACCTGGCATCTCATTCCAGCCTCTCTCTGACATTTGTATGGAAAAGGCTTTACAGAAAACCTGGGGTAACACTGCATCCTTGTGTCAGGTGAAGCTAAGTAGCAATGCGGCTTCAAAACTCAGTTTATAGTCACAGTTGTCCCCTCTGTTCCCCATCTATTGCAGAGAACTGTTTCCACGTTCATGCCTTGGCATGGATGGATACAGCATCTCTCATAGCATTTTTGAGAAATCCCTTGAGAAGACCTAGTGGTCTTCAGGAAGCTGGGAAGAAACAGATGGAGCTGGGACTTTGTCCTATGGCTTCTTGGTCATAGGGAGTAAATAAACCCAGGTTCTGGAGAGCCACTGTGTCCTGGTTTCAGCTAGGATAGAGTCAATGTTCTTCCCAGTAGCTGGTATAGTGCTGTGCTTTGGATTTAGGATGAGAATAATGTAGATAACACACTGATGTTTTAGTTGTTGCTATGCAGTGCTTACACTGGTCAAGGACTTTTCAGTTTCCCATGCTCTGCCCGGTGCACAAGAAGCTGGGAGGGGGCACAGCCAGGACGGCTGACCCAGACTGGCCCCAGGGCTATTCCATACCATATGCCGTCATGCCCAGTATATAAACTGGGGGGAGTTGGCTGGGGGGCAGCGATCACTGCTCGGGGACAGGCTGGGCTGGGCTGTGCATTGGTCAGCGGGTGGTGAGCAATTGCATTGTGCATTGCTTGTTTTGTATATTCTTTTATCATTATTATTATTATATTATTATTATCATCATCATCATCATCATCTCTTCCTCTGCTGTCCTATTAAACTGTCTTTATCTCAACCCACGAGTTTTACTTTTTTTTCCGATTCTCTGGGGGCGGAGGGTGAGTGAGCAGCTGTGTGGTGCTCAGTTGCCAACTGGGGTTAAACCACAACACACCGTCACCACCCAAGCAATGTGTGTGAGCTATCAGGACCAGCTCTGCCAACTCAGCCAGCTGTTTTGAATGGAGACCACAGAAGTCAGCAGCCTTGTCATCTGTGCGATGACACTGGGGCTGGATGCTCCACTGACCTCGTGCCTGTAGTTGATCTTGTTCTGCTGCACTGAGCCTCCAGACCCCAAAATGCTAACAGCGATGCAGGGTAAGCCTAAGGGAACCCATCCCTTCTGCTTTCTCTGGTGTTCACCTGCAATGCCACACTGACTGCTGAACGCACCAGCATGGCACCACCTATTCTCCTCTGTGACAAAAGAGGAGATATGCTTTAAAAACTGGTATTTAAATGTGCCTTTTAAATTCTATTCAAGGGACTTTGGATTTATATCTGACTAAACCAGCTCTCTGTCAGATCTCCTTTGCCGGGAGCAGAAACAGCTGGGGATGACATAGGAACATTAGAAAACCCAGAAGCATAAGTAGCATCCAGGGACACTGAAGTGTCTGAGAATTGGCGCCGAGCGCCTCCGTCCCCTCACCCTCTCCATGCCACACAGGTGCCCCAGCGCTTACGGCTCCGATTTTGCTTTCTCATTCGTCGTACAATGGATGACTGAGCCTGGGGAAATTGCCAGCCGGCAGAACTACCATGTCTGAACACTGCCACGGGTAGATGTGGCATCGCAAGGAAGCCTGGCTCATTCCCAAAGAGCCCTGTTCGCTGCAGAGCAGCATATCCATGCTGGCCCTTGATTTTCCAGCTACCCAAGTTGTATGAAGGGAGACGGTAGAGGGCAGCTCCACCCTGCTTAACGCAGGAAATATTGTTTGCAAGTAGCGGCTGTTTACACACTGCATGCAAAGGCAAGGCAGATACTTTTGCACACCGGGATCATGAAAAGCCCAGGGAAGATCGTGTCAGACACAGTCTTCTGCCCTCGCTCCTCATCCTCAGTGACTCCGCGCAGTGCAGAGCCCACCTGCCCTCTCTGCAGGGTAACTTGTGATCTGAGTGACAAAAATGCTGGGGTCCATCGTGTCTTCTGGGGCTGCTGGAGACAGCACGGTCCAGCTGCCTGGTGAGGGCTTGATTTGGCCCTTGGGATGCCCCTGCTGAAGCTATTGCCTTTCTGCAGGGAAGGATGGGGTGGGCAGATGTCACCCCCTGTGCCCATGGGGGTCCCACACCCAAGGGTGGGTGACAGGGCAGCAGGGATCCCGGCCTCATCCTGGCCCTGGTGGGGATGGTTTGAACTCTTCCTGGAGAAAGTCCATGCAGCCCATGCTAAAAATCGGGTGAACACTTTTCACCTTCCCTCGTGTGCTGGGTCCAACCCCCCCGGGCAGGGGAGGCTGCCCCATCCCCACCACGACCCCCCGCCCAAACACCCACTGTCACGTTAAAGTGAACAAGTGAGCTGGGGCAGGATCGCCTTGTGCATCACAGAGCTGCAAGAAAGGGCACGACCTTGTTAGAGATCTATTTTCTGCAAATCGTCCTTCAGTAAACAGATCAGAGGAGCCCTGGCTCTTGCAGAAACATCAGTGAAGAGGGTCAGTGGCAGAAATTTTAGCCCAGAAATGATTTATAGCCTTTCTTTGCCAATACCTGGGACCTGGACAATTTGTTAAGTGATCAGCACCCATGTGTGGCAAACAAACTCAGACTGGAAGCTCGTACTGGCTTCAGCAGTAATTTTGTTATCTTCCCAAAGGCAAAGGCAGGCATATACTGCCAAGGTCCATCTTCTGCCGCAGGTGTTTTCTTTCTCCTCTCTCCTGAGGTCCATTTCAGAATTTAAATCCTGGCTTTCACCACACTTTATCTGCATGTACGATACTTCTCGGGAAGGTTTGACTCTAGAAATAATCAGATGGCAAATACTGACCACAACCATCATGTTTCCATCTGCAACATACAGCCTGACTCCCCCAGCGCTGGTGCAGTCTGGAGCACACAGCCCATGTTTCCAGTCTGAAAAGTCAGCAGGGAAGAGGTCCCTTGAAGCACGAATAAACTGAGAAAAATAATTAACTATGACAATTAATTTGGCAACCTCCATTGCTATTTTGCACCTCCAGGATGGAAAAATGCCTGCAGCTCATTGCATTGGTTCTCCACCGTGTTCATAAGAAAACATAGGGGAAAGGAGACGCTGCTCGTCCCAGAGGTGTCGTGCACACCAGTGGGACCAGAGGCACGTCACACAAATGCTCCTGGTCTGGGCTGTGGCAGAGCAGCGTGGCCATGAGCAAGCCCAGGCGCAGCACAGCACGAGGAGCTTGCTCAGCTGCAAGACTGTTGGGTCTCCTCCGGTGACACAAGTGCTTGGGAGATGCAGCATGGCTTTTCCTAACAGAGACCGGCACGATGTTTAAAATCCAGGACATGTATTTCTGCAGCAATACACATCTGACAATATTTGGGAAATGCTGAAAACTGAGGACCTTCATTTCGCTGTTGCAGGAGATCTCTGCAGACCTCCGGTGCACAGTGCTGCCCAGCCTGCTGGTGGGGATCATCGGCCTTCTGCACCCTGCTGCTGTCTGCCCAGCACTGACAGCTCACATAAAAACATGCTTCAGGGGGCATAAGCATCAGGTTGCATGCATTAGCACAAGGTAATGACGGGCTCCTGCCTCGTTCACAGCAAGGCTGGGCAAGGGTGCTGCAGCAGCATGGCTGTGGGCAGCCCTCCGTGGTGCCGGTGCAGCTGGGATGGGCAATGCCAGCCCAGTGTTCCCTTGGGACATCCCAGTCTCTGGTAAACTCAGGGCGGCATATCTCAGAGTCACAGAGAGGTTGAGGTGGGAAGGGACCTCTGGAAGTCATCTGGTCCAACGCCCTTGCTCAAGCAGGGCCACCTACAGCTGGCTGCCCAGGACCATGTCCAGATGGCTTGTGAGTATCTCCAAGGATGGAGACTCTACAGCCTCTCTGGACAATCTATGCCAGTTTTTGGTCACCCTCACAGTGCAAAAGTGTTTCCTGATGTTCAGATGGAGCCTCCTGTTTCTGTTTGTGCCCATCACCTCCTGTTCTGTGACAAGGATCTCTGGGGATGGTAACATGGGCTGGCTTCTGCTGAGCAGTGCTGTCAGGATGTCTCATACACATTGTAGTTAATCAGAAAGTAAAAGAGAAACCAAAGCGGGAGCCCTCCTTTGCAGATGGGCCCACTGAAGATGCCCTTTCCCCTCAGCTGGTGAGAAGACCATCCCCAAGGGGCTGCTGTGCCTGTCTCCATTTCCCACAGTCATGGCCTCAAGTCCATTAATAGAGTTTTGTGCAGCTCAGGTTTACCCTAGGGGACACACTCAACCCAGGTCACCCCCCTGTTGGTGCACCCGAGCCCAGGGGTCTGCTCATGGGTGCTGTGAGGTGGGCACTGCCCAGCTGGGGTGACCAATGTGGGGCAAACGGTGCAACCAGATATCCCAAACATCAGCATATTTTTGGAGAAGAACCAAAAGTCATCACTGAACAACCCCCAGGGAGGGGTGCAGAGGTTGGCTGAAATGTTATAAATCCCAGCCCCAAGGTCAAGGGATCTCTGGAACCTCTCAGAGGCTCCTTACACATCCTCAAACCCAAACCAAAGTCCCCACTGATGCTCCCCTGGCCACCGCACACCCACCGACCGCCTTGCCCGAGTGTCTGCCCACTGCTGCCATGTGACACACGCTCTTATTTCACTGTCCTTGAGCTTTTCTGTTCATGCAATTGCCGTAAGGCCCCAAGTCAGAGACCTCTGCAGTTTTAGAGGAGCTCTGCTCCTGAAGAACCAAGCTGCTTCCGCGTGGACGTCACAGCCCACAGGCTGAGCAAAGAGCAAACCTCCATGAGTCATTAAGCTCCTCTCCCCCGAGAAGCAGCTCGCTCTCAGTTACATGCCGGAGGTGCGTGCATCTCCAACAGAAGGTGGGAAAAGGAATTTTTTAGCTCTCAAGTGTAAAACGACTGTTCAATAAATAGAATCGTTTTTCAGCTACGAAAAAGCAGCATTTGAGTCACCAGCGCCCCAGGGCTGTTTACTTGGCTACGCAACTGGCAGTGTGTTGAACATAGCAGCTCCTGAGTTTTTGCTTAAGCACTTCTGCTGCCTGTCTGGTTTGCTTTTAAATAAGCATGAGGCACAGCCCGATGCTGTGGGATGCCTCGAACAGGGCAGCCTGAACTCAGCCCTTCCCAGGCACTCAGAGAAGGTCTGCTAGAGAGGTAGGGCAGAGTGATGGGTAAAGTTTGTTGGCACCGTTGCTTGCCCGTTGCAGTCTCCCTCTTTTCCCTAATTAATTTGCCACAAATTAATCAACGCACTTGAAGCCTCAGCCCCTGCCAGTGCGCATCCCCTGCCACCCTCACAGCCAGCGTGCCACTGGGGAGGTGGCAATCTGTAGTGCTTTCCAAGAAAAAAATTGTGTGTGGAATGAAGGTCCCAGGCTGGTATGTGCGATATCTTGGGATTCAGGCACCATTCGCTTGATGGCATGGGCTGACTTGGCTGCCTTCAAGGTTACTGGCACGCTGATGTGCTTCATGGGCAATGGGTGGTTTGCTCAGATGGCCGGTTCCCTGTCACATAATGATGACAGTCTGCGGGCGTCTGATTTCTGCCCAGTTTAAGGCAAAGCAGAGCTTCTTATCTAGCGTAAGACCAGAGCTCTGCTCTTTCCAGCAGCCCCTCTTGGCGTCTGTGGTGTCGGGGTGAATTCAGCAACCAGCTCTCCCCTTTGTACCTCTTCTGCAAATACATGTTAGTACTCATCACGGTTTTCCCAAAACCAAGTAAAAATGCGCCTACGCTGGGCAGAAATTTGGAATATTCCTTCAAATATCCTGCCAGCCGGATACTTGTTAGCTACATCCCTGTTAGCAGTGCGAGCGTGGCAGGCAGCATTCCCCAGGGCTAGACCTCAGTGGCCCACCATGGCTCATCCATGCTGACCACGATTCTTCCAAACCCTTCCTGGGGACACTCTGGGAGTTAGTGTGGGACAAGGACCTTTCCCAGTAGGTAGCTTGAGTGCAGCCACCCTGTTTTGGGGGACAGAGAGCTCAACACACAGGTGTGGGCCACCCCAATCTAGCTGCCGCAGAGCCAGAGAATAGCCCAGGGCACCCCCCAGTCACTGATGCAGATACAACCACCATGTCCTATATCCTGAAGACCCCCAAAACAAGCATATGTGAGGTACAGCATGTCATATTGCACCCTCGTCTGTGTCAAGGCTGTGGTTCTTCATGTGGGCCATTCCTCAGGTGGCAGCCATGAAACAGCAGGCAAGTGATGAGCAGCCAGCTGTGGGTTTCAGCTCTGTGCCCCAGCACTTCCCATCGGTTGGTTGATGTCAGCTCCCTTCCTGGAGAAGCAGAGATTTGTGTTTGGGTAGCATTTCCCCACAGGTCACCTCCCGTCCCCTTCTGGGGAGTTCCCCACTTACTTTCAGGTCCCTGTAGGGTCTCTGACCCAAGACAGTGGGGCATCCACAACCTTTCTCACATGGTCATGCCAGCGCAGGAGCTTGGGGTCGAACGCTATGGCGGGGTCTTGGCAGAGACAACTTGGACTTGGTTATTTTGCGTGTAATTGCGGTGTCTTTGTGTAGCTGTCTGGTACACAGCCCTCCCCACTGCTGAGCATGACCGATGGGTCACACCTTCCTCCCCTCCGCTCCATGCCATGATAGCCTGTCTAGTTTGAAACCTCATTAGCTTAAGAGGTCATTTTGTGAGGCAGACTGACCCATGCCAAAGCTAACACACGAAAAGAACTATCATCTGTTTCCTCTTTATGAAGTGCTATTGCTATGCCAAAATCATGTCCCAAACCCCTAATCATAGAATCATAGAATAGTTTGGGTTGGAAGGGACCTTTAAAGGCCATCTAGTCCAAACCCCCCTGCCATGAGCAGGGACATCTTCAACCAGATCAGGTTGCTCAGAGCCCCATCCAACCTGACCTTGAATGTTTCCAGGGACGGGGCATCTACCACTTCGCTGGGCAACCTGTGCCAGTGTTTCACCACCCTCATTGTAAAAAATTTCTTCCTTACATCTAGTCTAAATCTACCCTCTTTTAGTTTAAAAACATTAACCCTTGCCCTATCGCTACTGGCCCTGCTAAAAAGTTTGTCCCCATCTTTCTTATAAGCCCCCTTTAAGTACTGAAAGGCTGCAATAAAGTCTCCCCGAACCCTTCTCTTCTCCAGGCTGAACAATGTTTGATCGAAGACAAAGACACTGTCCAGCAACAATAAAACCACTTACAGTTATGCTCCTAGCCCAGTCCAGACAGAAGACATTAGATGCTGTCTTGGGAGACACTGTCTTGGAAGACACTTCTTGGGAGACCCCATGTACATGAATAATTTGTCATGCAAAAACAAACTTTCCGGAGGAGACCATTTCACGGTGCCAGCATCGTTCAGTAAACTGCATGTGCATACAGTATCTTCACGGAAAACCAGACCGAAATAACCACCACTGGAGAAAGCATTCCAGAGTGGCTGGCTGAATAGGTAAAGTAAAAACGATTTTAGTCCCAAACTTACTTATTCAGAATTAAATCCTTTTGCTTCAGAATAGAGAGTCCACATGGGAGTTGCTCGGGAGCAGGTTTTCCTGTTACAGGTATGCCCAGCCCTCTGCGGACATGTGCCAACAAATTCAACATGAGATTAAAATGCACATTAAGATGGAGGAAAGAAAAATAAAATTAAAGAAACATAAAAAATAACAAAAAACAAACAAACAAAAAAATCCCAAACCCCAAAACTCCTGGAGCAGGTCCAGGAGCCGTGATACTGAACCGGGTATCCCAGCTGAGTCCCCCAGCACCTGCTGCAGCAGGGGTGCTGCCCAAACTGGTGTGACAACCCAGGGAGGGAAGGGGGCAAGGATAATGGCTACATGCTGAGGCACTCGTGGGGTTTGCTGCTTCTGACCACGTGCTTGCAAGCAGGCGAGACCTGCAAGGGGGAAGGGTGACACACACAGTAAATAGTGACTCTGTCGAAGGAGCCCTGTATATGTAATAATTCTCACCTTCCTGGGCTGTGCCACCCAAAACAGCCCTGCTCTGTTTTACAGTCTTTGGCCTTTGGCAAAAAGACAGGACTTGCACGCAGTGATGCCGGTGCGTTGGCAGGAGGCACCCAGCCGCGCAAGTGGGGCAACTTCTTCAGCCAGACAAATGGTGTTGCTTCATCAGGCAATAGCCTCTGGATCTGGTCCATTCCCTCCTGGCCAGGCTCACTCAGGGCATGGGTGGGTGAGCCCAGCTGGGGCAAACAGGAAAACTTAAAGGGGCAAATGGGGATGCCCAGAGCCCTGCCCGTGCCAAGCAGAGCCGTGGCCTCCGGACTTCTCTGCAGGCTGTCATCAGTGTGCTGAGCTGCTGCAGTGCTCAGGGATGCTGCCCGCCGGAGGGGTCGTGCATCCCACTGGCATCAGCGGGGCATGGCGGGAAGGTTTGTCCCTGGAGGCTTTGCTGCAGGCACTGGAGCATCATCCTTGGTTATGAGAAAGATGTGTCAGGCGGAAAGAGATCGGCTCTGACCAGCCTGTGCCATGGGGTTGCAAAATATCATTGGTAAGATGTCAGGGCTCATGGATAATATCTGGCTTTTTGAGCTTCACAATTAAATGCTGAGCTCCTCATCTAATTTACTACCACATTAAACATGTAAACCAACAACTTATTGTTTTATAATCTCTCCCAGGGGAAGTTAAGCTGTTGCAGCATCCTGCAAGAGCTGCAGTGAATGCTGGAGGTTAGTACAGTGCTGCCAGCCATCTCACTGCGAGAGCTCTTCCAGCCAAAAATACAGCAGCACCCACAATCCACAAACATTAGGCTCGTGCCAGCACCATGGCAGCCGCGTCTCTGGCTTTCTCCGAGCCACCCTCGGCGTGACAGGCACCCGCTCAGACCATGCCGGCGAGCAGCTTCCCTCCGGTGCACGGTCCCCGCCAAGCCCCGGGACCCCCAGCAGCATGCTAAGGCAACCGCTGGTGCTGTGCATTGTTGACCCTAAGTGCCCTGAGACTTTCTTCCATCCTCTCCTGCCCCTGCCCCACCACCGCCTCCCTCCCAGCCCACAGCACAGGCTGTGGGCATGCTGCTCCCTGCCAGTGCCGCTGTGGTACTCCCAGCGTGGTGACACGATGACCACGTTGCACATCCCGTAACACAGGGATGGTTGGGCACTGACCAGGCTTGGGGATCCCCGTGGCTCTGAGCCACCCCTGCTGATCCCTGCTCCTCAAAGCATCCAGCGCAAAGGCTGGAAGAAGGGGGTGCGATTACCCCTACCTCACTGGTAGGGAACGGTGGCTTGCAGGTGTGTGGCATGTCACCGGTAAACCAGGACGTGTCCCTGCTTCCTGTTGGCCACCACAGAGCTCAACCCCTGGCAGCGCATTGGCCTTTCTCAGTGCTCCCTACCGACCTACCAGTGCGGAGGGAGGTGATGAGACTGTGCAGACACTGGAGGGAGGTGACGTGACGCTGCAAACCAAGCACTGCCCGTGTGAGCACCTTGCCTCTGGTTTTGGTAGCAGCAGCCACAGCTATCTATGTCCTCCCTTTGCACCCTGTAGCTGCACTGAGACAGGAAAAGGCAAGCAGATCATAGAATCATAGAATCGTCATGGTTGGAAAAGACCCTTAATATCATCGAGTCCAACCGTTAACCTAACACTGCCAAGTCCATCTATACCATGTCCTCGAGCACCACATCTATCCGTTCTTTAAATACCTCCAGGGATGGAGACTCAACCACTTCCCTGGGCAGCCTGTTCCAATGCTTGAATAACAAGAGAAAAGACACCGTGCTGCCAAAACACTATTTTTTGATGCCACTTTCCTCTGTGTGGCCCTGAATTTAGGATAAAGAAGCAGATGTGGAGAGGACTGCAGCCTGGTATGGTCATCAGTGAGTGCAAGATGTCAGACAGGGTCTGTAGGCAAGGTCCCTCCTCTGTTGCAGGCGTGTGTGCATTGCTGCCAGACACCTGTGGCTCTGCTCCCTGCTTTGCAGCTGCCAACTGCAGCAGCCGAAGCTGCTGGATTGCAGGAGCTCCTGCCAGGAAGCTGCAGATACCACCCCCACAGCAAGGAACCGTCACCATACCCAGTAAGGCTTGCTTGGGAAGTTGTCGGTGGTTCTGTGTCCACGCACAGGATCTCCTCGCTGATAAAACCCAAATGCCTGTGACTTGCCATATGTGGGCAGTTCGATATCCAGGAGGGATGCTCCTTGCTTGTGCTCCACGTCCTTGAAGCCAGCAAGGCCAACATGAGCAGAGTTTGGCTGGAAAAATTTTGATGCTAGAAATTTCACCTGGTTTCTCTAAAGTGAAGGAAATGTCATATTTGTCAGGATGGTTGACAATAAGGGCATCGAAGTGTTGTCGTTCCTTCTGGCCTTGGAGACTTCACCTCCTCTCCTCTCCCCTGACTCCCCGACTCCTCTGGCTTTTCACTGGGCAGCTGGATCATGAAACCACCACAACAGCAGCTTTGCACCACGGCTGTGAGGGCACGGCACGAAGGATGCACGAGTCCACAGGTTTTCAGGACACGTTCAGCACCCCCTGAGATGGCAATCCCTAAATGACAGTCACCCTGGGGGATGAGCTGGGGTGGTCTGCGCAGCTGTTTGATGGGAGAAGGAAATGCTTCAGACACAAGCCTCATCTGACACTTGCTTGTGATTGGCTTGTGCTGCATGGTAAAACTCCAGCGTTGCCATGGTTTTCTAGGTTTCAAGGGGTGTTTTTACTCCATACTGTTAGTTTTTCACAATCTGCTTGTCTGAACTCTTTACATAGGTTGATCAGAGCTCATTAAAATGGGGGACATATTTGTAAAAATGCTCTAAAACTATTACCTGTGATACCCAGAGTGGTGGATGCTCTCAGGGGGACGCCAGGAGCAGTAAAAAACATCTGAATGGCATCGATAGGGCTGTGTCTCAATGTCACATTGGGTTATTCTGCACAATGGTTGTAGCTTCAAGAATCGAATTGCAGCGTGGCCGCTCTCCCCGCCCGCGGAGCGAGGAGCCTGCCAGAGCCTGTTCCTGCTGCCTGTGTCTCTGTGAATTTATAAAACTTGCTCTAGTCCCTGGCCAGTCTGACAGCTCTGCAGATCCTTTCTAGGTCTCGGAGCTTTAAAAGCAACAGCAGACAGGGTTTCATTGTATCGGGTGCTTTGCTAACAGGCAAAAATTATTAAAAAACAAAATTAATACATATATATTTCTTTTTTCCTGAAAGCCTAAGCAGCAGGAGGTTGAATTGAATGACAGAGGACATTTCAGCTCACAAAGCTGCCGACTCACTGCAAAAGCCCTCCCTCACTGTGGCCATCTTGCAGGTGCTGGGAATGGTGGGGCTGGCTGGAGCGAGGGGGCCCAAAGGCCCTCGGTTCCACAGGTTCTTCGTGAGATGGGACTCCAGCAACAACCACTGCTCCCCGGGGAATGCAGCTTCACAGCGGTGTGGCTATCAGAAAGCAATGGAGTGCTGGATGGAAAATGCTGTCCAGGAGCAATGTACCCGTGCAGCCTGCAGCTCTGCTGGTCCTGCAGCTTGCTGGGTCACAGCAAAGCTCAGAGCCACCCTGCTGGGTTTCTTCTACATCCACAGCAAACTCCTCTTCGCCAATAATCTCTTCTTGGCCTCTCTGTTCCCTTGCTTCTCATCCCAGAGAAATGCCTCTGCTTCTCAGCAGCCTCCCCTTTGCCCAGCAGCTTTCATAAGAGCTTCGGGAGTTTCCTCTTCTGTTTTTCCTTCAATCTCATTTCTCCAGCTATCGGGTGATACTTAATGCAAATATCTTCACAGGTCAAGTCACTTCAGATGCTGAGCTGTTGGAGATGAGAGAAGTAACAAGTTGTTGTTAAGTCTGTGCAGTTTCTATGGTAGCAAGAAGAGAGGTTTTTCATTAGGCTCCACTTCTGAGACACCGCCTCCAGAGCAGTTCCCGGGCTCTAGCAATGAACGGTCCCCATGTGACCTGTGGCTTCAGGACCCGCCAGACACATGGACATGCCGCTGACAGAGTGTGCTGTCTGGAGCGTGATATATGCAGTTCCCCAGTCTTGCATCTCAGTTAGGAGATGGGTATGGAGCAGAAGCCCGAGGGCCAAAGTGCTATTGAGTAGCAATTCAGGGGGAGCATGGGGGGAATAGGAAATCTTGGTGAAGACAGCCTGGTAGCTGAACTAAATGAACTAACACCTGTCCTCCTTCAAGCAGTCTCATGTGTAGAGGACACTGGCTCCATTCATATGACCTAAAAAATAAAAGGCCGCCTTTTTACAAAGATTTGAGAAATTGAACAAGAGATGAAACGCTGTCATTCTTCATGACATCAGGCAGGGCTGAAAGTGCATAATCACAAATTTGAAAACCAGGAAGAGCTTTGCAATGGTGGAACAATTTCTGTATGTAACATTTCATTTCATGTACCCTGTGGACAAGCTCAAGTCTGCTTTTCCATCAATGCCATTTGACAACTAATTAAAGCGTGTTGGGTGTCAGGGTCACCAGCATCGCTGCTTTGCTAGGAGTACTGAGGGAGACAGAGCCTTCCCTGGGAACAGCCTACTCCTGCACGGCGGTCTGTCTGTACACTTGTAGGTATCCTCCAAAACATCGTTTTGAGATTTCCCCAGATACAAAACGCATCTATCAGGTTTGTGCTGACAGAGCACATCTTTTTTAGATGTAGCCCAATATTCTTGGCTTTATTCTCAGTCTTATTGCACTGATAGGCCAGACTAGTTGTTTTCTTGACCAAAACAGAGGTTGCCTTTGAGACTCAAGTAGCGATATGCTCTTCTCTCTGAATGGTAGGGAAAGCCTCTCTGAAGTCTCGTGAAGCTGTCTCTGGAGTAGGTAATGTGGTAGCTGTGCTTGGAGAGGGAGAAGGAGCCTCTGCTAGCACAGGAGGTAGGGTCAGCAAATGAAATGATGCATACCATTTTGGACAGATGCGAGGCCATTGGGGATGTGTCTGGAATCGGAGAATGGAAGAAGGACTGGGGAGAGAATGAGGAACATAGATGCCTTGGGTAGCCTGGCCAGTGCAAGCTCAAGTGTTGCTTTTCCACCAAAGGCGACCACTTTTTTCAGCATGGAGCACAACTCTTCAGCTCCCCAGTACGAAGAAAAGGATTCTGAAAGAGCAGAAGTTCAAGACAGTGGCACATTGCATCAGGAATGGGACTTTCCTCTCCAGCTTTAGCCATCTAAAACTCTGATTCCTGATCCGATGAAGGCAAGACATTGGCTCAGTGCTGAGCCTGGCATTCACAGGGACTTGGTCCTTTCCCAGTCATGTGGAGCCATGTGGTTTCTTAAGATAGACCTGTAATCAAACACCAAAATGGGTTGTTTCCACTGGCCAAGTCTAAGCCGGTTGCCCCTCTAATCTTTTGATTCGAGTCCCACTCTGTAGCCAACAAAGAAAGACAGTAAACTCCAAATATCATCATCAACACTATCAACTCGCCAACCTTAGACACGGACCTTAGGATGAGCTGAATCATCCCAGGGGAGTACACCTCCTTCCACGGACGACAGGGAGAGCCCAGTCAGCCAGCTGGGCTGGATGCCCTGCCTCCGAGAGCTGAGGTTAAGTGAGATGACTCCCACCTCGTACACCCTCTCATGTCACCCCAGTCTTGCCCAATGATGCTCACTAGTCTTCTCTTCCTCGCTGCCAGTGACCTGAGCATTAATTAGGATCACAGGCCAGGAGGTCACAAAGACGGAGGGTCAGTGTCCATGTCTGACTAGAGGGCCTTGGTGCAGCTGCTGCCTCTACAAGAGCTCCCAGCAGTGCTTGTAGGGCATCTGGGGCATCTCTGGAGAAAAAGCCATCAACAGCACAGCCCCCCCTCCAGCTCCTTTGTGCATTGACCTTGTCCAAGGTGAAATACTGCTTGATGGGCTGAGATCACACTGCTTTCTTTAATAAAAGTGGTGCTGCAGGAGAATGGGATTTTATCCTATTCCTATGCCAATAAGCCATCTTCATAGCCTGGATTTCAAGACATCATGGCTGTTGCCACCTTGCTGCCATTGCCCTACAGGTTACTTCAAATGTGTCAGAGAATGACAGAATAACTGAGGTTGGAAGGGACCTCTGGAGGTCATCAGGTCCCAGCCCAGCTCTAAGTAGGTCCAGTTACAGCAAGCTGATCAGGGCCATGATGAGTTTGAACACCTCCACGGACGGAGACACCACCTCTCTGGGCAACTTGTGCCAGTGTTTGACCACTCTCATGCTGCCAACCTGGTGCCTTATATCTAAACAGAGTTTCCTGCTCTGCCTCTCATCCTTTCACCATGCACCTCCCAGAAAGGTCTGGCTTCACATGCCCTATTACCTCCCATGGGGTAGTTGTAGGCAAAAATTAGGTCTCTCCTTTGCATTCTCCTCCTATGACTGAATAAGCTCACCTCTCTCACCATATCCTGGTACTTCATGTGCTCCAGCCATCTTGGTGACCCTCCACCAGGCTCCTTCCAGTCCATCAGTCCCCTAACACTTGTCTCTATACCAGTGCTCCTCTCCCTGGCTTTCATTCCTCCCCTGAGGGAACGACACCTTTCCACATGGGTCCAACGAGAAGCACAGGCAGCAAGCACAGGACTGAGAGTGCCCTTGGTGTCCAGGTTCCCAGAGCGCCCAAGCACCAGGGATTAAAGCCCAGCGTTGCACCAGCAGGTTAGCAGGGAGGAAGGAGACACCTTGTCACCCTTGTTGTGAGTGCAGAAGCAGCACAACAGGGTTTGCAACAGCACAAACTGCCACGTAGACAAGAAAACTTAGGACGGGATCTGAGCATCTTAGCGGCCCCCAAAACTGTTAAGCCTATTTTACAGATATAGAAATGAGGAAGAAGGAGACTAAGGAGCCAGCTCACAGAAAGCCTTCAAAGACCAGGAGACGACTGCTGGGCAAAGGGCATGCTACCCTTGAGCTGCCTTGGGGAATCCCTCAGAGGTTTTAGAGCAATCAGGGTCAGGTCACTGTCTCTAATATAGGAAGATGAGGCTTATGCTGAGGATGTGTACTGAAAATATATCTGCAAATGACACAGCGCCTCTGCGTTCAGCAAGTGTCACCAGGCACGGGAATTAGGGAATTTCAGAAAAACCCTCCTGCCTGCAAAAGATTTTCCATGCAGGACATAAAGGGCTGGGGGTGCCTTCACGTACGTGGAGCCCTGATGGCACCACACAGTTCGCAAGGCTGATCTAACAGCACCCAGCTGCGGGATGACCTCAGGAAAGATCAGAAGTTGCCTCATGCTTCCACAGAGCCTGGTGGCACGATTTAACAAGGGTCTCCCAAGCGCAACCGTGCAATACAGGAGTAACTCACCCTCCCTGCCGCGCTCCCCCCGGCCGCCCCGGCACATCGACAGGCGCCCGGTGCACAGCCTGCCCACCGCAGAGGAGCCGTTGCAGCAGCGTAGGCTTGCAACAGGCTCTGAAGTGGAAGAAACTGTTTTCTCAGCATTTTATTTCAACTAATGTGTTCAGGCTAGTATCACACTGTGCTATTAATGCTGCCCTGGTTTGTAATTCTGCTTTCACGTTGGCTCCATTTTTCTCTTTTTAATACCACTATCTAGCCTTCTGGTTCTTAAATGTGGGACCTATTTTTCTGTCTGCTGTAGCAGAAAGAGCTAATTTGGTCCTTCTGTGTATAAGCAACAGGACTGTGAAGTGGAATTGAAGGCGATTTTTATCTCTGTGTACGTCCTTGGTCAGATTGACACTAGAATACTGCATCCTGCTGAGGTGCCATATTTTAAAGAGGACATCAAAAAATTGGAGCGGGTGAAGAAAAGAGCCATAAAAAATGGTTTGAGAGCTGAAGAAAACCACTTACAGGGAGAGACTTCTAGAGGTCAGCCTCTGCAACTTGTCAGAAGGAAAACTGAGAAGTGATTTGATGATGTGTATAAGTACATGTGTGGAGAGAAAATACGGGATGCTAAGGGGGTACTAAAATTTTAGTCTGAGAAAGGCACACAGATAGACAGTAATGGGCACCAGAGAACACGCTGAGCTGAATTAGAAATCAGGTGTACTTTTTAACCATAAGGATGTTAACCCTCAGAAGAAAATTGAAAAAAGTGAGTGATGGGTACTGCATTTCTTGAGGCGTTTGAGACAGGTTTGGGTGCTAATTCTGCATGGCAGGATAGAGGCAGGGATTCCTGGGGGATGGAAATCAGGGGGAGTTTGCCTGAATACAACCTGGGAGGTGACAGAATCCAGCTTCACAGAAACAAAACTGCACATTTAATTTCATATGCCCTTTTTTCCAGTTGCCCATCATGTTGTATCAGGAATAGCGTGGCCAGCAGGACCAGGGAGGTGATCGTGCCCCTGTACTCGGCACTGGTGAGGCCGCACCTCGAGTACTGTGTTCAGTTTTGGGCCCCTCACTACAAGAAGGACATCGAGGTGCTGGAGCGTGTCCAGAGAAGGGCAACGAAGCTGGTGAAGGGTCTGGAGCACAAGTCTTATGAGGAGCGGCTGAGGGAACTGGGGTTGTTTAGCCTGGAGAAGAGGAGGCTGAGGGGAGACCTTATCGCCCTCTACAACTCCCTGAAAGGAGGTTGTAGCGAGGTGGGGGTCGGTCTCTTCTCCCTAGTAACAAGCGATAGGACAAGAGGAAACAGCCTCAAGCTGTGCCAGGGGAGGTTTAGGCTGGATATTAGGAAAAACTTCGCCGAAAGGGTTGTCAGGCACTGGACCAGGCTGCGCAGGGTAGTGGTCGAGTCCCCATCCCTGGAGGTATTTAAAAGACGGGTAGATGTGGTGCTTGAGGACATGGTTTAGTGGTGGACTTGGCAGTGCTATGTTAACGGTTGGACTCGATGATCTTAAGGGTCTTTTCCAACCTTAACAATTCTATGATTCTATGATTCTATGTTCTTGGACAAAAATCCTTGGGGAAGCAACTCAGTCCCCTAACGTATTAATAAAGTGTTAGTAAGCAAAGAGGTCACTTTTAAGGCTGGGGAGGGAGAACTGGGGCTCTCAGACACATAGGGGTATGAGGATGGATGCTGTGAGGCTGCTCCCATGTGAACACCTTCAGGACCACGGAGCCAGGGGGTGAATGCCAGTGCCCCAGCCAGACCCGGTATCTCCACTCAGCAATGCTCTGGCTGGCATGGTCATACCCAGAGATGCTCATCCCACCTGGTGAGAAAAATGTCATCAGGCTCCTGAAACCCACTTTTCCCACTGCCTCTGCTGGTGGGTGCCAGCAGCAGCTCCATAAAGCAGCTCATAAACTCATGTCTTCAGTGTACAGGAGAAGGGGTTAGAGGTTGTAAAGCCCAAATCATGGCAGAACTCAGCAGGACCAGGTCTGGAAGATCACTTAATGCACTCCCCTGCTCACAGGCAGAATGGCTCCTCCAGGGACATTCATGCGGGACAGTTTGTAGTCCAGACACACCTCGCTGGGATGGGGTCTCCACAACACTTCCAGTTTTTCCTGTGGGGATGTTTGTATTCTTTCCCTTGATGTTTAACACATATACCCCATATGTTAACTGGAGCCTGTTTCCCTCTGCCTTACCCACAGCGGACACCGAGAAGGGTATACCCTCTCCTTCTTTACAAATTTTTTCTACACTTTCCCTTTTAGATTTTTAAAGATTTTTTTAAAATATTTTTTTTAAAAATAGTTTTTTTAAAAAACTATCAAGCTAAACCCCCTTAAAGTTTTCTTCTTTAAAATGTAGCAACCCTCATTCTGAGCATCCTCTTCCACAGACCATGTTTCTCTGCACCTCTTCTGCGTCTTACTGCCTTTCTGTGGAGGCCCTCAGATCCCCCGTGTTCTCTTAACCGCAGTGCCAGGACTGGGGACAGATGCCCAGGGGACAAGGACAAGAGGCCCTTTCTTCCACCGGGAGAGCAGGACACCGGTCCCTCACGCCCAGCTGGTGATGCCCTGAGACACCCAGACCCTTCCCTGCACTGATGCTGCTGCTGCAGTCACTTCCCCATCCTGCACATGTACACTTAATAAATATATCCCCAATTACGCAACTCCTCATTAGTAAACATGAACCTTTTAAACGGCTCCTACACGTCTGCATCAGAAAAATAGCACGTCACAAAGCCGCAAAGAGAAACTTCCAATTAAGCTCACTTTGTAAATCATCTGTGGTTTCTAAACAAACCTGGCACATACACATTCCTCTTGTTTTTTCTCCTGGCAGATATTTGCAGTCAGCACTTTGCACACAAACTTTTGCAGTAGCTTTAAAGCTAAAGCTGCTCAGAGCAAGAGCCACATGCCCTGAACCCAGCCCCAAGGCCGGGAACTGCATCCAGCCCCCAGCTATACACACAAACTGAAAGCTGCTGGGCATGTAAAGCAATTGTTAAGCTACTTCTAGCTCTTAAAGCTTCCTCAAGTGCTTATGAATCGCGAAAGCAGTTTGAACCCTTTCTTTCCCCAATGATTTCTTGCTCTCTTAGGGACATATTTCTGCAGATGGCTGCATTCGGGAGGTTTCTGTTGGCTCTAGGAGTCAAGTCGTCTTCAAGAATTCAGAGCTCAGCAGGACTTTGAATCCTCTCCAGCTGAGCTCTTGTGCTCTGCAGCCTCTGCGCAGCTTAAGAAATTTCAATATTTACCAATCATCCGGTGCAAGCATCATATCCCAAGGAGCCCTAAATCAAAGGGGTTATAAGCTCTCCATACATGGTGTAGAAAACCCCATTCGAGGGATTTGTGCTGGCTGAGCAAGCAGGTTCTGCACACTCAATAGCTGCATATTCCTCTCTGTACAGGAAAATTACATGGAAAACTCTGAGGCTTAAATAAAAAACAAGGCTTAAATGTAAATTCATAATGAGTCCTGAGAGACTGCAGGAGATATTGAAACATTTGTTTCATAGCATGCTAAATGCATTCTCAAGTGAAAAATGAATTTGTCTCAAGGTAAAACTGAACGTGAAGAGCAGAGCTTCTCGGAGACGCAAGCGGTCCAGCTTTGTGCCATGTAGCAACAGCAGCTGAAAAAGCCTGGTGGGAGCAGAAATCCTTCAGGAAGCTGAGCCAGGAGATACGTTGCCATCTCTCTTTGGGAGCAAATGGAAACGGGGCCAGCCTTGTCTTCACAACGAGCAGGCAAAGCCCTGCCCAGCTGCACACGCCCCGCAGTGCCCCAGCCGGCTCCGGGAGCTGCTTGGCTGTGCAATGAGCCATCCCATGGCAGCGGTCCAGACAGCTTCCTTCAGGCAAAGGCCACGTTTGATCTCAGCCTCTTGGAGGACACCATCCATAGATCTGCTAACGAGCATCAGGGACAGCAACGAGCCATCAGCACAGCCTGGCCACATCCATGCTGTACCTCCCACCGCCACCCTCGCATCTTCCTTTGCCCACCTCAGCTTGTCTGGCTGGCATCCTGGGTTTCTTAGTTCAGGCTGGGGTGGTCATTCCCTGCGTGCCTGTCCAGCACCTTGCACAACCAGGCCACTCATCTGCCACAGGTCTCTGAGGAGATGCTGTGCCCACAGGAACATCAGTTTTCTTAGCGCATGCCTGTAATGCGACCCTCTGTCCTCCGCCCTTGAGAAGAGCGAGGTTGGTGGGTTTGTGCATTCTCCCACTGTGGGGCAGATGGGTGGGAGCAGGCAGCCTGGCAAGAAGCATGTAGTCCAGGAGGAGAGTCTGATAGATTTTTGATCCCCAGCAAGTGACCTTTTTTCACTTGCCTCATGCCTCCAACTGCCCGTTATCTGGCAGCGGCAGCGGTTCCGTTGTGTTCCCCTTTCTCCTTACAAGGAGCAGGCAAAACCCCCGTGCCCCACAGCAGCTGACGGACCCTTGGCCTCCTCATCCATGGCAGGGGCTTGAGCAACACAGCAAAGGCACTGCTCGACTGGGGCTCCCGCTGCAGCCCCCCCACCATGTGCAGCTAATTCCTCCCTCGGCTTCAGCCTTCCCTTGTATCCTGTGCGCTTGGCGCAGGGATCGGTCTTGTGGGCGACAGCCCTGGTGTTCGAAGTTTCATGGTGAGCTACAAGAGAGGGCCTGGGAAAATACAAATAATGAGCCTTAAGAAAAGAATCAGTCTGTAGACCATGCAGCATTATTTCATTCCCAATAGCTCACTCAGCAGCTCCGATGTCTCTGTTGGTGGCCAGCTTTAATTTCCATCTTGGACTTGCTGAACAGAGCCAAAAGGCTGAAAGTCTTTGTACATGCTTAACAGGTATTCGCTGGGCAGGACCGGTGGATCACTGGCATACAGAAGGGAAGGGAAAATACCACACCTCCTTCGGAGATGGGTTTGCATTGCCAGGAGAAGACAGGTGGGAGCGGGCAGCCTGGCCATAAATATTTAGGCCAGGAGAACAGACCATCACTGGCCACAAAATGTTTCCAGCGCTCTTCTGTATCAGCCTCAAATCTCTTGTAAGAGACCAAAATCTAGTGTGCTGCAAGGAGAGACAAGGGGGCAACCAATTCTTGGCAGTAGCAGCGGGATTCCTGGGGTGAATGACACTACCCCAGCTGCAGAGCACAACCACCTATCCAAACAGGAGAAGGTGAGGCGGTCTGAGTCCTTCTGTAACCCAAATCTAGGGATTGGTTTTACCACGTGTTAGCAAAACTCACCAGCTATGAGAAACCACGGATTAACTACCAAAGCCATATAAACTGTTGTCTCACAGCATAGACCACAGTCAGAGCACACTCATCATCACCCTTTCAGCACATTTGGTGTAAGTAATGGTATTTCCAATCACCTTCTCCAGAAGCAGCCTCAGCCCTGTGCAGGGTAGATCTAGCTGGAAATGAGCTTGACCAGACCCTGGACGATGGGGAGACCTGGCCGTTTTCATGGATCTCCTCAGCTGCACCACTCAGCACCTCCTCTCCTGAATCTTCATCCCCTTTGCCAGAGTGAGTGAGAAGACATGAACCCAAATGATTTTTGTGCTGGTTGGAGCACGAGTGCAGCCTGCCTATATCCTACCAAAACTCCACAGCTTGAGAGGAGGGAGCCAAAAGTTATATATCAAAGAGGGAAAAAAGGCTTCCCAGCCTCACAGGCAAGCAGAAGAAGCCATGCAGGACAGCTTTATAAAATAAAGCACGGTGCAAAGAAACACACCTCTTTCCAACACCCCCTTCTCCCTTGTCCTACCCTCCCGAGGCTCAGATTTGCTAATAAGTTTTGTTAAGGAAGGAGCAGACATGGGCAGTGTCCATCTTTTACCACCTCTCCTAACCTGGTCGTTGCCCTGCAGGCTATTGTCAGAAAGCCACTTGCTGACCCTGGCCAGACCATGCTACATGTGAAAGCCAGGCTGTGTGTCCCCCCCCCCCCCCTTCCCATTGCCCGGCATATCTGCACAGCACATCCACTGGCAACTGTTGGGCAGGACTGGTCTCAGGGAAAGATGACTGTGTTTTGGCATCCAAGGGATGCAGTGGGCCAAGGGAAAGATGCTGCAGAAATTATGTGAGGAAGCATCTGTACAACAGTCAGAGCTCTGGATGTTCAGCCTTCCTTGAGCCCTTGATAACTCCCAAATTTCCAATGCCTTCCTCTCTCCTTCTAAAGGAAGAATCCCCTCTGCTATCTCCTGGCAGATCCTGCCTAATTAGTACGAGTATCTACAGCTCCCCTGGAAAAATGTCTCTGTCCTGTCCCATCTCCCCCTGCTCATGATGTTTGCCAGGAGGGGCCAGGACGAAAGTGCACAGCCTCAGCATTTCCATGCTACCAACTCTGTCTCACTACTTCGAGACTGCTGGTCTCACTTGGCCAGGCTGGGCTAACCTTGGTTCAGGAAAAACTAAAACCACGAGCCTTGCAGGGAGCGAGGAGGAGGTTTAACCATCCGCAAAGGAGGACTGCGTTGAGACAGAGCTTGGGATCAACTTAGATACCAGGGTGGTCAAGGGTGCGTCTGCTCTGTGTCTGCACCCAAGACACTGAGGGACCATGGGACATCTGAAGGTAGGTAACCACCAGGCTGCAATGCTGGTGGGACAGTGAGGGCAAGCGGCACTGAGGAGATACAGACCAACACAGAGAGGTTCTTTCCACCCAAAATTTGTCATCTAAACTGCTTCCCCATGACTCCCTGTGTAATAAACGGCACTCTGGAGGCCCCGCTCATCTGATCCTGGGGAAGGCATCTCAGATGCGTCAGATAACTCTCGTCCTAAGCTTACCTGTTTCACTCCATCAACTCTACAGGGAGTCTGGGTGAACCAGACACAAATATCTGCAATTGGGCAAGAGGAGCTCCAAACTCGGCCCCCTAGAGCAGCCATGGATCCCAACCTGGGCCGTTGCATCATCATCCCAACACTCACTCCAGCAGCAGGAACTCCTGCCATCAGTCTCTTCCCCATCCCATCCCACAGTCCTTCCCCAATTGTGTTCAACACCATCTCAAGCAAGCATGACTCCCCTTTGGGAAGCCATGTGGTGGGCTCTGTCAAGTGCGTCCAGACACAAGCTTGTTCCTGTCCATTACCAAATCCAGCCAAGCATTTTCTTCTTAAGTGTGAGGGAATTTCTTTGTCCTCTTAAAACTGCTCTGCACCACTAGAGGAAAATTCTGGCCAGGCAGCCTGCAGGCAACTCCTAGCAGAAGGTCTGAGAGCTGAAGCAAGGTATAAAATACCTCTAGTTGGAAAAAGTCTTTGAGGAGTAGAGTTGGTGGGTCTCCAATGAGAGGCAAAGTCCCCCAATCCTCTGCAGCGAAACTGTGGATGTCTACATGCAGCCGCTGCGGGCTGCTGGCACACCCACGCACAGTCCCGGCAGAGCAACATGACTGAAAAAACACGAAACCATTCCCGTCGCTGAGGAGAAGAAGCGCAATAGCTTTATTCCCACCTTGGCTGTAACTACCACCACCAGATATGAAGGGAATCTGCTGAACAGACTCAATCTAAGTGGGTTCATTTTTTTGCATAATAGGATTTCTGGTGCCAAACGCTCAACAGCTCCCTTTGGGAGGCTGCAATTTGGTTTTGTTTCTGGACAGCTCGAGAGCAAGGAGCATGCCCTGGAGAACCACGTACCAGCAGGGTCCTGCACAGAGCAACGGGGTACTCCTGGCACTGGGGACCTGAGCGCAAGTGCCAGGATAACCCATGTCTGGCTGGGCTCTGTGCATACACAGGAGAAAGGCAGAGACAGGGAGACTGGGAGAAGGTAGATGCGATCCCTCCTGTCACTCCATGCTCACACTCATCGCTGGTTGCTGGTGGCCGTGCTACTGCTGGAGCTTGTTAGCTGGTCCCAAATCGCTTCTTCCCCTTTGTCTGGGCAGCATCCAATCATCCCCAGAAATGCTGTGGTCTCAAACCGTGTGGGTGCACCTAGCTGCATCCTCTGTGAACAAAATACCCAAATCTTTTCTCTTGCCATCGCCTGGAGAGCTCCCCCCCCCTTCCCTGTGTATCCCACTGCCTACCATCGTCTCAGTTATCTAACGAGCCCTAGTTGCTGTGCAACCACAATATACCTAAGCCTTCTGCCCTCCTGTAGGTTATACAACCAAATACTCGGTTTATTTGCTTGATTACAGCAACATGCCATGATGGCAATTTCTTTTTTTCCTTGCCTTACTGGGTGACTTGCTGTGTGCGGCTTATAGACCCATCGTATACACTTCTGGTGATCTGTGTTAAAAAACCAAACAGGCTCAGGTGGAAAGAAAGGTTGCTGAAGAAGATCCGTCTTAGAAAAGAGACCAAAGGAGCTTGTACAGTCTAACAAAGCACAAGGTGTTGCTTTGTATGATGATTCTATAAATACAGTCAGGCATGTAGGATAAATACCAGTGAGTAGGAACTATTTGTTAGAAGACGACATTAGCACAAGATCAGATGGATATAAATCAGGCGTGAACTTATTTAGAGTGGAAACTAGTAGAAAGTTTCCAAATCATCTGTGAGAACACAGAACATCTGGATATGCCACAGAGCTGGAAAAAGCCTCCCTGGGTCACTGGCTGCGGCAGGCTCCACTCCATCTTAAAACTGATTAGTTTTTCATTTGTTCCTTTGTTTTAAAATGGGTTTCCTGCTCTTCTCCCATCCACGTCCGTATCTCATACCTGGGGGAGTGCTTTTCCCTCTCCTCACCAACGATCTCCCTTGCCCGGAGCGGGTGGGCAGACAGGGACGCAGCCCAGCATGCCGTCCTGCCCCACCACTGCCTGACCTCCTCCTCCAGCATCTCCCCGCCGAGGCTGTTTGCTCTCACACACTTCGCTTGGGGTTGCGTCTTGCAAAAGCACAGCTGCCTTGGCGGGTGAAGGAGGTGAGCGCCGACGGGGCGCCAAGCATTTGCTTAAACTGGGCGGGTTCCCAGTTTAAATAAATCTAAATTCGCAGGATCTAGAGCGGGAGGCTGACCCAGCAGTGCCGCCGCCGGTGTGCTGCTGGCAGCCCCACCAGCCGAGGGGCCGGCCGCCTGCCCTGCTCCCCTGAGCTGAGGCATGGGGATCCATCAGGCAGGGGAGGAGCACATGAATCACAGCTCTCAGCTCCTTGGCGAGGGGAAAGGAGCCCAGTCCCCCAGCACCATGGTAGAAATGTCTAATTAGATACAACAGAGGGATAGATATGCATACTCAGGGATCTTTCTACTAAGCATAAATTAAGGAAAGCCAAATATTTATTTTAAATGGCTGTGCCATATGCTGATGAAAAGCTAATCTGCACAGAAAAAAGCACACTGTAAATAAACTCCCCAGAAGCACCTCACATCCACTGAGCTTCATCTTTCTGAGCAAACTAACAAGAAGAAAATAAAATCAACAGCATCCATTATAGACTCCCTTCCATAAGAAATTCAGGCAAGCTTAGGATGACATGGGCCAGTGCTTTTCAAACTATCATCTGCAGCCCCCCAGAGCACCACAGGCTGTTTGTTAAGGGCCTGCAGAAGGTATTCAGGAAAAACAAACTTGCTGTGTTTAATTCACAATACAGGGATCTTTGGCCTCAGTAGAAAAAATGCTAGGGGGCTGCAAATCAAAAGTAACTGAAAAAAGCTATTGTATGCTTTAGGATCAGGCACTGGGAGTCGGAGGGGCAGTTTTGTCTCCTCCAGTGACCCCAGGACCTTGGGTGAGTGACTTCACCTCCACCTCTCTCCTCATCCTTCTACCACCTCAACTCCCCGTAAGCATTTGCAGCATCTCTTCTCGTGCACCCGAACGGTACCCAGCACAGCAGAGCCCCAGGACCCTACAGAAACACATCACTATTAATTAACATCCCCTTATTCTTCTAGCCCTCCAAAAACACTCTGGCCTCAGCATATCCCAAAGTTTGAAGACATTTCCAGATGGGAAGCAAGCTATTAGGAAGTCAAATTTGATTACATAAAAGGCAGTTTTTGTAGTGGCTGTAACAAACCGGCCCTGGAGATTGGCATGTTTTTAAGAAGCAAGGCTGGGCGGCGAAACCTGTCGGCAGCGCGTGCAGTTGGCTTCCTTTGTTCACCGAGCCACTTCCACCCCCTTACATACGTTCTCCTCACTGGCAAAGATGCAAAGAGCACCATTTTTATCAACATGTATATTGCAGTGTTGTCAGCAGCTCCTTAAGGTTATTCCTTTCTTCTTCTCCATTATATTTATAAACCCTGTGCAGAGTTGCTATGGTTTCTGTTACCGCCAGTCCAATTGGTATTCAGTGCAGTTCCTCTCACCTTCACCATTTGGGTGACCTTTACTTCACAAGGAAGATCTCACGCCATCAGCCCGTTCAATTAGATGTCACACAACACGCTGTGCAAGAACACCAACCGCTAAGCAGAAGAGGGCTCTGTGGAACCAATTCATCTGCAAAGGCTGTCTGAGAGACGGATAAACAATGGTAATTATTTCAAAACAAATTGGAACCAGAAAGTGCAACCCAGCAGTGCCACTGCTAGACAGAAAGGAAAGCCACAAAAAGAAGAAATTTCAGCTCCCAGCGTCTTGGGTACTCCGGTATCTTCCTCCAGGCAAATATTTTTCTACCTTTCTTGCTCTCTAAAGTCAAGTTCAAAAAACTCTTACTTTCAAGACAGTTTCTTTTACATCAGTTGAACAACTTATGCAAGGGACTGCTCACGAATGGGAGCAACACAGTTGTAATCTGGTAGTAACAACTTCTCTTTGCCAAACTAATATTCTAAATATTATATTTAAGCGCCTTTGCACAAAGCTACACTACTTACTGTACAGCCAGCCAGCCAAGCAGGATGCATGACGCTTTCCTCCAAAAGCAAGCGTGCTGGGAATGGGCTCAGCAGCTTCATGTACCAACCAGATCATGGGGTCTCCGAAACCCTAACCCAGACACCGAACAAAAAACCCGTGGCTTCCCCCTAACTCAGAGAAAAATGTTCCTACTACAACAAAGAAGTCACAAACACACAAAAGCCAGAAAATCGAGCTTGGACATGATATGACCACGCAGGAGGAATGGGAACATCCCCACACTTTGCCTCCTCCTAACAAAGCCAGAACTTTCCTTGTGGCAGTTCCTTGGCTATCGAAGTAAGTGTTCTTGCACTGGGCAAGCAGGCTAGCCAAGACATCTCATCCCATACCCTTTTAATGCTCGTTGGGGCCTTCTAAAGAAGAGGAAAATGGCCTGGATCTTTCCAAGACACCTAGGTGCCGACATGTGCGGGAGCATGGCGCTTTAGCTGATCAAAAGACAGCTCTGTATTGCACAAAAGGAGCTCCTCTATTATAGCTACTGACGAACCGTATAGGCAGTAAGTGGGTCAGAAGAACAGGTCACAGCCAGCCTACAAAACCAGGCTGGCTTAGAGAGGGAGGTAATTTGAGGGTCAAATGCCCGTGCTGTGGGAGGTAGGAACATCACTTGCCGCTGCAGCTCTGTTAGCTATGGTTCGTGGGGAAGTTGGGCTCTGAAACAAGGGTGGCTGAGGCATCCGCAGCCATGGCCAAGCTTTTGCACAGCCCTCTCATGAAACACTTAATGCGAGCAGGGAAAAAGACTGGGTGCCACATTCTCTGAATCGAAGCATCTCTCTGCCTTTGCCATCACCAGCACGGGTGGCTTTACACAGTCTGCGTTATTCCATCAGAGGGCTGCCGAGAGGACCCCTGCCCGGCACGGCAGCGGCCTGCAGCGGCAGCGTAGCTCGGTGGGCGGCTGGCACGGAGCGGGCCCCGCTGCCGCCATGGTGCTGACACCCGCTTACAGCGGCGTGTTGCTCTGCTCTCCCAGCCTCCCTGCTCGCTCCCCGGTAGCACTTCCACCAGTTCATGTTCTTATCTGTCACTATAGATCTGAGAAAATTGTCAGTCCATGAACTGATTCAGGGTAGTTTATTCCACAAACAGACAAAAAAATTTTCACTATTTCCTCTGCTGCTTCCGCGTCCCTGTGCCTGGGCCGTACAGCTCAGTCTTTGCTCACTTGATGGAGGACTTCTTTACAGCACACAGGCTCCTTCATCTTTAGCATGATCACAAGAAGTCAGTGCACCTTTGCTGTTTCACAGTCTCTTTTAAACTGGGGTGAGCTGAACTTTCTATGCAAAGATTTGACCTCTCCTGAAATCCCTTGATCAGCAATTTCCCTTGCTCGCTCTTTCATGCTTGAGGCATTATGAAACACTGGAAACTACACATACTTTCATAAGGAAGTTAGTGAGAAAATTCAAATAATCAACTCAGTCCCAAGAGACTTAGGGTCTCTTTCCAAGTTTGAAAGCTCTTTGCTAACAGAAGTTTTGCTCTTGAAAGTCGTCTGGTTAGCAGGCAGCTGATGATATAGCTTCTCTGGAGCCTGATTATACTTCCAGCCCAGGGGCAAGTAATAAAAAGCCTGCCCGGCTCTGTGAGGTCTGAATCAGGTGCTAACACTGAACATCTGCTGGGGCCTCTGCTCTCCTCTCCCCCACCCTCCTTCCACACGCGGGGCATGGGAGCGTTCCCCATTTTATAGCTTGTGGCAATGAAAGGCCAGTTTAAGGGGGAAAGCATTGCTGACAGTGTTATCCAAAAAACACAGACTCTGCTTTAACTGCTCTTCGTCCAGGGCTTTGGTGAATCCAACACCACCGTGGCATGCTGAAAAAATCTGCATTGTGTGGCAGCCTTTGGAAACGCTTACCAGCAAAGCACTCACAGCCCAACCCGAGCGAGACAGACTCTACAAGTACATTTATTACTTCATACAACCAGATTGCTTATTGTACAAAAATTAACAGTGCCACCCAAGAGGGCCTTCACAGATCTTTAGAAAGAGACATGTAAACACAGCTTTAAAACATGGTTTTTATGTAATTTAGGTAGAAACTGCTGAAGCACCATATATTGGGTGCGTATATATACACATACACACGTGTGTGTGCGTAGCTCCGTACAGACACAGACCGAACAAATCGGCGCAGCAGGCTGTGATATGCTCATACGTCGCGCTCTGAGGAACCCAACATTCCCCCAGCGGGACACGAATTGGACTTACGCGGAGCCGTAAGCTCATCCTTAGGGCCTCGAGTAGCTGCCGCTGTTGGCCCAGCCTTCCTTCCCTGGTTGCTCCTTGCTGCACTCCGCCGCTGGCTCCCCTCCTGAGTTAATAACCCGATCGCCAAGCCCACCTAGGTGAGTGCACCAGAGTGACTTGGTAAAGACGTAAGGGTCAGCATAGAGGGTCAGATCCCCATCCTGACAAGTCTCAGCAGGGAAGGGAGAGTCTCTGTCATGTGCGGTGACTGATCTAGCAGGGCCCAATACGTAATGCTGGGGCACAACCATCGTACATCTACAGCCTGGAAACTTTCACTTTTCTGTTCTGCAGCAGTAAAGGATGAATGGACCTGTACAGGAAAACCATATTTGGGGTAGAAATCATGACCTTTAGAGAAAAAGACCACAGCACCTGAATAATTCCTACTAGAGGGAATGCCCAGTACAGTGAATTTTGCTTAACGCCAAGAGGGAAGTTTAATGCCTTAAGGTAAAAGATTCATCAAAGAGCTAAGGAATGACATTTTTGCTAAATGCTTTCATCAGCAGGAAGGGCACTGCTGCTTGCAATATGAAACTGAGAAAACTGGTACTCAGACCTTTCTAAGCAGCAACTGCTGAATCCCAGCACTGCTCTTAGGCAGCTGAACAGGGTAAGTTATTGGCATTCATGTCTATTCCCTTCTAGATCTTGCTTGTGTAGACTAAGCTCCTTGGGCAGCAATGGCCTCTCTAGTGAGAGACCCTGAAGCGCTAATCTGGCATTGGCCACAAAAGATTCGCGTAGCTTTACTAATTTCTATTGCAGTAAAACAAACAAACAAACAAAAGAGTAAGGGCTGCAGCCTACAGCTTTTGTAAGGAAGAAATGACAGACTGCAGCAATGTTTTCAAAGCTTTCTCTATTCTATAAAGTCCAGTTATTCCCTGGGAGCAAGAGACTAGCCCTACTAGGAATTTATCCAAAAATTATAAAGAGTCAACACGGCTTCTACTTGTTCACCTTGCAATGCAGAGAGAACTGTTCCTTTTAGTCTGACAGACGCAGGTATGGTGAATCCCACGGGCTCTACTGTGCAGTTAGTGCAAACCGGTCAGGAAAGAAGCAACTGGAGCTTTTATTCTCCCTGTAGGTAAAGAGGGTAAAAGCTGATGTTCTTCCTGCACTAACCTCCCTGTCCAGGAGTGTAACAGGGCCTAACTCTAGCCAGTGGAGATGCTCTGTCCTTTGAAAGATATCAACAGCAGCTGTTATCTCAACCAGTCTGGGAGCCCTAGAAGGTATTTTTCTGGAGTGCCACATGGTTACACACTTCTAAAGCCCCAACTGAGTTTCATGTCAAATGCGAGATTGATCGAACCTCCACGGTGTTCCTCCATGCAAATTGGGACAGCTCTTTAAAATGACAGGATCAATCCGAGATGTGATCTTCACATACAAAGAAAGAAAAAAAAAAAAAAGGAATACTGACAGACAAAACAGCAATGGTAGAACTGCTTTAAAAGTCACTCACATAATCAGATAGATGCTGCAGAGCTGTCATGCATGTATCCTGACAGTCCTTGCTATTGAACAGTAGACACGCTTGAGCAGCATTCACCTTAGTGGTTCACATGTCATGGCCCAAAAGACCACTGTGCTGAATTACTGACATTATCGGGAACTTCCAAGAATGAGCAAGAAGGAGGAAATAAGGATATATTCTCATTCAAGAGGAGGTGTTATCTGTTTCTTACTACACTTTGCCACATACGGCTACGCCACTAGGAGTCTCAGCAGAGAGCTTAAGGGCAGAATACCTACTGAACTGCACAGCAACTCACATCCACCAAGACACTTCGGGCCTAGCTCACAAAATCACCAAAAATTTGAGAGCTTGCATATTCCTCTGTAAGTTTAACCCCTCCTTCTCATTCCTACCATGGGAAACCTTCATATGTCAGACTTGCAGCCTGTGTCTGTGAAAAGCTTCTATAGTCAGCATGACAGCCATATTCTAGAGAGAGGATTTCTCATGCCAGGGTTTATAACCCAACCCTTCTCATCCCTGCACTTGTACGTGGGAAGAAACAGATAAGACCATAAATAAGATCGTACAGATTATTTTCCCCTAAATCAATAACATTTATACATTTTTAAGAAATCTTCATTAAAAAAAAAAAGTATGAACAGTTCTGTAACATAAACAGGTGCAAATTCCATTGTCTGTTAAAGCTAGGAAAGAGTTCATGTCTAATCAGTGGAAGTCCACAGCTATGTGTTTTAAGGACAGCCTTGTGTTTTACAGTCAGCCTTGATATTAGTGTCTTTACTGTATTAAACTCTTGGTACTTAAATAATAATAATATCTAGACAGCATAGACAAAGTATAGGATAATACATACGCATAAAAGTGCAAGATGTAACTTAAGTCAAAGTGTCTACTGGTCAAACTGGTACAAACTATGTTCAGGGATCAAGCATAAACCGGACTAAGAGCAATCAAGGCCCTTTTCTTTTCCTCTCATTTCCATCAGAAGTCGGCACAGGTAACATCAACCCAGACTGAGGCGACATCGATTCCAAATGGGTGTAACTGAGAGGAGAGCCGAGCCCATGTCTTGATGGAAAACTGATCCTTATTTCCTCTGTGTAATGCCAATTAATCCACAGGCTTTGCTCTGAATATCCGAGAAGAGGGAGAGAGAACAGTAACTTCGATGCCACATTCAAGGGAGGCAGAGTCAGCAGCTCAACAGAAATGTAGTGCTTAAGAGCAGGGGGTACAGCGAGCCCTTGTTAGCTCCTCCGGAGTCACATCCCCCAGCTGATATTATTGATTCCAGCCATGAAAGATGACTATGAGGAGGTTAAGTAACACTGCTCTTCATTGGAAAAGTAAAAATATTATCCTCACAAGTATTATTTTCTCCTTCCTGTTTGTCTTATTTTACTGTTTCAGAGAGAAAATATCTTTTACAATATCAGTTCATTATTGTGTTCATTCCCTTTAAAGGCAAATGGAGTTTAAAAGATCTTGTCACCAGAAGGGGGTGGGATGGGGGCAGAGGCAGACCTTTTATTAAACCTTTAAAAAGATTTCTAACTCATTTTGCAAATGAAAACACCAAAAGCCATAACACTCTAGCAAAGGAGAGCTGTCACTGAGATTAAGCAGATCCAAACTCCACCATCCATTTTTCGTACTTCTCCAGGTCTGCAGCAGAAACAGATTTGGAGATTTTCTTCAGAGCCAGCTCAAAGTCCCCCTTGGTAACCGGCATCTGAAGCTCCTCTTTAGAAAGTGCACGAATCTCTTCTGGAGTTAAGCCGTTAATACGTCGTCTCATTGCCATTAAAGAGGCATCCCTGGAAATACAGGACAATGTATGGGAGCTAATCACTAGCAGCATGCGCTGTAAGCCTATGAATTTTGATTGTATTCTCTTGCTAGAAACCACTGGCAGAAACACTTAAGAGAGCATTTATTTACCACAGAAGATGCGGTTCACATCTTTCTTAGCTTCCACGTTCCCAGATCACTACATTAATTCAACATAAAGAATGCATTGGCACCAAAACCCATTTAAGCATATGGTAAATGTGCAGAGATAATTAAAACTATAAAACTGAAAACCTTTTACAATGATTCATAGAGATGAAATTTTACAACTTCAGTGCAGGAAAAGGCAGGGTAGGAGACGAACTGCACTCAAAGACTTTTTTTTTTTTTTTTTTTTAAAGTAGTCTGGATTTTGCACCCCATCCCCTTAGATTTCAACCTTCTCCCCAGCGTGTAGCCCAAACTGACAGTCAGCAAGCATTTGGAGTGCAGCCCAGATCTGTTGCCTGCTCACACATAGCACCCGACTCTGTAAAGGGCAGAGCAGGAGGCATCAGACACTAGCACCACGTGGCCCTGCAGGGCTGAGGCCACTGGTGCCCATGGCTCCTCATGCTCTACCTGCTCCACGACTCCTCTCCAGCTTGGATGCTGTCAGCGTGGCCCACTGGCATGGAGAACACCGCTCATTTCTCACACCACAGCCCACATGCAGTCTGAAATTACATTCTCTCTTTCCCCAGGTTCTTCCCAGCAAGGGATAACACAGGCCTCAAGGAGAAAAGGTAATTTTACTATTGCACTGTATGACACACACCAAGTTTTCAAAACCATGGAGTCATTTCACAATTTCAGCAAAGCAGCAGGGGAAGAAAAAAAGTCCCAAGCCATGTTCTTAAAGGATCAGTTTCTCTTGGCAGGGATCCTAACATTGTAAGGGACGTAGACCTCCTACCGATAAGTTTTTCCAAATACCTATCCTCCACCAGAAAAGCCTCATTTGTCAGAAAATGAAACAAATTGTGGGAACAGGAGGGAAATAAATTCAATACTAATGCTATAAACTATCTGTGTCACCCTTGCACCTAAGAAGATTCAGGCAGAAACCAAGACTGCTGCACTGGGGGCTGTCCAAACATACAGAAGCCCCCAAGATGTATTCTGTGAAAGGTTCCTTTGCATCACAAAATTCTAGCTCTTAAACTCACGGGATTAAAAAAAAAAAAAAAACCAAAACAACACAAACCTGTTTTGCACTACATTAACAAATATTCAGTAAATGCAGACAATGGTAACATGGGATCTGCTTAGACAATTTTTTTCTCTTCAGAGCCAGGAAAAAACTTAACCACATCTTATACAAAGACTCCATGGTCTTTAGACTGCTCCACATGACAGCAATGCATGGTTCCAGTAAATAGATTTGGGCCTCAAACATAGTCACTGTTAGCATGGCTACAGCTATAGTGGGTATTGCCTCTTATCACATAATGTAAAGGATGACTTTCCATGCAGTTTTACTTGCAAATTAAGGGGGATGAGATACCTGCAAACATTAGTGATGTCAGCACCAGAATAGCCTTCAATCTTCTCAGCAATTTCTTCAAGGCTGATATCAGGATCCAGTTCTACTTCCCGAAGATTAATCTTAAGTAGTTCTGCTCTGCCTTTTGCTACAACATAAAAATACTTGTTTGAAGACTTGCAAGAGTAACATTAAAAAAAGAAATAAACCCAACTTAGATTTTTCAGTGAAAAGTACAAACAAAAAGGTTTAATATAAGAAAAGAGACAGAACAAAACATAGTAAAGTGTGCAAATACAGTAAAGTATATGGTTAAAAGTAGTATATTGAAACAGCATACCCTCGAGACATTTTCCAACGTCATACGTCATTAAAAATGTCTGTTATGTCTCAGGTGACAAAGCATTTGGTCACATACTACCCAAGGGCACAAAAGCACAGTCCTACAAATGTCTGCTTCTTCTCACATCCCTTCGGATTCACTCACTGTTCAAGTATTTGATTGCATATTATTCACAAAGTTTCATTAGAACCACAATGAGGATTCTATTAACAGAGCTTCAGACAGAACAAACCCCTTAACAATAGGCTGAACTTTAAGCATATGTTTAAGCACTTTACTCAGTTGGGACCCAAGAAAGCTGCTGAAGCCTGATAGCCTAAGTGTTACTCTGCAGAATGGTGGTAAAGAAGAGGACGAATGCTTTCCTGGCTTTTACTGGAGAGAAAAACATACCAGCTCACCACCTCTATTTCCACAGTGACCAATTTTTATGACCTAGAAAAAAGGACAAGCACAACAGAAGAAAGAGTAGGAAAAGCTAAAAGTCTTAAGGAGATGTCCACACTTACGTTTTATTTATCGACGTCCCTAATTAAAAAAAAGGGGGGAGGGGAAATATAAAAGAAATCAGAAAGCTTGTCTAAAGCTGCTGGTTTTGTGTGCTTTGCAGAACTGTCAAGAATATAGTTATCAATCACATACAACTGGCACTAGCTATAAAATGGGGATTTATTATTTACAGAGCACAGTGTACATATGGCATACCTGCAGAGAGCGTCCTGTATCAGAGAACATTACTCTACTCTTTGCTATGGGGCTAAGCAAGTCCTTGCAGTATTTTGAAAATGAAACACGGTAGAATATATACTTGCATCAAATTCCACAATATACAGGTGTACATATGACATATCATATCACATCACTTTTTCAATTAAGATGCCTGACCACATCAAATCACACAGCACAGTTATAAATGCATCATTTAGACTTGCCCAAAACAGCTCAGCATTCTTATTTACAGAACAGATGCAACAGAACCTAAGATTGGTGTGGTTGGTTGGCCCACCAAAGCCACTCTGTGACTCCCCTGCTCAGTTGGACAGGGGAGAGAAAATGTAATACAAGGCTCGTGGGTTGAGATAAGGGCAGGGAGAGATCATTCACCAATTACCGTCACGGGCAGAATAGACTTGACTTGGGGAAATTAATTTAATTTATTGCCAATCAAATCAGAGTAGGGTAATGAGAAAATAAAACCCAAATCTTGAAAACACCTTCCCCTCATCCCTCCCTTCTTCCTGGGTTCAACCTCACTCCCGATTTTCTCTATCTCCTCCCTGCCAGTGGCGCAGGGGGATGGGGAATGGGGGTTGCGGTCAGTTCATCACACATTGTCTCTGCCGCTCCTTCCTCCTCAGGGGGAGGACTCCACACTCTTCCCCTACTCCAGCGTGAGGTCCCTCCCACGGGAGACAGTCCTCCATGAAATTCTGCATTGTGAATCCTTCCCACTGGCTGCAGTTCTTCACGAACTGATCCAGCGAGGGTCTCTTCCCCAGGGTGCAGTCCTTCAGGAACAGACTGCTCCAGCATGGGTCCCCCACGGGGTCACAAGTCCTGCCAGCAAACCTGCTCCAGTGTGGGCTCCTCTCTCCATGGGTCCACAGGTCCTGCAAGGAGCCTGCTCCAGCACGGGCTCTCCATGGGGTCACAGCCTCCTTCAAGCATCCACCTGCTCCAGCGTAGGGTCCTCCATAGGCTGCAGGTGGATATCTGCTCCACCGTGGACCTCCATGGGCTGCAGAGGGACAGCCTGTCTCACCATGGTCTTCACCAGGGGCTGCACGGGAATCTTTGCTCCAGCGCCTGGAGCACCTCCTCCCCCTCCTTCTTCACTGGCCTTGGTGTCTGCAGGGTTGTTCCTCTGATATTCTCACTCATCTCTCTGGCTGCAGTTGCACAGGTTTTTTTTCCCCCCTTCTTAAATATGTTATCCCAGAGGCGCTACCACCATCGCTGATGGGCTCGGCCTTGGCCAGTGGCAGGTCCATCTTGGAGCTGGATGGCATTGGCTCTATCAGACGTGGGGGAAGCTTCTAGCAGCTTCTCACAGAAGCCACCCCTGTAGTGCCCTGCTACCAAAACCTTGCCACAGAAACCCAATACAATTGGAAATAAAACTGGAGCACATCTCACATGTTGTCCAGGGTGTAATACGTGGTGTCAAAAAACAATCTGGTTTAATTAGAAACAAGAGCAAGAGCCAATAGGATTTTAAACTAATTGGTCATAAAGACAGGCATCCTGTTAGAAGCTGTTATCACCTGTAAGCTGCAAAGACAAGCTGTAGAACTATTAAGTGTCCTTATACCTGCTAAACTCATTCACAACTGCTGTCACCATGAACACGCATCTTGTTATCTTGAGTGCTCATGCAGGGAGATGAGGCATCCATTGTACCAAGAAGAAACAAAGCTATGCAAACTTCAAGTGATAGGAATCTCAAAATTAATAGGACAGGTGAATGACAGCTAGGAAAGACAATACAAGCGGAGATATCTTAGGGCAGGAAAGCAATCAGCCTGCTGCATTCTGAGTGACTCGAAGCACAGTCATAAAGGCGAGCAAGCAGTGATTTACAATGAACTAAGCCTGTCAGTGAAAATTCGTGGATCCACTTCTTTGCATTTGTCTGCAAGGGCACGGAGTGCATTTGCAGTATTTCTGAACATGTCCAAAGGCTGCCTTTGATGATCACTCAAGGACTGACTGTTAAACATTTAAAATAATTCCAGGCTCATTAAAACTAACTCTCTTTCAAAATGTAAAAACCCATCAATGGGCTTGCAATGAAATGCCACAGCTCTTTGTTTTTAAGCCCCCAAGCAAGTAGTATTTTTTTTTTCCTTTCTCTCACTCTCTTTAAAAATAAAGCGACCCAGCCAAATTATTAACCCCTGAATTTCACTGCTCATCACAAAAACATCAAGATTCCTCCCAAACCCAACAGCTGTGCAGTAGTTCTAAGCTCATCTTACAAAGGCCATTTTAAAGGAAAATGCTTGTAGCAAACACACCTGTGGGCAAAGGTATATAAATCCTCTTCTCCAGCCTACGTCGGAGAGCTTCATCGATATCCCAGGGAAAATTTGTAGCTGCTAATACCATAACCATCTTGGAAGGGTCATCATTTTCCAGAGCACCACCTACCCCTGCAAGCACAACAGTTTAGAGCAATTTCACTCCACAGCTCTTACTGATTGAGATACTTGCTAAGAAACACTGCACAAATATTGCAGAAGCCTGGACAATGCTAAGCAACAGTTCTATGTAGTCCTAGTGCTGCTTTCCAAACTTCCCATAGCTTAGGTGTGACAAGACCATCATTGTCACAGAGAGGGGGACAGTTCATTCTTTTGCTGAGCCAGGGGAGGGCTTTCTTTGACAGTGCTAATAACAGTCATATGTGTGTATAGCCCTGCTAGTGCCACCGAAAGTACTATCTCTGTCAAATCTGGCTATAGAAGAAATAGGAATCACTCCTTGGCCTTCCAAATGAGGACTGCAAAGAAATTATCACTTTGGGGCAAAAAGTTGCCTACCCTGAGTTTACCACAATGAACCTGCACATTTGAGGACATAATAAATAGCAAGAACAACTGCAATACAGAGGTGGTTATCAAACCACTACACCATACAGTATTTCTCAGGTGGTCATCCTCGTTACGTGCACCTGCACAGAACAGGTACTAAATCTGACTAAAAGGGTACTACTGGCTGCCACCACAGAATACAGCAAAATCAGATCTCACAATGGGGTCCCCGAGCTGGAGAATCTAGCAAAGGGGAGAAATTTGTTTCAATTGCATCAAAATTAAAGACCTGTATTAAACTGCACAAATCTCCTTATCTGCTTCTCCTCGAGTCTGTGTCTCTTAAATATGAATTTTCAACTTACCATCAAAATGGCCATTTTAGAAAAAAATAAAGCAGAACACCCTTTTCAGTCATCTGCCTTCGAATACTCAAAAAATACACTACTCTCAAATTCTGCCTTATTTTTCCCCCACCCATAAAGCCAGGTTTTCGAGATTGCTCAAATTCTTCCATTCCCAACTGTAAAGAAACAGCACCCAAGCCCCAAACTCAGATCTAAACACTTGTTACCGTCCATTTGCACCAGCAGCTCTGACTTGACTCTGCGACTCGCCTCGTGTTCATCGGACGTGCCTCTGCGGCTGCAGATCGAATCTATCTCATCAATGAAGATTGTTGTTGGAGCATAAAACCTTGCCTTTATTCAAATGAAAACATCACTATTAAGGCTGCAGCAGCAAGCACAGGCCCGCATCAGACCACGACCCAGTCCCACTGGACACATTACATACATAACTTCCCTGCCTGTCACAAGAAAATAATTCAAGATCTTGATTTACAAACTGTTTGGCATATGGTTAAGTTTAAATTGTACTCCTGAAGTCAGGGGTCTTTCCCCAGCAACTAGTCTTGCAAAGGGCAAAAAGGAATACAATTAAAATACAGTCAGTTTTTCCATGTCCAGGTTTTTCTACGGTGAGGGAAAAGCCCAGGGGACAGAAGGCAGCTCAGCCTGTCTCAACCGAGACAGGTTTTAACTGAGAGTATGGCAGAAGTGCAGCGAGGATCCCAAAGAGGTGAACAACCCTTTAGCATAGGTCCACATGGGCATGTCCTTCACATAGCCCGCATGATGGACCACACCCAAAACTTCACTGAGAGGCTTGTGTCCATCATTCAGAACAGAAACAGAACTAAAACATATATTGCTTCTAGAATAACAGTTCCCAATCCCTTCGAATTTCAAATCTACTTCCTATGGGCTTATCCCATAACCAAGTAAGAACTGAATTTCTGTCAAGGTCACAACTCCATGGCTAGCCTGGAAAACGCTATCCTAAACATGGGTGATGAACCATTTCCTTCTTTATCCTCAACGACATATCAGAAAAGGAAAGAAACACAGAGACTTCGCTTTTCTATCTGTTTGAAGGGGCGTCAGTTCAATGAACTCCATGCTTCCAACATGCTACTAGAGGGGCAGGAAACCAAGGGAAATGTCCCTTCTCACCTTAGTGATCCCCAGATCACATCACTGAGGACATACCATTTCAAACAAGAGGCGGACCAGCTTCTCAGACTCGCCCCGGTATTTAGACGTCAGGGTAGAGGAAGACACATTGAAGAACGTTGTTCCACATTCTGTAGCAACAGCTTTGGCTAGCATTGTTTTGCCAGTGCCAGGAGGACCAACCATCAGCACACCCTGAAAGGTGAAAACAAAGGTAATGAACAAGAAATAAAGAAATTTTGCAATCGGTACTCTACACTACATCTCAATATTAAACAATTAAAATACAGATTTTGGATCACAACATAATTGCCATCAGTGGAAAACAAAAGACAAGAATCCTGCTTTTGAGAACAGTGTGGAAGTGCTCTGGGATTTATTCTTCTTACCACTCCACTGGAGTATGAATCACTGTTGCTGCACCTATGACCTGGGAAGCGGACAACAGATTTACAGCCTTGCTCTGAATCAGACAGAGCCTGGACTTGAACTTAGGCCTTTCCCAACTCACGAGGGGCTGCACATCCAGATGAAGAGAACGAATTCTTCGTCTTGGAAGAAAGGCCGCTTCACAAAGAAAGCTTAATAGAAACCAAAATACTTTTGCAGAAAGTTGTGTTCCCTCAGTAGAGCATTTTTCTGTAGCAAAACATTTTGCCAAAAAATCCTGATGATGTGTATGTATGAATCTGGTTGATTTTTACATTTAAGTATGAACAAGAGCATTCACTGAAAACAAAGGTTTGTCATACTGTTTAATCTCTGCATCTCAGTACTTCTATGGCCATACTGCTGCATCTTAGCAATTCCTGGATGAACCACCATCCTCACCACACTGTTGGATGGCAGAAGGGCACTGTTATTTCTGTTTCATAGATAAGCAACTGCGGCTCATGTGGACTACTGCTCAGTCCCACAAAGAGCCTAATATGAACCGCAGTGATTATTCAAAAAGCTTTAAACTGGAAAACTGAACTAAAATTGTTAAGTGCCAGGTTGGCATCCACATCATCAGACTGTCTTTCTATCTGTGGTCTATCTGAAAGAGACAGTAAGGAGCACACAGCTCTGCAGCTCAGCACATTTACCCATCATTATGTAAGCAGGTTTTTAATGAGACACACAGTGCTCTCAGGACCCATGTTAAGATTGTAGCACTGACACTGGTTAATCACTCTTGATAATAAATACAGTTATCTTTACAGATAGTCTTTCCAACCCTTTCAGCAGCAGTGCTGGAGGGGGACAACACACTGTCCATCCCTGTACAGCACTAGAATAAGGCACTGTGATTTTGAGCATGGCACTATGAAAATGTAGTGCTCAAGGACCTTGGTTTTTTTTCCTTCTCAACCGCAAGATCTTATTACATGCTAACAAGAGTTTCCTAAAGTAAAGTTGTACTGTGTTGCAAGGGTAATCAAATTAGCTAGAATTAGAATTGCACATCATAATGTGCTTTGCAATTAATAACTTACATAAAACGCCACAGCAATAAAATATCTGTTAAATGCAAGCCACACGGCAAATTAGATTTCATCTGTTCCTCACAAAAATTTACTTCAAAAAGCACAAAGAATGACATGGAAGAGATCTATAAAAACAAATCAACCGGGAATGCAATTATTCAAAAATGTACTATTCAGAAGCAATAGCCTCTGTGTACTCCATTTTCCATTAACTCTTAATACCTTTACTGCCATTTAACACTTAGCTAATGCAAGCTCAACATATATTCATTGGTAAATTAAGTTAGAAACATTCACACTCCATCCATACAGCTAACAGTCCAATGTCACTCCTCAGGCTGCCCAAGGTTTCCTAAGCTCCAGAGCAGCAAGCATAAAAAGTAAATGGACTCTTTTTCTGCCCATGAACATTCAGACATATACTGTGATTTGAATTGCTGCATAGTCATACTGATATTATAAGAATATTGCAAGTACAACCCTGGAGTAACTGGGTGAAAATTACTCGGCCTGTGATACGCAGGTCAGAGATGACTGTTCTCTCTGAATTTCAAATGTGTTTTATTTAATATTTTAAAACAAGCTTCACCTCAATTCAAATCACACTTGACTCCTGTGTTTGACAAACTGTGTTTACTGCAGGACCTGGTGATACAAGAGACTAATGTCATTTTTTGGATGTTGCTTTGGTCCTCCATTATTATGGAAGGCCAAATTTTGGCTTCAGCTACACATGCCGCCCACTGCCAAAATTGAAGCCCATCGCTTTGCACCTCCTGTGTAACTATTACAGCAAGCATTACCTAGCACATGATACTGGTGGCATTATATATGTGCATAATACAGGTGCAAAGCAGCCACACCAGGTGTAAAGCCAGGGGAAAGCCAAGCTCTCTGGGGATAAAGACGATAAAAAAAAAGAACAAACTTGAGTTCTCAGCAAAACAAAATGTGCGTGGTTTCAAACAGAAACACATAGGATCAAATTGCTCTTTCTCTCTGCAAACTAGGAGGCTGCCACTTACTCACTAGTTAAAATCCTTGACAAACACAAAGACTTCTTTATTCTTCCTCTAAGTCTCTGTTAATCCAAAGTATTCCAATAAGAAGCTGAAATGCACCGCAGGGAGTAAGTGTTCTGATGAAATCACTGCAGGGTTACTTCTTGTTGTTGTAACAATCACTAGCAGAGCAGTGGGAAGCACAGCGAGCAACCCGGCCTTCTTGGCACAAAACAGTTCGGAGAAAAAGAAAGACCAAGCCTGTGGACACTCAGAAACCCGTGGCTGCAAATACACAGCACCTGTGTTGAATCAGGGAAGACAGCTGGCTCCTTCATACAAGGCACCGTCCTCTGAATACAGCCACAAACTGTGAGGGCTGTCTTAGGAATTGTTCTCAGGAGAGTCTGAACATCCAAAAACAGATTTGGCTGCCTTTTCCCTGAATTATTGTCCTGAATGCCTAGGCTCAACAAATGCCTGCTGCTACACTGATTATTGCAAGAAACAGTCTTCCCTTCAAAACTTCTCATCCTTGTAGCACAGTCAGAGGTCAACAGTAGGGAAAATACATGCTGTTCTGTGTGAAAAATAAATTCAGAAGAGTTACAGCTTCACAAGTCACCAGGGAAAAGGCTAACAATGAAGACTCTTCATGGACTCGTCAGAAATCAATTTGCATTTCAGACTGAGGAGAGGAAATAATCTTAGAACTTTTTTCCATGTCTACAACCGCCTAGTTTTCAGAGGCGACACTGCTCAGTAGGAAAAGATAATCTCATGCAAAGAGATGGAGACTGTAACTCTTTAAAAGACCAGGCTGTTGGTTTTTACCCACTGCCACAATACTTGGAGACAGGGCCAGTAGCACTCTTCACGTTCCCTGCAGTCTGCTGAGATACCTGCCTTAAAGACAGATGGCCACTACATCTTCTCGGCCTATTAACAGGTGAAAAAAGGCATAGCAGCTCTTCACTCCCTTAAAAGTTTTTGAGACTGGACAAATGGGGCCCCTGTAGTATATAATAAGGGTATGGATCAACTTCCTCTATGCCAAGAGGAAAAGAGAGAGATTCAGCTGTTCAAAAGATGTTAAAATCTCACCCTACACTTGTAACCCACACTATCTAGGCTCTGTCCAAGCTGACAGCTCGGTTAACCTTAAAGTTAACTTCAAGCTCACTGGTACTGACCACAAGCACTCTAAACCCCAAAGGCCATACAGCCTGGGGCTAGGTTTGGGCTGACTCTAGGTTTGGGCTGCCCCTCTGCAACTCACTAAAACCTCCATGAACAGCCCTCAAGCAGCAATTTTCCAGCTCCCACCGTCAGTTCCCACTCTTTCTGACTCCCCCTCTTTACAAGCCCCAAGAATAACAAGTCTTCCACTCATCAGTTCCCACATGGCTTTGTTTCATAAATAAGCAGAACAACAGGCATTGAGGACTGGCTCAGCCTGGAGGAGGACAGCTTTGAGGGTCAGACCTAAGTATAAGCCAGAGAAGTACAAGGACCAAGCAGGAAAAGACAGAGCAAGTGTTAGATCTGACATATGCTGCTGAACCAGCATACTAAACCACAGAAACTACTCATGTACGCAGCATTCCCTACAGATGCCATTGCCTTGCAGATTCAGAATAACAGACAATTTGCAAGTCTCTTTTCCCCAGTAATCCTTCTCAGTAACCAGAAAGCCCTTGTATTGTGACTAGTTACTCCCAAAACAAGTGTCAATCCATCCCACAACAAAAGCAAGATAATTTTCTGTTTACAGAAATGCTCAGCAACCTTAGAATCCTACAATCATAGAATTGTCAAGGTTGGAAAAGACCTTTAAGATCATCGAGTCCAACCGTCAACCTATCACTGCCAAGTCCATCTATACCACGTCTTCAAGCACTGTATCTATCCATTCTTTAAGTACCTCCAGGGATGGAAACTCAACCACTTCCCTGCGCAGCCTGGTCCAATGCTTGACCACCCTCTCGGTGAAGAAGTTTTTCCTAATGTTTAACCTAAACCTCCCCTGGCTCAGCTTGAGGCCGTTTCCTCTCATCCTATCACTCGTTACTAGGGAGAAGAGACTGATCCCCACCTCGCTACAACCTCCTTTCAGGTAGTTGTAGAGAGCAATAAGGTCTCCCCTCAGCCTCCTCTTCTCCAGACTAAACAACCCCAGCTCCCTCAGCTGCTCCTCATAAGACTTGTGCTCCAGGCCCTTCACCAACTTCCTTGCCCTCCTCTGGACATGCTCCAGCACCTCAATGTCCTTCTTGTAGTGAGGGGCCCAAAACTGAACACAGTGCTCGAGGTGCGGCCTCACCAGTGCTGAGTACAGGGGCACTATCACCTCCCTGGTCCTGCTGGCCGCACTATTTCTGATACAAGCCAGGATGCCATTGGCCTTCTTGGCCACCTGGGCACACTGCTGGCTCACGTTCAGCTGGCTATCAACCAACACCCCCAGGTCCTTTTCCGCCAGGCAGCTCTCCAGCCACTCCTCCCCCAGCCTGTAGCGTTGCATGGGGTTGTTGTGACCCAAGTGCAGGACCCGGCACTGAGCCTTGTTGAGTCTCATGCACCTTCTCCCTCCTTTTCCTTTTCAGGTCTAAGGAAGGGCTCACCTCTGGTTCGTCAGCCAGGCCAGCTCAGTCCTATATCCTTCCTGTTGCCCCACTTGCAGCTCATTCTCCCGCTTTGAATTTCTCCCACTCCAGCAGTAACTATGCCAGGCTGCAAGTGTAACTGCAAAGCTAAATCATCACTCAGATTAGCCCCCTCTCTCCTTGCTTGCTTGCACCATCCCGCCTGCAGTTTGCCGTCTGACTGAGAGACAGCTGGCACATGCAGAATAAAACAGTCCAAGGACTGCTTTCCTCTGTGAAGTGGTGAAGAGCGGCCACCATAATCCTAAGCAGAGCTGTTTATTAAGCATTTCTGCTTCTGTCAATATACCCTATATGCTTGCTCACATGTACAGGCTGACATATAGAAAGTATTATAATGTCAACAAGCTATGACTGAGTAAATACAAAAGAATTATTATTTACTGTAAAGCCTGCATACACTTCCAGCTGTTTCTTTCAGTGCATTTTACATGAATCATTATAAGAGGATTTCATGAACAAATTCCTGATCTTTCCCATTCGCCTTTTTAGCCTTCTGCTACAGGCATCCACACATATTACAGTGGCAGACATACGTAACTACAGCTTGCCATTTACTAAAACACCAAATAAATTCCCACCTTCCAAGGTCTTCTGATCCCTTTGAAAAAATCAGGCATCCACATTGGAAGAACGACAGCTTCTCTTAATAACTTCTTGGCTTCTTCCAAATCCGCTATGTCATCCCTGTGCAAGATGAAGAAACTTGTGTAAGGTTCCTATACAAGAGTATTTCTTCTATTTTTACACAAGAAAACTAGAAAAGCTTTTCACTTAGTAACATCTCTTTTAGCATGCCACTCTATGCCCCATGAGAGCACTCCTATAATCCTGTGACCTAAAATTGAATCCACCTTTGGAAGGTAGGGAAAAAATTATTTTCAACTCAAGTTACCCAGAGCTGCTTAATTAAAAATTGGTTTGGACAATGTGAACACCAAAGTGGTATCTTTAAAGTTCTCTGGAGTGTACTTTCATTTCAGCAGTACCTGTAATGGATGTACTGCACATAGTATCAGTTAGCAACAAAAGCTTAACTGTAATCAAATTAATAAACTGTTAAAACCAAAAGACCTTGTTTTGCTTATCTGGAGAAGATTATGATGGCTCCCTGTTTTAAGAGTTAGAAGAAGGATAATTTCTCTCCTTCTCCACACTAGCAAAACCACTGGAATTGAGAAAATCCTCATACCAATGAATGCTTGGATTCCTTGATACAATGTCCCTTTCAAGAGCTTCGACCAAGTCTTTGTCGTAACCCACTCCATCAAATTTTGGAATTTCCCCATCACCAACTTCCTGGGGTATTTTCTTTCCCTAGAAGTGAAAATCATACAGGCTCATAAGGACATTATGCTTTCAACGTATTCTTTACTCGCAATATATAGCAATATTGTCTTGTTCACCTCTGTAGAAGCCACAAGAAGGTATCAAGCTTTAACAAAGCTGTCTCAGCACTACGATGACCAGCAAAACCAACCTGTTCACACCCTACCCTCCACAAAGAGTCCTCAAACACCACAACAGCACCATGCTTCCTTCACAGATGCAGCTCACAGTGATAAAACCCCATCAGAGCTCATTACGTATCATGGTGGGTGGGTGGGTTGGTTGGTTGGTTTAAAATCAGCAAACCAGACTCTTAATAGCGCTAAACCACTCTTTAGACCACTGACATGCTTCCTGGCCAGCCGAAGGCACGAATGCAGAAACAACCTCGCAAAGCAGGCTGTGTCACGACTTAATGCTACATTAACTCCTGGCTGAAGACCAGAGCATCCAAAGCATATTTTGAAGATGCTACACCTGCCACACTACCTGCCAGAGCTAAATAACTGGTGCCCCATCACCACTGAAAAGGAACACAAAAACTGTTACACCCATTGTCTTTGATGGAGGAAGACCAAGAAGATTCTCTCCCCTTGTTTAATTAAAGCCTTCCTGCCCAGCAATTTCTCCTTTCCTCAACTGCAAACTACCTATTCCCTCCTCTCATTCACAGGCCAGCTCCATAAACAGTTAAAATGCTTTTAAAAGGTCATATCTATTTAAGGGCTGCACCAAAAGCCCTAAAGAAGCTCCCAAGTCACCCAGGCTTCTTTGAACTACAATAATTTCTGCAGCATGCCAATGCTTATTCAGCGACACTGCCACTGCCCCAAACGGCCCAGGGTTTCTGGTTAATACTTCCACAGTGCCGTTAAGCTTCTCGGGGTGAAGTAACATTTTCCCTTTGAAGCATCAGGGCTCACGCTCCTCCTCTCCCACTTCAGAAGGAAACCGCTTCCCCTCCCAGCTCAACGGCAGCGTTTGGCGGTGCCTGGAAAGCAGCTGCGCTGTTTTAACCGAGGCGAGTGTGTAGGGAGCTACTTTAGGGCTCTTAACTCAGCTTCTAAACACTATCAGCAGCGAGTTAAAGAATCCCAGCTGGCTGGACAAAAGCAGCCTAGGCAAAGGCGGGCTGAGAGGCAGCTGGAGACACACAAATAGCCTCGCAGTGGAAAAAGAAAAAGGTAGCGATTACACCCCTCCCCGCTGCCGTTCGCTCACAAGGCCTGTGAGGGAGCAGTTTATCTTCCCACTATTTTTCTTTCTTGCTTCCAAGTGACCTCTGTGTTGTTTAGTACTCCCAGATCAGTTTTTTTGCAATGGAAATGAAGCTGAAAGTTGTGTTTAGACAAAAAGCTGGTGTCAAAAATGTAATGGTCTGGCATAAAAAAGAAGCGGAGAAAAAAAGCCCTGTAGAGTTCAGAAGATTTCAGGAGAGAGAAAATGGAATCCAAATGTAACCATAAAAAAAGAAAGACAAAAAATTACAATGAAGTGAAAGGTATTTGCTGTCTGGCTTTGTTACACTCTTCTCTCCTGTCCCTCTGCAATGGACTGGTGGAAGAATTTCTCTGCACATCTCAAAACAAATCGGATGTTTTGGTTTTTTTCTGGGTGAAACAGAGCTAAGGCAGGCTTTAAAACGCAGGCGAGGGCAGGGCGGGTGGCTGCAGCGCTCTGTGGAGGAGGCTGGAGCAGCAGCAGCAGCTCAAGCCCCGTACCCGAGGCCGGCTGGCAGATGGGCGCGCAGCCTGCTCGCTGGGCCAGGACGGCGGTGCACACGCAGATCAGGCAATGCAGGCGACACCGGGCCCGGCGTGGCGCAGCTCGAAGAAGCGGAAAAAAAAAAAAAAAAAAAAAAAAGAAATAAAAAGGGGAAAGAAAGGCCCCGCGGCAAGGAGGGCGCCGGCAGCTCCGCGCCGCCGCGGGGCGGCAGCACGGCCCCGGCCCCGGCCCCTCCGCCGCGGGTGGCGGCGCCTCCCCGCCCCCGGCCGCCTCCCCGCCGGCCGCGCCCGGGGCCGGGCCCCGAAACCCCGCTGCCGGCCCCCGAAACCCCCGCTGCCGACCCCCGCCGTGCTTACTGGTCCCGGGAGCGGTATTGGTCCTGCTCCCTCCGGCATGGCTCGCCAGCGGAGGGAGGAGGGCAGGCAACTGGGAGATGTGCTCTCAGCATCACCGTGCCTGTCGTTTTAGTGACACTGAATGTTTCAGGGTTTTTTTCCGTTCCGGAATTAAACCAAGGTTTAAAGTATTTACAGTTTTCACATGTAATAAGATTATTAATGTTGGTCCCAAACTGGTCCAATATGCACTCCTCAGTCAGCAGGTAACTGAGCAGAGAGCAGAAAAAATAATTTTAAAAAATTGTCACTGAATCCAGGCAGTAGGAGTAAGCATAATTTTTCTAGTCATATCCTCATCTCTTGTCCTGGAATTACTTTCCCAAAACAGCTTTAAATAAAGGTGCTGCAATGGCTTCTCTCTAAGATCATATGCCAACAGACAGAGGTATACAGGACTGCAAGAGACTGCTCCCACCAAGTCCCCTTGGCCATCCCATATGTAACCTTCTCCTCAGCCAAGCAACTTCTGACTTAAAAACTAAGTTTCGAAATTTTCTGGGCTCTCCATCAGGAAGAGCTGTCAGACCTGTACTAACCCACTGGAACAAAAACCTTATTTCCAAAATGAAAGTATTTCTACTCTTGTGCTAAGTTTGTGCATCAGTTTCAGCAGTTGTCTCGCTGATGTGTCCACCACCCTGACGCACTTGCAGCATGTGTGTGCTCTGCCTTCATTTACCAAACCAAGCAAGTCTCCTCTTGGACACAAGCTGAACACAATTACCTGTTCACTTTGGCAACCCCTTCCCCCCCCCCCCCCCCCCTTCTAATATTAACACATCTTTCTTGAGCACGGTTGTAGAAATGCATACAAAATACTCCAGCTGCTGTCTCACCAGGGCCGCCTCTAACGGCATGGGTGTCTCTTCTTTCTGCTGGTAACACCTCAACAAACTGGGCCTAGGATTTTGCTTACGGTCATTTCCATGGCTGTATCATACTGCCACCTTGCACTCAACCTCAAACAGATCAATCACGTAGGATAACCCCGGTGGCTGCAGTGACCAGAGCTGGGTCCTGACGACACCTTGCCGTCCTGCAGGCTCTTCCCACTACACACGAACACCGAACAACTGCCAGACACACTCTCTGCTCCTCGCTGCCAAAGCCAAAGGTGGCACCTGGCTGTGCCTCACTCGGGCAGCCAGCCCTTCCCATCAGCACCAGGAAAAGACAATGTGCCAAATGAAAGTTCAGCCTGATCCGATTTCTGCTGATAGGTCCAAGTCTTTCTTCCCCTGCACTGCTGAGCTCCCAGCTTCTAGCAGAAATTCTTATTGTAGTCTCCAAGTACACAGCCTGCTGCTCTGCGCTGCTGAACGTTATCCCGTTTCCATGACTCCAGCAGGGAGTCATCCAATTCTTCCTGTACAACAGCCTCATTCGCCTCTTCTGGTGATGGTGCTTCCCAACTTGGTGTGATCAGCAAATTTAATTAGCAAATGCCTCTTTTTTGTGCCAAGATCATTAATTTAATATAACACAAAAGTCAATCTCTACTCTTGAGGAAATCCATAAATTATTTGCAGTTGACCGATACTTTTTCTTTCAGTACCACTTGTTTACATTCCCCTTGCTGCCTAATTCATCCCCACCTTACAGTTCTTCTATACCACACACTCGCTAGATTAATTAATTACTTCCCATGTGGCAACCAGGTAGATGAGTTTCTTTCTCTTAAGGGTTTAACTAGAACTCTAAAGAAAGCACTGGCAAAGGCAACACCTTTGCTTAAGAAATCATATTTCACTTTATTCCACTTTCCCGTTAGTCTCAAGTCTTTCGCTTTTCGTCCATTCTAAATTTGTTGTAAAATTTTGCATACTGTTTAGGTAAAATCAACAACTCCAATTGCCTGGATCACTCTTCCTTTCCCCTTCTAAATACAGGCACATCAACACAACTCACCATTCACATGAGACAACAGCAGATGCAATAAATTTTACTGGAAATCTCTGCTCCCAACCCTGCAATTTCACCTACCAGTCCTTTCAGCATTCTCAGATGGAGATTATGCAGCCTTCCAGTACCAATGCATGGAGGTCTATGCCTCCACCTAAATACGACTACTTCATCTCACATCCACATTCCTGTAATCTACCTGGCCTTTGTTTCTGATGACGCACATCAGAATAATCAAGCAAAAAAAAAAATTAAGTCATATCTTCATTGATTTTAATATTCACTTCACTGATATGGCAGCACAGCCCTTGGCTATTTCACATCCTTTGCAATATCTACGGTCCTCATCCACTGGCAATCTAAAATAATCTAAAGAGTGCTCCTAAAAAAGTGTTCTAGTGCTTAGATATGGTATTATGCAATTTCTAAAAGACATACAGGTAGCATTCATGCTGCCTCTTTAAATTGAACTACTGAACAGAAGCTAAAATTCTTGGCAATGATCCAGCAGAAGGTACCTTGAGAACAAGCCTAATCATTTCCAGTGGAACTAAGAAGGAAGAAGCACTTGAAAGCAGTATTTTAGAAAAAGGAACATGTAAATATAAGGGCTTAGTGGATAAACACCATCTGGTGGGTTGCAGTTCAAAATTATTTTACATAGCACTACAAAAGGTCATTTTAGTCAGGTTAAAACTCCTTATCCCAAGATGGTTACAGTCAGATTGAAAAGATTATATGGTCTGGGGAGGAGAAACGGTGAAAGAAGGCATCACGTGTAAAGTGATACAAAACATTTCTAAAACATACATACTATAGCTATATTTATCTTGAAAAATATCACAAACAGATACGCGTCTTGCATTGTGATATTATAGCCAGGACAGTGTACAACCTATTATACTGCAACCAACATCTTAGGAAATGGGTATCGCATCCAAGTTCATTACATGTTCTAAGTAGTCCTAGCCAAGCACCCAAACCCAAGAACTACAGAGCTGAAACATTTTTTATGAGAAAAGAGGTATCTAGTTACCTAGTTTGAAGCTTCAATTTTGCTGTATTATTTTTAACTGAACGTGAAGAGTTACCGAACCTGTTTGATTCAACATACTAGGCTACAGAGGTAAGCTCCTTGTAGCTTTAGTTCAGAAACTGAAGAACACAAACACTTGCAAACTAAGAAAGGATGAAACTGAAAGGGATGTTAAACCTATTTGCATGCCTCCATGTAAACTATGGAAAGTTGCATTAACTTCTTTCACTTCCCACGCCTGGCTACTTCCTCTTTCATTCAAAATTTTCTTCAAAAGAAAATCACGGATCCCATACAAAAATCATCACCAACACGTGAGAATTTGTAACCTGGTGTGATTTTTGCATACATACCCCAGACAAAGAAAGTAAAATAACTGCCAAGTAACTAGACAAAGGCAAAAACAAGAGCACGTGTTGGTATTTTTTGAAGAGTAGACATATTTTCCTTCTGCCACCTAGTGACCAATTTATTCAGATAAGAGTAGCGTTTAAAATGTATCATATTAAATGGAACACCTTCATGACAACTCCTCCGCCTCACAGCAGTAGTGTTGCTAATCGCATTATTCCCAGAGACAAGTATTGTACAAGTCATGTTGTTGTGGGCTCCTTATAGTAAAGCCCTATAATGCTCATCACTGGAAAGCTTTGAGAGCAGAGTTCACCCTCATTAGAGCTGAGACTTTGAAGGCTGCCTTACACAAGCGCATTTGGTGAACCTGTCACACACCATGACTCCAATTCCTCATATAGCTGGCAAAACTGTAAACAATTTTACAGATCTTCACAAGCTTTTTATAGCTTGCAGGATGCACACTTGTTATTTTAAATCTTACTGATCCAGGGTAGAGAGATTTCTAAAATGATTAAACTTGATCTGTGCACTCAGTGGCACTGCTGAAAATGTGCCTGGCCCTACCTACTGATGGTAATAGGGGCTGGGATTGCTTAAGAGTTTTCCTGTGTATCAGAAAAGCACTTCATGATGGAAAAAGAGTATCTTTGAGTTCTTTCTGCGCCGTGAAGAAGCAACCTGTAATAGAAGGGCCACGAAGGGACTAACCAAATTCATTTGGAAGAAAACTGGCCTAAATGTTTTCTTATTCATCTATCAAGATCTGTACAATACTGTGTACCCCCACAGGAAGGGGCTTCTTGTATCTCTGTCAGTAAAGTAAAGCTGCCTCAGTACATTCTCGACTTGTATCATTATTCCACAGATTCTTTGGGTTCCTGGCACTGACTCCACAGTTAAATTTAAAAATGCAAGTGTCTCAGAAAAAGCAATTTGCACACAGACGTTTTTTTCAACCACAAAACACTCCTGCCTTTGACATCACTACTTGATAGTGAATCACTGTTTCTCCTTTCCTTTCATTTCAGTGGTGCTTCTTTTTCATGGGTCTTCAAAGGAAAGAATCTCCAACTTATTCTAATTTATTTCATTGTTTTTATTCTTAATATAAAGCCTTTCCAAGAAGCATCTTCCTAAACACTATAATAAATACAACCCCCTTTTCATCAACTAAAGAAAATGGAAGTTGCTAAGAGTTTGCTTTTACTACATCTCCCTCACATCATTTTCAAATATACAACTCCAAATAATTTGGCACAGATTTACCTAGCATCAATGCATTTACAGAACTGTCCTGGGCTTCTAGGCACACCTAAATTTTACTGTGGTATGGCAGAGGCCATGGTACTGTGGAACTCCATTCATAATGCTTAAAGTCTAGAGAAGGGCACTGGTCTCACTTTTGCACTTCTTACATGGAAATCTTTACAAAAGACCTGAATTGGATTCCTTTAAAAAAAAAAAAAAAAAAGTGTGGGGGAGAAGGAGGAGAAGGGACTGACTGACAGATTAGAGTCAAGCCCATGAACTAACTGAGATGATAAGAAACCCCCAGCAACAGGTCACCATGCTTCCTCCCTATCAAAAAATCTCAAATCAAGACAGAGCAAACATGACAGAACTTTCCTTAATTTGGTGTCATTATTACTAAATATCCCCATGATACATGCTTTGTCCATGAGGCAAGAGGAAAGCACCCAGTTTCCTTACACGGGATTATTGTGACTTTTTATTATTATCTGTATTAAATAAGAATGCTTCCCTTTGCCACCTGCTGCATCATAAGTCCTTCCCCCCCATGTTCTTTCCCACTTCTTACCTTGTCATCTCTTCCTCTAGCTCTAGATTCCCTTTCGCGGCTGCCTGCAGACTTCTCACCCTTGGATACCACGTGTGCTCTGCCCGCAGGCCCGCGGGGCTGCAGTCCTGGTGATTCTTTCCTCAAAGGTTTTACTTCTCGGTTGGGACGTTTGATCTGAGGTGGAGCCCTAACAACAAGCAACCACAACAAAAAACATGCTAAAAACAGCGAAAAAAGAGGAAGGATTCTAATGTTTCATTAATTCCCTTAGTGCATTATTATTAAAGCTGACAAGCCCCTAAGTCTTGTCTCCCTGTATCTGCAAATCCAGCAACATATTCCTGGTTCTGTCTGACACCCAAAGTAAGAAAAAAATGCAAAAAGAAAAAAAAAAAAGTTTCAACAGTGGAAAAAAAGAAAATTAATAATACTATTAGATCAGTACACCTAACCAATCTCACAACAAACGAACACGCATGTAACAAAAGAGGAAACAATTTAGTAAAAGTCTTCAAATTGTAGTTTCCTCTGACTCCAAACCAGGAGATTTTGTTAGGCTACATTCGTATGCACAAATTCTACACAACCAGATGACATTCCTGGTTAAAAAAAAAAAAAAAAGGCAAGCTGGCTAATAGCTTTGACAGGCCCCAAAACAAAGGAGGGAGAATTTTAAAACAATCTTCCTACCTCTGACTTCATTCCCCTGTGTGAAAATGTCAAAACGTAAAACTTGCCTAGAAAGCAAAAGCAAACAGAGCCGAACTGCAACCACTTATACTTGTGTGCATCATCCACAATGTCAAAGAGAACTCAGCAGTGGCATGAGGAGAAAGAATTTGGTTTTAAGACGAGGTATGACAGTCATTTTGCTCTAGGGATTGGACTTGAAATATAGAACTAAAATAAATGGCCAGCAATGTCACCCAACTTTAATTAGTGCCCCCTATTAAATCTACTGATTCTTGTGTTGAGTAACACAAAATTTGCTAACTCAAAACCAATTTCCTGGAATATGACTTAAAAAGAGTACATACTTAAATGCACTGCTGGATACAACTGCTACATTTTGCTTTGTATACATTTTCGTCAAACTTAACGGCATAGAAGAGTGGCTAATTTTCCAAGATTTAAATTTCAGTTTAAGAAAGCGGATGAACTATTGGGCCTTTACCTCTAAGAAAGACAGAAGAATAAATACGTCTTCCACTTCATGTAACGTTACCACAAGAAGTCTGATAATCATTTCTACCACTCACAAAAGTAATCAGCGTTAATATTATGTTACATATTATTATGTTATTATATTCTTAGGGCTTTTTGAAAAGCAAAGATCTGCTTGTTTGATAATCATAAAGCACATAAATTTACAAATAAACTTGGCATTTCTTTCTGTTAACCCAGATCTCTCATTTTACTTTGTTCCTTTGCTTATGTGAGTATACACACATTATAATTCTTTGCTATTATAATGTTAGAAAAATGTTGGCATGATAAATGTTATTCTTGTTTTTAAATTGGATTTGTTGTTTCCAACAACCTGTGTCAAGCTCCATTAGAGTGAAAATAGGGATTTCAGAAAACGCACAAGCATCTACTTTCAGAAAACTATTAGCTAACTAAGTTACCTTAAAGGTGGTTACAGAAGAGAAACGCCATGTATAACAGAACATGTTTAGCAATAAAACTAACTAATGGATTAAACACAGGTCATATTATCTGTAGCTAGGGAGCGATTTCTAACCACTGTGTCCTTCAAGATCCTTCAGTTCCAGCTCCTTACTGACTCCTCAGCCATCAATGAATTCAACTACTTAAATAAACTGAAACGGAAAAGTTTTTGCCCTGCACATGAGAAAGGCAACTGTCACCAAAGGCCCACTTACCTCTCCAGCAGACTCTAGTTCCAGGCACTTAGCTAGTCACTCCTACCAGAATAAAGGAGTGACTTTCTTTAGAACTTCAGCAATAAATCTGACTATAGTTTAATTATTTTTTTCCCCAATGAGTGATATTTATTTGTTATTACAGTTGACTAAGGGCTAAATGAAATGTGATTTTCACGTTACAAATGCATTCAAAAAAGAACATAAAATTATGGTGACTCAACTTTATTCCACCCACTCTGCTTGAGCCTCTCATTACCTGTGTTCAGCTGGAACAGGAGGGGGCCAAACAGCGGGATCTCTAAAAGGCTCATCTTGACAGGACACAGGGATATCTGCAGGTCTGTCCATTTTAAAACTTTCTAAAGTGTTGACAATGCTCTTAACTTGTTCATATTCTTCAACTAATTCTTGTCGGACCTTGAGAAATACACACATTATTTAAAAATCATTACAATTCAAACTTTTTTTTTTTAAAACCATAGAAAGTACCTCAAAACATATGCTACCCTCAAAAGCAGGGACTCCCAAGCCTTTCCATTCACAAACTCCAGATCTATCAAGCTGACAATAGATCTTTAACAACAGCATAAACAATTGAATCTCTGTTGAGTTCATCTTCCTGCTTGTCAATGTCATGACCAGACACGATTGCTAACACAGGGATCACTCTTCCATAACATGTGCTGATGCTTAGATTTATGTGTGCATGTTGACATGTATGCACACACACACACACACTTTTTATACTAGTAAGGGTGCTGTTGGCAGATCTTTAACATATTTGCTACTATTCTGGCATAAAAGAATTTCTCTGATTACAGTCTCCAAGGTCCTAGTTATAAAACTGGCTAAATCATTAAAATACAATATTACAAAATTAACTCTGTGAGGGGCACAACATCACCATAAGGTCAAAATGCAAGCCAATTCTTTGGTGGATTGCAAAGATCAGAACAGAAAATGGGAACTTTAACACCCTATAGCATAAGTTCAAATGATAAGTAAAGTAAGTGAAATAAAAATGAGAGGAAATTATGTCTCAGAAAGAAATCAGGTTGCAGAATTATGCAGCTGAATTTTATACCTGAAGTTGCTATTGCCACTAGTCAGGGAATTAGAACTACTGCAATAATTTCAGGATTATTTACTTGATACTTGTTCATTTCAATTTTCTTCTGTGAAGCCTAGGAAAAATAAAATCTGTGTAGGCATTTGCTAAGTTTTAAGTGATACGGCTTGTTACAAGCTCAAGTTTTGTATGCTAAGGTCACCGGTTCTTAGTACACACCAGCAGACAGAAACTGCATTGTACATTCTTGCTCAAAAGCATAAGCTTTCAGTGCATTAGCTTTAGGATGTGCTAGGATTCACCTGAGTGCACTTGTACTGCATCTTACCAGTCTTACCAGTGCAGAGTCTGAGTAATCGAGAGGATCAGGAGAATGGAGGTCTGCAAAGCCAGCGTGTCTGCTGAGGTGATAACAGCAGCAAATCAGGGAAGTAGTACTAAACAGCATCACGTCTTATGACTGTTCTTCCTAATGGTGCTTACTGGTAAAAAGATGTGGCCACTAGCCTGAGATCTCTCCGTCTCCCTGTGTGCTTGGAAACGAACCTCGATGGGCACATGCAGGGTGCTGTGTCTTGTCAGCACACTTTTAGAAGCATGACTCTTCCAGCCTGATTTTCACCTGCTCATCCCATTTCCCTTTCACACTCTCATTTCCCCTCTCAGAACGGAGTCTTTCCTCACCTGCCCCACTCTACGTATTCAAAACAGCAGCAGCAGACCCCACTTTTGGTGGGGCACCTTCAAGACAGAAAGCGCTATCTGACATAACTGTTTGGTGGGTGAGGTGTATAAAAGAACGAAGGATTAAATCGACAGCACTCAGTAACAAACACACATCACCTCTTTCTGGAAGCTACAGTTCTCCTAAAATACTACCAGGTACATCCCACAGCAATGTATCATTCTGCTGTGTAATATTTTCCAGGAATTTTCCCACTACAAGGACAAATTAGGAGATTTCAGCAGCACAAAGAAATTCTTCTCTGGTTTAAAACCCTGTTTAATAAGAAGCATATATATGTGACTGTCATCAGCAAGATACCAGTAAGGACAGAGGCAAAGTGAAGGGTAAAGCCCTAAGGCCCTGCACAGTTCTTGCAACACTGATTTTACTTCTCCAGGAGCTCTGCATGCATCTATACAAAAGGAGCCTTAGGTATGGGAAGAGCTTGATCATTTCACAGGGCAAAGCAGCCTTCTTGCTTGTCGCAGATGGGGTAGCTCTATCTTTCCAAAGACACGGGACATCCAGCTCAGGCAGGATTGCTCTAGTAAAGACAGTCAATGCTTGACATGGCCCCCCCTGCCCTGCTTTGCTCTCTTTGCTTTCTCATCACACAATCAGCAGACATATCCCCCAGTGCAAGAACTTCCAGCTGAGTTACGAATGTGATTGATTACTAACTTGGTTCCTTCAAACTGTCTAACACGCATCCCTCCTGTCCAAAAATAAATCCAGCCAAACAACTGCTGTGAAGTACAAAGGAATGATACAGCATAAATCCACCAGGGCACTGCTCACGAGAGACAGCCGCTTCCTACTCCCATGCTCCAGGAATACAGAAGGATTCCTCCTCTCACATGTGGAAAAGTTGGTGGAAAACAACTTGCCAGCACTGAGGGCTGGAGTGCTGTCATTCAGCTCTCTTGGACCAGCAAGGAGGATGGTATCTGAAAATTGAGAGAAAGTGAGCCTTTGATGCGTTTGAAACTGAAAACAGACTAACAGCTGCTGGCCAGCTCTTATCCAGACCTGAGCAGACCCAACTCTGAAATACACACCCTTACCACTCACTCAGTAAGTAGCAAACCAACCAACAAAACCCCCTCAACGTACTCAAACAACAGGACCACAAAGGAAAACCGGCTGATAAATTCCTAGAGGCCTTAAAGAAATCAAGTCAGATGAAACAGGTGCAAAAAGAGTTTCTTGCAGCTGAGAAACAAATAACCCAGATGCGAGCCAAGAAGGGCTGTGCCGTAATTACAGAGGTGACTGAGCACTGCCTTGGAGTGATCAGTGCTGCTCTGCAGCAACCTTGGAAAACTGCAAACAAAAAAATCACTGATCTGGACTCACCCAGTCTCTTTGCCCCCCATCACACCCTTCCCTGGGGTGCCAGAGGCCTCAGGGGGCTCCAGCTCAGGTTCCAGAGAACCTGAAGAAAGCTTTTGGGTGATTCATGTTTAAGCAGGTTCAGGAGATAGCATGGGCTGAGTTAACAGCTCACCACTGCCAAATAGAAAGATCTTGCTTCTCCTCACTCTTTCTCCCCAACCACACTCTGCTGCTGCTCTTCTGGATTCAATTCTGGCATCTCAATACAGTAATTCGGCTTGGTAAAATTGCAGAAAATTAGCCTGGGAGGGTAAAAAGAAAATAAAGGGCACTTTTGCTGGGTTAGCAACCTGCACTGGCTCACTACCCTGCGATCAGGTGAATCCCAGGACAAAGAATGGCAGGGTGCAGAGGAGGGAGAGAAGCTGGTGCAGCTGGAGGGAAGACGAAGTGGGGAAGAGCTTGGCCTCTGGGCACGGCAGGATGTTAGCTGGGTTCAGCTACAGCATGAAGCTGCCTGCTGCCCAGAGCCACACTCTGGTACACCAGCCGCCCCTACCAGCCACATCACCTCCTCCACAGAAGCAGCATCGGGGGCATTGGGTGATGTTGGAAAGCCTGATAAAAAGCCTTTCAGCCCAGGGGGTGGCCCCATGGCTTCATTTTGACATTCCAGCCCTAAGGATTTACAGTAACCAAGCAGAAAACACATCCTAATGTATGGTTGTAGAACACAGTGACCAAGAGTTCAGTTCACTCTTTCTGAGTGGTAGTTCCAAAAACCATTTCAGAGAGTTCCTCTGTATTTCACAGTCTGGCAACTGTTGTACCTTTGGCATCACCAGCTTTTATTTGCTACGCTAGAGCTTGTAGTTCTACACAGCTTCCCATAGCAATAAGCCTGGGTATTTGTACCTTGGTAAATACAAATAATGTATGGTTGGGTTTTTTTTTTTTAATTATATCATGCTGGAACAAAACAAATCAAGTTTCCATAAAAGTGTTTCCAAACCTGAAATTACTGCCTGCAATTAGTGTTAGTTATTCAACAGGCTCCATTTTAAAAAAGTGAAAATAACAATTCCCCAAACCATACCCAAAACGGAAGCCCTGTAACCCAGTCTGATCCCATGGAGTGAAAGTGTAGCTCCTGTAATCACAGTTCTTCATGAGCTACTTGCAGAATATTCCTTAATTACTCATGAGGTAACCTAAGAAGTGCTAATACAACAGGCATGAAGCAAAACCAACATAAGCACAGATTGACTGAAATGTGTTTAAAATGTAAAAAAAAAAAAAAAAAAGTAAAAGTCACCCTTTATTCTTTAAGCAAGAATACAGTGCACCTAATCACCTGCTCCAGTGACCATGGTCAGTAAGGGTGCCTTGCTGGCTGCTCCAAGCACTCTGAGAATCGTTGAACTCCTGCCTCAGCTCCGGCTGAGGCTCCTCTGCTCTCAGATATTGTGCAACACAGAGCACGCAGTTATAACATGCAGCAGGTTTTGCTCGACAGCCGCTGGCCTTGTCATAAGCCAGTACTATCACCCCAGGGTACGCTCTGCTGTCATTCCGCAGCTGCTGAACTGTCACTGAAGCAGCTCTTTCCTACAAGCCAGCTGTCTAGTAAAAAGACTGCAACAGCCAAGAAGCTCTCTCAGAATAAACAGGGGGAATGTCAACACAAGTAAAGTTCACAGTAGAGGTCATGAGAGTAAACCTACCTTTTATTGTTGTTAAGTAGAAAAAGAGATGAGTTGCTTCTGATTTTGAATCTCTCCAGTCCCAGCCTGCATTTACATGGATGAATATGCCTACATGTCAGCCAAACCTCAAAGCACAACAAAGTAACTTTTTCTTTTTCAAATGAGCTCGGAAGCCTAGGAGTCAGGATAAGAATGGAGCTGTACTCGGCCACCCAAAAGCAAGCTGGGAACTCCCTGGTTGCAAAACAAATAAGGGTCTCAAGAGCAGGTCACCCTTGATACCCCCAAGCCAAGCTAGTTATCAGACAATCAGTGACAATGAATTTTCCAATGGGTCAGAGGAATTCTTGTGTTGTCACACCGCTGCTTTGGTGGACCCTCCAGGATGCATCTTTTGTCCTTTTGAAGTTCTGCAGGTTGTGCCAGACTAATAACACAATCCCTCTCCCTGAGCCAGCACTGATTTTTAAGTCCCAGAAGCAGTATTGCATCAAGTGGAACTGAGCCAGTCAGTTGTTCCCAGGGGAGCAGATGATACATGTTCACATTCATCCGCCTCGTAACTATCAGCACCAAGCACAAGGAACCCTTGAAATCAGGGTGCCCAGTTGCAAAGCTGAAGCTGTCTGACTGTGCGACATGAAATACAAGCCACCAAATACTTGCACACAATATCATTCTGTCCAGACCAACCTGTAGAAATTTGAAAAGCAAAGAGAGGTAGATCAAGAGCGTCTGGGATTCTGACCCAAAATCCCAACTACTTCTGGTTCACCTCTGCTCTACATTGCTAAATAAACTGCTGGGAAAATCCTGTGTAGTACACAAGGCAACAAAACAGATCCCCCTAACACGAGGTACCTATTCAGGATGGAGCACCCACTGTAGAGAAGTGACCAGATAGGGAGAACAAAGGTTCATGTAACAGGTATGAGTTGGTCAGTGGCAGAGCCACGGCTGTAACGATTCTTTGAGATGTTACTCATATGAACATTCCTATTTTATGAGGGAGCATGTACGCAAACACCTGAAACCGAGTTCACTGCCTCAGAAGTACCAGTAGGACAAACACCCTCTTCGTGTGCTGCGCACAAACGTACAGAAAGGAAGGGCATGCTTCATACTGCCAGATCCCCTCAGCGCTGGTGTCTCAGGAGTCCTTCAGGAGGTTCAAGATTGTGAATGTGCATGCAATATATCTGGAGAAGAATTGGTTTAAGTAACAATCTTCTCCTTTGAGCACTTATCTACAGGGACATTCACACTGTGGACCACTCCCAACAGTCAAAGCTCTACCTAACTAGTGTCTGCTAGAGATGGCTAAACTCCACCTCCAAAAGGGACCAGTGGTATTATCCTCTTCAGATTCCTCAGAGGATGGAGAAACTGAAGAACCTAAAGAACAGGCTAGTTCCATACACCAGAGGAGACAGAACTCCAGGTAAAAATCAATTGCATTCATCCCCTTAACCATGACCTAAAGGTTGCTTTGCTTCTCGCGCCCCTTGGAAGAAGCATACAGGTATGGGAATCTTTTGCTTCTGCACATTACTGGTACCAAGTGGGTTAGACCCGAATTTTGCTAAACTTACATAATGTGTATGGCATAGCTCTTCCACGAGAATGATCTAAAAAGAATATCTAAATATTATTTTAATATTGTGAATGAGTGTTTCTTGTGATCCAACTTTTGGTTTAATTTTTTTCAGAACAGGTTGTCTGTCAGACAGTTACTGAATGTGACTGACAGTTTGGATGTAGCTGCTGTTGGAGCTGGAAAGCAGTGCTAACATCCAAATCATCAGACTCCCTCGTAGTCTGTCTCAAGGAGTGAGAAAGCACAATTATTTATCAAGAGTGGGTAAGAAAGCAGGCCTACCTCTATAGGTCTCACCAAAACATTCAGGTGCAGGTATGGAAAAGCTAGTGGTTTCAGGGCTGCATCGTTTGCTCTCAGGACTGTATCATTTTGTTCCCACTGCTACAGGTAGTCCCATAAATGAATGAGAAGGGAAACAACCCGGGGATGGAGCACTTCTTTTTTTTTTAATCATGCTTCTTATTTTTTGGTGTCTGTCCCTGAGCTGAGACTGGCACCAGTAATGGCAAAGTGATATTCTAACAAAGCTCATCTGCCACCGCTGTGCTGGGAAGTTTCAGAATTAACATGAGCGCACAGCATGACACACGCTACCCCACCTGCTGATGATCTTTCTGGGGACAGTTCTCCAAAGCGTTTATGGGACACTGTCAGGGGCCACTCTGTTTTCACCTAAAAGGGATAATTTCTGAGAAGGTACCAACTTCAGATCCTCTGCTAAGGAGCCAGCTGCCTTCCCCAGGTAATAATCCTGGAAACTGTGTTAATGGTCCTTTTTTACTTGAGGCTTGTCTCCAATGTACAGCACACATTCCATGGTGCACAGGCTTCTCTGAAGCAGTTCAAACAACACTCAACATCATGAGACTTGAAGTAACCTTCACAAGATAAGAGCTGTTAAAAGTTTAATGGAAGAATCAATGTCATCGGAGGTAACACTAAATACTAGAAGTGAAGGCAATGCAGCGATGCAGCTGCAGAACAAGGAAAGCCTCATGCTCTACCTTCACATTAGCCACGAGTTCGGCAGGAGCTAAGGACACGCATGGGGCACGAACACCTTGCAGCAGCACGCCCTGAATGCAAATACTTGAATGTGAATATCTCCTATACAACATGCAGCTTATTACATCATCAGGAAAAGCTAGGCATTATCACACGCACGTGCTTTGCAAACCAGCTTTTAATAAGCAGACAGACTTCTACAGTTCTATGATAAACACCTATGAATAGCACTGTCATTACAAAATGATTGCTAGCAGTGTTGTAGCTATCATTACACGAAATACTCTATGTCAGTGTCAGATGTTTCAGGCACAAAACCATAACCAAAGCACCTGCTGCAACAAAAAGGAAAAATTTGCTTCTGTTTTTAAGTGACATCATTTAAACATATGATATTCAGAAAAACGCTTCTTGAAATCATCTCTTCAACTACTTACTGCAAAATTATATCTTTTATAGGAGCTATGTTCTTCTTTCAAAATATAATATTTATACAACATGAATTCTTTATTCTGGAATACAGCTTTATATGTTTAACCTCCTTTTTTTTTTTTTTGATGGAACACATTTTGTACAATGAAAAATGGGGCCACAAAATGTAAGGAAGACTTAAATACTGAAAGTGCTACATGAGGGTCCTTACATTCACCTGCAGATTACTTCCTTGGCTTCAACAGTACTCCGCTTAGCAGGGAGATGCATGTATGCAATACTAAGAGTATTACTTGGAGTTTTAGAAACCTGATCCAAATTTGCACACTGTAGCATTAGAGTTAACTGCTACTCAGACAACCATTCTAGTGATGCTAACCCATCCACTCACATCTTAGTTTACTGGACATTAGATTGTCAAAAGACAAAACAGCAAAAGGAAGTCCTCAGCAAAACAGTTTTTCCAAAACATGCAATCACACACAAACAGACCCCTGATTATCATCCTAACTGAAAACAACAAAAAAATTGATTCAATTAGAACAAAAGAATTCATTTTCAACATGCCACAAAAATTACTTTCCCATAAATATCAACAAAATATTGTGAAAGAAATGTTGTAAACTTAACTGAAATATACGTCCTCTACATCTTAATAAGGTTTGGGAAGTATAGTGTGTTTTTCAAATACCAAGTAATAGAATAAAGGCAACCTTATTTCACCCTACCTGTTGCCATTTGCCCTTAATTGCTGGATCTCTGATCGACTGGCAATGTCTCTGGATTTGCTGGATGACACCCTGGTAATATACCATAGAAGAGTCATAATTCCCAAGGAGCGCATATTCTCTTCCTTTTTTGGCATTATCACAAATCTCTGCTAAATTCATCTTCACTCAGAAATCTAAAGGAGAACATTATAATCAGAAAAATGAATTTTACACGCTGTAGAATAATTCAGACCATGACACTTTAGTTTTTTTTTTTTCTCTCATAGCTGAATTGTGCCTTTCCACCCCCCGTTCCCGTCCAGTCCCCCTCTTTTTCAACCATTTAGCTCTGGAGTATCTCTTTACTAGCCTAAAATTTGAGATCATGAATCATAACTCTTTTATAGTGATAAAAAACACAACTTCTTTGCTGCCTTTGGCCCCAATTCTGTTAAATTAATGCAAGAAAATTAAATGCCCTGCCCACACTGAACCTAACAAGCCAAACTAATTTGTAGGTCACCACAATGTATTAGCAGCCATCAACCCATGAATTACAAATCACACAAGGCATTAAATTGCTTTTTATACTGTTATATTACATACGTGCCTAAATGTGCCAACCAGCATCAAGGAAGTCTGCACTTCGCACTTTCAAAAGCCCTCACCCTAATGAGATTACGATACAGCTGAATGGCAGCTCTACTATAGACAAAGTTGAAAGCCTCATTCTGTTTAAATATTCTTTCAAAGATCCACAAGCTGACTTGGATTTTTTCATTACATTTAACATGTCACTTTGGGATTTATGGCAGAGTTGGCAATCCAAATTTAAGATTTCTTAAAACAGTGATTCCCAAAGTACAACCTTCTCCTAGTCCCCAAAACAATTTAAGATTTACAGATTTTACTAACTTTTTTATACAAGTAGTAAATCACAGCATGACTTTAAGGCAAACCCATAGTCCAACTTCTCCCAGTAACCATTCAAGAAAGCAATATTAAATCACACATTCAAAAGTAAGTTATGTTGTACAGCTGGGTTTGTATTTAAGGTTCAAGACTGAAGCAGTGCCTGCCCCGTTATCTGAATCCCACATGACCCAAAGTCTATGTCCTTACCACACAAAAAGAGCATCCGTTACTTTCCCTTGTCCTCTGACTCAGGATGGGTGGGGTCTCTGACATTCACCCAGATATAAACGTCTGGAAATCAAAAATAAAAAATTACAATTCATACTACGCAATGCAGAGAGTTGCATTGATCAAGGGGGAGGAGGCTGGCTCAGGAGGGTCATCCACTAGCTGCATCGAGCGTTCGGCAAGACCAAGGCAGTGGAGAAGAAAGAGGGAAGGAGGGATACAGCCAGATGGAGAGAGACCAGGGCGCGGGGCCTGGCGCAGCACACAGTTCAGGCTGCACGGCTGAAGACAGCCCACGATATGGGGGTGCATGCAGTAGGAGCAGGTGGTAGCAGAGAGAAGCCAGAACAGGGAGAAACAACCTTTTACATCCTAGTGGGTTGTAAAAACGTTAGTAGTTTTTATAGAACAGACAAGACAAGATCAAGATGGCATTAAGGAGGATGTATCTTATGCCTTTGTATTCCCTTATGCTTAGCAAAATTCAAACCTCTGACAATAAGTTAAACATATATCCACATGACCTTCATTCTGCCCTCCCTGAACGCTGCCTATAGCAAACACACACTCTGCCTCTCAACGGTGCTGAACTGATGGTCCTTACCACTGCCTGCAGCTGCACGCCAGGTCTGCTCCACCACCTCTTCACTCCTGCTCCCTGCAACTAAGCCACGGAAAGCTGCTACCCTCACTTAAACCCACAGGCCGCACCGCTTCCACATGGCTGAAGACTTTGATGGCAAGAACGTGCTGCTGCCCCACAGCTGGCACTCCACCGAGCACAGCAAGATGCATTGGGGCTTACTTGTCCTCGTGCTGTGCCGCACATTTCAGCTTGCAGATCATTCCCATGGGCTGTTACAAACTTCTGGGCAGGGAGCAGAACTAAGGTGGAAAGTGTGACGGCCCTAATTTTGTCTTCTCTCAGTGCTGAGGAAGGGTAGGATACATCGCTGGAAAGCTCCAGCTCTGTGGCAATTAAGACCATTTAATTTTAAAATACAGAAGATGATAACTGATAGAAAAAAGCAATATCACTTGCATTGTACTGGAAATGGATAAAAAGATAGGAACTGAATATAAGTTACGACCCATTCAGATCTGATGAGTCAACTTATAAATGAACAAAACACTACCTGGGGCACAATCCATTGCCCCGTCTTCAAACACATCCAGGTTAGGATCTGATACACAACCGGCTTGTCCCCGTAAGGAAAACGGTCCTCAAATCTTTGGAGGTTTTCCCCACGTGTAGCAAAAAAGAGAGTAAATAAAACATTTCTAAGGAACTGCTGCATTCAATTCCTAGAAATCCATTAAACGGAACACGTACTTAGTTTAGCAATCTCTTGTATCTGTTTATTACAGCTAGTTCCCCCCCTGCAGGCATGTGTTAAACTTCCTTTTGCCTTAAGAGGGCTGACACTCACATCCAGCTCCCCTTAACCCCAGAAGAGTGCTCTGCTCACCAGAGGAGACAACCTCCTTGCCTCCGGTGGAAGCTGGGCCGGCCCCTGGGCAGGAGGCAAGGCGCAGCAGCCAGGCGGACACGTGCTCACTTCAGAAGAGTGGTTAGTGCAGGGAGCTGGGAAGCAGGAGGCAGAAAAATTTACATGGTCTTCAAACTGCAGGGGGAAACCAAATGGGAGTCTCACATTTCCTCCAGCAACCAAGAGTTTGGGGACTTCTGGCCTCATGCTGGTGACACGGACGCTTAACCAAAAGCTTGATACCCAATGCGTCACGCTGGAGAGCTTCTAAACATCGATGGGCACTGAAACTTGGAGCATACAGGGAGGTTGGTGCATGTACACGTAGGTACCTACTGAGCAGTTGACGCCTCCAGAGCTAGGCTGATAAAAGCCTCTGGATCTTTCTCTTGGATTCAGGCACTTCAATTTTTACTTATCACCTACTCTAGACACCAAAGCAGGTAATATAGATTGAGAAGGTGAATATAACATCACCCATATACCTGAAACATGTTTGAAACAGCAACTGTAGACCTCAGTCCTAAATCAGTGCTCCCCCTGACCCCCAGGCAGTGCTTTGAGGTCCTATTGCGATAAGACTGGCTATTTTAAACTAATGGCTAACAACAGTTTAAACCAACTACAAACCTTTTACGCACACCAGCAATGGTAACGTTAGTTCAGAATAACCAAAGCAAGTCAAAACAAATATGTCCAAAATGAAGGAAAAATTTTTTTTAGGAAGGAATTCCTTCCTGGATTGTTTTCTGGACGACCCCACTCTTCAGTGCCAGAGGTGGGGAGGAAGAGATAGCAAGAACTAGTTGGGGGCTTTTTCATGTTATGTACTTATTTTTTATTATCTGTTCTACATTATATTATAGAGTTCATACAACATTGCAAACGTCCAAGGAACCAGACATCCAGAAGTCATAAATAGTGCTTTTGTTGTTCGTTTTTTTGTTGTTTGGGGTTTTGTTTAAATATTTGATTTTCCTACCATATCACAGCCACATCTTTTAAATAAATACACAATCAGGGACAACTGTTGTCAGGTACATTTAGAACAACTTAGACATTACTTGTGACACCAGCTTTTTATTCTGTCATTGCGTGGTTCTTTCCTGCACTAGACCATAACAGCTCCACGGTACGTCAAGATATCCTTGGAGATTCCTTAGTCTACGGATCATTGACAAGAAGAGACATTACAGATATTCATGTCGGCAGAGCTGCCACACATGGGGTCTTAAGCCCACTTGTTAAAAACCCTGCAGCAGCTAGGCTAAAAGGTCACAGGGGATATTAATCTCTATTCTTTGGAGCATAAGCTGAGCTGATCCCTATCTGGGGTCAGAAAAGAATTTTTCTCCCAGAACTAAAGCAACGCACAATTGAGCAAGATCCAAAAGACAGTCTCTATTTTAACATTAAAGCATTATACACACACAAACATATCCACAGGCAGATACAGTGACTGTGTGAGTGGCGGGCAAAGGGGGACAGCCTGTTTAGTACACTATTCCAAACTTGTGTGCAACACCAGTGGGAATGCAGGACAACTGCCCCCCTTTAACCGGTCTCCCACTTAACCTCACCCCAGTGCTACCAGAGGCAATAAATGCCCTCCCCTGTAGATGGGGTCTGTAGCAGGGGTTTTCCTATTGCTCGATACTGAACATTCAACTCTGCAAACAAAAGGCATCTCTGCTATCTTTACATCTCTTGTATGCCTGTGTGTTTTGACGCAATCAGTTACACAACTGCGTCCCATTTTCTCCACAGGCACTCGACTCTTGCACAGGATGGATGGCACTCATTAAATGAGCAGTTACTCATTTTTGCTTTACTCTGATTGCTTCGATAGTCACATCAAGCCTTATTTACTGCCTACTAATCAGACTTTTCTCCAAATCAGTTTTAATTCCTCACTGATAGGGCTATAACATACCTGTTTTTTTCTGGACATGTGTCTTTCTCTGACCAAAATTTTACCCAGGCAGACCAAAAATTTTCCACAGCTCCCTGAGATTGCTGGACATATGGTCTCACGTCATAGCAGCTGTGCAATATTGCTGACTGGACAGCTGAACATCTGGAACGGCCTGGACATACACAGATGAAGACTGGTTACTAATTCTGTTTCTCATTTTCTGTAAATCAGCCGTGCAGCATGATGTCGGGCATCCCGAAACGCAATGTAAGAGACCCGACTAACGTGACAAGACAGAGCGCCACGCTGTTAGGCACCATCTTCTCAAATCCAGTGCTGAGGTACAACTATACATTTTCCACTTCTACAAATAGAGCCGGGATGGCCCTCTGCCGCTGCACAACCCCAGAACGGGTCGATTGCCACGCAGAGCAAAGCAAGGAAGTGAATTCCAGCATTAAGAGGTTTTGATTTTTGGATTTATCCACTTTTCGTGTGCACCCATTTCTATTACCAGAGTCTAAGCAATGAACTGAAGTTGTTCCTTTCTCAAATTCTTCTTACTGCTTGGAAGCTTTTCCTTACAATTAATCTAAACCTGCCCTCCTCAGTTTAAGGCCATATTGTTTTCGTAAGCCAGCTTCAACCAGTTTCGAACACCTTCCTCTCCCTCGATTATGTTTTCACTTAAAATAGTACAACGATCCTATTTTCCATTTTCTCTTCAAAGTTAAAATTTGTTAACATAGAGACATATAACAATATGACCTGGAAAAGCATAAACTGCGACACTAACTGGAACGTTATCAGAGGAAGAAAAAAGCATTTTTTCCCTGCATGACATGCGATTCCTACTAGAAGCTTACAGAAGTCTATCTCTGACTGAAATACATACTGTATTGCTTTTTCATGTGCTTGATGTATTTTATTTGATTTTTAAGAGTAAGTTATTAAAAATGCAATTATTAAAAAAAAAAATGAGTCTTGCCTGCTTTATTAGAAAGATTATCCCTCTTATTTTGGACTTGGGTACAGAACAACTGGTCTTCATTTATAATAATTAACTGTCCCTGTTCAGAAGCAATCACTGATGCTGCAGACAATTATCAGGCATTACGTTCGCATGACAAAAACAACATTTTAACTGATCATTGTCAGATAAAATACAAACAAACAAAAGGCTTGCCAAGTTCCACGGCCAAATCTATCCTTCCCTGTTAACTTGGCTTTGTTTAAACTGGCAGCAGCGGTCTCATGGACTGGTGTGGAAGCTAACGATCATTACCTCATAGGATCACAACTCCTGTTAAAAATACATATATAAATAAGAATGTGGCTCAGTTCCAGCAGATTTGGATTTAAACTACATTTAAATGGCTTCTTGCATCAAAGACGAGAAGCCTGCTACACCAGTGCTCTGCTCTTTTTTTCCTTTTGCTGTGTGCATCAGCAGCGACAAGAATGGCTACAACCGCCGCAGCGGCACAGGGGGTTGCAGTAGGTAATGTCATTGGAGCGTTCACTCCCTGTTCGACATGTCACTTCAAAGCAGCACACACACCAGATAAAATGTACACACACACCATGGGCCAGGAAACCCAGCATCGAGGGATCTTTCAATTCAGTTAACTGCTTTCTGTTAACTGGCTTTTGGTTTCTTTGCACTGAAACTCTGTTTTGAAATAGCAGACGTGGAGTTAATGGGGAAATGTGTATGGAAGTGGGAAGGAGAAGAAGCATGCACACAGGCCTCAAACTATTTTTGTGTGGAATCTTCTGAGAGCTAACTTGAAACAGAGAGTTGAATGTTATTTTAAATGCAAGTGGAAAAAAAAAAATCTTCAAATGAAGTAAAGATATTCACCACAAGTTAACAGTAAACACAAATACATAAGAAACCACTGAACAGTCAGTCAGTGTTTTAATTAGATATAATATACTATAGCACTGAACGGAAAGCACCCTGGAGAATGAAATGGCCATTTGCAGTCTTTGAATGACAATTTTCTGAAAAACTAGAAAGAGGAGAACAAGAGATTGCTATGCTATTCCTAAGACTGACTACAAAAATGTATTCTTCTCCAGAGCACCTCATGTACCAGCTTCAGGCATGTCCATACAATCACATCTCTGTTATTTAGGGTAACAAGGTGTTCATCAGCTAGGCTGGGTAAGAAATGAAAATAGCTAACACAAACACTATGGGGCACTCTAAGGAGCGTAGCTCCATACACGTGCAGTTTATGCAGCGAGAGGCTTGCTAGCTTCTTCTCCACCTTAGCCTTGCCGGACCCAGACTGGCTCTACGCATCTCCCTTCTCTCCAGCACAGTCTCCAGGGCTTCTGGCGTTAGTACCACACCAAACCTAAGCCAGTGTCCAGGTGGCACCAGCCCTGAGGTGACCGATCCCTCCTCTGGCAGGATGCAGGGCTCAGATACCTGAAGGGTTCTGCAGGGCCCGTCTGGAGCTCAGCAAAGTGGAACTTGGCCCAAATCAATAATCCCTCTGGCCCTTTGTGGAGCCACTTGCTTCTCTGCACATCATGTGTGTAAGCACTTCTGGTGGAGCAAACGTGCCACCAAAGACTCCCAAGATGGGTCTGTGCAGAGCCTGCTTGGGTTCAAAGTGTTTATTAGGTCAGGCTCTGTGCCAAGAAAGGCAGTTAAACTGCTTCTGCACCTGGCCCTGGATACAGCAGATCCACGTTCCCACAGCGCTGCGGCTCGCGAGCCCTGCCAGACCGTAGTCAGCTCCACAAAGATTCAGTTCTGGTGCTGCTACATTCCTCGCGCAGCCAATCTGCAACCCAGATAAACTTTCCATGAATAATTGCAGGTTTAATGGACTCAAACATGTGTTTATAACCCTGACTCATAAGGTCAGAATTCAGGCCTGGATACTTTTTCACCTTTTGGATTCCCCTTTGAATTTCAAAGAATTGGCTCTTTAGGACTATGAATGTGTATTTCTTTTATTAGAATTTTGCTTTTTTAAATTGTTCTAAAGAATAGTATATATTCTTTAAAATATACATTTATACGCATATTGCTGTTAGTGCTGCAGACATCAAGGCTTCAGATTTCTCAGCCCAGAAGAATCAGCTTTTTTTTCTGCAACTATTTACACAGCAAACCAGATAGAGGCCTATTGTTATTTCCTTGTCTTCCATTTACTTTTCTAGCTATCTTGAGATTGTGATTAGCTCAGGGCAGGATTCATTCCTCTCCATTACCTGCTCAAAGGCCCAAGTCTCCGAGAGCAAAGCACCCTGGAAGCACGCTGCAGCAGCGATGTTCGCTTCTGCAGTAAGTGCAGTAAGTACCAGGAGCTGCAGAGAAGCCTAAAGCCTGCCTAGGATGTATCTGACATGGGGGTGGGGGGGAAGAAAAAAAAGAAACCGCCCAAACACCTTCAACTGCAATAAAAAAAATCCAACTTCCATTGGAAAGAAACCCATCTCTGTAACATTTGAAACTGTATTACAAACAGACGTTCAATATTCATACATAAGGGAGTACTAATGCACTGATGCTTTTAAGATGCAGATTTTCAGGAAGAAAAAATAACTCCCTCTAATATACCAATCATAAATATGTACATTTTAAATATGATATGGAACAGGAACTGTAATTTTATTCCCTCCCCATGCCTGTTGGAGAATACAAGGTAAAGGGTAACACTATAGAACTGTCATCAGAGGAAACGGAGAGGGAAAAGAGACAAATGCCAATACCGACATCATGACAGAAGCGTGGTCACAACAGAAATGAAGCAAAAATATCTGAAAAAGTAACACTGTGTCTGCTCATATAAAGATCACCTAGTGCAGCAAGCTCAACAGAGCCCAAGTGCGGCAGGACACGTGAAACTGCAAACCATGAAGTAAACTGGCGGGAGAGACGCCCCTGGGCCCCAGCTCTGGGCGCCCTCCGACCGCGGCCTCCCCCGTATCCATTACCCAGCCCCCAGCCTACTCTGCCTTCTCCACAGCCCTCCCCTGCCTCTGCTCGCCACTCCTCCCCCCGCAGACCTCTCCCCTCTCCTCCGACTGTGTTCCCATCTGCCCCCTCCTCCCAGTCCTTCCCCCCTCGGCCTCCGGCGGAGCCCTCCGCTGGCATCCGCACGCCACCCTCCCCCCGGCGCACCCCCTAACTGCACCCACCCGCGTTTCTCCCACGCACCCCCACCCCTGCATTCGCTCGTCCTGCAACACGCCTGCCCTTCCGCAGCCATCTGCGCGCCCGCATCCCCCTCCCTCGCTGGCACAGCCCTGGCACCGCACCCCGCCCTTCCTCCAGCACACTCCTCCTCCTGCACCCCCCGCCCTCCGGTGCGCCCCGTACCCGCCCCCGCGCTCCCCCTCCACACCGCCCCTCCCGCCAGCCCCCTGCTGCGGTAACGGGGCACCCTCGACCCCCCTCCACAGCGCTCCGGCCCCATCGTCCCCTCGGTGGAGGCTCCGGAGGGCGAGCCTCCCCTCCCCACAACGCTCTCCTCTGCGGGGGCAAAGCCGCAACACCCATCTGCGGCCCCCCCCCCCAGGCGGGCGCGCTGGGGTTTGTAGTTCCCACCCGCCGCCTCGCCCCCCAGCGCCCAGCGCCCGGCGGGGGGCGCGGGACTACACTTCCCAGCAGCCTCCGCGGAGGGGGGGGCTGCCCCCCGCCAGCCTCTCCCGCCGCTACCCCTCACCGCCGCCGCCTCCCTCACCGTGGCGGGACGGCGGCCGTTGGGCCGAGGTCCCAGCCGCCGCCCGCCCCGGGCAGCGCCGTGAGGGTCCGCCCTGTAGCCGGGCCCTGCCGTTACCTGGGAGAGCCGGGGTGCGGGTGCGTGTCCGCGGACGGGAGCGGCGCGGGGCGGGGGGCGCCGTCCTTCTGCTCTGTCAGACCGAGGGGGGGGAGAGGCACCGAGGGGGGGGGGCGGGCGGGCGGGGGAGGGGGTGCGCGCGCGCGGCGGCGGCGGCGACGGGCGGTTGCCATGGCGGCGGCGGCGGGGCGCGGGGAGGGGACGGCGCGGCATCCCGCTACCCCGCCCCCGCCGGGAGGGCGCCGGGCCCCGGGCGCTGCCGGGCCCGCTCCGGTCAGGCCGCGGCCGCCGCGGAGCCTCCCCGGCCTTGCCCCGGCAGGGGGAAAGGGTGGGGTTTTCCCGGCGAGCTGAAAACAAAGGGAAGTGCCGCTGCCTCGCCGGGGATGGCTGCGGGTGCTGCCTGCCCCCGCCAAGCCCGCCCTTCGGGGAAGGTCTCGGTATCGGACACCGCGGCCGGAGGCAGGCGGAGAGCCTCTCCCCTGCAGCCCGCCGCGGTCCCCGGCGAGGGGGGAGGAGAGCAGCGCGTCCCGGCTCGGCTGGCGAGGGCGGGCCCCGCCGCCGCCCCCGCTCCTGGGTGCGCTGCGGTCCGTCTGCCGTCGGGGTTTCGGGGGGCAGGCACCCGCGGAGAACGCAAACCTCGCCCGTTCGCGCCCCGGCGAAGGGAGCGGCGAGGGGCGGGAGGGCGTGCGGCCGTCCCGCCCGGGCAGGCAGGAGGGGACCCGCCGCCTTTGCCAGCGGGTTTGATGGCTCTGCTAGGACCGCGGAGGGACCGCGGTGGGGATTTGCCCGCTCCTGGGACCGCAGCGACCGCGGGCAGCCTCACAGGGCGGCACCCCCCGGTTCGTGTCGCCTGCTGGGGGTGAGCGTTACCGAGCGTTTCCGAAGCGCGCCTCTCGCAGTGAACGTGAGCAGCCTGGTCTCCTGCGAGGGGAGCGGTGGGGTTAGAAACCTCTCTAAGGATGCCGTTTCGCAGTTAATGCAAGCCAGCCTGTGTCTGTATTGCCACCAAAAGGGGCAGTCCTGCCTTCCTCCCTGATCCCTATGCTTTCCTGTTTGTTATTTACACGGCAATAACGCTTATGTTGCCATCTGGCAAGGCAAGCCTGGGATATGATCTGGTGGAAAGCCAGTTATGCCCCTCCAAAAAATTACCAGAGTTCAGCTGGATCAAGTTCTTCTGCTCGCTGACCCTGCAGAGCTGCTGCAGGCGCCAGACGGCAGAGGAGACACGGAGGCAGGAGCAGCGCAGTGAGATCCCGGTGGATCTGAGCTGCGTCGCTGCGTGCGGCTGCACCGCTGCAGTGAGTCCTCGCTGCTGTAACTGCCTTGTGACAGCCCTGAGAGTGTCCCACTGATGATGATCTTGTGGTCGCTACCAGTAATGGCACGTGATTTCTCTGGAAAATGTCAATCGTAGTTACCTTAAGGTAGCAGCGTGAGGTGGTATCTCACAATAAGGTTCCCAGAAATACGAACTGACACAAGTGAAAGAGCAGGGATTGAAACTAAAAGCTCGGTGTGCCTCTTAAACAACACAGCATGTGTGAATGTGTCACTCATATATCTACAGATCTTGTTTCCCTCAAAATCATGTGGAGATTCTTATGCCTTTGTGAGTATTTTAGAACTGGGGCCAAAATCGTGATGAATTCATAACAGCTGCGACTCTGGCTTCCCCTTTTTCCAGATTTCTTCGAACTTGCCTGCCCATGACATCAATTCCTGCTGGTTTTTCACATACCCAAAAGCATAGATGCTGTGCAGACCTTACAGAGCTCAGGGCTTCTTGGGGAGAGCAGATCATAAGGAGCTTGCTCCTAGCACTGTCGTAATATCCCTTCCCACAAGACTATATACCTCTTATCACATTAGGCAACAACACGTTAACTGCTTTGTCTGAGAATCGTATCCCCCAGCTAGGAAATTGTGACACAGAGAAGGCTGGTTATTTAGTCATAGTCTCTGTTTGGTTTGGGATTTTTTTTTTCCCTATCCCTTTTTGTAGAAATGCTTGAGTTGAGCGGGGCTGCTTTCTAGTGGCAGAGGGTACCCATGCTACCACTGACCTCCCTTTGAAAAGTAGTTGCTCAACACCAGAGCAATACCAGTGTCACCCTGGTTGGACCCCTCAGGGGGAAAGTTTGGTAAGCGTTGGTCTACACAGTTTGTCAAGATCTGCTAAGTGACTGAGTCGGCAGGAAGAGAACCGCATCTCCAGGTTCCTAGCCCTGCACGCTAGGTGTGTGTAAGGATCATAGGATGATTCACGTTGGAAGGGACCTCAGGAGGTCATCTAGTCCAGCCAGGCAATCAAAAGCTCATCAACTTGTTAATAAAGCAAAGGAATGGTAGCCGTGAGTGTGAAATTTCTTAGCCTTTCCTATTGCCGCAGTCAGACAAACTCCAGCATATCTGGCTGGAGTGATGCAAAAAATACCGCTTCCCTGACCATCTATTCTGCCTCCTTACTGAAGGTTCCTGCCTTCACAACAGTCCCTGGATTGGAAAACGCTAATGTTTCTAATCCATTTTAATACAAAACACGACATTAAAGTCATCTTTTATCAGCAGTTTAAGCTAATTTGTTTGACCTTGTATTGAAGCAGCTGGGTCTAGTGCACGTGTTTCATTCCATCGACTCCGCTGTGAGGCAGGAATCTCAGGCAAAGAGAAAGTAAGAAATTGCTGGGAGGGGACGTGACACCTTAAGCCACTGAAACGTTTTACTATGGGTATATTCTCACGGCTTAAATCTTTTTATTTTTTGATAGAGGCTATAAACCTAGTTGTTCTGGATAAGACATGATGTTGCTGGGTGTCGGCGGCTGTGGTTAGGCGGGCTCCAGCTGTGCTGGTGGAGGAGAGCATTACTCACAGGCAGACCCCAGAGACTTATCATGCCCTTTTTCAGCGATCTGCAAATCTGCCAGCAGAGCTGATTGTGTGCCCTCTCTCTCTGATTTATTCTAGTCAGTTCAATCAGAAGCTGATATAAATTAATGTAACTCTTTTGCCATGAACATTTGATTTGGTTCAAAAGTGTCTCTTCAGCTAGAGTAATTGCAGACACTGTCAGATAAGTTTAAAGCTATCCACTCTTAGGGTCTGTGTCAGATTAACAAAACTGGTTTCTGAATTGATTTGGTTGTCATTATATAAATTCCATAGACTGTGTCTAACTCAGATGGCTGGCACAGGCTTTTAGCACAAAGTAGCGGAGAGCTTCATTTGTAACCTCCTCCCACACACAAACTTCTGCAGAAGAAGGTTGAAAACATATGCGATCTCTATGAATTATGAACTGCCCTTTGCTTTTGTCTTCCCTTCCCCTTGCAATTATATTTAACTAGACCACAGGAATTATTGTGCCTTCGTAATAATCACTCATGCTCACATGCAAACATAACTCTGTACCAAAGATCTTACAGGCTACGTTCAGAAATGCTGTAATAATGGAAGGTGAAAAACAATGGGGAAGCAATAGGGAAAAGAAGGTGCATGTTACGTATTCATGGACATTAACCTTGCAAGGGAAGTTATGCAGAACTCAGTAAAAGCATCAGCAGACACACACTGTTAATTTTTGTACACACATAGTAATTGTTCTTCAGCGTAGATATTTTTGTGGTATGATATTTATCAGTATGACACATTCACCAGTTTCTCTCCTAGGAAAGAACCTCAGAGTCTGAACCTTGAGAAATTGTGATGGAGTGGCAACACAGAAGGATTTAGTCAACATCTTTCACCCAAGGTACATCTCAAAATGCTGTGAATTGTTAACAGAGAACAGTGCAAGAGAAAGCAGTTGATTTGCAAAGGAGATTTCAGTTAAGCCAGAAAGTGAGAGTAGGAGTGGACACGGGTGTTTGTATTTATCTGGTCAAATGTAGACATCTGTCTTGTAGACCTTTGCCTCTAAGTTAGCTTTCCTCTAAGTTTTTTCATGGTAGAGAGAGAGATAGGTACTTCAGGGATACAATTCCCACTTTGACCAAAGTGGACTGTGCCCAGAATGTGTTTAATTTTTTCCAGTGCTTGTAGCAGACTTAGCTGATCAGCATAAATACGAGTGTTTGCACTGTAGATGCCTAAAGGTAGGTGAGAGGAGTCCCGCCGAATGTGTTTGTTGCATTGTTAGAGCCATAGAGAAAGCTGTCATGGCAGTTATGACTAGGTTGATTACAATGATGAAGAACACGCCAATGCCAGATTAATGGAAAATAAAAGTAGAAGAGAAGACAGATCTTTGAGATGGGTTGAAGCAAGCCCACGGTAGGTTGAAAAAAAGAGTTCTGCTTTGAGTCTGTGGACAGAAGTTAGAAGAAGTAACAGGAACTAGGATATTGTGTTTCTTTTCTGTGTATACTTAACATGCAGAAGCATTTTGCATATGTTGGAGCATTACTCTTTGGAGAAGGTATAAGAAAGTGGCTTACAGTAGTCAAAACAAAGAGAGGGGAAGACTTGGACAGAAACCTCAGAGAAAGTAGAGTCAGGCTCAGGGAGCTGTGTGTCAGCAACTATTAAGTGAAAACCGGGACAGGGAAAGAAGGGTTTATTCACATCATCTCAGTCCTGTAGCAGACCACTAGGCAGTATCAAGCGGCCAAGTTCCCTTGATGTGTCTGCAAGGGTTGGCAACTGAGAAGAAATCTCCCGTGATGCACAATTCAGCAAAAAAACGTTCGGCAGTATAACTCTTTCATGGTAGGGTGTGAATTTTAGGCTCGTTTCCTAAAGATGTGACATGTCTGGAGTTACACACTGTCTGTCCCACTGCAGTAATTTTGAACCTCATTGGCCAATTTCAACTACATTTGCAAAAGGGTGGAGGTCTTAATGGTAACTGAGTTCCTTTTCGTTTCGTAGTAAGTAGCATGGTAGAAAAGATGGGCTCAGCTGGTGCCCCTGCTGAGCACAAGGTGGGCAGAAATTAGCTGTTAAACATTTCATTTGGCAACAAGCTGCCCAGTCTGCATGCATAAAATGACCGACAGCTCCCTGCTTAGTGCTACTTGCAGCACCTACTTTTGTGCACAGTTGCAATACCATGTATGACCCATAGGCAGCTGTTTTGTTGACGTGATGAGAGCTGAGTGGAAATGGACACAAAACCATAGGATACTAGGCTTTGATAGTTTGAACCAAACAATTACATCCGTTGAGCCTGTTAACTCAGGCACAGCCACTAATTTTAAGTGATGCTGGTGTATATTATTCTCCTTCCCCTGTAGATATTTCTCTGACTTCAAAGTGGCAGTTTCAAATATGGGAGCTGTTGGGCAGCTTTTTGCACACAGTTTAGATGCCCAAACTAGAATAAGCAAAGCACAGTCTAATACATATTAATGGCTTGCCCAGCGCTTTTGATTTCTTAGGCATGTTCATTCCTGTTCTGCAGCATGAGATATTAGAAGATGAATTGGCTGTAACAATCCACTCCTGTAAACACATTCATCCAGGACAGGAGATGCTACGTTTAAAGATCATTCTTTAACATATCTGTAATCCTTTCCAGGACTGTCTTGAACAGTCCTTTGAATACTGCTGTGATCGATGGCAATAAAGGTGGTTATGTTGGAGAAGGATGCACTGAAGATTTGTGTTCTGGTGTGTGCCTAAGTATCAAGATTCTGCAGGGCAGGAGGTGAGCACACCAGAGGCCATGCATCTGCATTGGAAGAACAACTTCTGTCATTTATTGATAACTTCTTTAACCCCCATCATTGAATGTGTAAAAAGTTCTGAGTAGGTAGGAGCAATGTAGTAAATGGCAAGATGTAATTACAGATGAAAGTTTAGCCAAAGTTCCTAATTGAAAACTTTAAAAAATGTTTAAGGAGAGCAAGAAAGTTAAATTAAGATATGGTGGTGAACATTGTGAAGAATCTCTTTTCCCTTTTTGGTCCCCTAATGCGATTACTATAGGGAACATGCAGTGGTTTCCATGTGAACAACTTAATCTGGTTCATATTTTGAGAGTAAAATTGGGAATCTTTTTTTAACTTCAAAATTTGGACTGTATTTGGACGATGTGCATTTTGTTAATGTTGTTCATTTATCTAATAAATGAGAAACATGATTGTGTCAGTAAAGGGTCAGTGGCACAAAGAACAGTATCTCATAAAAGAACAGACATTGGTATCACAGCTTTGGTTAAACATATTTTAAATTATTATAACATCCCATTCACATTCTCGGGGGGAATATTCACTGCCTACGTTTGAACATCTAACTTAGATGCCTAAATTAGGAGGCTTGTCTCCCTAGATGCCTTGCATAGTTGAAGGAGTGAGAGAGGCTCCTCCAGAGAGCAATTCAGACTGTTAGTTAGGCTTCTGCTCTGAATTATCATCTGGAGGAGCCTCTTCAACTTTGAATGCTGTTCTGTGCTATTCTTTGCATCTTTTCCTTGGCAACAAAGCTGACTTAACTGGTCTCTGCCCCTCAACTTGTTCTTGCCCTCTGCTTTTGAGTATCAGTCTGTCGCTTGTGCTAGTACGGCTGGTGATGTGGCAGCACTGTCAACTAGGTTCGTGAAATCATCTGGGTTAAAAGGAACCCTGAGAAAGAAGGTGTTACTTTTAACCTAGATCACATCTCTCATCTGGTTTATCGCATGACCTTGTAAACGGTTAAACCTGCATACCTGAGGAAGTGATGAGCTTTAGTAAGAGACAGAAGTGAGTTGTTGAACTCAGGGACCTGTTTACGAAGCGTGCTACCAAGAAAAAGATACATTCAACTTTGGGATGTAAGTTAAGGAGATGATTGAGTCTTGTATCTAAGCATCGTTCTGTTCAAGTACATGATATTTGTACCATTACTGTTTCACCAATATCATGGAAGTTTATTATGGTTTGCATCGCTGTAAGAAAGAGATAATCTAGCTTTATATCTCTCTTATCCATGTAAAAATGGTCATAATTTAAACAAAACAACTTACAGGATTTACAAATGTAGCATGAAAAGGTATGCTAAACTTCATAAATAGGCCTAAAAGCATGGTGTTGCCACTAACATAAAGCAAATGCAATCAAGTTTGAGTAGCTAAAGAAGTTCCCCACCAAGAGCTGCTAATGTTTCAACAGACACACTGGATGCAGTTTACCCAACTTGCATGGTTTACAGTGCAGACATCTGCACGTGAGCTAGTTGCCGTAGATTCTTTCCAAAATCTTTGGGAAATCTGGCCTTTTAGATGGTGCTTCATATGAACTGTATGAGATATTCATATTAGCTGTGAAATATCTGTATTTGGCCAGCTGAATCCCACCCACAGGCTACACGGCTGCTCCCTGTACATGGAGAAATGCAGACTACAACAAGCTAGGTTCAGTTGCCTTGTGTACTAACGTCTAAAACCACTCACACTCAGCTTCACACCTGATGGACTAAAACTTCATTTTCTGAGCCATTCCAGTTCAGAGAGATTTGGTGCCACTAGTGACCACCACTGGGACACTTCTCCAGTCTCTGGCAGTTAAGATGATATTTCATGTTGTTACAGAATTAACTATCCTGTTTCAAAACAGTATTCTTTTAAAATAAGCATGTATTAGGAATGCTGGCCACAAACCCAATGAGGTGAGAGAACTGTTAATAGTTTTTAATAGTTATTAATTTTTACACGGCATCTTGTGCTGCTTTTTAAAGTTCAATAGTCATCAGGTAGGCTTCTTAATAACATGTGAAGAGATTGTTTAATTGTATTTATCTGTGACCTTCCATAGCTTGACCTGGCTAATTGCTTCTTTTAGATGAAATACTCACCTCTTTCTCGTCCTTCTCTATGAAAGTAAGAATGAAAACATTCGTAAAGAATCAAATAAGGAAGAAGCTAAAACCCACAAAGAAGCATAACTGAAGCTAAAGTTCTGTATGCTAAGCTGGAGCTAAACCTATATATGCTGTTGTCTTCTTGTGTGCATTTCCTCATTCAAATCATTTTTTATATCACCTTAAAAGAAAAAAAAAGGGGGAGAAGGGAAGTGTTGTGTTTAATTTTCATGCTCGATGCATTTTTAAATGTAATGAAGTTACAAAATGAGCCTGTCGTGGTTTAACCCCAGTAGGGAGGTCAGCCTCCCACAGCCACGTGCTCACTCCCCCCTGGTGGGATGGGGAAGAGAATCGGAAGGGTAAAAGTGAGAAAACTCATGGGCTGAGATAAAGACAGTTTAATAGGTAAAGCAAAAGCTGCACACGCAAGCAAAGCAAAGCAAGGAATTCATTCACTGCTTCCCATCAGCAGGCAGGCGTTCAGCCATCTCCAGGCAAGCAGGGCTCCATCAGATGTAATGGTTACTTGGGAAGCCAAATGCCATCACTCTAAATGTCCCCTCCTTCCTTCTTCTTCCACCATCTTTATATGCTGAGCATGACGTCATATCATAAAGGGATATCCCTTTGGTCAGTTGGGGTCAGCTGTCCCAGCCGTGTCCCCTCCCAGCTTCTTGTGCTCCCCCAGCCTGCTCACTGGTGAGGTGGGGTGAGAAGCAGAAAAGGCCTTGACTCTGTGTAAGCCCTGCTCAGCAATAACAAAAACATCCCTGTGTTATCCACACTGTTTTCAGCACAAATCCAAAACATAGCCCCCTACAAGCTCCTGTGAAGAAAACTAACTCTATCCCAGCCAGAACCAGTACAGAGCCTTAACTCTTCACATCCTTTTACAGTGGAGAAATACATGTATGATGAGGGCACTTGTGCATAAGAAGATATAAGATTGGGGTTTCCATAATTACAGTTTACATAAGAAGAACAAAGGTTATTAAAAAAAATTGTTCAAAAGCAAAGTACAATGATAGTCTACAGTTTTCTCAAGATGGGGAAGGTGATCCTGTGCTGTTTCTCCTGCTCACCTTTGCCGTTTGTTTTCTGGTTTTCTGTTTTGCTGAGATACCAAAAAAAATTCCCTTTCTACTAAGACAGTCCCTGGGACCTTTCTACATTGCGAAAGCAGCCTCCAGCACCACCGTTTAGTGCAGTGCTGGCTGATATGGGCGGACTCCCTGTGCCATTATTTGCAAGTGGCTCCAAAGAGTGTATCGACACAAGAGAGGGAACCATTTTCCATCCCAAGGCCCATTGCTGCATGGTGCCTCACACCCAAGCTGCTTAGGGCTAGTAGGGACTGCTCTGTCCATGCCAGGTAGCCCTGTACTCTGGATCTCCTATGTGCACCTTGTGGTGTACCTCCTCTGCACTTGCAAGAGTGCAGAGCCTGTGGGAGTAGTGTTGAAAGACTAACATGGGTCCAAGGGAGCCAAATATAATGTTCTTGGCCTTATTGCCATTTGGGAGGAGTCCCAAGAGTGAACTACCCAAGATCCGTGCCTTATCTTGAATGCGTGAGATGTACCTAAACAGGTCCTCAAGAGAGAACTAACCATTAAGCAGAGGGGACAACTGGGTGCTCAGGCTTGTTGCCTTGACCTCAGTGTAGGACATAGTGTAGACATGTCTTAAGTGCCCAGTTTCAGTCTTGTGGTGGAATGAGTACAATATAAACACACAAGTTCATACAGATTATTTGAGTACTTACGTTACATGTATACAGACTTTCAAAACAGAAGTGGTTAATACCATATATCAGAAGCACCTTAGTGTTTCATACATACTGCTGAAATAAAGCAGCTTACATTCCTAGTTAGTAGCTTTACCTGCAACTCAGCAGAGCTTTGGCTGGCTCTTGGATCTAAAAATAAAATTCTCCTTCCTGAGATACCATACACTTCAGTGATATTCTGAGTAGGAATGGCATGCAAAAGTGGAATAGATTGTATTAAGTGTTGCGTAGAAGCTTTCCATCCATTGCATAGGAAACCTTCATTACATTCTTCATTGCACCATGTGGCATCTAAGTATAATGTGATAAAATTACTAATACAGGACAATAAATAACATTATGATTATGTGTTACGGGTGCCACCTCATATGTGCACAAGTAATTATAGTTGGAATGAATAATGGAGATTTGAGTGTTATATCTAGGAATATATTAGAAGGGACACAATTTGTCATTAAGGATGGGAATTGTCTCATTCGACTTTACAGGTTCAATAAGTAGGTGTCCACCCCAAGCCCGTCATCTGTGACTGCATCTGTGATCAGCGGAGAGGAACAGGCACTTCAGAAGATAAATGGCCCCTCCAGTCTTAGACAAATATTTTCAGAGGAATGCATCTCAAAATCTCACACAAACAGAAAATCTTCAACAACATCTTCCAGGGGAAAAAAAAGAGAATACATCCAGGAAAACCTGGTCACACGTTGTAACCTTTCTCAGATGAATCTCCAAGTCTGTTCTGCGCTTCAGTGGATGATCATCAGCAGTGAAACTTTTGATTATGTTTATTTAAGCCATTTTTGACACGTTCCAGTGATGAAAGTTTCACCATTTCTCTAGGCAGTCTACACCAATGCTTAATTTTCCTTAATCCTGGACAGTTGTCTAGTGGTTTAATGTAAATCTCCTTTGCTGCAATTTATCCCCATTGCTTGTTGTTCTAATAGACACAAACAACAGTTTATTTCACCCTTCTTTGCAACTACTTTTTACATATTTAAAGATTTCCCCCCCCCAGTTTTCTCTGTTCTTGACATAATTTGTGTCTTGACACTGAACTAAAGTACTAGTAAAGCGATACTAGTAGGATTTGTGTACAGTTAAACCTTCCCTCACCTACTGCTTCATGGCCCCCAGTAACCTCAGTGGTCCACTGACGCCATGATGGCACCGATATATCTTGCTGCACTCACAGTTGCATGTGCAATACCATAATGCTGTTAGTCTGTCACCCCTGGCTAACTTCAAGTGAGCACTCCCAGTTCGTTCTGTCCTTCCCGATAGATTGGGGAGAGGAGGGGGTTAAGTGTTTGGTTGTTTCTGTCACTCTTTTATGGACACTGACTGGTTCACAGCTGTTGAAGGCATGATGCTCACGCTTGGTAGTGAAAATCTGGGGGCTTGTTAGGCAGTGTTTACAAGCGTAATGTAGTTTTTGACTCATAGCTGCCTTTGTTTTTTTCACTTGCCATTTTCACAGAGCTTCCATGCTTTCTAATTTCTTTACAGTGATACCTTCATAATTTCCGCAAAGCATTAAACAGAAATCCAGCCATTTTGTTTGTGTGTACTGAAATATGCTTAAGGATCTTGTGAGTTACCCTTAACACAGAACATTTCACAGGACTATACATTATACCACAAAATTATTCTTAACATGTTAATTTAAAACATATTTTTCTTTAGATTGGTTCGTAAAGAGAGAGGAAGGAAGATATTTAGCTCCAGACAGCACTTGCAATAGAAGTCAGTTATTTCTGCACAGCATCTTTCCTTTGAAATATCACTAAATGATTTCCAGAGAGAGGAAGAATGTAATTTAATGATCCCTTGCACAGCTCGAACACCTTTCATCAGAGCATCTCAAAGTATTTCAGACAAGCCTGAAAGCTTGTCTGTTTTTCCACAACTATTTCAGTTGGCCTAATAAAAGATATTATGTCTTCCTACACACCTTGTATTGTTTAGCACTCAAAGCATTATCATACTTGTTTTACAGATAACTAAAAAGGGCACAAAGAATCCACGTAGTTTTATTTCAAACAGTGAATCTAAGATGAACTCTGTGGGGTCCCGTTTTCACTGAGTCTCCAGGGCTTGCAGAATACATGTTCTCAGATTACAGGCAGACATGTGGAGCAAAGTCTTCATCCCACTGACATCAGTGGCAAAATTCCCATTGATCTGAATAAGGCTGAAATTGCATCCTAGCTTTTCTAACTGCCGCCTGCCAAAATCGACTTCAGACCTGCGCATCCTTCCTGTCTTATGCGTCACCGTTAGTAATGAAGGTTCTGCGGTCCACGCCGTGTCTGCCGTTACGTTCTCAAGAAGTGATCAAGACAAATCTAAATGAGGAATGAGAGACCCCAGCAACAGGAGGGGTCTCTGCACAGCGAGCGTATGGTGTGTGGTTAACAGTCTCCTTGCAGTTAGTGCAGATGGATCCATCTGCCTGCTATGCACGCACCCTGTGCTGACGAAGGGGCCGCACGAAGAGCCGTTTGAATCGGCTTGCCCTGACGCGGACATGTGCTGTCCTCCCTCATGAGTGTCCTGGGTTGCAGGTGTGCTGCCAACGCCACCGCAAAGACTCTGTCAGGTCTCTGCTATTATGTCTGACCTTTTCTAATTAAAGGACACTCTAACTGTTTTGAGAAAATCTGGAGATCTCCTTCAGCTTCATTTTTGCCTAATTAGGACTGTGGATTTGGGCACACAGCACCAAATGCACCCAAAGCAAGTGTTGTCTTAAGGAATTAGAGTCTCAAAAAATGATCAATAAGTCTTTCTACTATAATGTCTGTGGAGTTTGCAATATCATCAGAAGCCATATTTTACAGTAGAAGTATAAGCACTTTAAAATACAAATTGAAAAAAGGAACACGAAGGGAGAGAATGCCTGTGTATGCAGTGTATGGATGTCATCTTCTGCTATTAAGGATGGCTGACTATGGTCCTGGTGAGAAAAAGAGGATTTGTTCATTCTCACTCCTTGTATTGTCCATTTGTCCCTTGCTGCAGGGATCTTCTCAAGCTTGATGGAGGTGGGGCCACCCAGACTTAGTATATTCTTGATGATTTTCTAGCAAAATGCTCACTGAATCCTCTGGCTGTTGTGCTAGACTAAGAACAGAAGGCTCTTGCTCATCTGGCATTTGTTATCTACAGCTGCCTTCCCTCTTCCATAGGTATTTCAGGTTATGGATAAGCTAGAGGAAAAAAGAGAGTTTTTCATACCGCCAGTTTCAATTTGAAGCTAAAGAACACCAAACAGCTGAGGTCTGGGAGTAACTCCTAGGCTCACAGAAACATTCTCGTGTCTTTTTGGCCAAATTAAATGTTGGTCTTTCTATTACATCTTGTATTACGAGCTGCTTGCAAATCTTTATATCTGATCATTCTCTCATCATGTTGGAAAACAATATGTGGGAGTTTCTTTCCATACTAGATCTTTGTGGGTTACTTGCTAGTAAACTAATTTTACATGACTCAGATTTAAATAATAAAAAGGCTTAACTCCAGTCTGAGAAGAGTTTATTGTCCACAACTGTAGCCTAGAGACAAACTCCAGCACCTTTGGGACTCAGCTGAGGCAGCAATTAGGCAGCATTTTATTGTGATGCAGTGAGTGCGCAAAAGACGAAGCTGGACTACTCTCAAGAGCTTAGAAACAAAATTGGCTTCCTGGAGAGAGAACATAAGAAATCTGGCAACCTAAAAATATTTAAAGAGCTTAGGGCTCCCAGGGGAGAATTTCAAGCTATTGAAGTGGAAAAGACTGAGCATTTGCTAAGATTGAAAAAAAAAAGGGGGGGGAGGGGGTTACATGAAAAACGACAAAGTGTACAGATTTTTTTTTTTACTGTAGCATGTTTCAAAGGGGAAAATATAATAAACCTGAAATCAATCAGTAGCACAGACTTCAATACAGTGTTCCAAATCAAACAGCCCTGGCTTGAAAACAGGAGTCAAAAGAGATTTTTTTTTTCATTGCAGAATTATAAGGGATTGAGGCCAAGAAACCATTAAATGAGGTGAAAGGTCTAGGCTAGAGGGCATCTTGAGCAAGTCTAATGAAGTCATGGTTGCTTCAGCGGCCACGTTCCCAAAGGATTTTGCTGTGTCTGTCACCGCGTCTCTCTGTTCCTCCTCTGAGTCCGGCTCCCTGGCCTCTGCGGTTCCACACCAGAGCGTGCCCCACCAGGCACCCTATGAAGCCCCGCTCCTAGCAGCCCCGCAGCACGTAGCATCCCTGTGTCAAAACAAAGCCGTACGAAATGTGATTTATCTCGCCCGTCATTTGATGTGTGTCGTACAGACATTTACCTGTGAGCTAGCTGTGCCTGACTCCCTGTATTATCAGTGGGGAGCAGCAGGAGTTTACAAGGCACAATTTAGCTCAACTGAGTGTAAATTTCTATCGTATGCCAAAAGTGCCTATTTCTCTCTGACTTAAAACGGCGTCCTAAGGTGAGTAACTCACAAATGGACATCTAGTTTAAACATCTACATTTGCTCAATGAGCTCTACCCACACAACTAGCATTACGCCAGTGCAGACTACATATTAGAGGTTCCTCTGCTGCGTTCAGGCTATGCCTTCACGCACTCTGTATCTAGTACTAAGACGAATTAGCTGAAACAGTTTAGCTTATGGCCCAGCAGTAACAAGAGTGCTAGAGGGTGCAGAGTATTTACCTTATTGTAGCCTCTTCCCTTTCTTGCCACCGTTCCTCTGCATTATGCTGGCAGCCCTGTCCACATTGCTGCTCCAGCCAGGTTTGGGGGCTGAGGGGCAGCTATCTGTAAGGAGGGTGGGATGGGGGACACCACAGAACGGGAGCGGAGGAGGCTGGTGGAGGGAAGGAAGCATGCAGAGGCAGGGAGGGCCAGGATGCTTTACGTGCTGTGGTAAGTAATAGCAGCCCAGTCTGCATCTCGGGCATCCACAGGGCAATGCAGTTTGCAGTCCTGAGCTCTGCGTGTGTAATGCAGCTGAGGGACAGATCACTTGGGCTCTCCACCTGTGTCCTGGAGCACGAGCACCTGGGGCTGCGCTGCAGATAGGGAGCGTGGCATGTGTTACGGCTCTGGCATGAAATAAACCCTGCCACACACATCCTAACTGCACCTAGTATTACCGCCTTGCCTCAGTCGTACACTCAGTGACTTCATGTGTCAGAGGCAAGCCCATCAAATGACAAAAGAAACCCCAAAAGATCTCTGAAGGATTTCTGCACCAAGGGGCAGAGCCAGACCACTGATCAAAGTGGAAAGTCTTGCTCTGCTCTTCTGTACCTGAGTAAACTTCATCTGCACAAACCTTCAGTGTCTCTGTTGACTTTGACAGAGCTACGCTAGTAAGCAAAACTAGTCAATGATTTTTAAATAGTCCCCTGAGGAGTACGCATTCTGTGCTGTACGTACTCAATTCCTTCTCATAGTCCCAAGGCTTCCCTTTCATGTATTTAATGTCACAGGCTTCTCATTCGGTTGTTCTGTTGGTAGTTTGGAGGTTTCTACGCTCTCTGACTGCGATTTGCAGGGCAGACAAGGTTTGTTGCTGTTATCTTTAATGCAGCAGTGTAAGGGCCCTTCATCAGCAAGCTGCCCAGTATTGCAGGCCTTTGTTGAGCCCCACACACAGCACTGTACATATTGCAAAAGCCATCTTGCTCATCCTGCTCTTGATTATTGCTAAATTGCTCAGAATCCATCTTTTTTGTTTGTCAGAAATTAGGCACCTCTGGTAAACAATAAACAGCAGGGAAAAGGACGGCATTATCCTCTCTGAATCGTACCAGCAGAGCAGCCAATTTCTGGATACACCATTCATAGACCAGAAAGCAAAGCGCTGGCTGGTGTGCAAATGTAACAGCAAACACAGCATTCCCCGGAGAGGCTGAGCTGTACTGTGCACAGACAACGTGGAGCAGTTCTGGATGAGCAGAGGACATGCGTATCTCAGCGTGCTGCAGACAACCGTGGCTCTGGTATTGCGTGGTGCAAGGCCAGATATATATTTAAGGCATTTCCTGCTTCAGCAGTGTCTGCTGGGAATATGATACATGTTTTCTATACGTCCAAAAGCCCTACTGTAAATGCAGTCACGTCTGTGGGAAAGGGGGAATCAGACCCTGTGCCCAGGACTGGCGTGGAAACGCTCCCCGGCTACTGCCACGTCAGTGATGAGGAGCACTGCACACTGCGCGGCGCCCCGTGGTGCTGAAGAGGGGACAGTGCTGAGGACTTGCTCAAATACACCCATCCCGGACTTGACCAGTTTACCTGCTTTGTGCTGGAGATCGATCCTGTTGCTTTGCTTAAACTGGTGCGGAAGAGAAGGCATGGTGGAGGTCGGGTTCAGCGGTAGGTGGGAACGCACAGACTGGGCTGTGAAGGGAGGTAGGTGTACCTTAAACGAGTTGTGTTGCTGACAGCGGCAATCTGCAGCCTCGGAGCCACGGCCTCACTGTAGGAATCCAGTGCCACGTGCCCCTCTCCAGTACACCCTTTGTTGCTGGAAGAGCGTCCACAGACAAAGCAAGTTTTGCAGCAAGGCTCGAAAGAAGCAGGTACAATCCATTGTCACATTGCTAGGTGACAAGAAAATAAATGTTTTTATGCCTACCAAGATGTGACTAGCTCGTCAGTTGTGTAACCCACTCGTTCATGCTTTGTCATGCTCTACAAGTAGTTTTTATGACAACAGACCTTACACAGCTCCTTGGCCTTTGGAAGCACTAAGGATCTGGGCTGTATTGCACTAAACATGATGCATACCTATAGAAAGATTGGAGGGTCTTCCATGAACTCTGCTTGTGGCCATACATTTGGTGTTGTCAGCCCAAATCTGCGATATGCAGCAATTTAAAAACAAGCAGACTCTTTTGAAAGTCTTTTTTTTTTATTTCAAAGTTGTATATTTAATAAATAGTTCACCCAAAACACAGCTTACTTTATAGTAGAGATGTGATAGGGGACCAGACGTGGAAAGTGTCAGCTCAGAAAGGGTTCGTTTAGGGCACACATCACACACTTTAGAAACACCAGTAGCGCTTTGTGCTTTTGTTGAGATGTGCTTTGACCTTCTCAAAGTGTTCTGCAAACTGAAGTAGCAGTTGTGCCTCTGCCATAAGAGATATCAGTATTACTCCCATTACAGATAGGAAAATTAAAAACAAAAGGGGCAGGGATTCATCTCTTGTCAGTGGCAGAGCTGGGATTGGATTCACTTATCCTGGTATTTTACTCTAAGCACCAGCGTTGTTTCTTAGGTGTTATCTCAGCCAGCCCTTAGCTGATGAACAGTGGGGCAGGGAACAAATGAGGCCAACGTTCATCTCAAAGCAGATCGATACTAATGGAACTCGAGTAGCTGCTTTGAAATTACTACAGGTTGACACCTTAATAAAGTCAGGAAGATCAAGACTTTTATATTTTGGGGAGGAAAGAGGTCCTATGGGCAAAACTCACACAAACGAAAACCAGACTGTAGCTGGAGGACTAACTTCTGATTATGGTATATATTTATCTGCTCTTCATGGTATAACTGAGTTTGATAAATGGCATTACTTCCCTTGTTTTACAGTTATTTTATTTTGTATCTGGAAACCCCAGCTAAAACGAACCTGATGTTTGCTAGGTGCTCTGAAAACACAGCGAACGTTGCAAGGCCCCGTGACGTTCCTGAGCAGCAGATGCAATAAACCTAGGCAAGGAGATGGCAAGGGGACTTGTCTCAAGATGCAGAAATGAGATGGCACCACATGAAACACAGCCCAGGTCTTTGGATCCCCGGACACCATCCGCCTCTCTGCAGACATCTACATGGACAGACTCACTTTCATAATTACAGGTTCCAGGGCACGGAGGAGAGGGAGAAGAAACCAAATAAGATGCCTTCCTGGGAGGAGAGGAGCCCAGACAAAGTCCTTTGAGTGCCATTCTGGTCGGGGACTGCTTTTTTAGCTTCTGTCATATGATCCTGTTGCAGGAGCGACTCCCTCGGAGCGTCCCTCTTGGCTTCCTCTCTGACGGTCTCCTCGGTCTCCTTGTCCTCTGCTCCCCCTGGTCCTGGGCAGAGGCTGATGCTGTCTGGACATGCCCTGTGGAAACGAGCTTCTCTCTGGGACGGAGCACTGCATGCTCCCTTTGGAGAAAGAGAGGGCCGTGATTATTGCTCCCAGAAGAACTGGAATAGCTACTTACCCACAGCAAGAAAATGTTATTTTTGGGCAAAAGGGAGCTGTAATGTTTTCCTGTTACAGTAGTTGGCAGCATTTCTCTATAGCCCAAACAGTTCTTTCTTAATGGGATTTAAGTTTACGAGAGGGAGAGAAGTATATGAACAATTTTGGAATTCAAACAAAATATACTGACAGTAAGATAGGTTTAAACCCTGGGAGCCCACTAGCAACCAAGCAAAAGAACAGCAGAGCAGGACCCAAAACCAGGAGCCTGAGCTAAGGGGATACTGGTGGCTAGGTGCAGAGAAGTGTTTTATGTACAGTGATTTTCAAAGCATAGGCTATTTGGAATAGATAGAGTAAGGACATCACTTGCAGCTTTTTCTGGGTTCATCCAGATGTTTCACCTTACTAAATTTGAGTGATGGCATGGGGAAATGGGAACCAAATGAGTTAGCTGAGACAACTGCACCTGGAAGCCGAGGTAGCTGAGTGAGCTGATCAAAGACATGGAGGTGCATTTCATGGAAATAGATAATAAAGTTAGGTAGCGACCTGCCTCTCCTACAGAACTGATTATAAGCCATCCTGTGACCCTGATTTTCCTCTCCCATTAACATCTTGTCTCTAATCCTCCTTTGCTTCAGGGGAAGGTTACTGGAGAGGCTGCTGTGGGTTAACGCTGGCAGAACTTGTCTTGCCATGTCGTGTCATCTTACAGTGGCCGCACAAACCTGACACACAAGGGAGGAATGAGCTCTGGCTTCAGGGAATGCTGGGGGGCCTCTTGTTCAGCCAGTTGCCAGTGTTTGCCCCCGTTTTCCCTTATTGGTGTGAGCACTAAGTCCTCTTCTCCACAGCTCGCCATGCAGCTGCAGCACTGGCACTTCACCAGGCTCCCTCCTCCAAGCCAGGCAGCTACCACAAGTACACTCCCATCAGGAACAGCCATCAGCTGTAAACGAGAAGGAAAGCCACTTGATTTTGGGCATCATTTTGTTCCTTGGAGAGAGCGTTGCCCATGTTGCGGCACTGGTGGCTGATACAGCCAGGGTATAAGCTGCTGTTGTAGCTATAACCATAGTGCAGCAGGTGTTAAACCTAGTGCATGTGTTGCACTGAATACATTTGAAGGTTGGGTGCATAGCTGGATGGTAAAATAGCAAACACCTTAGGCCTAAATACCACAGGAAAATCCCTCACTTACATGTATATCAGATGCATTTTCTTTGTGGCACCGTTCTTTAACAGATGGTTGTTAAACCCCTTTTCTCTGTGTTCAAAGGAGCAGAGGAATGTTTGCATCCCATCCCAAGGCAGCTGCCTGCCCAGACCCCTCGCAGCATTTGGGGAGGTTGCAGAGTACCGCAGAAGCCCACTGCGGGTGCACAGCCCTCACTGACTCCTGCCAGCTGAGCCCACGCTGCCGTCAGAAGGGCCGGTCTTGCACTTTCCATCTCAGCACCCCCCCGCCATCTCCTTGTGCCAGCCCCAGCATCCACCCAGCCACTCGGCCAGCCAATTCAGCAAACTGAGTAGACTGAAAATTAACCTTACCAAGAGGGGAAAAACCAAAGGAGGGGAGGATTGTACCGAGACCAATCAGCCCCCGGCGCCGCTGACCCTACGGCCAAAGGAGCACAAGTGTCAGCAGAAAGGAGAGAGCTGCCTTTTGGCAGGAGCCCGGCTGTAGGTCGGCTTAGGCCAGTTGTGAAACTGCACATTCGCTCGGGCCCTGAGCTGCTGAGGGAGCCGGCGTGCTCCCCGCCAGCTGGCCGCCCAACCCCTCCAGACCTCGCATTGCTGTCGGTGGGCATGCTAGGGAACCGATAACATCTTTAATGGATCCAGGTACTTCTGCAATTCACGTCTGAGACCTCGAAGAGTTAATGCCCATTTTCCCAAGCAAGAAAGGAGCAGATTCTTACTGCAGGTGCACAGCGAATGCCCCTCGAGGGTGATTTAATGTTATCCCATGAGAGTAAGTGCCTCGGGGCAGAGCTGGGTCTTGTTCTCCTCCAAAGCGGGAGGCATAAATAGTTAATAGAAGAACAAAAGAGGACAGCTATGCCGCAGTTTACACCAGGGAAAGTGAGAACACAAATTAACCTTGTGGGTTGCCTTTTGAAGAACGACACAAAGTTTTGAACGTTGTTTCAGTAGCGTTGCAGCAGTGATGGTGTCAGGCTATAAAGCAAGGCAGAATTTATAGGAAGAGATAAGGTCTTTTACTAGCCCAGCTGACCATGTTGTAGAAAGCAGACACCCTTGCAGACCCATAAGACCTTCTTCAGGCCTGTTTCGAATTTGAAGAACTTGTGTCTCTGAAAGCATGTTTTGCCTAGGAAACGGGTTGGTCTAGTAAACCTCTTTCCTACCAAGCTTGCCCCACGGCTGATTTAAGGGTACTCTTCAGGCAAAAGTTTCAGCTTTTTAAAAATTAAGCTGTTTTCAGCTGGGCATCCTATTCCTGATTCTGGAAATTTAGTTCTCACCCTTGAAACGTTAACTCGTAGATCCACATTGTTAAAGGCACATCAGGGGCAGGAGCGCAGCACAGCCAGTTACGCGCTGAATTAATTTTTCTCCCTTCTCTCCCCCCTACCAGGCACGGCCACACGCCATCTAGTGAAGTAACAAAGAACGCTGCCTGACGTATCGTGCACATATAGGTTACATTTATCGCATTAAGCCATGAAACGATGCCTACTGGAGAGCAGGCTATTTTTTCAAACTCAAGTTATTTGTTTTAAGGTAGCTATCCTAAGGAAAGGGCCTTTCCCAGCCTTTTTTGTTATGTAAACTGGGGCACTTATCGACCACTACTGTGACAGGATAGACACAAGCAAAAGACAAAATTTACAGAAAAATTGCTTAATACATGTCAATATTCATGTCAATATCCTTGAAGGGGCCTGTAAGGTAGCTGTTGCCTAAAATACTTCCTGGCTAAAGGTAGTTGCTGTTATAAAAGTAACCTTATGGCTGTGTAACTGCGGCGCAGACGTGAACTGGACTCCCTGGACCCGAAAGCCAGATTCCTCCCATCGGTAAGGCTGCAGCCTGCGCCGAGGAGCTGAGGAATCCCTCCGAGCCCTTCCTGCTCGGGGCTGTCGCGCTGTGGCTGCAGCCAGTGCTACAGGAAGCAATGCTGAGCACACACCCTCCCTTTGTGCTTTATGAACCTTACAAAGGCAGCAAACACTTGTCTTTTGTCAGCAAAGAAAGCAGAGAGCGTAAGACACAGAAGATTTATAGGTATAACGTCCCAGCACTGCGCGCGTGGATTTACTCTCGCTCAAATCCCATTTACTTTAATAGGAATGTTGCTGCTAAAACCCTGCGTGATGTTTAAAATATTTACCCCATAGGGAGCAGATAATCTGGGAAGTAACAAGGTGCCATTTCCTACCAAATGTGTTCTCTGACTATAACCACATGTTAATGGTACAATTTAGGGCCATGCTAGAGCAAAGCGTTGATTCACCACTTACCGGCACAGTTAAGCTGTGCTGCCATGTGAGCTGGGAAGTTTCTGTTTGCTGTCATGCTGATATTTGTCAGATAGGAAAAAGGAAAAAAAAAGAAAATTAAGATACCGAAGCTGGAACATCAGGCTTCCTTGTGTGGCTTGCTTTTCTTATTTTTTTATTTTAATCCTCGGAATGAAACAATTTTATTTTGGAGTCCAGCTCCAAAGTTTATTAGATTTCTGTGAGCACTGCAATGGTGCTCCTCACAGGTGACCAACGCAAATGGCGTGGTGGCTCTAGAGACCACGTTAAGCATGGCAGCAGGACGCTTCATGTCAGAAATTCTATCTTCCTTTCTAAGAATGTCAAAATGCTGCCTAGCCCTTCATTTTGCCAAGATTTTGCCCATTCTGGTGTGGACATCAGCAGATTTTATTCTGTCCTTCACAGCATGAAGCAAAGGCAGGAGCTGAGTTCTCCCACCGTGTCGCCTACCCCTTGCTCAGCTCTGAATGAAGGCACGTCAGCACAGCACAGCCTAAAACCTCCGAAGAAGCCATAAAGCCCAGCAGTCCCCATGAAGCCCATCTCAGAAACTGTAGCTGCTCTGCTACCCAAACTGAAGCGCTACTTGACTGGCTGTCCTTGTCGGTGGACAAGGAGACATGTTTTAGGATGTATTAATGAGTATGTCGGGAGGGATTAACCACAGTCCCTCACCTTGAAATGGCTTCAGCTTGATTTCTTATGGAAATGAGGGTCTGTGATCGCATGGGCAGCTGTATACGTATGTCTCAGTCTGTGCTTTTCTGCATATCTGCCCTTCCCCTCGTAACTTCTGAATTCACTGACCAGTTTCGGCAATCTGTAATCTACAGGAGTAACAGTTTTAAAGATAACGAAGTTGATAAATGTTCATTAAAGTTGGCAGAGAACTACAGGATAAAGAACTTATTGTCATTTAAAATAACAATGTGGCTTAACACTTACTTGCCCCAGAGAATCCCCACCAGGGAGGATATTATGCAAACACTTTTTTCCTCCCCACATTAGTGTTTTAGCAGAGCAGGATCCAGCCCTAAAAATTGCAGTTTCTTTCTAGATTGTTTCTAAGGTGGGGATCCCAGATATGTTATTCCATAGATAATTAACCACCAAGCACTAATGAATTCCTTCAAACGTGGTGCAAGGCTTAGCGGAGAGTGTGCCATGACATCCTGCCAAAGGAAGCAGTTCGTTCAAAACTGTAATGAGTCCACAAGCAGTGTTACCTAAACCGCTAGAAATAATCTAGTGAGATTAGAAAAGTTTCTTTTGATGTGATGTATGTGGTAGCATCCAAACTGTTTTCATCAGGTCTTTGCGCCGTTCACCCATTTTGTACTCTAACCCCATCCATTTTGTGCGTGCCGGTGCGGCAGCAGCAGCACCTCTCTCTCAGGCGGCAGAGGAGCAACCGCGTTACCCAGTTGCCCGTTTGCAGGGAGGAATCGTCTCACTTTGCAGCCCTGCCCCACAAACACGAGACAGCAGAGCCCCAAAGCACAGCTTGAGCAAGTGGGTGACATTGCTTCTTCAGGAGCCCCAAACCCCTTTGTGTCGTGACACAGAGAAGGGATGGGGGTGACAGACATTCCCTGCTCATCCCCGAGCCCAGAGCTACCACTTAAAACAGATGTCTGTGTAAAAAAGCCCCCACACCTGCCAAACCACCAGCCTCAAGCTTCCTTCCTCGTTTCTTCAGGCCTCAGAATAACAAGAGCATTTGTGCAATGTGCAGCGCGCCCTGTGGTTTTTCTCTTCTCCCTGAAGACGTGCTATCTAATCTCCCCGGAGCAAAAAATCAGACAGAAAGCCTTACGAGATGGGAGAAAAGAGGTGAACAGTGAAGCAATGTGCACTTGGCTCAGCTGGCTTCACTTTTCAACACCAAAAAAAAAAGGAGGAAAAGCGTGGGTCAGTGTTGCAGACCTCGCCAGAGAGGCATTTGAATCTGATAAAAAGTACGAGCGCCTCATTTGCACGTGTACTGCAGCACGGCCCCCAAAGCACTAAACTAGAAAAAATCCGTTAACTGAAAAGTCATCCTGAATCGGAAACTCTCAAGGGTTCAATTTTAAACTATGGCGAGAATTTAGTGTTTTATTGCTGCTTTGCTTTTGGTTCCTGTTTTTGCTAGCGTTGAGAAACGAGGTGCCTTAGGAAGCCGCGTGGTGTGCAACACGCAGTATCAGCCTGTATACAAAGGAAGGAAGATGATGTGGCAGAACATTGTTGGGGAAAGATCCTGTTTGTACAGGGAGCTGGAGAATAGTAAACCAGAACAGAGCAGGGATGCAGAAAGCCCAGAAATGAAAGGAAATCAACCCAAAATGCTCGTGAATCCTGTTTGTGTGCAAGAGCCCCCTAGAGCCACCGAAACGATTTAAAAATCTGGTTTATTTGTCTTCTCTCAGATTTCCGATCCTGTAGTGGAGGGGAGGAGAGGGGAGAAGAGAGGGGAGACACACTCGGTTGCATTCCCCTGCCGGTCTTTTCTCCCATGGCAGTCCTGCAGCAGCTGGGCGAGTGACTCCAGCAGCAGTTAGGTTTGCATCAAAACTGCCAGAGCCGACCAAAAGTTTCTGAACAGTAATTCCTAGCTATGATTTATCCCAGGGACGCTTGGTTTCAGGAACAACTTCTGAAAAGGTCCCGTCTACCTTTGTGATTTTTGTAGATGTATAAAAAGCCTTCTCTTAGTTTATTTTTGTGAAATATTTAACTGATTCAATGAGCTTCAGTTTCTGATAAACATTTGCCTGTTCTGCAGATGCTGTATGTGTAGCAGAGGGAAATTACTTCCCTGCAATATCTGCCCATTTCAGGTTTTGTACTCTTTTGTTAGCCTTTTTAAAGCACAGACACTTAAGGTCATTACACTCTCTAAATAAGTCTCTAATACGATTTTTGATAAACCCATCTTTTCAAAGTCATATCAGACATCTTGATAACGGAGTGTCTTGTCTCTGCAACAAGAGGATTAGCCTGTGAGTAATCTGGGTGGTGCTGCAGCAAGTGGGGTTTTTTTCTGATTTGATTCAAGAGGTTTATGGTCAAATTTAGAGACCAATACGTGCACAGTGGCAAAACCCTGCATCCAAATACAAGCATTTGTAGTTCCTTTTTGCTTGTATATAACCTCCCTGCGTTGGTGTGAGCAACTTTGATCTTTGATACAGTGACCAGCTTCCTGCAGTAGGCGGAAGAGACATTCTTAACTGTGTCTGCAAGCTGCATCAAGAATTTATTGAAGTTGCTGACTCCTAAAATTTGGGCAAGCAATGCCACAGCACATATTATAAATGACCCTTTTCTCCTGGCCCGCTGGCTGTAAACAAGCTTGATGCAAATTTAGGCAAGGAAAGCACCATGCCAAGGTGTTTATTGATTTCTTTCTTTGTGTTGTGACTCTGGTGGTTTGGGTGGACCCTGTTAAAGCCCTCTATAAAAAGGCAATGCATGAAAATCCCTCCCCCATGAAATTAGCAATAATTTTAATTCTAACAAGCCAGAAACATTCCAATGCACATCAGAGGCTTCCTGGACCCGAGGAAAGAATAACATGATTCTTATCCCAAGGCACACGAAATGCAGTCAGCCAGTGCTGAGTGGGGAGTGAATCATGGGCCTGGGAGAGAAGTAACCAGTCAGGGGTGTTCTTCTAAGCACTGAGACAAGCCCGTTTCCTCAGGTGATTTCTATAGGGAACTTGCCTGGTTTGAGCTTTTCTATGGCTGATGAGTGAAGTTACTAGATAATTTTGGTCATTCTAATGGCAGGTGCAATATGGAGGCGCAAGGGGAAAGCAAAGGGGGGGGGTGTAAAATCCCTCCCTTGTTTTATATACCTCATCTCCTGCTCCTCTGGAGTGGCTGGCACCACTTTGGGCTGATGGAGTGGGGTGACAGGAGCTACTGGAGACAACTAAAGCTCTTGTGCACAGCTGCAGCAACGTAGGACGGTGCCGTGGGCTCCACCAGATCTCTGCCAGGTACAGTTGGGTGTCATATGGCTAGAGGTCCCCCGACACAGTTAGATGCCATATGGCTAGGAGGTCTCAGGACTGTGAGGCTTCTGGCTCCAGGCAGCAACTCCTGTCTTCCCATGTGGTCCACATATGAAGCACGAGTAGACCTGTTTATATCAGGGATGTGTTTTGTATATAGCCAGATGATCTCTCCTAGAGGTCTCATCCCGTGCTGGGGACACACAGGGACATATGCCACCCCAGCATGCATGCAATCTCTTTTGCCATTAGCAGTAACTGACCCGGCTCTCTATGAGGCAGCAGGGGTGCTGCGAATTTTAAATCAAAAAAAGCGGCAGCATGCTTCTCAGCCCGTAAATGCTGATGTCTGAGTACGCCAGGTGTCATCCCAGGAGGGATGGGAGCTCTGGACACGAAGTTCATGTAGCCGTCGGCACCAGGTTTCATATCTGCGTGTTGTGGGTGCAGGCACCTGACAGGACATCAGGGAGTGCTTGCCCCCATCTGCCTCTGCTGCTTCAGTGTTGACTAGGCACATTAAAAGCTTCATTGTGGTAAGGAATGTCCTCTCTTATCACCATTTTGGTAAATTTGTGCAGCCTCTCTGGGTCTGTATGATGCACGTCTGAAAAGGAAACGGGAAGGAGCTGCAAATGGAAATTTCAAGCCGTCAGCAACAGAGCAAACACCAACCAACTTCCCGTAGCATGGGTGGAAAACCCAGGCCGTGCACTTCAGCTTCAAGTGACAGGAGATGCTGAACTTTACACAGAGTCTTCTGAAATCAGCAAGTGCTGGAGATGCTGTGGAAGAAGTGACTTTGTCCTGGCTGTATCTGCCCCAGGAGAGGGGTCAGGCCCCGGTTCAAGCATCCCCTGGCGTGGCTGTGCCCTTTGGCTCTGAGCTCTCCCTGAGACACTGTTCCTCCGGGCCGGCCACCCTTTTTTGTCTGGGGGGTGGCTGTGGGAGGGGAGCTTGGAGCTTGCCATATATTAACGGTTAACGGTTGGACTCGATGATCTTAAGGGTCTTTTCCAGCCTTAACAATTCTATGATTCTATGATATATAAGAGCTCTGCTGTGCCACTTGCTGACGGGCGAGAGAACATGCCCTGATCTGTTTTGTTCACAACATAAATCACAGTGTCAAATTTGTCTTTAGCTACACTAGAGATGTACCAGAGAGAATTTTGGCCCATAACGGCATTAAACATGTCCGGCTGCCATGAAAACACATGTGAATAAAGCAGGGAAAAGGAGCTACGATATGAGAGCTTAATATCTGTATTGTCTAATTTTTCTGTACACCCATCACCCCAGTCGAGAAGTGGTCACCGTGAGCAGATAGTGCACGGAGGAGTATTGTTACAGAATCTACGCTCGTCTCCGGTTAATTAGTTCCTCACCCAAGGACTGCTGAGTGTGTTATCTCATCCCAGGAAAGAGCCACTCCCACCAGCAGTATAATTTAACAAAGGTACCAACCAGATGAGTTGCCAGCCTGCAGAACCCTCTTACCAGCGGGATTCCCATTCCCTGCGAGGTGTGGTTTTCAGGTGGGCACTTTTGGACTCTCGGATTACTTTGCTAGGCTGAAGGAGCTTATGCAATACATGTGTATCTGTAAGTTGATATAAACCCATCTGAGATTTGCCTGAATAAAAAGTTTAGCACTGAAAGTGTGCCAGTTTTGCAGACTTGCAGTTTCCCATGCAGGTGGCCGAGGTGCTGGACTGCACAAAGGCTTCCTTCTGTGCATGTGCGAAGGGGAGTGAAAACGTGATTGTCCCATACTGTTGCAGGTTTGTAAATATAATTTTCTAGAGCCGTGAACTCCAACACTAGACTTGGTGGAAGGGACAGAGAGAGGATAATTTCCCTTGGAAAGGCAGGATAGCTGAATAGGTGTTCTCCTGAATATGCTGGAAGTAAGAGAGCAAGGGATGCTGATCGTTGGAGCACTTCATAGTCAGAAAAAAGAGAGCGAGCATTTTTGGTCCATAGGAAGATGGATGGAGAGAGAGGGCAAGTCCAGAATATGTGAAGGTAGGAGCTTCATACAGCCTTGCGGCCGGGCTTGTTTTCTGTGCTAGTGACCCAGGGAACTGGTAAAACTGGACTTGGACAGTAAAGGCTGTAATCTCAATTCATCATTTACAGCCTGCTCGTGTCCAGGCAGACACATCTATCCCAGCCTTCTCAGACAGAGCGAGCTGCTGCATTTCACAATCATGGGAAGGGCTTCCCAGCTGCATGATCCAAACGTTTTGAAGTGAAACATGGTGCATTATATTAACTTGGTTCAGACAATCAGCTTTAAACATCTGAATCTCATTTCTAGATGCTAATTCCTCTTGCTCAATCTTTATTTCAGCTGTGTGGAATTCTCAGACCTTTGTGACCCCGACTTATCGTTTCCTGATGTTTTATTGCTAAGTCATTGAGGTTTCAGGGAGGCTGATGTTTCTAAAATGTGCACACCTTTGATTGTACGCATGGCTGGCGTGTCAGACCGAACTTTTCATATGCTCTGTATATATCACTGTCTCCACTGCTGTGTCCTCTGCAGTTTCACCATTCGGCACGCTTATCTGCATGCCCCATTAGTGCAGTGCTCCTTAAAATGTGGTTATTATTTAAGGCTTTTCAAAAGCTCAGCCTCTGCACACTACAAAACTCGATCTGAGCCTACGTCCGCTCTTGTCACTCATGTACAGGTTCCATCTGTTCCCCTTTTCCTCTCCCGTTGCTGCTTGCCACATCCAGACCACATGCTGCTTATACATTGTACAATAGACATTTCTGCACACACATTTTTGAAAATGTGGCTCTTGGTGCTTTATTATTCACATGTGTCTTGTTGCTTAAGGCAAGTTTTATCAGTAATGATTTTGTTGTTTACTGACACGTAGAATAAAATAGGGTACTGTTAAAATGTGACTGGAGGAGAGGAGAAGGGCCTTTGATACACCAATTACACAGTTTCTGCCAGCTTTCTGATCATTCTCCCCTGCCACCGCTTCCCCAAATTCTGTAGTTGCCCAAGGGTAAAGCCAGATCCTAACATCACTTACAGCAATGTAAGGGCTGCTCCGCTCTGCATGAGGCTGCTCCATCTTGGTAAGGATTCGCCAGCACCTCCTACACTCCTGCGTCTGGTGAGGAGAGGGGATGAGACCTTCTAGCACTCCTTTCCAGCAAGGCAGCCCTAGCTTCTGCTTTAGATCTCCTTTACAGGTTCCCAGTGGCACCTTTGCATAATGGCTATATTCTTACATTTGGGGAAAAAAAATCCCTACAGAAACTAGTTCTGGAAGTTAAATCAGTGCTAGGAAGGTCTATGAAGATGCTTCTCTTGCAGGAGCTGAGCTGACCTCTAGCAGCTACCCCAGTGTGTGGACTGGAGCAGACCCAGAGGTATGGAATGACAAGGGAATTAAGGCAGGCAGATCCCCTGGGAGCTGTCTCAGGGCTTTCCCATCACACCTTGCTCCATACCTGTGGTGAAACTGGAGTATCTGCAAACATATCACACTGGGTGCAACTCCCGGTAATGTTCCTGGGTGTCTGCAGCGGGGATGGCGCAGAGCCCATTACGCTGGATTATTGCCACCCGGGGATTTCCCACACCATGAAAATCCCCAGCTGCCCAAAACCTCTGGTTTCCCACCTGGAGAAGCCCAAGACCTGCCTGTGGTGATGATAATTTCTGCTACTGGGGAAAGCAAAGGCTACAGAAACCCAGAAATGGTAGGAATAGGCCTCGTTTCTCTCAGAGACTTGTTCTCATTAAAGCTTTCCCTACCAAAGACAATGTCTGCTTCTGACTCGGAGACACTCCACTACTCCCTTCCCAAGAAGAGAGGCAAGCAGCCACACAGCTCAGCTTGCATCCCCCACGTGCAACGAGATTCTGCGTGCTTGGCGCTTGGTCTCCTGGGCACGGCAGAGGGCACACCCTGAAGTGCCGGAGAGCTGATGGCAAGAGCCTCATTTGGGAGGTCTGCTGAAAAGAAGACACGAGCACAGGAACATTAAGACCCTTCCACTTCTCTCCATGGACTACAGCCATGGCTCATAGGGTGTCTCATGGCTCCTGTTCCACCCTGCGGCTCCCATCCCACCTGTTCCCCTCTGCAGGTCAGCAAAAGTGGCAAGGAGACCCAAGGTCTCTTTCCCCTGAGAAGAGGCGGGCAGGAAGAGCTGACTGCTGTTTGCACCAAAATACTCATCATTTTCAGATACAATGCGCTGAATATTTTGTGTACCGCCCTGTACCAAAGGTTGGGGCCATTGATCGGCCAGAGGGAAGGCACGAAAGGTACACGAGAATGGAGCAGAGCTCTTGGCAAGCTGTTCTAGATTGGAACGGAAGCAGGTAGAACAGAGATGAAGCAAGTGCTTAAAAGAGTTACTCAGGAGAAACAAGGGCTTTAAGTGACATTTGAGTATGGGAAAGAAATCAGTATCCGTGGTTTCCATTGGTGTTCGGAGTGCTAAAAGCAGAAGTGGTTGCTGGAGTCTGAACAGGAATCTGAGGCTGAGCTCTCAGCTTCCTCCCAAACTGGATGAGAAACTATTCACTTGATTTACAGGCTCACTGGCAGAAGAGGTCTTATTTTATAGAATTTTGCTTTTTTTTGAAACAAATTGCTTTGTGAGCAGTGGAACTAATGGCACTTGGTTTCCTGTGGGTCCGTGACCCTTGCTGCATAGTTGCCTGCCTTCTCCCCCCTCCTCCTAAAATAAAATAGCTGCAACGAGCCCAACTCTCCCCTCCCTATATGCTCTAAGACTCCTCATTGGGCAGCAGTCAGGTACGTATATATTGGCTGACCAGCTAACGCATACACAGTCAGCCAGCGTGCACACACTCACTAGCCAGTTGGCTGCTGGCCGCATTTCTCTAACTAAGGTCTCTATCCCTCACCCAGCCATCAATTTGCACAAAATTTAGAAAGGAAATCGATAGCTTTTGAAACGTCTACCTTTCTGTCCTATATGAAATCAGGTAAGAATTATTGATGGAGCCGGACAGACAGATTGAATCTGAGCTAAAAAAGTCCTGTTGTATTGGCTTTGGATGTACATGTAGGACGTCAGTCCAGGTTCTGGAATTAATTTCTCTCTCTCTCTCTCTCTTTTTCAGCTATTTTTAACCTGGATGTGTTCTGCGATTTGTTTCCCACACAGCATTGAAACTGGCACAGCTGAGGGGTGAGTGAGTGGTGAGAGAGGGGAAGGGGAGATCAGGGGATGCTTATGTTGGCGCTGCTGCTAAATAAGTGCTCATCAAATAACCTTAGTCTCTGCCCCTCAGATCTGTATAATGTGGAGTACCACACTGTCCCACAGAAAAGTTGTGAGGATAAATACATTCACAGTCTTAAAGTGCTCAGATATAGGGCAAAAAGAGCTAGAGAAATCAAGGCATCCTGTAGAAAAACCACCAGAAACAGTGGCCAGTTTTGAAATGTAACGTTTTCTGTCATGGTTCAACATATCAGTACTGCCCACATTCCTGTGCGTACATCTCAAGACATCCCTCTGTGTAGGGTCTCCTAAGAAAAATCATTTTGTGGCAGCCCAGTCACTGTACAGAGTGCACATTGACTCACAGGATCAATTCTAGAAACCCTTTATCTGAGTTACTATCCATACAAACCTGGGGCTTGGAAGGACAGAGGTTTTATCTGGAAAATACATAGGAAAAAGCTTCTTGAGTGTTAATTTACAAAATGAGACCTCTAATTGCAAAGCATTTCCTTTCTTCAGTTAACTATAGGTGATTATAATGTGTGAGATCTGCCTTTTCCCCTTGTGTTCTGTTTAACACTGTTAGACATGAAAGGAAAAGAGGATTAAAAGGGAGAGATGGTATCGTAAACAGCCCTTCAGGGGAGGTGGGAAAACAACAGTAACTCTCTCAAACAGAACTCAGGGATGCCCTTAGGAAAAGGTTTTGAAAGTGTCCTGCATTTGAAAGTTAATGAGTAAATAGATCTCAAACATTACTTTAAAAACTGACAATGCCAGCTTTAACATCTCAAGCATGCACCACAACTGAGAAGAGACAAAGGGAATTTTTAATGGGCAATAAATGGACTAATATTTTTGGATGCAAAGCTAAAGGCGGGTTAGTTCTGATGGGATGTGGGTTTGTTCTGTACTTCCTGACACAGTGGCTTTACTGTATTGGGTTTGTTTGCCTTATGCTATCTTCTGATGAGGCACCACTTTTTCCTTTAAATAGGAAAAAAAAGGTGATCTTAGTAAATAATCCTCCTTTGAGCTACAGTAAATCCATTGGCTATAGAGTTTGCTGGTTTTGGGGGTTGTACAGACATGTGCCAGACCATCTCACCGCTATCCTGTGACACCTTACTTCACACCTAACTCAGGTTGCTTGGTCATCTCTGCCCCTGCAGTGTTGCCAGATCACCTTGCATGGACATCCCCAGGCTGGTGAGAGGCTGGCAGGCTGGCAGCAACACCCCTTTCCACCAGCAGATAACAGCACCGGCACTACTAGCCTTACTGCCGACACGTCCCCATTGTGCACGGTGGATCGCAGCCGAGGTCCCGGACCTGACATCTCTTTTTGGGGCAGTCCTGTACTGTCCCATACTGTTGCACTTCAAATGAACAAACTCTTGGTTACTGTGTTCCTGGATGTCAGGCATTTTGGAGGAAAGCTGGTCTCATGTAGAGCTTTTGTACAGCTCCTGTCATGGCCTCCTGACCCTCACGGTCCTCTGCACATGGCTGTCATGAGCATTCAGTAGCTACAGTGGCTTCCAGAAGCATGACTGCGCCTTTGCGGCCACAGGAGGAGCCCCAGCAGGAACTCCCAAAAGTAGGTCTCCCTTTCCTTCACCCAGAGCTGGCTCAAGGCATAGACGAAGTCACCTCCTGAGATGGCAGACTCCCTATTTTGCTTATGCCCGGAGAGACAAAACCAGATGTTTCTGATGTAAACAGCTCATCTGTGCCTACTGCCCTCGGCTGAAGGGAAGACACCTGGTCTCTTGCCCAGCAGCCCACGGAGGGTAGAAGGAGCCTCTGTGTGGGGAGGAGGAAGGGGAAAAGGAAGGATCTTGCTGGGGAAGAGGGATGGGAGGGATGTGTAGGTTGGAATGGAAATCTTGTGTTGGCATCAAGCAAGGGTTGGGAGAGGCGGGAAAGGAGAGAAACAGAGGGACAGAGAATCCCTGTTTCCAGCCAAATGCCGAGGCTATCGAAGTCCCCATACACCTGGCTATGCCTTTACCTGCCTAAAATCATTCAAAATCCCACTGATGTCCTCCAGACCCTTTACCCACCCAGGGTCCCCAAAACCATATCACCTATTCCCAGCTGACTTTCGCTTATCCTCACACCTCAGAAATGCATGGGCCGCTTCACAAACCTTCTTCCGATCCCCCATTTCTCCCAAAGCTGCTCTGCCATTACCACAACATTGAGACAGGCCTGCCTACACCAGCGTAAGTTGCCAGCTTAAAAAAAGAAGAGAGAATCAGCTCCCTAATCAGCTCCCTAAGATTCATGTCTGATACACCCAGACACGAGGGAGCACGTGCCAGGCCTTGACAGACACAGTCATCGCACCTCCACCCCCTTATTGCAGTTGCTTTCTGGCTCACTTACCCTGTTCCTAAGGGTCAGCCACCACCTTCCAGTGCTTTTTCCGTTGTTAAAAAACACCTAGTTTAACTTTTCTGCTCAGTCATTATGTTCTACCTCTTCCAGAGCAACTAAAATCCCAGTCTGCTCACACGTTGATGCCAGACCCAGCCTCTCAGAGCTATGGGTTGTACCTGGGAACCTCCCGCCCTTGTCCCTGCTCTCAGCCTCTCGCCATGCAACGTCCCAACCTCAGGCAGCATCTGCCCTCTCTGCAGGAGAGGTGCCTGCGCTCCTGCACAGATCACTTGACTCCCTGTCCCTGCAAGCTTGAATACTTCAACACCTGGACAGAGGGACAGGCTTGGCTCCTCTGGGTCCTTGTCCTCCCTTCTCAGGGCATCTTTCAGTACACTCCCAGTCTCCTTGTTCTCATTAGCTCCTTCAGGCTTAGTCTTCCTTAAGCTTCTCTCTAAGTGACAGGCTGCCAAACAGGCACACAACCTTTCACTCGACTTCCACCAGGGAATGCAGCTTTGAGCTGATAAGGGTATGTCTGAGGCCAGTTCTCCTGCCCCATCAGTGATGACACCATGTGAGGTCAGCTCTACCGTGCCTTCTCTTTACCCTGTGGAAGTTACCACCAGCAAAAACGCTAGCTTCATGCTATCCAAAAGCAAGAACTGTGTTTAGTCCACCTTTCATACACAGACATGTATCTATCTTTATACATATATAGGCATATATATATTGGCTGTCCTGAATCCTGCCCAATTTCTGCCATCCTTCTGAGCAACTGGAGCATGAAAGTACAGAAGGAAGAGGATACTGAGCTGCTCTATGTGTTCATGAGTGAGAGATACTGCTTGCACCAGTGGCTGTGTTCTTTGGTGCAGTCCCAGCCCCAGGCACTCAGAGGACACAGCCAACTGGTGCAAGGCTCTAGCCAAGCTTGTTGTGACCCTCTTTAGAAAAACTCAAGAGTTCAGCTTTCTTCTGCCTGATAAAGTCGGTATTGTGAAGAAACCAGAAATACTAGTCCTGCTCAAGAGCTCTGCTGCGCCCCAGGCAAGAATACGAACACAGGCTTCTCCCTCCAAATAAAAGTGAAACAATCAGGTAATCTCAGTGCAGCTCCAGGTGGAAGGCCCTGCTCGCTGGGGGTACATACAGCATGTGGCTCCAAGGGCAGCGATGTGGGCATCGTCATATGTAAAGCCATCTGGATGAAGAGTATGCTCATGGTGCAGAACCAAAGAGGAGTTCCAGCACCATGCCTTCCCTAGGTGAAAGTTAGGTCATCTCGATGCCTCGTTGGATTTGACTCACAAAGAACAGCATTGCATTCAGCACAAGGTGAAACACAGGAGAGAGGAACTGCATGGGCAGGTGTATGCAGACAAGCAGATGGAAAAGGTGGGTGCTCCAGTACTGTTATGGCAAGCATTGAAGATACAGGGAGAGTTTGAAGAGGGCTAGAAAAAACCTCAAAATTCTCCTTACCATGCATGAGATTAAATATAGAGCAAGGGTAGGTCTGGGACTTTTCAGTGGGAGGAGGAAGCCCCTCAAGCTAAAATCTGTGCTCCCGTTTCCCGTCCTCATCCACTGCCCAGCGACTCATGGCAAGCAGCAATATCAAGTGTGAAACACCAACCTTAGTGGATATCAATTTAGCAATCCCCAAATTCAAGCACATGCCAAATCCCATCAAAGCTCAGGGGATGGCCAGTTTCCCAGCCTGTTTCCTGCTCCTTCTGTGCCTTGCCTCATGCTAAACATGGATTTATTCTTCAGAAAAAGACTCTTGGACTAAACAAAACAGCCCTGTTACCACTCCTGAAAAACTACACTCCAACATCCCTTCCCTTCAGTTCCCTCACTGCAGTGCGGTGCGGGGCATAAGTCATCTGTCCAAGTGCAGGTGTCAAACTCGGATAAAAAGCTCCCAGGACTCCAGTAAGTGTACTGACTGGATCTCCACGGACTGTAATGGGCAAGCTGCACTCCAGGGCTCACCGACACCTCCCAAAAACCCTGTGGATGCAGAGTCAGAGACCAAAAGCCAGACCTATAACGTGCTACAGAAAAATAACAGGCGTTGCAAGTGTCTCACGTCCTGCCATAGGAGGGACTGTTTGGCAGGTATTTTAGAGTGAACACATCTAGACCCCTAACTCTATTCCTGTCCAAAACTGGTGTGTATTTTTCCTTGGACAGTGCCCAATCTGCAGTTAGTGTTTTCCACACAAAAATGCCTGGTTGGTAAACTTCCAAGAAGTTCTATTTTTGATTCAATGAAGAATGGCAGCTTTCCATGGAACTTACTTTTCTTTCCTTCTTTCCTCCTTTCTTCCCCAACCCCCCCAAATAAGATTGCTAAAAAATCCATAAATTTTCAGTTGGAAACACTACCCAGGGGCCCCATGGATGTCAGAGTTCAATTGTCCTGTTCTGCAGGAGGTTGGATGGTTTCTTTAGTAGTCCTTTTTTATGTTGAAAAAATACAGGGGGGGGGGGGGGGGGGGCGGGTGTCCCCATCTTTACCTTTTCATTGAACTGTTTTTCCCTCGTCTTGAAGAGAGTGCAGAAGAGGCTCTGCTGTAGATTTCTGAAAACTCTCACATTTTTTAACACTATGCTGCTGCTCCCGAGGCTGTATGGTCACTCGTGACCGTGAAGGATGAGGAGCAGAGTCACAGCTATGGAGAAGCCACTGGAATCCACCACTCCATGGTCAGAATAAAGATCTGCTGATGTGCGATCGCCTCAGAGCAGGAGATACATGCAGATCTTGTAGGAAGCCTCTTATTCTCCTGCATCCAGGTTCACCCGCTTTGGCATATGAGTTGTCCCACAGCCTGCAGACCATGTCCTAAATAGCTGAAATTTGCAGGAACTTGCCATCTTCTTACCAGCTGCCACATTCTGATACATTTCTCTACTTTTTTTGTCCCATTCTGTGTCTTCAGGGTCCTCAGTGAGCAAGAACTGAGCTTCTTCCAAGTCGTAATGATCCTCACTTGTTCACTCTCACAAACAGAATCGCTTTGGCCAACAGCCAGGACTGCAATAAGGGCCAGGCACATACTCGGGCAGCTTAAAAGCACCTCAGCTTTGGGAAATCCTGCTGGGCTGTAAAAGCTGCCCACAAACCCAAATCATATCAAGCAAGGCCTGTCTGATAATTCTTTGGCACAATCCCCAAACTTGCTGAACTGCTTTTCCATACAAAGTATTTCCAGGTGGGTTATTAGGTCCTGTATCCCTTCCATCTTGTATCCTCTTGCGGTTGAAAAAGGCATTCCTTAGAATGAACTCTTTTTAAAAGGAAAACAAATATGCTCCTTTACATTTCTGGTTCCTCTAAACCAGAAGGATACTTTGCAAGACACAAACTGTTTCTGCCGGGTAGTGCAGGGGTCTTATCTCCCCACAGTGCCCATGCCTGTACAAGACTTTCAGCTGGGGAGATAATTTGTATTTTCACAAGGAGATTGATGCTGGTACGACTACCAGTGTGAACAGTTATGCTAGTATGAAGGTGCCATACTCTGTTAAAACTAGTTTCCCTTCCTGTATTTTTATAGCAGCATCACTGCAGCCACATTTGAGGCTGTGTTGCTTTAATTGTACCAGAGGAGTAAAAGGAAAGAGCTGAGCCAAGCGTGTCCGGCAGCCAGCTGCTGGCCAAGCTGTGTGGGTCGGGGTGTGAGGAGGCAGGAGCCCGGCCCCGTGCAGCAATTCCAGCTTCGGGTGCACGCACTTGTGCTGTTTTACATGTGTGCACACAAGATTCATCAGTAAAGCTTAGCTTTGCAAGGAAAAGCTGCATCTCCGTGAGGACCTCATGGTGTCAGACAGCAAAGCGTTGATTGCTTTCTGTCCGGGAAGGCTGGTTTCCCTGAGATGAAGGAGGCAGGTAGACTGTTGGCTGACCTACTGTTATTTTTGCCCTCTGCGATAATCTAATGTGAACAGGATTATTGAAAATGGACCCCAAGAGTAAGACCGGCAGATCTATAATTAGATATTGCATGAGAGAAGTGGGTAAAGAAAAGATAGGGTCTTCATTTGAAAACCGTCAAAACAACAAAGTGGCTTGTTTGTTGATTTGAGTCTTTGGGGTGTCTGCCACCACAGAAAATGAAGAGAGGTGGAGACAGAACAGTACAAAACCCAGAGGTTTCTGTGAGCTAAACCAAACTGTTTCACTTTGAGACACTTTCAGACAAGATGATTTTGACATGTGTCTTTGGAAAAAAATAACTGTGGCCAGTAAAACCTGACCAGGCGGCGAATGATCTGGTTTTGATGCAGGTGAGACCTCCCTCTCCAGGGAGGCCTGCCTCACCGCTGGCCGCAGGATGCACGCACCAGCCAGGATTTCTTTCTTTGCCACCGCTGGGAAGAGGCAGGTGTTGATGGGAGCCCTGTCAGCTGCGTGCCACCTCAGCAAGTCGGTGCTCCTGGCTACAGTGAGATTAAAGGGGCTGCACCATTGCACAGGCGCAGTGCGTCGGCATGACTCAGGTTCCCCGTCGCGCAGCCGCCCTGCACAGCCTTCCTCCCAGCATCCCTCCCCGGGCTGCTATCTTGACACCTCCCACTCCTGATACCTTCATCTTTTTCCCAAAGACAGCCCAGCCAAGCACTGCTGCCTGCTTGCTGCTCACGGTTGTGCCAGGCACTGAGCCAAACCTCCTGCCCTCATCCCACTCCAGCTCAGCTCAGTCCATGAGACCCAGTGAGACAGTATCAAAGCTAGTCTGGGCTGCAGAACAACCTGGGATCTGTGAGTCCTGGAAAAACTGCGGCATTACCAGTCCTGACGGAGCCCAGAGAGCCCCGTGCTATTGAGGGAGAGCAAAAACAAGGCAGGAGCTGTTGCAAAGACGTTAGTTTTCCTCCCAGTAAGTAATGGAAAGCCCCACCCAAGTTTCACTGCTCACTCCCACTTTATATTAAAAAACAAACAAAACCAAAAAAAAAATCAACATTTGCTACTGTGTGTTGCCCTTGCTGCCATGTGAGCCAGGCATGTGATTAAGTTGTTGATACTTGTTTTTTTATAGGATCAAATTCATAGCTGCTGTAGAAGCCTGCGTAACTTGTCAGAGCAATTCTCTACCCTGGCAAGTTACACAAGCTGGGGAGCTTCTCCCTGCCGCAGGGTATCCTACCTGTCTCTGCCTTCTCCCTTCACACGACTCCTCCTCTGTCCTTTTGCAAAGGCATCGGCTGTACTCATTTTTAGGAAACCAAGCAGAATTCCTTTTGGCTGCACCGTGGAGCTTGGTGAGAGGCCCCCGTGATGAGGCAGTAGTTTCTTCCAGCCTTTCTTCCCATTGGAAGTGTTGCTTAAATAAAAGGGAAGGATGAGCCTTCACTCAAAAAAAAAAAAAAAAAAAAAAGGAAAAAAAAGACTGGGCTTGCCAACCTGAGCGTGCTGTGTTTGATTTCCGCTCGCCGCCTGCACAGCTCTGCCTGTGCAGATCTGTTTAATCATGTTGCACGGCTGGACTGGATGGGGCTGTTTGCTTCAGGGCTGGTGTTTGTTCCCAGCTCTCCTGAACGATCAAATGTTAGTCGTGCTGGGGAGCCACCATGTTGTAATCGGGCCCCTTCCCTCCTTGGCAGGCAAGAGCTCCAGAGGATGAAGGGGGCCACGGAGAGCCTTTGCAGGAAAGCAGGTCTTAGCAAAAGGACACCCTTTTACTGAAGGAGTAGAAATAACCGTGGCCTTACTTGTGGTGGCTTTGTGTGACCAGTGGGCCCAGGGCCAAGTCCCAGTCTGCTTCTCAGGTCTCAGTAGTTCCTGTGAATAACGGAGGGAGCCCCTGCTTCAGTGACTGCCTTGGCTAGAGTAGAAGGGGCAAGCCTTTGAGATACCCTCTGCTGCTAGAGTTGGCCTGGGACCAGGCCAGCACCTGATCTCGGATGAAGTATTTACGATCCTGGAGCCCAGCCACAGGTTGATGGTTACACTAGAGGCATGAATGAGAACCAGTGCTGTGCTGTTTGACCTCAGCACCCCAGCAGGGAAGCACAGGAGGTGTGACATGCCCGTGTTTACCTCCCTGGTAATTATTGATTCCCACCTCTGTGGCTTATTGAGGCAGAAGATGAAAGATACAATGTCAACACTACTGATCACCCCAGTTTGCCCCAAAACTATATGCACTTCCAAGTGATGCAACACACACCCTTCCTGGGATTTGACTTTAATTAGAAACGAACTTTTTGCTCAGGGTAGTAGGTGCCAACCTTTCTTAGGGGCTTTAACTGCTCCTGCAGTTGTTCCTAGCAGCCTGGGGTGGCTCCTCCACTCTTTCTCCAGGGTTCACTGCTGTTACCTTGCTGCGGGTGCTTGTACCTGCAGACACCACCACACTATGGAGACACTACATTGTTTTTGAAGGAGGAATCAGGTACAATGATTGTGATCTCTATCATCTCCCCTGTACAGAAAATGTGTCTGTGCCCATCCAAGGCCACTCTGCAGGAAGCAAATGCTCGCCTTGGCCATATGACAAGGATACAGACTTGTTGCACTCTCCCACTGCTGTGTGGCTTTAGCTAGGATGTTAAGCTGTGTATTTCTCACTGGAAATAAACATACTGTTTTCCTAAAGGTGGTTGGTTTTGTTTCTGTGAGACACAAAGCCTGGAGGCAACAGCGGACAAAGTGCTTGCTTTTCCTCTCCCCCTGTGTTTCCCCTCTTCCGTACTTTGCCACTCTGTCTTCTCTCTTCTTAGAAACATACAGCTTTGATCATAGCAATTTATCATCGCCTCTTTTCATACTGCCTGGATTTGAATAAGAAAGTCACAGACTCTAAAACTCATTGCAAACTCCTTGAGTTGCCCTATTCTTTGTAAAAAAAAATGTGGTGTTAGTGCTTTTCTGTTTAAAAAAAATTTAAAAAATCAGAAATTATATTTGTAAAAGCCACATTGCTTTCAATAGTAATTCAAACTATCAGAAACAGCAAATTTCAGGCTTCTTATCTCAGTGCTTAAGTAGCAAATCAGAGAATCATATAATTCCTTGGGCTGGAAGAGACCTTCAAAGATCATCTAGTCCACTCCCCCTGCTGTGGGCAGGGACATCTTTCGCTGGATCATCCAAACTGACTTTGAACATTTCCAATGATGTGGCATCCACAACTTCTCTGGGCAACCTGTTCCAGTGTTGGGGTGCCAGTCAGCGTACATCACACACCCAAAACATATCTATTTCTGGCTTGGTTAGTTTTGCTGTATTCTGGCCCTTTTGGTCATGGCCTGTGTGAGGACCCAGTTGCTTCTCTGGTGTCTAGAGCTCTCTCCTATGGCATGTTTGTCTGAAATTCTTTCTTCTCTCCTGAGAATCTCAGGCAGCTCATGTCTGGTTTGCATCTGAGCTCTTGTGTCTCCGACACAGGTAAGGGTCTCCATGCCCCTTTGGTTTCTTTTTGCTGAGCAGGAGCCTGCAATTTTTTAAAAACCTTATTCCCATGGTTGGAGAAGGTTCTGTTTTGCCAGATCACCAAACCATCAGCATGGAAATGCCAATTATCCATATGTCCCTAAGTAATTAGCTGGATAGGGTTCAGTATGTGGTATTCAAGAGTAGTCAGTATCATTCCTTGGTTTTGGCGGATTGGTGTAGCTTGTTGTTGCTTGTTGAAAATTTTTTTCTGCTCTTAACAACCATCTCTCTTCTCAAAACTCTTCTTTTTCCTTAGTTTCCTTACCAGCAGGAAACACATGTATGATGGCAGATATGAATATGAATAATAGACCTTCAGCTTTCCAAATTTCAACTCAAATGTTGTCTGCTTTATACATTTCAACAAAAAGATATCTAAAATGTTGTGAGAAGGTCTGTCATTTTCTTGAGAAACTCTGTTAAAAAATAATTTTCAGTTCCTCCCTTTTCTCCATGCCAGTATTCTCTGGCAGGCGGGGTTTTTTTTCTGGCAGGGGGACACAAGAGTCACCTGTTTTCTTTCTAGCCTGCAAGGCCTATGGGCCAGGGATTGCACAGACTTTTAAGCTAGCGAAGGGAGAAGCATCGAAGATGCTCCTCGGTCATCGTCACGATTAACCTGAAGCTGTTAGCCAGAGCTGCATTTCATGAGCCCAAAGCTTTGCCGTGCAAGAGGCTTTAGCTGCAGTGAGAGGTGCTGCTTTAGAGACAAGCTTCCAGACTCTAAACAAGAAGTCTGTTGCAACAACTCTGTTGATCAAATAGAATTTCTGTTCACAGTGCAGAGCCAAAAACAGTTTTTGATTGCAGCCTTGAAGGGTATTTCTTGGCTCGTGGTCGATGTTTTAAGCAATGTGCAGCTCTACAAGTCATTACCAATGTTTGAAATCTCTTCCTTCTTCTTATTATGCTCAGAGATGTGGAATGAAGGCTACCTTCCCCTCATAGTTCGTTATGATTATTAAGCCATAGGAATGAGGACGTGTGCATGAGAGTTGGATATAGCAGGCCTGTTCTGGCTTTCTATCACTTTCTTCTCCTAACTGTATTTGTGTACAAAGAAAGATTTCAAGATTTCACAATGCCATGTTATATATGCACTGTTTGCTGAAGCAATAATATGAAGTTTCTCATTGCCACATTACCAAGACGCTTAAACAAGTCCCTTCCTTAATAATCTGTTGCCTTGTACCTTCAGATTGCAGTGTCTGGTCTCACCTCCGCTGGCTGTATCTCAGCTGCCTTCCTCTCCTCACTGGATGTAGAGCTATTTTAGTTTTCCCACCTGCCCTGCTGGGCCCTACCAGCTCCTCCGTCCATCTCTGTGAAGTAAGGAGCGACCAAGGCCCCAACATAGATGGGGTGGTATGAGCGCTTGCAGATGTGTCCACACGCTGTTTCCAGCTGGTACCACCACAGGCTGCAATGCAGTGCCAATGCAGAGGTGCTCATGAGGGTAGGAAGGGGAGTATATTTGCATTAACACTGGCTTACGTGGCAGCAAAAGAGCGAAGCTTGTTCAGCCAGGCTTTGACTGACCTGGCTATGCTGATCCTAGCCCCGGCCGCAGCTGGGGCCCCACAGGCCACTTTCATTTGGTGCAGTGTAGGTAGGTCCTGAAGTCCTTCGTGGCTTTCTAGCTACATGGTTGGGCCCTGTTTTCAAAACAGACTCGTTTCTGTGAGACTTCCACGCACTTACAGTGACATTCAGGCTCCTCCATGCCAAAATCTCTTTGGAAAATGCAAGTTACTGTTACAAATTGCCAGAGGCAGTAGACGGGTCATTGTCACATCTGAGGTCTGCAAGGGTTAGTTCTTTTAGACCCTTTTTCAGAGGATGGGGAGATCGCAGTGGTGAAGACGCTGCTGTAGATGGCAGTGGGAACAGAGAGCTCAAGCTGCAGTGGCTGCAGAGCCTCAACTGTCCTCTCCTTCCTAGATCCTTTTAAATTTAGGCTTGGTAGCTCACCGTGGAGGAACATAGCCACCTGATACTTTTGTTCTCTAGATGGAGAGGACTGAAATTTCTTGGGCTATTTAGCTGTCTCATTTCACAAGCACTACATCCACCTTTAAATATAAATGAGATGTCTGCATAGCCCATGTGCGCTTTCATGCCACACAATTTTTCTCCTGAAAAGCAAGGTTTTGTCTACTGTGAAGAATGTGCTTTTTTGCTGGACACATCAATTTGCACCTTCTCCCCATTGTACATATTCTTTATTCTCTGCTTCCAGGTCGCTGTGACACTACGTTGGAGTCTGCAGGAGCAGGGACTGTCTCATGGCTTGTTCATGTAGCACCTACAAAAATGAGGTTTTAATCTAAATGCACATCCCTAGTACATAATATGCAATAAATTGGCATAATGAAAATGGATAAACTGGGAACACAGCTCATTGTGGAAATAGTACCTAATATGGGAATAATTCCTAACTCCTCAGGGTTCCAGTGCTCCTTTCTGCTTTGCTCTGAGCATTCAAAAGCATGCTCACCGCAAGATGGTTTGTGTTAGGAATGATGACATTTGCTTAATTAAATTTCAAAAATATCTAAGTGGCAGCCGTACTGGGCCAGAGTCAAGAACTTTTCTTTTCTATGTTTTCTGGTGCTTAGACAATGTTGTTGATTGGTGGCTAGTGAGTTTTCAGTTCATACATTTACCATTACATTGTTGACGGCAAATATAACTTAACTCTTCACTCTAGAAGCCTTACCAATATAAACCTAACATTATATCCCAGTTACGCTACACTAGCAAAAGAAAGAGCAGCATTAACTAATAACTCTATAGATATGTGGATGGCTTTTGTTAATAATATAACCAGGTGTTTTGTCAGAGGGATTCTACTAACTTTGCTAATGTCACTGCTACGGTCCCCAGGAGCCAGTAGTCATAATCAGGATCATGCTGCATTGGACTCTGAACAAGGAACAAAACACACATGCTCCAAAGGAGTTGACTGTAAGAAATAATGGATGGATATGGGCAGGATAGTGGCACCAGGAACAGGTAGAGCCAAATGTAACATATAATGCTCACTTGGGCTTTTTCCTAGTAGCATTGCATTCTGACCTATCCACTGCTTTAAAAAACAATACCCAAGATCTTCTCCGTACGTAGGTCAGGACTGAGTTGTCTCTTAAGCAGTAGCAGATGTTCAGATACCGGTAAGACCATGTAAAGCTGTGTGTACATATAAAATGTTGTCAGTTCCCAGCATTGACTGAGTACTTCTCCAGCTCCAAAGCATGCATACAACCCATCACATGTAGCAGCTCCCCCCCCAGCCCTCATGCCAGTCTTCCTGCCAGCTGCAAATGTGGTACATGGAGGTGGGCTTTCTAATTGGAGCACATTCCAGCCAGGTGCAGTATTTGGTGCTAGTGCAGCCCTGAGGGAACCGTTGCTGCTCTGTGTCACCCTTCCATGATGCCATCTCTTTTGTCTCCCTTCAGTTTGTTTTAATTAGGACCATCATAGCTACCACAGTACCGCTGCTGCAAAGAGCTCCTCAAAACGGCTGGCCCTGTCAGTGTACCTGGGACAGTGAGCAGAGGTTGTGGGGCTGCTGTCAGCCGGGTGAGGAGAAAAAATGGAGCTGCCAGGAGAAAGTCATCATGGGCTGAATATAGTTTGGGGTGAGAAGGCTAGCACAGGCACCTGGGCTGCCGGCATGCTCTTGGGTGGAGAGAAACCCTGAGGCAGCACTTCTGTGCCATGTCTTCACTTTGAGGTTTGCATCTGGCCTTGAGAGCATCTCAGACCCCTGGGAGGCATTGAGGGAGGTATTGGGCCTGCGTATGCGTGTGCTGTCAGTTCAATATGGAATTCAGAAGGCAAAAGGAAAGCTTTTGGTCAAGGAAACAGCAACTAGTGAGGAAGTGCTTAAAACTGGAGAGAACAGACAGATAGAACAAGTAACCCAGATGCATCCAACTGGACAAAACAAGTTGTGTATAAACAGTCCATAAAACTGTTTACAAAGTCCAAAAGAAAGAGAAAATACAGATTTTTTTTTTCTGCCTGAAAGGAGAGGACACAGATGCTAGTTCTTTGTCCCCTCCACCAGCGTTGGGCAGTTTGCGGCTGGTGGTGACATGGTCTGTGCCAGTGGTGCTTTGGGGTGCAGGGCTCCCCATATTCTACAAACACTTCCATTAGTCATCTAGCCATTGCTGCGGTCTCTGCCAGATGCATCAGGAGAAGCATAACCAAACATAGGCACCGACTCATTTGACTTCTTTCTCTTCGGCTCATTTCCCTGTATCAGGAGCACCAAATCCTCCACTGCCCTGGAGCAATCAGTCATTAACAACCACCTTGCTACTGCCAGGTGCTTCTCAAGCCATTGCAGTCAAGGATACTGCTGGGAAAGACAGAAAACAAATTTGATTTTTAGCCGCTGCAAAAAAGGATGAATAACAATTTGAAAACCCTATGTTTTTATTTTTACCCACTACCTACATAGGGCAGCACTGCAGGGCCGCAGAACTGCAGAGGCATGGCTTGTCAGAAGCTCTAGCCACTGCTGTCATGAGGAGTTTACTCTGCAAGTAGGTCCCCTTTTCCCAAAGAAGGGAACTTGGCAGAGGACGCAAGGGGCTAGCAAACATAACAAAGTTTGGGGTGTGGAGTTACTAACCTCTTGCTAAAGAGAGCAGTTGCTTCAGACAGCCAGAGGATGCTTCATGGTCCTTCTGTCAGCAGAAAAGGAGCCTGCTGAAATGCCTGTGGAGTGGTGTGTATGGGTGGAAGCAGTAATAAAGTCACTATAACCAGGAACCTCAAGTGAACAGAAGCTGCTGCAAGGAGAAATGGTCTGGGTTAGTTGACGACAAGCAGAAATCCCTGCAGCGATTGCCTCCTGCCCTGGGATATCTCTTCTTCTACCAGTTACCTCTGAGTGAAGCAACTGGACTGTCAACACTCATGGCTAGACCATGTTCGCTGGACCACAAGCCACGTTTCCGAGGTGAAGGGAGGGTTGGAGGAGAGCACAACATGCTGCTGCTGGCTGTGGGAGTGGGAGGCAACATGGAGGAGGGGCTCGGATTTCTTAACCTTTATTGTTAGTTTCTTGGAAGCTGCCAGCTTATTAAACCAGCAGAGGAAACCTTGCTTGCTTTTTTTTCCCCTCTGTGCATGGATAATGACGCCCATTTTAAATTAACCTCCTTAGAAAGGTAGGGGAGTATGCCAAGAAAAGAAAAACGTAGTGGAAGAGTGGGAGGTGAAGCATGCAGCATACAGCAGAGCTGCTTTGCCTTTCCTTGCTGCCCCTGATTCACTACAACCAGCCTCAGTTTTGGTTTCTCAGGTTGCAAAGGCAGCTTTTTTGAGCTCCCTGGCTTCCCAAGGCAGGTATAGGGCCAGCAGAGTCGTCTTTGTACTTCTCACTTGTGTCCCAGCGTCCTCCTCAGCATGCAGCTCAGAGACACTGTTTGGAGGATTCCATGACATACCTTGCAAGGAGTCCATAATTAGGATGGGTTGGGGTGGTTGTCCTCACCTCTGATAGCACATTCTGTCCTACAGGAGGAACAGATGTTGGAGAATATTTGTGCCACGGGCCAATGTAGTGATACAACTGTCAGAGGTCCTTTGCTTGACTCTGCTGCTTTTTGCCTAGCTTGTCCGCTTTAACTTTTGTTACAGTCTGGTCCTCACAGTCAATTCTCCCCTTGGAGTTAAAAGAGATCCTCTTGCTCTAGGTAGAAGCGTGGGACTTCAGCTTGTGCATGTGCACATCTCCTGTGTAACTATGTTTGTCTTCCCGGAGCCCAAACTCTCCTGGTGGGGTTCAAAATTGTGGCCACCGTGGCCCAATGCAAGATGTGGGATTGCCCTGAGAACTGATACTACCCCAAATGTGAGGGACTGTCCAGTCTTGCTTTCTGACCCTGGGTGACTGAGAGCTTGCATCTGCCAAGCAGATGGTGGTTCATAGCTGAGAAAAATCCTGCGCTTGGTTTTAATTTTTTGTGAAGCCAGATGTTTGAGAGAATTTGTTTCCAGAGCTTTCTGTAGCAGACCACAGCTGAATGTGTGAGCAGAAGAAAGAAGGTTTCCAAACCAATTTTCTGAAATGTTTTCTAAACATTGTTTCAGGACTTTCAGACTGCAGGACCAGATCCTTAGCTAGCATAAAAGGACACGGATCCACGGAGCTGAACAGCATTCATCTCCTTCACTAGGAAAAGCACAGAAACACAGAAATGTTGGTTGGGAGGGTCCTCTGAAGGCCCAAGATCATCCAGGCTCCCACTTAACACAGGACTATTGCGCTAGGTCAGGTCAGCCTTGGTGTTGTCTGCCCAAGTCTTGAAAGCCTCCAAGGATGGAGAGTCCCACTCTCTGGGAGATGTTTTCCCTAATGTCCATTCTCATCTCCCAAGCTCCAGCCTGGGCTTGTTGCCCCTCATTTTCCCATCTGTGGCTCGCAGGAGGCGTTGGGCTCTGTCAGTCATGTAACTCCCGTTGAGGGAGGCGTGATTTGCAATAGGGTCCTGTTAGATCACCCCTCCACCTCCCCATCTCTGGACTAAACCCACCCAGCTCCCTCAACATCTGCTCATAGCTTGTGTGCTCTGCCCCAACCATCTCGGTATCCCTCTTACTGGGCCCGCTCTCACCGAGGGGTGCAAAGCAACAGGGTATGTCACCGGCCGCCTCTGGGGAAGAACAGCCTCCCTTGCTCCGCCGGCTATGCGCCTCCTCCTGCAGCCCACCAGGCACTTTGTCCCGTTGGCAATGCCAGCACACCCTAGGCTCAAACAAGGTGTGACCCCTAATTTGTAGCAACGTGAGTAGGACCAGAGGTTTCATTCACTGCACTGGAGATAGTACAGTGAGCAAGCAGTTTCAAAATCCAATTTCATAGACACAGAGATTACATTAATCTCTTTTAATAGCTAAACAATTCAGTTTTCAAGATAGGACAAAGCACAGGATATTCTTGACAAAACTGGTGCTTCAAAGCTGCCTACATCAGATTTAAAATCCTAGCTCCTAAGCTCCTAATGATAGAACTGATTGTATCTTTTCAGACAGTAGCACTGCAAAACTTGTGTTTAATCTCCTCTTTTTATAACACGCTGTAGCTGCCTGGGCTTGCCTGTTGGGAAGCAAATGTAGATTGACTTTGCCTTCAAATACCATATGAGGAAACTCACTTAGCCCTCACCAACTGATTGTGGGGGCCTGTGGAATGATAAAAGCTCAAGTTATCAAAGTATCTGTAAACTGTCTTCTGATTTCTAGCTGGAGCACCTCCCTGAATCTGGACCCTTTGATTTAAGGTGGCTGCTTTCTTTCACCATGTCTCAACAGGCAGAAAAGGGCATAGCTTTAATTCCTGTTGGCTCAGTCACATTATCTCAACATGACTGAAAAGCCCTCTTCACCTCCAGAAATGCAGAACTGGATGTGGATTTACATTAGAAACTTCTGCCCATGTAGTAAGTACCTTGTAATACACTGGGATGTTTCCATACTGCCAAAACTATCGGTGTAAAAGTGCTTTTCTTTTTGACACTGTTTTGCTTGGAGAACCAAAATTAGCTCTCCTGGGGAAGACACTATTTATTGGGCTAGACTGCATGTTTTCAGAGAATTTGCAGGTTTTGTGGTCTAGGCATATCCATTTTGGGCTGATTTTTAGTGTTTGTGTTGTGATTTAGGGCTCTGACAAATGAGCTCTAGCAAATGATGGTGAGGTGACTGAAGAGGTGACCCACCCAGCTGTTATTGCTGCTCCGATGGCAAAGATTACTGCCGCTGCAGCGGAGCTGGCTGAAGACAACATATGTCCAGGGCAGAGCTGCTGCAAATGGCATTTTAGTTGACATCTCCAAGGAGGTGGGATTAGACTAGACAGAAGACTGTGAACTGATGATGATACTGAGATGTTGTCCGTAATGGTTTATGCCCATCAAGACCAGCACTGCTGCCATGCCTCATGTCCTTACGGCTTCTGCCCCACGTTTCTGTCCGCTCTTTGCACCAGAACTGGCGGTCGTCTGACTGGGACGTCAACCAGCCAAATGATCTCCTCGTTCACCTAGAAGGAGTGTGGGGGACTAAAACACCACCAACTTCTATCAGCTTAATCATACCTCTCTCTTGGGCAATGGTACAAGTGTCCTTCTGGTATCTCAGCTCCACTCTAGCCTTTGGTGGTAGAGTGGTATCAAGCAACAGCAGGTGATAATGTCTTCATCTGCTCATCTGTTTTCAAACCAAGTGGTAATCTGAGGCCAGAGGCTCCCCTGATGCTCCTGTATGGCCAGCTAGCAAGGCCTCTGCTGCCAGGGAAGTTATCCCTTACCCTTCAGCTGTAATCCCCGTCTTGCTGTAGGAATAACCTGCTGTAGTAGGTGGCACTGCTGTCAGAAATGGAGCTGACATTAGCTGTTGTCTTCTGCCTCTCCCAGCTCAGAGAGCGGCTAGCCAGAGACTGCCCTTGCACCCTGATGCCACAGCAAGCAGGATCCACTGCAGGAGCGAGTCAGGACTGGCTCTGATCTGAGCAATATTGCCAGGCTAAAATGCACGAGCGTTTTCCTCTCCCTGGCCCATTACTAACACAGAAAAAAATCAGTGGGAAAAAGACTGGGCCTTAAATATACAATGAGCCTTTCCCCACCCATTATCACCTAACTGATAAGCTACTCCAGGCTATCTTGTTTATGTTTATGCGTGTTTAATACCTCTTAGCATTTGCATTTGCCTTGAAGCTACAGGCAGCTATGTGCTGTAGTGTGCTAAATATTTGTGCCATAAGTACAAACAGATGTTTGAAGATCTGCTTTGAAGCAAATCTTTAGTCTCTAGATTCTCCCCCAACCCTCCTCAGGAACAGTACCCATCACTATGTTCACAGCAAAGCCTTGAAGGGCAGGGAAAGAGGAGATAGATACACAGGAACAGTCAGTAGTGCAGCAGGAACACATACATCTCTATTGCATAAATCCTTCACAAGAGCAGTTTGGGTATCATCAGAGTTTTCATAAACAATTCATTTGCAGCGCCTCATTCCTATAAAGCAGTCTCTGCTGCGTGCAGGTCTTTTAGGCTTCTTTTGACTCACTAGCCAGGTTCTTGTCACCCTCAAGAGCTATTGCCTGCAACCTAAATAATCTCCCTAATATCAAAAATCTCAGAATAAGCAGAGATGATAAAACCTGAGTGGTGTGCACAGATGGCTCTTGCTCACACTTATTGCTTCTGTCAGCTGCTCACAGGGATGGAAAGGCTTCACAAAGCAGACATAAGTGGCATTAAATAATTTGACTCTCAGAGTCAAAAACTCAATTCCGAGTCAAAAACTGCAAGATACCCCATGATACTGTGTGCCACATGCAAAGTAATGGGGAAGGTTAAACAGCCTCTGCCTGAGGCAGCTCCCAATTTATGTCAAGATGCAACAGAAAACCTGAGAGGGGAAAGGTAAGATGGTAGTGCTGAAGCCAGCCAGGATTGTGCGGTGATTGCTGCATGGGAGGTTGCATCCAGGACTCTCAAACGACTTAAACCACTGTGGTATGGCTGTGGTTTAGTTTCTTCTTTTCTCACGTTTTGGGGGAGAAGAGGGTGTGTCTGGAAGTTCAGGTGCTAGCTTGGGACTTAGATGATCTACGTCCAGGTTTCTGTCTTGCCACTGACTCCCCGGGGTAAGCTGCTCCCATCCCCTCTGCCTTTTGCCCCTCATTCTCCAGGGAAGAACAGCACTTCCACACCCCCGAGGCACGTGAGATTAATTCTTCAAAGCCTGTGAGGCACTCAGGTATGGTATGAGACAGAACCATATCAGGCCCTGAAGAGATTCACTCTGCATTACCTTTAGACTGTACGTCTTGGACAGCAAAGGTAATCCTTCAGAGCACTCAGTGTAGCTGACTTCCACATGCAAAGCAATGTTTGACCTGAGCTAGACAGGGAACTGATGTTCTGCTGTAAATCTAATTCACTCTGCAGAATGCTTTCCCTTCACTCTGCTTCGTTTCACCTCTCTCACATTTCTTGCTTCTGAACACAAAAACTATTCGCATCCATTTTTCTATCATTCATTTTCTTTTCCTAGTAACCACTCTTTTGTCTTGCATAATTCCACTTTATCTGAAACTGTTCTCCCTCCCTTCCTCCTCTTCCTCATCCATAAGCTCAGGCAGGAGCCACCCATCGCTGGGATACCTGCTAGGACCATGTGGGCAGGTAAATCCCAGGATTTACAGACCCTTTGCAGTGAGGAGTGGCTGGCTGGGGCTGGTCGCAGGGTATACTGCAAGAGGGGACTGCTTCCCGGCTCCTGCATCCTGCTCGGTGCCCGGGTGATGCTGAGGGGAGTGGTTGCTCTTTCCCTCTGTGCCGGGCTCGCCATGGGCAGGAGAGGCTGGTGTGTGCTGGGGGAGCAGCTCCTTGATGGGCTCGGCCTCTGAGAAGTGCTACTGTGCGAACAGGAGCTTGCTGGAAGGACAGCTGGGGAGAGAAAGGGGAAAAAAAAAAAGAGCATGGGATTGCTGTGGATTCAAGCCTTTAAAGGTACTGTCTCTGCCTTCTCCTTACCTTTTTTCTTTTCCCTACTTGCAAGAAAGGAGGTCTAGCAGCTAAGATATTAGCGTGGTACTCAGGAGACTTACTTGCTTTACAGAGTTTTCTTTTGTTTAGATCCCTGAAATGGTGTCCTCAGGGTGGGAGCCAGCAAAGTGCAAAGGCAGGAGTGGGAGTGCGGGACCAGAGCCGGAGAGAAGCCCGTCCACGTCTACAGCAAGAAGCTGTTAGACTGACTCAGCTGCAACGTGAAACTGCACCTTCCAGGCGGTGGGGCCAGTGGTTTTGTCATCTTGTGCTCCTGTACCCTCGTCTTGAGAGAGAACAAGATTTTCTTCCCGTGTAGGGATGAAGTTTGGGATGATGAGAGAGTCTAGTAAGGACCATAGCCGTGATCACAAAAGGGCTTGGCTAGGAGCCTTGCAGCCGCTCTCTGTACCCCTCTTTACTCAACATCCCCCAAAGTGGCCCGAGTGGGGGAAAAGATGCCATTTTGGGGGAGAGCTGACTGCTGTGCCTTTCTGTGAGGAATATGCCGCTTACATCAGTGCTGTAGGTAACAAATCTTGTCAGAGGTGGTGGACCCTGCAAGTCATTTACAGCAGATTTCCTTGAGGTAGCGATGAAATCCATGATGTTTTTGTTTGACGTCTGCAACCCCAGCGGAAAGAAAACAGCTTGACTCTTGCCTTGTGTTTGCAGCTGAAGCCTTATCAAGGACAGAAAAGAAGATACACCTCTGTGTTTTTTTTTTTTTATCTTGTGCAGGTACAAACAGTGTTTTTCTGGTGTAAATTGAGAGGCGTAGGGCTCTGTGGGAGTGATCTGCTTCTAGGAATTTCTTGTGAGCAGCTCAGCGAGATAGGATGGGAAAAAAGAAACAGGCCCAAACCTCCAAATAACTCTGAAAGAGTGAAAGAGCCTAGCGATGAGTCCTCACATCTCCTGCTTCCCCAAGAGAATGGAAACTTTTCCAAGGGAGCTGATATATCTACTGACACTGTTAAGTGTTTTGTGTTTTGTTTTTTAAAGAAAAGCCAAGTTACACTAGGAAGTATCACCTGCCCAATTTTAAGTTGACACAAATAAATAGTCTTGGGTTTTGCCTTTAATTTCCTGTCCAGTGCCAGTTTTCTGGGGCCCAACATGGGTCTTTTGTGAAATGCTCTGAGAATTTCGGGGCCGGGAAGGCAGCTCCCTGGCAGCTGATGAAACACAGAAGAGCTCCAGCAGCCAACGAGCCCACATCTGGACAGGTTGGCTCTCCTTTTTTGCCCACGCCGACTGCTCTCAGCGCAGGGTTCCCTGCTCAGTCTCACCTTTCAAGGAGGGACTATGTCCAGTTCCCTTTTAGACAAGGCATTTTTTCAAATTGTCCTTGTTTGAAAGAAAATACTGTGTTCGGCAGCAGTGAAAACAGAGGTCTAAGGGCTCCCTGGCGTGTGCTGCACTGATGTGACGAGGCTGGGCCATGAGTCCCGCAAGTTTTGCTCATTTCTCTGCCATGTAGTAGTAAGCCGGCATGTACGGTATTTTTCCTTTACCCTAGAGCTTCCTCCCAGGACCCTGCCAGTAATTTGACCCTGCTTTGATAAACCATCACGCAGACACAACATGGAACCTTATTCCTAATGACCTGTGTTAATTAAAAAACAAATGACACTTTCACAGGAGAAAGTTCTTTAGTTCCAGTGTTTTCCTAAGATAATTATACCAAGCCAGCCTATTACCCTCCCCTGTAGTTTCATTTATTGTTCACCACATCTGAACTCCTGCATGCCGTTGCACTGCATTATTTTGTCATGTTCCACCCCATCACTTCAAAATAGGTTTCTTTGTTTAAAAGTACAGCGAAAGCTTTAAAGTCTTGAGGAGAGAGATGCCATATCTTTACTGCGATGATGTACGGTCTGCCGGTTCGATTTCACTGCCTCGTAGCACCAAATTGAGAAACACTTTGACTCTTTGTCTCCCCTGGCTTCTAAAATAGCAAGAGATAAACAGGAAAAAGGGGAGACACCTTCTGTTTGATATTGTTTGATTCTCAAGTCAGTGCAGGCTCTGATATTAATAACTTCCTGTTTTGTTGTAAGTCCTCCGACAAGCCAAGAGCCTCCATGTGCGTTGGCATTGCAGCCTGAACTTGGGCAACTACATGACTCGCGTGTTCCTGGGCTCTGGGCTACAAATTCCAGTTTTCTGCTTACCTTCAGGCCAAAATTTTAGAATTGGAAGTCAACTCGCTAAAAATCAGGTGCCTAAAACCACAGTTAGCTGCCAAAATAAAAATGACCTGACTGTCGCAACAGTTGAACACCTGCAGACCCTGTAAGTATCATGGGACTTGAGAGGGCAGAATCTATACAAATCAGACTAATTTTATGTAGGAACTCATAAGGATCCTGATTTGAAATTCTGGACTCCTGTTCATTGCTAAGGATGAGCTCCATAGCTAGAAACAGAAAAGAAGATCTGGAAAAATGTGGAGAAAGGTGCATTTGTGTAATATCACTTCTGCAAGATGCTTGTGAAACGTGGTGCATGTTGCATTGCATCATTTTTCACATATGCTTAAATTAGTAAGACTCTTTCTTTTCCAGCTATCCAAATAACTTTCCCTGTGAACTGAACTATTTCCTCTGGATAATAGGCTGTTTCGCTAGCTGCTGGAGAGCTGGAGTCCCCCCGGACGCCTGATGCCTGTGTACGGCCCATGGCTGCTGCTCAGCATAACCAGGAACCATCTCCCAGCCACCATGTGCAACAGGACAGCTTGGACTTAGCAGTTCCACGAGATTTAAAAATCAAACCAGCTAATCAAGGTTTAAAACAGCGCTGGATTGAAAAGTGTAGCAAGTGGTCCAGCCGCAAGTTAATTCATTAGTTGCAGTAAATATCACTAGAAGAGCTTGTCAAAGGGAAATGTGAAGCAGCTGAAAAGAAACGTCCTTAAAGTGAATGTCAAAGGCTTTTGTAGCTGTCATCCAGTGGACTGGGAGACTCTGGGCTTTGGAGAGAAGATGAGGGTGAAAGAAATAAAAATTTGAGTACAGAGGATAAAGTGCCAGTTCCCACTGAGTGATTATAAGGGAAACAATCTTATCACTACAGGGACCTAATTAGAGACTGAATCTCAAAACTTTCTAATATCTCCTCCAGGACACTGAGAAACCCAAACTCGCTAAAGCAGTCCATTCAGACCAGTGCTGCTTCAGGGGCACACTGAAATGCCAGGTTTATATAGCTGTGGTCACTTCCCATGTTCTTGAGTCCATAGTCTGTTCAGCGCTCACTTCAGACCAGGGGAGCAACTTCATTTTCTTGCCCGGCCAGCACAGCATCATCCTGGTCCTAGAGAAGGCAACAACAGGCTCCCACTGCTGTGTACCCAGGCCTCCTGGAGGAAAGGCACCAGGACCTGTTTTCCCAGGCAAATATAAGAATTAATTGTCGACATTAACAAGAGAGAATTTCACATTTCTATGACTGATCTGATGAATCACTGCTTTTGTTGGTCTCCGAAACGTGCACATCAGGTGTGGGTCCTCAGGCCTTCCTGGAGATGCCAGCACTGTCAGTCAGCGGTTGCGTGCGTTGGTTCGCTTAAGCCTTGGTGCACGGCTCAGCTCTCCCACCTCACTCCAGCTATTGACCGTCTGAGACACTGTCACCCTTCTCTCCCTCCTTTTGGAAATGTGGAAACACTGGCCGTAGCTTGAGGCTAACCTTTGGCAGCAATGCCCGTCCCTGCTCTAGCTGCTCACTCCTACCTCTGAGCTGCAGCGCATCACCTCTCCATCAGTGCACAGAGCAGGGAACTCGCCCAGTGAGGTTTTTTTCTTTGTTTGGTGATTTTTCTAGGCCACAACAAGTTTTTGCTGGATTTTGTTTAAGACTGGTGGGTTCTGGGCCCTGGTCCTCAGCACTCCCCTCCCAGTGCCAGGAAGGGCTGTGTCAGCAGGAGCCGTGCTCTGGTGTGAGTGAGCAGCAGGGTCAGTAGGAAGGAATTATTTTAGCTGGTATTGCCATTAAAGGCACTTTTTATGTATCCCTGTCCCCACAGAGTGATTCTGTGCAGGTGAGGCTTCAGAGGAGCGCAGGGATTTCTTCCTGTGTCGCTGCTACTAGCAGCCGTGTAGCAGGACTTTCCAGGCATAGGGAGCTCAGTGCTCCTGGGAAAAGCGAGGACGACTGATTGGGATGGGATGGGTAAATGCATCATGTATTGGGGGGAAATGGTTTACAGGTCTCCTGGAGCGGAGAGGAGGTAAGTAACCTGCCAAGAGAGAGCTCAGGGCTGCTAAGATCTGACAAGGACATTTTCATAACCGAGATGAATAAACAGATGCTTTTTTTGCTCTAGGGAGATAATTTCTTCTGTGCTACTAGCCTGAGACTGTTTGCTTGGCTTAGCCTGCATTCCTGCCATATGCAACAAGACTTAACCACTTCATTTGAGGCTGTTATTCATTTGGGGCCAATATGAAACATTTCTGGCATTTCTTTTCCATTTTTTTGGCCCTTACATGTTGCTAATGTCTCCACTTCTGTAAATATGTTTTCTTCTCTAACATTTCAGTTCTCCTGTCTTGTAATATCTTAAATCCTTAATTGCCTGATGCTGCAGATGGGGAGTATTAGTTACCTTCCATCACCACTCTGGCCACGATGACTTCCTTTGCTTGACAAGTTGATTGCTTTGTCAAGGTGAATGTTAAGCCTGCCTGGAGTATCTCTGTGCGCCTTGTGCCAGATTGCAGTTGCAAGCTGGTTTCTTATCGGACATGCTGTTTCTCCAGACACAGAATACAAGGAGTAAAACTGGGATTTTGAGAGGCTTTTTTACCCACTTCCCTGCTGAGATTGATGTTGCTCCAGTTTATACCAATAGGATTTAGATGGCTATATCTCTAATATGACAAACTAAAGCACAGCAAGCAAATCCAACTGATGAAATTCCATTGATAAAAAAAATTCCCATCCTGGCAATCACTCAGCAAAGTCCGCAAGCAGTGATTAGGAGTTAATAATAACTGCACGAAGTCTGCCGAAGCTGCTGGAGATGTGACTAACAGACACCTCCGCGCAGCCAAGGAATTGTTGCAGTGCCTGCTCCCTGCTGCCCTGCATCAGCATGTCCAAAAGGGCAGCGTCCTGGGTGAGCGGTCAAGCTGACAGGCTCCCCAGAGTGCCAGTCATGGGCAGCAGGGACCAGAAAGGAGGCTTTGCAAAAGCATTGCAAAAATGGCTCAACACTCTGTAGGCTCATTAAGGTGGGAAAGAAACTCTCTCTCCATTGCACAGTAGGATATTGCTGGGGTTGGTGTCTCAGATCTTGCCATCAATATGCGAGTCCATAGCTTCACAGATCCAGTGCACGGCGCGGCATCCAGTTGTGTCTCTGCTTGCCAAAGTGGCTACACACAGCACCAAACCTTGCCTCCTTACGCCATGCACGTGCTGCCCAGGCCTCCAGAGACCTTCAAATGGTCGTATTCTGCACGACCCCTAAAAGAGGGTAGACAGCAGTTGCAGCATCGAAGCTGTAGCATTAACAGTGCTTTCAGATTGTCCAGTGGATATAATTGAAGCAAACCAGCAAAACCCAAGTAAATTACATGCATTTCATAGCAGTTCCTGAGGGAGAACAGGACGCATTGTTTGTGAGATGCAAGGGAGGTTAAAAGGGCTGGATCTTCCACAGAGAAACTGCTGACATTGGTCCCAAAATGTCATCGTTAAGGTAAAAAAAAAAAAAAAAAGTCTCTTAATTTTTCCTAGTTGCTATAAGGAAGTGTCATCCAGACCGCTATAGCTATTAAGAAATTGGGAAAAAACACTAAACTACACAAAGAACAAAAAACAGTGGGTGCTTTCTGAGAAGATAGGGAAACTGAGGCCTATGCCACTGAATGCTTCATGAGAATAAGTCCTAATAGCTACATTAGCCAAATGTCACCCGGGACCAGAGTGCGAACAACTCTTTTGTGATATTACTTAGCAAACGTATCAATTTCTTGAGCTCGTTGCAGAAGATAAAAGAAGAGGTTGGCCAGCATTGTTTTCTGGTGGTACAGCAACATTCATTTCTCTAACCACGTGTGGTGGTATCTGACGGTCTTGGGTATCTGAGCAGGCAGGTCAAAGGAAAGAAGTGTGTAGACTTGGTTTTCAAAGGCACCTATTTCCAGTAATTGTGAACTTCATTTTCTTTTAGGAATTCATTTTTCTTGACATATTGTAACAGAAATAATAAAATAAACAAAATCATGGTACACTTGTAAGATGAACCTCAGGGCCATACCGCCTATAGCCAAACCAGCTCTGGGTGCAGTGTGAGCACTGAGGGCAGATGTTGGGCTGCTCTTCTCCCTGGCAGATGTGGTCCTGGGGTTCCTCTCCTCACAGGATCCCATAGTGAGACCTTAGTGAAGAGCAGAGACAGAGCTTTTTTTGTGTTATACCATACATGACAAAGCAAGGATGCGTTGGTGCACCTATATATTGACCTACCTCAGATCAGCTTCATGCAAGAATGGAAGAGCAACATGCATCCACCTCCTTTTTTTTTTTCCCTGGTGTTTGTGGGAAGGAGGAAAAGCACCTTTTACTGTCTGAGTTTATGACATTCCTGCTCCCCCTGGGTGGAAAGCAAAGGGACCTCTTCTCTCTCTCTGCCTGTGAGGGAAGCACTGACTATTGGTGTGAGTGATGGGCAAGAAGCTCTCTCAGGGCAGACCTTGTTCTCCCCCGAGACCTGCACCCCAGCCACTCCCTGCCCTGGGCTAGTGTGCTGGGAGCCCCTGGCCTGTCCCCTCCCGGGCTCCCCCCTCTCCAGTAGCTCTGAGCCCTGCCACTTTCTGTCCTTGGAAAGGCGGAGGTGGGGGAGCAGGCTCCCAGGGAGTCCAGAGGAGCAGAGGGTCTCTATCAGGGGCATCTCCTTGCAGAGGATGAAGAAGGCGTCTCCGCCGCAGGGGCCGCAGGCAGGAGCAGTCACACGCTTCCCTCTGCAGCCGGCAGCACTCTGCTTTTTCCCGTCATTTATTACCTGACAACTGTTTTCGTGTGTTTTCCTCCAGGCCAGGAGCCAGGAGGGCTTGCACTCAGGACACCTTCTCCTGGGGCGCTGCCAAGGACGGCGGCTGTGTCCTCCCACCGAGGGCAGTGTCCCCCGTCCCTGGGCACACGGCATCCATCCCCACCGCTCGCCCAGCCCTCCCCTCGAGACCTACTTTTGCTGGGAAAGGCAAGGTAACCTCGCCACTGAAAATAGCTGGGACGGCAGCCAACAGAGATTAATGGCATCATTAACGTCCCCAGTTTATTTATAGGCTTAAAAATGCCTCAAACCTGCAAACTGAGCTGAGTTGCTCTGTGTAGCGCAGGGACTCCCAGGTCTCCTGCTTCTGCCTTTCCGCTTCCTGCTATTTCATCCTGGTCACTGGGACTGTAAAACCTCTGGAGCAGGGCCCATCTCTCATTGTAAACCTACTTTGTAAACCTGCCTAACTAGGGGGACACACGTGGATTTTTTTTTTCCATGAATGGTGTATTTATATGGTCTCCTTCCTCCACCCACCTCTTTCTGTGCTGACTGTGTCCTGTGGCCCCTCTTTGGGAAAATTCTCTTTTTGACAAATTCCTGAGGCACAGGCTGAGCAGTCGTCACAGGAATTAGTGATTTTCCGCCTTGGATTTTAAACCGTGAGCTCTGTGGGAGGAGGACTGGGAATCTCATAGCTGTGGAGAGCACCTAGGACATGTGGGGCCCTAGTGAGACATGCAGATGTAATTAATGACCGCGGACGTCTTCCTACAGGAGCCAGCCCAGCTCCCAGGTCCTCCAGGAACCTGACGAGACTGGCAAGAAAAGAAAAAAACACCCCAAGTGTGTTGGCCACAGAAGAGGAGTTTTCGGCACGTGACCCGTGGCCGCACCACCTGGCCTGTTTCCCAGCACTCAGTGAAAGGTAAGTGAGGAAGGAAGCTTGTTGTCAGCAGGCACAAATCCAAGGGATCGGCTGTGCAATGGGGAGATGGAGCATGGGTGGGAGAAAAAAGAGTAAAAATGCCAGTAGGGACCCCTCCCACCCAGAAACACGGAGAACCAGCGTGGCACCTCATGGAGGTGAGGTTGCTTCAGAGGGCAAACGTGCTTCACTTTGCTGTTGGTCTTTTGTTGTATCAATCTGAGATAAACTCCTGCATCAGTCTCTCCTTGGCCCTCCATCTTCTAGGGGCTGAAATAAAGAACCAGCAGAGAACCGCTCAAACCGTTGCTGTCTTTTTTCCTCTGGGCAACGAGACTACTTCAGGGCAGAGTAAAGGAGCCCAAAATGCTAGAAGGAGGATTTCTCTGCCATGGCCACTACAGGTGAAACCACAACCCTGGGATCCCCTCACCCCCGCAACGTCTGGTGGGTTGGAGACATCTCAGTGCCTTGCTTTCCCCTTCCCCTCCTTCCCACTTGGGTTCTGGGCTCCGGGTCCCCTCCATCCCCTCCTGGCCAGGACCCAGCTTTCTGCTGCGATGGGGAGGACAGTGCCTGCTCAGCACCTCGCTTTCCATGTCTGCTAAATGGGCCTATGACACTTAACCAGCTTTATGTAGTCCTTTGAAGGACAAAAGCATAAGTGCAATTATTCAGTCATCCAAAGATCGTAACTGGGAGAGTATTTATTTCCATGTCTGATATATGTGAGATCCTGTATAATTTAAAAAGCTTCAAGGAAAGGGCAGGTCATATGCAGCATCTGAGATAAAGGGGGAAAAAAGTAATGTTTTAACTTTACTTACGCTAGAAAAGAGACACCTCTGATATAGTTGTTTCTCATCTAAATTCCTGAACATCTAACGGGAAAAGTCAGCACAACTTTCTCTCTAGAGTGATGTCAGACTAGAGGAGTGAGTCTTGTGACAAGAGGCCATCTACATCTCAAACTGATTACCTGCTTTGAAAAGTGAATATGAAAGGTGGAAGATTTTTTTTTTAACGAGACGGCTAAGCCACATTTCAGCTGCGGGACAACTGTCTCCTGGACCTCCGTGCTGCACAGCTTCTGTGGAATTAACTCACCCCTGATACAGAAAGCAAAAGCAGGGATTTTTTTCCTGTTTCACTAAGCTACACCCAGTTGTAACCATATTTAACCTTCCTTTTTCTAGCTGCCAACACTGGGTGGCACTAAGTAACTCCTTCAGATATTTTGCAAAATTGACTCTAAAAACTTGAATCACACTGACTTGGCTCCACTCTGTCCTGACAGCAAATGGTTTTGTTTGAGAAACTTCCGATCAGATGGTTGTTGCAGTAGAAACATCTGACTTGCGTGGCACCTTTTGTACTTCCTTGGTTTGTTAGGTTGTTAAAGCTCTCCTGAAACTCTGGCCTCACAGGTTTGGTAAAGGTTCAATGTGCTGTTGGGCTTGAAAGCCAGATTTCCTGTACTGAGGTGAGAACTGATGGAATACTTTGTGATGGAGATTTAAACAAATCTCACGGAATCAGAGCATGGTTGAGGTTGGAAGAGACCTCTGGAGATCGCCTAGGCCAAGCCCCCTGCTCGAGCAGCGTCAGCCAAAGCAGGTTGGCCAGGGCTGTGTCTCGTCAGGTTTTGAGTATCTCCAAGGACAGAAACTTCACAACCTCTCTGAGCAGCCTGTTGTTCGACCACCCTCACAGTAAAAAAGTGTTTCAGTTTGTGCTCATTGCCTCTTGTCATGTCACTGGGCTCCACTGAGAAAAGCCTGGCTCCATCTTCTTTACTCTCTCTCAACATCAGGTATTTAAATACACTGGTAAGATCCTCCCTGAGCCTTCTTTTCTCAAGGGTCAACAACCTCAGCCCTCCGAGGCTTTCCTCATATGTCAGTTGCCCCAATCACTTAATCGTCTTCAAGGGAGTCACTCCAGTACGTCCATGACTCTCTTGTACTGGGGAGCTCAGAACTGGACACAGCACATCTCACCAGTGCTGAGCAGATGGGAAGGATCACCTCCTCTGACCTGCTAGTGACACTCTTCCTAACGCAGCTGAGGAGGCTGTTGGCCTGCTTTACCACAAGGGCATATTGCTGGCTTATGGTCAGCTTCTCCACCAGGAGCCCCAGGTCCTCTCTGCAAAGCTGCTTGTCAGCCCAGTCAGCTCCCAGTGTGTACTGGTGAATGGGGTTATTCCTTCCAAGGGGCAGGACTTTTCCCTTCATTGAGCTTGATGAGATCACTGTTATGCCATTTGTCCAGCCAGCTGAGGTCCCCCTGAATGGTGCCACAGGCAACTGGTGCATCAACCCCTCCTTCCCTCCTCCTTTGCAAATTTGCTGAGGGTGCTGTCTCTCCCATCATCCAGGTCATTAATGAAGATGTTAAACAGTATTGGACCCATTATTGATCCCAGGGTACTCCACAAGTGCCTGGCCTCCAGCTGCATTTTGTGCCACTGATCAGCACCCTGGCAGTTCAGCTAGTTTTCCATCCATCTCACTGTCCCCATATCTAGCCCATACTTCATCATTTTGCTCATCCAGATGTCATGGGAGATAGTATCAAAAGCCTTGCTCAAGTTGAGATAAACACCACCTACTGCTATTCCCTCATCCACCAAGCCCGTCATCTCGTCATAGAAGGCTATTGAGTTGGTTAAGCATAGATTCCCCTTCATAAAAACATGACTTCTCCCAATTGCCTTCTTGTCCTCACTACCTAAGCCTTCTCCATCTCCTGTATGACCAGGTCCCCTCTTCCCCATTCATCAGCAGGCCCACATTTTCTAGCCATAGAAGTCCTTCATGTTGCTCTTCATGTCCCTCACCAGATTCAACTCCAGGTGGGCTTTGGCTTTTCTAACCCTGCCCCTGCACACTCCAACAGTGTCTTTTTATTATTCGTAGGGTTACTTGACTCTGCTTCCACTCTTGTGTGCTTTTTTGTGTTTGAGTTTCATCAGGACCTCCTTGTTCATCCATGCAGGCCTCCTGCCACCTTTGTTTGACATCCTGCGTCTGGGCATAGACCATTCTTGAGCTTGCAGGAGGTGATCCTTGAAAATCAACCAGCTCCCCTGGACCTTTCTTCTTTCCAGGACTGTATCCCATGGGATTCTCCCAAGCAGCAATTGGAAGATGTTAAAGTCTGGTCTCCTGAAACCCAGGGTTGTGGTCCTGCTCTTTGCCATGCTTGCTCCTCTTGGGATCCTGAACTGCAGGTTCCATTGCTGCAGCCAAGGCCACCCCAGCCTTCACATCCCTGACAATTTCTTCCTTGTTTGTGATTCTGAGGTCCAGCAGATCGTCTCCCCTTGTTGTTTCTTCAATCACATGTGTCAGAAAGTTATCGTCAGTGTACTCCTGAGGCCTCCTGGATTGCTTGTGCCTCGGTGTGTTGCCTGTCCAGCAGATATTGGGGTGGTTGAAGTCTCCCATGTCCTCATTGGCCTGCAAACATGAGACTTCTTCCAGTTGCCTCAAGAAGGCCTCAACTACTTCTTCTTCCTGATCAGGTGGTCTACAGCAGACATCCACAACGTCACCCATGTTTGTCTGCCCACTTATTCTGACCCATAAGCTCTCAGCTGGCTCCTCATCCATCCAGGGCAGAGCTCCATGCATTCCCACAGTTTCCTCGAACCAAGGGAATTCCCCCTTTGCCTTCCCAGCCTACTCTTCCTGTAGAGCCTGTATCCATCCTTGGCAGCACCCATAGCAGTGAGCTATTCCACCACGACTCATGATCCCAGTGAGACTGTAGCCCTACAATGGCATACAGACCTCTAATTTCTCCTGTTTGTTCCCCACGCCGTGTGCATTAGCGTACAGGCACTTCAGAGAGGCACCTGGTCGTGCTGATTTCCTAGAAGAGGTATGAGAGCTTCCACCATAAAGTTGTCCCATACCCATTTCCTCATCTATGTGCATACTCTTGAGGTTCACCCCCTTCAGCCCTGTTTTGTTGATTATGATGTCTCTCCTGTCCACATCACACTGAACCCTTTCCTTGCCAACCTGGTCCAGCACATCTTCACTTGATGGTGAGTTGCCAACTCCCTCCCCTATTGTTCCTATGTTGAAGTTATTCCCCAGCAGGTTGCCCAGCATGCTGGACCACTTTTGTCCCATTTGGTGAGGTGGATCCCATCCCTTCCCATCAGTCCTCAGAGGGGGTCCCCACAGTCATAACAACCAAATCCTTTTTGTCAACAGCAGCTGCGCAACCAGTAGTTGCACTGCAGGATCCATCCATTCCTCCTGAAGCCTTTCCCCGTCAACAGCAGGACTGAGGAGAAAAAAAGCTGGGACCCCATGTCCTTGGCCCTCGCCCCCAGAGACGTGTAGCCATGTTTGATGCGCTCCAGGTCTCCCCTGGCTGCTTCATTGGTGGCCTCATGGAAAAGTGAAATGAGAGCCCCAGCAAGCAGCAAACCTCCTTAGATGCCAGGTTGGGTCAGCAGATGGGGGTCTGTGTCCCCCACAGCAGGGAGTCTGCCACTCGCCACCTCCTCCTGGTGCTTCGGGAGGGCTGGGGCAGCCGAGCATCTCCCTGACCCTGGCAAGAGGTCCCCAATGTCCCTCAGCCCCAAGCTTGTGGAGCTGCACCCTCCTTCGGGAGCTCAACCTGGGCCGGGGCCGCTGGCACCGCAGGAGCTGGCCAGGCCCCGTTGGAGGCTGCAGCATCCTCAACCACAGCAGCACCCAGGTGGTCTCCAAAAGGCTCCAGGAGTCCTCTGCCAGCCCCAGAGGCTTCGTGATCCTGAAGCAGGGCCTGGACACTGCCATGTCTGCTGGCCACCACTGCGAGCTGCACACTGTGACATTCCTGTTAAAATAAATCTGCTTTAAAAGGAGAACAACCGCAAACACATGGCTTTCATCCCCTGCAGGCAGTGCTTACCCTGCAAGTGCCAAGGCTGCCATTTTAATGGCCTGTAATGGCTCTGCTGGGCTTTGCGGGACCTTGCTGACTGATGCTGGTGCGTATGGTGATGGAGGTGGCAAAAAATCAGGGCCAAGTAGTGTGTCCTTCAAGGACATGTGGCCATTCTCTGCTAAGCCACCCGTGGAGACCCATTGTCGTGTTCTGATAATAAAAATTAGCACTGCTGTGTTTGTACCTGTCCCTAAGAAGGTGTTTAAAATATAACAGACAAGAGATGGTATAACCGGATGGGATCATAAAGATTTGTATCCTGAAAGCAAGGACATAGAAACACCAATGATAGCAGCTAAAAATCCTCAATACGGAAATTAAGTTCAGTAGCCCAGTCTTTATGTGGCCATTCTTATGGCAGCAGGAGAGGTATAGCTGAGGAAGAAGCTGGCCACAGCAAGAGATGGAGACTACTGAAGATCCTTGGTGTCTCCAAGCAGAAGAGCTGGCAGAGGGTGAGACCAGCTGCTGGGTGCATTAGAGCCAGAGCAGAGCTGATCCGTACACTGAGCATGACCCACAACGTCCCTGCTCTCTCCTGTGGCAGCGGGAAGGGAGGTCCAAGCAGAGCCGATGATTTCTGAAGAACAGTTTAGTCACCGAAAAGCACAATTTCTGGTTGACCAAAACTATCTGCCAATTGGTGTGCAATCCATTCATCAGATTTAACCCATAAAATTAGAAACATCAAAATGGTTTGCTTTGATATTTCTGAAGAGAAGCATTTTGACTGTTTTTGAAGCTGACCTCACAAGAAAGCCCAGACAAGTCACGTTGGGAAGAGAGGTTTGAATGCCCTCTCTGCCTCACCTGGAGCAAGGATTTAACTGACGTATGCTATATCTTAAGACTGTGGCCAAACCACAGGCTGTGGGACAGCCTGCAACAGGGCTCTCCTAATCCGCCTGCTCGGGATATAATGTTGTATAAATTATTTACACTGTTTATTGGACCAGATAGAGCAGGAATATCTACAAGGCTAAATTGCCTGCCCCAGAGAGCTCACCTGGGAGCCAGGAGGTAGTGGCTGAGAGCAGTTGTGTCCACACTGCTCAGGGCCAGCCCACATAAAGTAAGTTGGCCTTGCCACTTGACTCCAGCTCAGCTTGGCCCTGTGTGTTGTGCTTATGGACCTAAGAGAGAACTAGTATTTTTGTAGTTTTTTTTAATCCCAGCTCAAAATGCCCAGGATAATGAAGACAATGCTGTAGCTCACCAGCGTTGGGTTTCCATAGTGTGTTGCACGCCCTGGGCTGAGGCATAAGAGCATTCAGGAGAACTGGAGGATGGGAAGGCTGCTGGGACCATGCTGGAGGAGCATCATGAGGGAAAGGAGTAGCTATGCCCAGAGCAGTGCTGCTTGGCGGTTGGAGGAGAGCATAGGCATGTGCTAACCAACATGATGGGGACAATCAAGGATGAGGACCCACAAGTCATCTGGGGAGTTGTTTCTGATGGTGTAGGCACATCTGACGGGCATGTCTACATCGCCAGCAAAGTGGGGATGGACTCCAGGCCTGGGCTTCTGCTCATTCTTGGCTGGACTCTCCGCTAACTTTGAAGCTCAGGTTTGGATTGCTCCAGGTAGCTGTTTCCAAGACAGATTTTCTCCTCAGGGAGCAAGTTCATGGGCACGGTGCCTGTGAGCCCAGCAGTGCCACTCTGCCCTGGCTTGCTTTTATTGAGCAGCATAGGGATGGCCAGGCTAAGCCAGCCTTCTGCCTTGCTGTGCTCCAGCCCCAGTGTGCCGCTGGCACTGCCCGGCACACTAGGTGCGATACTGCTTCTAGGAAACCTTTTCTTAAACCTTTTTTCTGTATGAGAAACAGAAGGGGTTTTGAATTTGCATCTTATGTGTTTTGAGCCGATGTCGTAGGCAGCGGAGTATAGTGGATGATAGCTTTTCATCATAAGCCTCACAGCTGAAGGCAAGGTCTCCTTGGGAATCCACCTTTCCATTCCTGTGAGGGTTTTGGGGTTGATCTATAATGTGTATGTTTAGCTTTTGGTTTGACTACTGAACAGAAAAATCAACTATTGGCAGATGTGCCTTGTCAAATAGACCAAGACTGAGAAGAAGCAGAAGCTCTTTGGAGAGAGGACCTGGCTTTGCAGGGATGATGGGGCTTTGAGCAGAATTCAGGCAGAGGACAAACCCCGCTATCCAAGGGGATAACTTGGGGAAAGGGAGTTGCACAGGGTTTCTCCATTGCTGTAGGAACCTTTACTGTAACTCAGCTCATGTTGATTAACCCTGAATACTAGATTCTTGAAAAGTAATTAGCGAGATCATACTGGAAATAGAAACAGATGCACCATCTCTTATGCAGTGTATGGGGTTTAGAGGGAGGTTTTGCTGAAACACAGTTGTTCCGACACTGACATGAGACTTCACTGCTGTCACCTTCCTGTTACCCCCCAGAAGCTGAACACCCGTTTGAATGTACGAAGTGAACTGCTGGGATTTGCTGTCTGTGGACTGGCGGTGTAATTCTGGCCAGTGACTGGGTTGAGAGCTGAGCTGTGGTGGCATCTCAGCCTTTAGGGTAAGCCATGGTGTAGGACTTTGCCTCAGAGATGCTTTTCCAAGTGCCTGAAATCCCAGAATGGGTAAATCTGGGCTTCAGTCTGAATTTGTGCGTGTGCCTCAGAGCATCTTTTCCTTCAGTGAAATGTAACCACTGAAAGGTTAGAGGTGGGTTTTTTTCAGTGCTTCTGCAGAGTTGTTCACATACTGTATCCCTGCCCCAAGATACTCTCCGTTTGTACTGTAGTCACACGCTGCAGGTCTCAAGGATTGTCAGAAGCACTAAGCAGCTCTCAGAAAGCAATTGCAATTATGCTTCTACAGCTATGATTGTCCACAGCTGTGCTTTCTGTCTTCATCCAGAGCAACAGAGGATTTTAAGGAATGGTGCAAGGCCAGAGAAGGCAACGCATCCGTATGTGCTTCCCTAAATCTAATCTGGCATCCTTCTGGCTTTCATAGCATCTGAAGAGCAAAGTGCACATTTGTGCTGTTCGTAGCGTTGCTGCCTGGTAACTACTACCTGGTCTAACAGGCGAAGCATTGCGGCACCTGGGGAGAACAGGAGCGGGTTCCCTTTGATCCGCAGGGCACCTTTTTCAGCGCAGCTGCACAGCCAGGTAGAAAGCTGTCAAGGTTCTTGTTTTCCACTTCCTTTTTCAGAGAAAACCTCACGTCGCATACTGAAAGTCTCTGGCAGGCCTACGTTTACAAATATAACTACTATTTATTATTTATACAGAACCAGAGAAAGGCCATTGCTTTATGACCGTGTAATAAAATGGGTCACTACTCCCTGCGTGCTTTGAAGCGCAGGACGTGATCCCGTGGAGGTACGAAATGGGACTCCAGACACAGGAAAGGGATCGCTGATTGCTATAGTGGATCCCTTTGCAAAGACCGGACTTAAATACACAACACACCTACAAAGCACAGGTACAGGTTCCCAGCTATAAAAGGGGGGAAAGGAGCCAAGCAGCTGGCTGCCCTCCCTCGAGCAGTGGCGTTGCAGGGGAAGCTGAGCACTGTGCTCCAGCAACGCCCTTGGGGATCTTCTGAATGTGGGACCTGCTGGCATCGCACGGGTTTTACCTGGGTAAAGCCAGCTGCCCTTTAAAAGAAATGACCTATCTGCCCCTGCTATTGCTCCTCTTGCCCCACCACTACCCTCCATTAGCTGTCCTTGTCCCTGGGGTCTCCACCGGGACCGGGGAGGGGGGGCAGAAGGTGATGTGCCATGAGGAGGAAAGTGACCAGATGGATTCAGGACGTGGTTGTGCTTTACATTTCCAGTATGCAATCTCAACCCCCCTGCCACCCTCAGCTCCAGCCCTTTGTGGCTGTTCCCACAGATTGTGGAGTGCTGGGAGGAGCTCAGTTTGGGATGCCAGAGGGGGAGAGGGGAGGGCCTGGAGAAGGCCACTTGGTAACTCATCTCCTGGAGGTCAGAGCACATCCAGGGGCAGGTATAATCTGCTCCAGCTGAGCCTCTGTCTCCTCCCAGCACCACCTGTGTGGTGAGGGACTTGGGTGCACCCCACCAGCTCCATCCACTCCAAAAATCCCCCCTGCAGAGGACACCCATGGCCGTGACGCTGAATGGAGCAAAGAGGGTGTACCAAAGACTGAGCAGCAAGACATGTTAAATTGGCTATTTTTTTCCACATGATTACCTGTTTCTCTTGCTTTCTGCCTGCATCCTGGGGCATGCCGCTGCCGTCACTCTTCAGGGTGCTGCAGCGGGGCAGTGCCTCCCCTGCCAGTGCCTCCTGCTGCCCAGCCGGCTCGAGGTTCTGCTGCCTGTCACGCCACATTTTTTGGGAGATGCAAACTGGTGTAGGAGAGGAATTTCTGCCTTTGCTTCTTGCCTTTTTGCCCAAGGTTTTCTCTAGGGTTAGGGATTTGGGGACCTAAGCATGTATGGTGAGCGAGGACAGCTCAGTTTTGCTCCTTGGTTCCCTATAGAGGTATTTTGATGCCTCGCAGAGGGATGAGGGGACAGGCCAACGCAGGGCAGAGGGAAAGCACGGCGACGCTCCCTTGGCAGTGGCAGCCCTCCATCCCCCATCCCCATGCAGAGCTGCCCCCCGCAGCTCTCCTGCAAGGACAATGCAGTTCTCCCGGGCTCTCGCTTGTTCAGACAGGGCTGATTCGAAAAAGATGTTGGCAGAAGATGTTACGGACCTTTCAAAAATCTCTCTTCATACCCCAGCACTTCCTTCTCTCCGTCCTCGGGCAGGAATCGCACAGGTCTGGACCGCATCCCCCGGCCCCGGAGCCCCAGCAAGCAGGAGCCAGTGCCTAGCAGCCAGTCCTCCCGATTACTTCTTTTAAAAACAATTTCACCAAACATGTGATTAATCCTACAAAGTGCTCTCCCCGAGCGCTGCGTGCCGTGCACAAGGACGGTGCATCCACCGCCCAGGAAGAGGAAGGGGTCTGGGCTCCTCACGCAAGCCCTCACGGCTGAGGAGAGAAGGGGTGTTCTCAGGAAGGGCACGTGCAATGGTTACCCTGGGGAAAAAAGTCACATAATACAAATTTTCTTCCCTCCAGATTCCTCATTTGCAAGCCACGGAAACAAAAATACATCCTTACTCTCTTTTTCCAGGGAATTTTTGACAGAAAAATGGAAAGCATGTTAAAAAAGAAAAAAAGAAGGATGTGGGGAATCTTACTGAAATGGTGTGAAATCTCCCAGCATGCCTGCCCGGCTGCGTTAGCACTGCTGGGCTGCCTGGGCTCAGCCCCCAGGGACCCCGCGCCCTGGAGCTCAGCCATGCTCAGGGCCCGAGGCAGCTGCGCCCAGGGGGGCTTTTCCTCCGGTCGGTGCTTGCACGGCTCAAGCAAGGACACAAGAGAAAGTGCTGGTGGTCCTACACGCTTTGCCTGAGCAGCTGAGAGGAGAGTTGTTTTCTCCCACAGTTTATTTGGAAAAGCAGGGGAGCAGTACAGCTGCCAGCACAGCCACAGGGTCCTCGCTCGGTGACGAAGGTCTGCACGCGATGGGACGCCGGGGCACGCTCTGACATGGCAGCCCAGCCTCCTTGGAGACAGAAACCACTCAGCACTGGACCTGCAACAACCCACGACAACCTTGACTCTGCCCCTAGGGCCTGCCTGCCCAAATAATTCAGGAATAACTTACCCCCCCACGCACCCAACTATAACCAGGTATTTTTCACAAGTGTTTAGCAAATGTAACCTCTGTGGTTTATACCTTTCAGTCATTGATCAAGCTGATGTGTGTCCTTTGGACAAATAGTCATTACATCTGAAAGTTTACGGCTGGGCTTTGAAGTTAATGTTCTCTGAGATGAAGGAGAAAGTTCACACTTCTTCTATTGCTTCCAGCCCCTCTGGCTGCAGACCAGATAAGACAGCGATGCCTTCAATTTACAAGTGATGACTATTTTTGCAGGCAGAAAAGCCAAAAAACTTCTTAAAATAATAATGGCTTGAATCCTGTAGTACTCAGCAAAATGCTGGGAAAGGAGGGAAATGAATCCAGGACACCTACGGATGTTTCAGAGCTGTTATTTCTCTGTTTACTGTCTCAGCTTCATCTGAGGCCGCGTCTCCCTTCCTCCACTTGTGCTGCTGTTACGGCCACATTTCCTTAGGTTGCCCACAAGCTGCTATTTTCCACCAGCAACCCGTGGGGAAGAACGGCCGCTGCAGACAAAACGTTTTTCCCCGGGTATTAACAGGTCACTCCCTCTAATTTTCCTTGATTAGGTAAAGGCAATGCTAAATTTACAGCGTACTCTGTTAACAGCCACGGCCGAGTGTTTAAGCTGGAGAGTGTTAAGGCATCCAGTTCCTTCATGCTGCTTTGGAAATTGCAGCCTTGGTGTGACCTTTCCAAGCCCTCCTTCCTACCACAGCGTCAGCTAAGCCGGGGCGAGCCCTCCCCTCTGGGCTTTGCTGGGAGGCGGCTTTCGGCATCTCTCGCCAAGGTGCTCGGAGCCAGATTGTCACTGCCTGCAACTCCAGGTAGAGTAATTGAGGTGGAAAGGGCTTTGGAGAGGGATGGGGTTTTCCAGGGCCTCATCCAGCAAACTTTGGGAACCCTCCAAAGACAGCGGATCCACCAGCTGCCTGGGCAGCGGTGCCTGTGCTCGCCCGCATCCCGCTCCCCTCTAAGCCTCTTCGCTCAAAAGTGGTTTTTCCATTTGACCCCACTGGCCATGGCACTGGCCAAAAAAAAGGGATGCCAGGAAGATCCATGTGTACCCCCCAGCTGGGGTTGTCTGAACCCATGCTAGGGAGATAGGAAATTTGGTTATGTCAGGAACTCCTGCAGAGCGTGCACAGGTACCATTAGCATTTTGATACAGCTAATGAGTGGATGCTTGTATAAATAAAATACCTCTGAAATATGATTTACAAAATGGCAAGATTTCCAATATACTCAGTCTAATTTAAAACTGCATTGCATTCCTGTTGTAGTACATTAAAGGAAGGATCAGTATACTGCGGCTCACAGCTGGGCAGCATGTCAGCTATACCAATTTCTCCCTTTCAATTAACTGTCTTCAATTTGTTTCTCCTAAATATTCAGCCGAAATTCAGCTGAAAGGCGTCAGCAAAGTTCAGACCAGTAAGATGACATCGGATGAACACCGGCGCTCCTTGTAAAGTGAAATTTGGTACCCAACTGGAGGGGGGATGCCCAGGGGCTGCTGCAGCACAAGGTGGCAGGGGTCCCCCTCCAGCAAACCCCGGTTCCCTCCCTATCGCGGGGGACAAGCGCTGTTGGGGACCAACGGCCAAGCAGTGCAAGGCTCTTGAGCCACCCTGGCAAAACCACAAGGACCGGTCAGAAAACCCCTCCCGGGAGGTGACGACAAACCCCAGGGTGTCACCGGCATCCTCCGCACCAGCTGGGAGGGTTCCTCCATCCCTACAGACCTGCAGCATCCTTGGCCAAAAGCAGCGGTTCCCTTTTGCTCACACCTGCGCTGCTAATGCGGCTCCCTTAGCGCGACCAAGTGACTGGACGGGCCCCGGGGGATTTTTGCTGAATCTCCTCTGCGTCTTGGCAATGGGATCTGCCTCGCTGAACACTCAGGAAACTCCCTCCTCCTTTATTTTACCCCGTTTAATCCTTTGCTGCAATGCTAAATAAAATCTGCTTATTATTATCCTGCCTCCCCCCCCCCAGCAGTACTGGTTATGTTTGCTGCTGGTTTAGCTTCCAAGTAATTTAAATAAACAACTGAACCCTAAGGAGATACTATTAAACATCCTCTTTCCCTGGACATCAGGATGCGCCACGCCATTAAAATTTCTTTATCACCGCAAACTTTGAGGCTTGAAATCCACGCCTTGGTTTGTCAAATGGGATAATTATTAAATGTTTTCAATTATCCAGCTAATTAGCACTAAATCTGCCTTGCGGTGAATGCTACATTACGCGATGTTTCTTGCAGTAATTTCTTTGGAAGTCTGGGCCCGTAATTTGGTGCAGCCCTCGCAGCGGGGAGGTATTTCGTCTTCTAGGACGACATCACCCATTTGTGCCCTGGCTTTAAAAGGCAGCCAGTATCCCTTTCAGCTTTCCCAGCCAGTCAGCAGCCAGAAAATCAGTGTTGTGCTTGGGAACATCAGTGTCAGGAGGCGCGAAGGCAGTTGTTCTGCTGCTGATCTCGGGAGGACCTTTTGGGAACAAGCCTCACTGTAACATCCCCCTATTTCGGTGAATGCCCAGTCTTTCCTTCAGAAGCACCTACAAGTGCCCGGCGATGTGGTGCCGGGCCGGGGACACGGTGGATGCATCATCCGCCCGGGCATTCCGGAATTGGAAGCTGTTTTAGGGGCTTTGATGCTTTTCCCTCTGTTCCCCTGGGGAAGGCAGGGCCGGCAGGAGGGGGGTCCCAGGTCCTGGTGGCACCGGGGCATCCCTCGGGGTACCAGCGGCACCAGGGCATCCCTCGGGGTACCAGCAGCACCGGGGCATCCCTTGCTGTGGCTTCTGCTCTGCTTTTCATGCACTGCCCACTTGCTCCCATTTTCAGAGGATGGCACGGCTGAAAACGAAGCTCTGTAGCCCTCAGAGAAGACACTCAGGAAAATACCAGCCTGTTCCCCAGCTCCATTGCAGAGTAATTTTGTTTCACCGTAAAACGATCCTACTGCCCGACACGGAGCAGGTCTGGAGCAGCCCCCGAGAGGTGCAGGGCTCTGCATCCCATTAGGGCTCCCCAGAGGAAGCCGGACAGAGTTTTTATTAAATCAAGCTCAGAGTTGATGCTTAAAGAAGGGCTTTTTTGAACTAGGAGCTGAACCTCATGTCTGGTGCCCTGCCAAGCTCAGGATAGTGCGAGGAGGAAAAGGAGATGTATTTTTGGACTGCATGTCTGCGAACAGGCTGTTAGATAAAATTAAAGAGGCTGTTTATAAAGAATCCTCTGGTGGTGAAGCAGATGTGGAGGCCTGAGTTTATGACAAGATATATTTCTGGCATTCACATGAACAATCATTTTCATTCAGGACTTTCCTTGTGCTGTAATAATTTGTTGGTTTGAGGTTGGGTTTTTTTTATTTTATTATTTTAACTGAAACTGGCACAATGCCCTTGTCACTTGTGATAAACTTGTTTGTTTACTTCTGTCGTGGTAACTGGAGAGCCGGACTCAGGCTCTGCTTCCTTGGATGCTGGTTTTTTCCTACCAGAGCACTTGGGGCCGTTTGACACAGGTAGCGAAGCAGAAAACCAGCATTTCTTTATTTTTTTGCCATGTTGCTTGTGGATGATGACCGCTTCGTCTTCTGCAAGCCATCGAGTAGGCGCCCATGAGGCCTCTTCCTCAAACCCCACGGCACAAGGGCCCCAGCCCTGCTTGCCCCTGGCCTGATGCAAAAGCCGGATAACTTTGCGGGAGGCAATGGAGTTACTTCATAGAATCAGAGAAAGATTTGGGTTGGAAGGGACCTTTAAAGGCCATCTTAAAGTCCAACCCCCCTGCAATGGGCAGGGACATCTTCAACTCGATCAGGTTGCTCAGAGCCCCGTCCAACCTGACCTTGAATGTTTCCAGGGATGGGGCATCCACCACCTCTCTGGGCAGATTCCCCAGAGGAAATTTGGGGTTTGCTCTGGTATAGAACGGGAGCCGAGTTTTCTTCTGAACCGATGTTATTCTTTACTGAGCTATGTTTAGCATCCAAGAAAATACTTTGGTTTATGCTTAATGTTATATAAATACATGGAATGTGTTTAATAGACACTCCTGCAGCTCTAAATGTGTTTTAAAAATACGCTGCTTTCCTGAGTGTTGTAGGCAGCAAAAGCATCGCTGCGCTTTTACAAGAAAACTCGAGAGCGCAAGCGCACGTTTGTAAGTGAAGACACATTATCATTAATTATACATGGTTTGAGTTCGTGCTGACTTGCCGTGCCTCCTTGGATCCTGCACCGCGTCCAGCCTTTCTTACGGCACAGATAATAACTTAAAAGAAAGAAGCCCATCGCAATTGCCGTGATCTGTATCTACAGCAGGGCATCGCATATGGAAGACATAATATTTGATGGTAAATTTTTGCTTTGACATTATAGTAGAAGTTAAGCGAAAAGGTGTCAGCCTTGGCCTGGAGTTTCATGAGTGCCACAGGCGGAACACGCTTCTTCGGGCTCTTTTAAACCTTCTCCTCCTCTTCCAAAAGAAGAAAATCGCAATCTGGACTCAATTGAACCTTAAACCGTAAAATTCCAGGTTCCAATAAATCTTCGTTTTATAAAAACACATCCAGCATATATCAAAACAGAGACTGTAAAAGAAATTAAACATGTGTGGGTCACATACTCTGCTGGATGCTCCTTAACGGTATTGCAGAACGAGTGGAATAACGAGGTGCAGTTTTGCTATGAAGTTTTGGTACCTCCGTGTAGCTGCCCGGGGCGCCCACCCAGAACATGAGCAAACGCGCAGGGAGGGGGCTGGCGGCTCCGCTCCCGCGTCCCCTCCGTCCTTGCCCGGTGTGGGCAAGCCGGGCTCCAGCCAGCAGCCCCATGGGCCCAGCGCCTTTGGTGCTGGGGCGAGGGGATGCACCAGCCACAGGACGCGGCCCATGGGCATCCCACACATCTTCCCTTCAGGAGGGACCCAGCAAAGCGGGGATTTGCTCCTCTAGCCCCAGCGAGTGCCGAGGCCACGGCGAGCAAAAGCGCTGTAAATCAAAGGAAGAGGAAAGTAGAGCAATATCTGGGGGGAGGATTTGCCTGCCTGTTCCCGTAAAGTTGAAATACGAAGCAAAAACAAAGCAGCTGGGACCATGCTGCAGAAACGGGCTTTTAATAAGCTCATTTTTCAGGGCTTTAAAAAAAAATTCTGCCCGTGAAGTAATCGTGACATTTCTTGGCTCGCTGGCTATTTCCTGGGATCAAACGCCCGGAATGCCGGGGAGCCGTCACCACGCGCAGCTCGTGCTGCTGGGGACGCCCCAGCAGAGGCGGGAGGGGAGAGGCGCGGGGCGCGGGCGGCCGGGACGGGGGGCAGCACCCTGCGCCCCTCTCCCCGTGCTCCTCCGCGGGCACGCACTGGGCACGCACCTTCCCTGCTAGAGAAGCTTCTTCATCTGGGCAGGGAGGCTTAAGGCTCCTGGCTGGGGATCCTGCGGGCCAGCAGCCTCAGCAGAGAGACTAAGGCCTGTGAGGGTCTCAGCAGGGACAGGCCCTCAGGCTTTATAACAAGATATGATCTATTTTTTTAAAATTCCTTGTATTATGGCAATTATATGAACTTCCAGGTGACTTGCTGGAGCAGTCACAACCGAGTCCAAAAGCAGGCAAAGCCCTATAGACATTGAGAATCTTCTTATCATGAAGATTCATCGAGTTTCTGCTAGCAGTGTGCTGAAACTAGAAAGCTGGGGAGGAAAGGGGAAAAAAAACCCAGCACACTTTCTTTATTAGCATTTCACAGAAGTATTTCAGTAAAATGGGGCCATGGCAGTGATGGAGCCGTGAGGACGATGGGGCCGTGGGGACGACAGGGACACAAGGGGCCAAGGCCCAGGGGTCGGGTCGTCTCGCACGGTCGTTCCTTTGCAGTTCCCTCGGTATCCAGCACCACGAACATCCCTGCAGTTTCCATCAGCCCCTGGAGAAGGAATACATTGGATCTGGCAGCTCGGTTACAGCAACGCAATACGAAACCGCGGGACTTCCATCACGCTTATAGTGCAAAACCTCCATGCGGTCTCACTTATGCCCCACTCCGGCCCCCCAGCAGCGCCGCTGGTTTAGGTAACGTTTTGCGGCTCCCAGTCCCCGCTTCGAGCCAGCTCCATCGCCATCACGGCTCCTCGCGAGCGCAGTGATTCACCGGCACGTGATGAAAATAATTTTTCTGGGCTGTAAGTATTCTTGAAGGAGCAGAGGCTTTTGATTTTTATAGAGATGAACTATTCAGTCAACCCAAGTATTGCACCGGCTTGAGGAACTGCAGCTTTTGGGAAAAACGTCCTTTTAAGAGCACTGTGTTGGCAGCACGAGGCTCGGCCAGCTGGCCAGTGCCACACAGCTCCCACGGCCTCCCGGGGCTGTCGGCGTGTGCGTCCTCATGGGATAATACTGGGACAGGACCAGTCCCCCCAGCTCAGGAGATGCCACGGCAGCACGGCTGGAGTGGGACTCAGCAGGGCACAGTGGCCAGCCCCCATCCTGACTTGAGAGCCTCCAATGTCTGCTGTAGCGGGTGGAAGGAGAAAAAACCCAGACTCTTCCCCAATGTTGTTATCTGGATCTCCAAAGACTGTCTGAATTTGGGCTGCTCAGGAGCTCTCAATTACTAATTACCCTGAAATAAATGAAATCAAAGGCAAGCAATGAAGGACCCATCTGGGAAGCACTCGTACCATGACCAGAGACCCCAGGCAGCTCTTCCCCACCTCTTCTTCCTCACCAGGGAATCGTCGGCACATCGAGCTTCTGCAGATGAGTCACCGGGAGGCTGCGAGTGCCGGGGGCTCGGGGCGGTGGGACCCGCGGGGGTCACCCCTCTCCTCCTGGCCGGGGGCACCTGGCCGGCTCCGGCTGGCATCGCCTTCGCCGTGTTTAAACGTGGGAGCTGCAGCTGAGAAATTAACGCACGCGCCTCTTTCCCCTCATAAAAAGCATTCAGAAAAGGCATTTCAAAGGCTATCACCAACTAATTTAATGCAGCACCAGCGTGGCTTTAGAAGCAGTATTAAAAAAAAAATCTTCCAATATGAAAAAGAATATATTTTTTTTTATGATGGCCAGACAAACAGTGTAAATAATGGACGGAGGTAGCTGCAACTCCATCCTGCTCAGCAGAAAGAGAAAGCGAAACAAATCCAGCCGTGCAAGCTATAAAAACCGGCGGGCGGGCAGGGAGGAGGCAAGGCCAGAAGGAGCCTTCAGCAGGGCTGCTGCCTGCCGGAGCGCCGCTGCGCCGGGGTCCCAGGCCCCGGCAAAGGCTCGGTAGCGGGGCTATAGCAGGGATTAGTTAGGCAGCACCGCAGCTTTGGCTATCTAGACTTTTATTCATATAATCCTCCAAGTCTTGTACTACACAGATGGGTTGGGTTTGGTTTTTACCTTAATTATATCGCATGCTCCAGCTTTTGATATTCGCTTACAGGCATATTGTGGCATTTTCAGACTTAGGTCACTTCACTTTTATTATTGCAGGTGGCTCAAATAAATTTTCATTAACTTTTTCATGTACGTTTTCTAAAGAGAACTGTAAAAGGAACAGTTTAGCATTCTGTTTGAGTTTTTGAATAAGGATCAGGAGCAATTTCCCTATTAGTTTTCCAGTGATGTTCTCCATTCAATCCTTATGTTCAATGCAGCACCCAAAGGCCAGGAAAATCGTATGTACTTACATGGCAGGCACAGATATTCAGATACACAAACCAACTTTTTCTTAAAGACATTTCAGGCAAGGAGAATTGCGTTACACATCCCCATTTTTGCATTTCTTTCCTACATTCTGCTTCACTAAAGACCTTCACAAAGCTGCATGCACATAATCTGCCTCACAGGCACAGCTTGAAGCCACGGCTCTGCCGCGGCTTCTCCCAAGGTTAATTTATTACCAATTAATTTGAGGTGCTCAACACCTTTGCAAAGGCTGATGTGAATACTCTCACTCTACAGTTGGAAATCAAATACGGGTAAATGCCTAATTAAAAAAATAAAAACAAATAAGGAACATGATTAGTAATCTATCGGATATCAAACCCAAAAGCAACAGAAAAAGGGCACAAGCCTAATGCCCACAACTCCCTTTAGGAACAAAGCTACACACTGAGCAGCGCAGTAGTTTCAATCTGAAGCATTTTTACAACTCTTCTGTGGGATAGTGGAGTTGTCCTGGACTTTTATTGTTTCAAAATTAATGCAGAAAAATAGGAAAAAAAGGGAGTTTCCTCTGCAGAAGTCGCTGGCCGATAATTAAGCACTGGGGATATCAACTTGAACTCAAGTTTTGAGACAAGTCCATGGAAAATTCACATTTTGCATGTTTGCCTTTGAAAAACCACCTGTTGAGTCTCCTCTGCCTTCTGCCCGTTCTCGTTAAACCGAAGACGTCTTGGTGCTGTGAGGTTTCTCTACGCCACGGGTACGAGCCATCGCTCGGAGCGGTGCTCTGGGACTTGCAGTCTCCGTGTTTCTATTTCAGCGCTATGCGTGATTAATCCTCCATCTCATTCATTGTCTTTTTACTTCTCTGCTACTGGGAACAGTAAATAAGAGGGAAGTTGTAACAAGAGCCTCCTTTTTATTCAGAGACCTTCTGTTTCCTGCAGGCTGGCGGCTTCGAAAAAAATCACAGCTCCATTGTGCTCCCAAGTCATGTTAAATGGTTCAGATGGAAAGAAAAACCCACGTCAGTAGGAACAGGGGACTCAAAGAGGAGCATCGAGGCCGGCGGGCCAGGGACACTGATCCCGGGCGGTAGCACATCCTGAGGATGCTGCACCCTGTGGCAGCACCGACATTATGTTTTCTTCTCCCTATTTTGTGGGTCTGTGGAAGGCAGGAGCTGCTCCCGGCATTAGGGGTGCTTTGGTGGGTGTCCCCCAGCACCCCTGGCACCACAGGAATGGCATCGATTGCCTGGGGGTGGGGGGGCAGCAGGACAACCCTCCTGTCCAACCTGGGGAGCACGGATCCAGCCCCCAGCAGCCAGGGGTAGGTGGACTCGCTCCTGCCCGCCGGAGCGGGGCTGGCAGCAGGGGACACCGGGCAGGGCAGGAGGAAGGGGCAGGGGCACCGCGGGGGGAGCCCCGGGCACGGGCAGGGAGGCAGAGCCCAGGTGCTCCTGTGCAGAGGCAGAGCGTGCGGCGCCCGAAACGGCATCGGCGTCGCTGAACACCTGGTACAAACGCTCCCCAGAAACAGATCATTTCCTCCTTCCACCTCAAAGCAAACGGTGCTGGAAGGAGGCTCAGTCGCAACCGGGCCGGGCCGGTGCAAGGAGGGGTCCCTGTGGCAGGTGGGCTCACTGGCAGCCTCCCACTGGGAGCCGGTTACACATCCCGGAGCGCGGCTCCAGGACAAGTCATCCGTCCCAGGCAGGACCCAAGGGGTCAGTGCTGCCAAACGCCCCAACACCTGGGCGGGTGCTGGGCCCATCAGCCCCCGTGAGCAGAAACCCACCAGCACTTTGCCATCGGTGGCTGGTGCAGCAAAAGCCTCCTGTCCCCAAAACCTGCCGTCAAAGCTGCTCCCATGCCGAGGGGCTCAGGCCAAGATCAATCCTCACCTGCGTTTTCCAGTATCGGTTTTACAATATAGTGCTTGTTCGTGGCATCTTCCGTATTGGAAGGTGTCAGTAGAAACCTGTGTCAACAGAACTAAAACGAGCATAAGCGCCACTACAGTCGGGTCTGATAATAAAACATGAGTCACTGTTATTCAATCATTTACTAATGCACGTTTTGCAAGAAAGTTATCTCTTCTAGGAATCATCACCACACAAATTTGAGAGGTTGTTTTTTTTTTTTATAAAAAGAGCGCCGTGATTTTGCTTTTTACTGCGTAGCTGAGTCTTTGCAGGGCTGGTGCCTGTGATCCCTACCTGCAGCCCGCCGCCCGCACCCTTTGCAGCTCCATTTCAAAGCCGGGCATGAGCCCCTCGCCCCGGGGTGACCCGCCACTCACGCTCTGCGTCCCGCAGCCGTGGGCAGGAGCCCGCCAGCCTTTCCACGCCGTCCCTCTGCCCTGCAGTTTTCACGCCCAGTGTCTCCCCGGCACCAGGAGTGAGCTGGCAGCAAGGAGGGGGCGGCTGGGGCCCCCCCGGCTGCCATCGGTACCCCCGCACTGCTGCAAGCCTGCATCATCTGTAGTACCGCGGGCTGGCCTTAGTTCAGGAGACGGGCATTTTCCCCGTGGGCAGGCTGAGGAAGAGCGTGGTCAACACCAGCACATCAGCGAGGGAGACTTTATTCCCAGGAGGGCGTTGTTCACGTTGCTTTCTTGCGGTTCTGTTTGTGAAGGACCAGGGGGTTGTCAGGGATGTCCCGTCTCGGCTGGAACTTCTTCCCAGACATTGCTTCGAAAATGTTGTTTTTAGTCTCGATAACAAATGCACTCGCCAAACGTGGCAGCACATGTCCTCAGTTTCCCCTCGGTAAGTGTAATTTTCTGAATGGCGTCTTGCAAGGAGCATTTAAATGGTGACCTCCTGCTGCTGTAAGGTGTGCGGGGAGCTGGGTCCCTTCCAGGCATTCAGGCTGCAGCGTTTGGTCTTTCCTGCTTTTACTGAAGAACTTTTGGGACCTCAGAAATGTGTGATTCGAGCTTTTGCCGCCTTAATAGATGAAAGGCGGCTGGAAGCATTAGGATGAACTTCCTTTGTACCAAATGCCCGTCATTTAAGTCAAACACGTTTTAACAATATAAGCAAGATTTTAAAAGGTGTAGCTAAAAACCCCACACTTGCCTGTCTTGCTCGCTCCTCGCTGCTCCGCCGCCTCACGGCGTAGCTTGATCCCGAGTACTCCTGCTGCAGGGAAGGCTTGAGCTCTCGACGTAGCAAACAGGTAGACTAAGCTAATTTATAGCTTAAGTCTTTTATTCCATCATAAAGTAGCAAAAATGAAGGCTTGTCTCTCTTGCGGGTCACCTCTAATAGCAATCGCTTCAGCAAGATGGATTTCAAAATTAGGTGCTCGCGAAGCAGAAGCCACGCTGTATTTTTCAAGAGCACAAAGCAGCTGTAAGAGCAATCTGACCTTCATTCTTAATAATAAATTCATTGGGGGGAAAAAAATCCATCTTTGTTTTTCTGCTTGAAGTACTGTCGAAAGAAAAGCCGGGGCACAACATATACGAAATAAAAACATAAGACAACTTCTGCAAAATGATACAAAACTCTTGGAGATTTACTTTTCTAATTTTTTTACGCAAACATCGGAAGAAAATGTGAGAGCTTGCCTACAAATACATTACTTTGGAATAAAGGATGGTGTTAATTTGAACCAAACGTATTCTAGACTAAATACCGTCTCGAGGTGTTTTTCAGATGTAGGGTGCACTCCAGTAGCAAAGGCTGGGGAAGAGTTTATTGCTAAACATCCACATTTAGGCACTGCATTGGACCAGCTCATTTGTAAAACGTCCCTTAATGTATTTCAGGGGCTAAAATAACGTCTATCGCAGCTTGCCAAAGCCAAATGTCACACACTGTTCTGTTCTTCCGAAGCAGCCCCAAAAAGGTGTGACCGGGAGTCTGTAGTCAGTACAGCGTGATGGTAAGCGAAAGAACGTAGCGAGGGACCCTTGCTTGAAAATACTTGGCATTTTACTGTTATTAGTACATTTGTGTCCTAAAAGCCTGTAGCTGGTCAGCTACTACTGGCAAAGCCTGGAAATGGTGAACACGAACCACCTCTTGTATTAAATACTATCTTTGTATCTTGCTGTGTCTCTGTTACCGACTCGGTATTGAATACCGTGTTATAACCCAGCACAGTGCATCAGCTTTATTTCTTTGATCAGGCATAGCTGGGAAGGCAGAACGGGAACGTTTATTCTAACCAGCAGGTTTCACCCTTAGGCCAGCAAGAATTAGGAAAGGTTTTTTCAAGCTCGGCTCGTCACCCACCTAGAGAGCCTAACGCTGCTGCTGCAGTGCACCCGGCCCCTCTCCTGGCGGAGTTACTCAAACCCATCTTCCCGCTTTCCAGCAAGCCTAAACCCAGCTATTACTCGGCCTTTTCTCCTTCACGCCGGGCTTGTTACACCAATAAAAGGCACTGTAAAGGGGCTCCGTGTCAGCAGTGCCTGCATCACCCTAATTGAGCTGCAGAAATCTTTTTGGCCGCTTGATACCTGTTACTTCAGGTTTCCAGGAGCCCCTCTGCCTGGACAGAAACGTTTGGTTAAATAAGCTCAGCTTTTTGCTAGAGCTGGCGCGATCATTGAAAGCGCGGCAGAAGGGATAAACGCTGTCTGTATGTTTAGTCAAACCTGTTTAAAATCACAGAGCAAACCTAGAAAGCGGGTGGCTGCAACCGCGGCTCCTTTCAGGACCAACTGAGATCAACAACCGTGAAATGGGTATGGCTTCATTTGGCATTCAAGATATCCTAACTACCACTTATTAACATTTGAGTTCTCTCCAAACCAAGCCCTGTTCTTGTTTAGAACGGGAGAAGCCTTTTTGCCTCTACACCAAGCATTCACATGAAGGTTAAAGCCCTAGGAGATGCTTTTGGTTTTCACAGCGACGCCAGTGCGGCCCAGGTCCCCTGCAGGGAACCGCTGCCCGATGGGTTGCCATCTCACCGCTCCCTGTCCCTCCACAGGCACCAACTTCCAACGATGACAGGGAGGCAGAGTCAAGGAAAAGCGTCAGCAACAACCGGCCTCGGATCAAGTAACCTTGTAGTAGTCAACTCTGACCATCGGTGCTGAGCATCGGGCGGTTTCAACCAAGAGGGTTGTTCAACTGCTGGAGCTCGGAGGGGACCGCAGCCAGGGAACGGGAAGGTCCTTCCCAGCAGCAACTCTCAGCAGCTCGTATTTTATTTTAGGACAATTAATCTACTTAACTACGGTATTCCCTCCCAAAATAGCGTTTTTTTTGTTTCAAAACAGTTTTCTAGACGACACAAGCGAAGACCTCAGTCCGATAGACGCGTGCAAGCTCAGCTGACTGACAGGCGCGTACCAACTGCTCACGACAAAATGGTGGCCGTGGCGGAGAGCTCTGGAGCCTCTGGTACACCTCCCAGCCACCACCAGCCTCCGCAGAGTCGTACCGCTGGTTCTTTTTTCTCAGAAAGTAGCATTTGTAACTATGGCATTACCTACCCTTTTCAGCCCTGAGCATGCTCTGTTTATCGATGTGCTAACCCCAAAGATAAAGGCAAAGGCCACGCCTGGCTGCTGGGTAAGCGCTTGCTACTCATCGGGCAAGATCAGCTGAATCCTCTAGGTTACTTCTGCCAACATCAAGCACCGAGAACAAAGGCGCAAGATTAGAGGGATCTCATTAAGCATGTTTGTTCCAAGAACAAGAAATGTCTCTACTTTCCTCTGATGACCTGGGGAAACAAAAAAGCCCTTCAGCACAGAAAATTTATTTGTAATCAGTTATGAGCATTTGCATGGGTAATATCCAGTTTAAGAAGAGAAAAAAAAAAAAATAAAATCTATCTGTCCTAAGCTTTCTCTATCATCGTTCTTCTGTTTGAAACAGAAAGCAGGGATGTCCATACCTGAAATCACCAACACACGCACACAAAATAAACCCTTCAGATATTAAGCGAGCCGTTTAACTAAGTATTTAAAACCTCTGCAATTATTAGTTTATTAGTATCATCCAGGATTCAGATGTTCAATATTTCTCCTGAAGTTATACATAAATGCAAATTGAAATAAGAATCTGAAAGTCAAAATTGTATAACAAAACAATACTCCATCACAAAAGCGTGTAAAATTACAAGAATGCTATTTTTTTTTTTTTTTTAAACACTGGCACTTAAGAGAACCATAATTTTGTAACCACAAAATTGCCAAATTGTCCCCCAAACTGGTAAGCAGGTATATGTGAAAATAGTTACAGTTGCCAGCACTTGAAGTTTTACTAAATATGCAAAAAAACCCTTAGCTTTGGTTTTGGAAGAGAACTATATTTGACCAAATTAGACATTGTTGGTATACCATAAACATTTCACTTTTTAATGCAAAATTTAATAAAATGTACTTTTCCATACAGCTATATTTAACTTAAAAATGGGCAAACATCAAGAGTGCGGTATAAAACCTAACAGGAAAAATACATCTTATCTCATTTTCAATTTGAGACAATATACAACTTTGTTTAAAGGGCTAAAACTAGAATTTCAAGAATACAAATATGAATTTACATAGATTTAACAAATAATAATGGTACCATTTATAGAAATCTTAGAAAGAAAAATCATTTCTCGTGGGCCATTTGCTACCAGGAGAGTTTCATGGTATAAAGCCCGTGGCCATCACCAGACCTGTCACCAAAAAATAATATGGTAATTTCATGCTTTTAACTTTACACATTTTAGGTACGCTCATCGCTTGCAAGTGTTCAGAGATTTACAAATACAACTTCCATTACATGGTAATGGAGTCACACCTGTAAATTTCTCCACACTGGATGGACGCACACTCTTCCTATGGGTCCTTCTAGGACAAAATTTAACGCTCCCTCCCTCCCCGCCCCCCCTCCCCCAAGTATTTCATTTCTGTAAAATTGAACTCTATACTTCTCAACTCTCCAAGACTGGTAAACTCATGCAACTCAATAGAATATTACATTTCACAAAAATCTGAACAAGTATCAGTTTGTTGAGATTGAATTTTTTGTTTTGTTTCCAGTTACGGAAGAATATTCTTTCATCATATGCCTATATATTTCTTTTCTTACCCTATCATGATTATGCAGGGTATGCAGATCAAAGTTTTGTTTATCAGCTGGTTATATGAAAGATGAAAACTGTAATATTCCCGTGATCCCAAACGGGCATTCAATAAAGCAAAAGATGAGTTCCCCTCAAAAAAAAAAAAAAAAAAAAAAGAGAGAGAGAGAGAGAAAAGAAAAAGTATGATTTTTCAAGGGCACCTATTAAAAGGACAACAATACTAATAAAAAAAATTGTATTTACTTAGAAGCATTCAGAATGTCAACAAAACAGCTGCAACTCTTTTTTTTCCTTTTTGCAATTACAGAGTGGTATTCAGTTAACAGAACGACAATTATTTTTAGGATGCATCGGAGACAACTGAAGATGAAAAATGAACTACATCCCCATATATAACTAATTTGTGCTGTGCACCAACAAGAACCTGCTTTAAAACTCCCATGCCAATTTACAACCCCCACACTGTACCAGGCAAGGTTAGTGGCCATTGAAATACCACTAAGGACAGGGCTATCTAAAGACACATTCGGTAGTGTGTTAACTATACAAAAAAAGAGACACTGTACAGTTTAAAAACAAATCTTACACAGCCTTACATTTCAATTTTTTTTTTTCTTTAAAAGGAGTGAGTTGTGTACAGGGGGGTTAAATGCTTTATAGACAAGAAAGAAATTGCTCTAAAAGAGACTTATTCATCATCATCATCATCTTCATCCTCCTCCTCTTCCTCTTCTTCATCATCTTCATCCTCTTCGTCTTCGTCCTCATCTTCCTCCTCCTCCTTCTTCTTCTTGCTCTTCTCAGCCTTGGCAACTACTTTTTTGCCTGCATCAACCTTCCCTTTGGCCCGGTATGCAGCAATATCCTTGGAGGAGAAAAGCAGGAAGAATCTCTCAAAGATTTAACCAGCCAAGAGCTCTCAGCAACTTCCGAACGGCGCCTGTGAAACCAGAGCCACCCAGGTGTCCGCCCCTTCTCCCCATCCACGGGGGCAGGACTGGGAGCTGCAGCTTCAGTTACAAGGTGAACTGAGGCCCAACGCCAAAGGAAGGGGAACCCTCTAACACAGGAATGGTACCGGCACGCTGCAACACGCCGCTTACGGCTGTTGAGGAATCTCTGCTGTTAGGCTTCTGGGAAGAGGTTGGAAAAGCTGCTGCCTCGGATAGTAAAGGCACAGCTGAGCCCACTATCCCATAAGGAAATGAAGTAGGGAGACCTCTTAAGGTCCCTTTCTAGCCCTACCCTCTACAATGCCTACAGAAACACACAGGAAAACCCTCGTTTGAGGCACAAAACTGCAATTAGCATTCCGAAACACATTAGAATGACATGACCTAATATCTGCAACATTATGCATCAGCAAAGAGCAATTACACAGAATTCTGCCTAACTGAACTTTACAAAATAAAAAGTTATAAGAACTTGATTAAAGGGTAGACAGTGCCACCTTCTGCATGCAATAAATTTATTCTAGTGGTTTATAACACAGAAAATTCAGTTCCTGTTATAGGGAACTCAAAACTGTACTTGGGAGACCAAGCCAGAAAACCAGTCAGACTTCCTGACTTTGTGCCAAAATAATAAGAACAATTACGTAACAGAATTGATCTACAGGACTTAAACATAGGAGCTACAGAGAAACGCCAACACCTTTACGCAGAATGGTCCAAATCTTCAAATATTCCCCACCCAGTAAACATTATACCACTAAGCTTACAGTTCCCTCAGGCTCCCTGAAAGCTTAGCATGAAATTTTCAGAAGATACGATATCCACCGAGTCAAAGGCCAAGCAGTGAAATATTGTGATTACTGCACCTTTAAACCCCACTTGTAAGCGTAAGAAATAACGACGATACCAGTGAAGACTAAAACGCCTGGGAATAACGATTAATAATTCTACCATTTAAAGCGTCTCTTATGAGTTGCCTTGGCTGTATGTACAGGCAAGTACTGTACTGAAGAGTTTAAGTTGCACAGGAAGGACAATATGGGAAAGCTTCTAGACCTGCAGCTCCTCTCCAGCACATAATTAGGACTCAAAGAGGCCACCTTGCTCACTACAATGCCACAATTTTAAAGTGGTTTTGTTTGCCAGCAGGAGAGGAAGGTCATGGCACACAAATGGATATACACGGTATACATTAGCCGTAGGTGGTTGCTGACCCATTGCAGAGCATCATCAGGGGGTGCTAACATGCATCCCCTCCTCCCTTGGTTTCCTTGCACTGGGATGGGAATCTGCCTCTGGAAACAAAATCACGTGTAGCACTACCCTGTGCGTGCAACACATTTCTACAGCTCCAATAATGATGACGGGATTTAGCTTTAATAATTGAAGAAATTGTATGACATGCTGCTTCATATGTATTATTAACTATGTTAATTACTAGAAAGGAGACGGACACAAACTAGGTAGAGAAAAAACACGTGTCTAAAACTAGCGTCTCGTTAGTGTTCCGACATTATCCCAAGAATAAACTACAAAGAACACCTATGTGTATCAATTATCTCCATGTTCAGGGATGTTCATCAGTACTGAACACCTCCCAAAGCAGGGACAACCATCTTATTCTTTACTGGCGCTACTTAATACTGCTGTGACCTATTGTTTTAATAACAGACACCATGGTATCTATTAAACCGTCACTGATGGTCCTGAATTACAGATGAATGCAAATAATTCAACACAAAGGATGGCAATTTAGTGTTACAGTAATAAACCACATGCTCCCTTGCATGGTATTTTCCAACAAATATCATGACATTTGTCATTATTATAATTTGCAACATCAGGTACCGGAGTACACAAAAAGGAAAAAGCCATCTAAATTGAGGCTTGACCTCCCCAAACCATCTCCATAAATGTCGATGTTACCTTTTCATACTTCTCCTTCAGTTTAGCAGCCTTTTTTTCATAAGGCTGTTTATCATCTGCAGCGGTGTTGTTCCACATCTCTCCCAGTTTCTTTGCGACATCCCCAATGGACAGACCAGGATGTTCTCCTTTGATTTTTGGACGAAACTCAGAGCAAAACAAGAAAAAAGCCGAACTACAGAGGGTGGAGGAGGAGAAAAAAAAAAAAAAAGAAAGAAAGATAAGATTATTTTCATTTTAGACTTTACTATTACAGAAAGTTTTGTGACCTTTGTTACTGTTTCTTAAGAGCGTTTTGGAAAATGTTTTGCATTTTGCACCTAAAAGTGAGACAAACATTAATTACAAGGGAAGGTATTAGAACTAAATAAACTACTTTGAAAACATAACACATCCTTGTCTCTTAAGTAATGTCACTTAGTGGTCCCATTTTTGGCAGGACCCCCAGAAGGGCAAATTTTATATACCATATGCAGAGAAAAATCTTAAAAAAGGAGAATGAGTGAATGATATCAGGGGAGCAAATGTTATGCCAGAACTGTTAAAAGCAGAGAAGCTGCAATATTTGTTATGAAAATTAGGATTTAGAGATGACACCATCAGCCCAAATAAGAACATTCACTTGTACAGGAACTTCCCTGTTCCTTTCAGCATTAGCTCCATATAAAACACACACAAAAAATGTACTGCTACCAAGTACTAGTGTCTAGTACCAAGTGAACCTGAAGTCAGTAGTCTTTGCGCAGTGGCTGAAGTTTTAATTCTCCAAGCTGTTTTTTTGTGCAGGATCATCCTTCTAACCCATTCTGTGCAAAAGCCTCTTCATCTTAAATGGACTGCCAATCAAGAATTCTGCTCAAGCCGACAGGTGGGGAGAGCAGGGCCTGCAATATTTTACTGCCATTTTACACTAGAATTACCCTCTTAACAGAAATTGGGAACATGAGTCAGAACTGCATGTCACCGACTTTTGCACCCACTTTTAAAGGCTGACATTATTCCAACTTAGATAACGAGGGCCAACCTGAAACCACAAACCTGTAATTCGTAACTAAAATTTCAACCCATCTTTACGCCACTGGTCAGGAAAACTATGTAGTCTTGTATTTCTGAAGCTCCTAAACCTGGATAAAATGATCGTTTTATAGATACTCTCCAGTGCGATGCTCTCGAACAAGATAAACTAACTAGAAATCTACTTACGGAGGCCTCTTCGGTGCATTTGGATCCTTGAACTTCTTTTTTGTTTCCCCCTTAGGTGGTACATAGTTTTTCATTTCTTTTTCGTAACGAAGCTTGTCAGCCTTTGCCATATCTTCAAACTTCCCTTTCTCCTTAGAAGACATAGTCTGCAAGGCAATTAGAATCACAGAATATCTCAAGTTGGAAGAGACCCATAAGGATCAAAATGGTATTTTAAGACTCAAAAGCATATCCAAGTCCATTCCAAAACTTCAGTTAGGAGAGCTAAAGGTAAGGCAAGAACAACAGATAGTTACCACTAATCATACAATTGCACTTCATACTTATCTAAACCCTGAACTTTTAAAGAAATAATTTACAGTCCCGCATAGTATTTCACACAAAGCAATCATTTAAGGCTTTGTGGGCTTTTTAAGCGGTTATTCCTACCTTCCATCGTTCTGAGCATTTTTTTGAGAACTCTGAAAAGTTCACTGAAGCATCTGGATGTTTCTTCTTGTGCTCCTCCCGGCAGGTTTGCACAAAGAAGGCGTATGAAGACATTTTACCTCTCGGCTTCTTAGGATCGCCTTTGCCCATTTTTGATGATTTTCTGTAACAAAGCAAAAAGGACACTTTTGTAACTTTTACTTTTTACAAACCCATGTGGGAAGTAAGCCATAACAAATGATGAGGCCAAACAAGACCCATTGGAGCGGTACTCCGAAATCATACAACAGGAAGAAGTTTTGCTTCTGGAAAATTTACTGAAGACTTTTGCCATCGCTATTTGAGGTGACCTGGACACAAGCAACCCGAAATCTCAAAGGGCCTTTAAAACGCGCAGTTCTGGTCTCCTGCGAACAAGAACGTCCCTTCCAAGCAATCTGAAAGCAAGTACTAGCATCAGTGCAGTGGAGACTGCGCTCCTTGATTACTGCTAGTGTATTAATCCTATGCTTGGAAGGAATAAATTATATTGAAAGAAGAAGGGGAAAAGTACCAGAGTATCCTATCTCAGCTGGCTTTACGGGTTACTCTTTTTTTTTTCCTAAAGCTTGTATTTCTATTCCCCTCCCCTGTAGGCCCTGAGTGCTCATTTGCAAGAGATGTGTATTTTTTATTATTTTTGTACGCCATGTATTATCACTCTCCTTTAAGTGTACTGCAAAAAACTACTCTCTCTTTGTAAGTGTACCTAGATACACAGGAATGAAACACCACACTCGGTCAAACATGTTATAACCAAGCCAGGGACGCGAAAAGCATGACGTTTACAGATGACTAGCAGAGCTGTGCTCAGCGCGAGGACTATCTGACTCTTTCAGGGACGGAGAGGGAATGAAAAATACCTTCCTGGAACTTTCACACCCAAGTCAGACATTCAGAGTATTTCTTTGTAATTCCCTAGAAAAAGCCACTTGCACCCTGACAAACTCTGCTCTTCAGCAGGAATTAAGGGGGGGGGGGGGGGGGGGGAGAGAGAGAAAAAAAAGCACACACACAGCCTGCCCGTATTGCCACAGAAGCAGTATTTCCTATCGGTTTGGCGGATAGACAGAAACAGATTTCTGCTCTGTGACTAAACACGTCCGGTTTGAAGTTTCTATCAAGTAAACAAGAGGGCTGAAGAACCAGGAGCCGCTCCTGCCTGCCATGGAGACGTTTTCAGAGCCAGCCAGCACCCGCGGCTCGCTAGCGGCTGGGCTCTCCCCGCTGGCTGTGGGGGGAAGGCGGCAAGGGCCGGGGGGGGACGGGGCAGGGGCGGCTCAGAGGCGTGGAGCGGCTGTGGGAAGGATTAGGCGCTGCGACCGTGAGCTGGCGTTTAAAAGCCTCCTTCCCGCCATTTTGGACGTTTCCCCTGCGAGGGGGGGCAGAGGAAAACTTCGGAAGTGCCCTAAGAGACCTGCTGGGGGTGAGGGAGAGGAAAAAAATAAATACGAGTCCCGTTATTAGGGAGAAGCTGTGAAGTTCTGCTTCGTGTTCACGCGAGGGCTCGCAGCCAGCGGGCGGCAAGCACATGCCCTGCCGCCGGCCACCGGGGCTGCGGCTTCCCGCAGGCGGCGACCCCCCGTCCCGGCCGCCGCTCGCGGCCCCGGGACAAAGCGCCCTCCCGGCCGCCGCCCCCGGCCCCCCGCGGCGGGGCGCGCCGTCCCCGGGCCTCCCCCGCTCCCCGCCGCCATGAGGCCTGGCCGGCGAGGCGCGGCGCGGCCTGCCCGCCCGCGCGGCCTGCGCCGCCGCAGCGGCGGCGGGAGCGGCCGCCATGGCGCAGGCTCCTGGCGGAGGAGGTCACCCGCCGCCGAGGCTCCTTCCATTTTGTGCGCTGAGGAGAGCCAGCCGCTCCCCCCCTCCTCCCGCCGCCACCACACCCCCCCCGCGGCCCGGCGGGCGGGGCGGGGAGGCCAGGTCGCGGGACCCCCGCCGAGGGGCCGCGGCGGAGCCGGGCGGCGACCCCCGGCCCGCGGGGGCGCGGCGGCGGCAGCGGCGGGGCGGCGCGGAATGGCCGCTGCTGGCGTCGCCCGCGCCCGCCGCCGCGCAGAGAACATGGCTCCTTCCTCTCTTCCCTTCCCTTTGTGTGAGCGCGCCCGCTACCCTGGCGCACACGCTCAGCCATTGCAGCCGGGGGAGGGCGGGCGGGAGGGAGGGAGAGAGAGACGGGGGGAGGTGGGTGGGTGCGGGGGGAGCGGGAGGGTGGGGGGCCGGCGCGCTTCCAGCGCCTGCCCGAGCCCCGGCGGAGCGGGCAGAGCCCCGGCGGGGACCCCCGCTCGCTCCCGCGCCCCGCCGAGTTGCACGGCCCCTCGGCGGCGGGCCCCGCGCCCGGGCGAGCGGCGGCGGCTGGAAAAAAAAGTTCCCCCGAACTGCGCCCCCGCCCGCCCGAGCGCCTCTCTGCTCCGCCGCCGCTCGCCTTGTTTTCTCGCTCGCGGCTCCCGTCAGCCATGTTACAGCCGGGCGGCCGCGGGGCCAGCGGCTCCCGGGCCCGCGCCCCGCTGCCCCAGCGCTCCTCGCCGCCCCGGCGGCGGCCGGCAGCGCGGCCCGGCCCGCCCGGAGCCCCCGCCGCCTCGCCGCGCCTGTGCCCGCCGGCTGCCCCGCCGCCGCAGCGATGGCTACGGCGAGGCACCGTAAGCGGCTTACGGCGGGGCACGGCGCGGCCCGCGCCCCCCGCGGCGGGCGACCCCCGGCCACCCGCCCCCCCCGCCCGCCCGGGCGGCTTCCTCGCCCGTCTCCCTCCCTCGCCTCCTGCCGCCCCGCTCCCGAAGTCTCGCCCGCCGCCCGCGCCCCCGGCGCCCCCGCCCCACCCCGGCCGGGGGGCTTCGCCGCCCGGGAAGGGTCTCCCGGGCGCAGCCCGGCTCGCCTTTGTGTGCCGGCGCCCGAGCCGTCGCTGCCCCGCGCTCCGCGGCCAGGCAGCGGCGGCGGCACGGCGGGCAGCGCCGGCTCGCCGCCCGGCTGCGAGCGAGCGGGCGAGCGCGCCCGGCCGGCCCGGCGGCCCCCGGCGCGTACTCACCCGTGTCAGAGTCGGCACGCAGCCCTCGCTCGGCCCCGAGCCCCCGCGACGCTACCCCGGCCGCCCGCCCGGCCCCAGCGCTGCCTGGGTCCCTGTGTAGCCCGGTGCACCGCAATGGCTGTGAGAGCGGGATCGATACGCAGCCTCCTCACACTCTCAGCACTGGTAACATTACTCTCAACACAGCCCCGTCCCCATTGGCTGCCGCCAAGCCAGCCGCCGCGCCGATTGGCCCAGGCCCTTCCATTGTCCTGACCAGAGAGCTCCGTCGATTGGGCGCGGCGCGGGACACGTCACTGAGGATTGAAAGGGCGCGCAAATATAAAAGTGAGTGGAGGGAGCCGGGCGGCGGCGGGATGCAGAGTTCCGAGGCGGCGGCTCAGCGCCGTGTCGCCGCCTGCGAGGAGCGCGGGCCGCCACCGCCCTGCCCGCCGCCGCCGCGCCCCCCCCTCCCGCCCCCGGGGCCGCCCCCCGCCGCCCCGGGAGGAGCGCGGCGCAGGGCGCCGGCGCCGCGGGCGCTCCCGCGACGCCCCAGCAGTGCCGCCGCCGCCTCCCCCCCCCCCCCCCCCCCCCGCTGCACCGCCCCATTTCACGGACGCGGAAACCGAGGCGCGGGGCTCGGGGCGCAGCGGGGCGCGGGCAGGCGAGCCCGCGTTTTCCGGCTCCTCTCGCCCGGCTTCAGCCGTCGCACGGCGCTGGCTGCCACGCGGGCGCTGCCTTCTGCTGCGGCGGCGTGCGCGCTTCTGCCTGCGCCCGCTGCGTTGTCTGCTAGTTTGGGGTGGGTTTTTCATTTTCCAGAAATGGGTAAATTATCTGCAAGAAAAAGACTCGGAAGGTCTTGGCTCTCTTCGTAACCCCCTGGGTGACAAGGAGCAGGCTGGGGTGGCCGGGCAGCCCCCCCCAGGCCTCAGCGTCTCTGGAGCGATGCCCCAGGCGTCCCGGTGCAGAGGCAGGCTGAGCTAGCAGCAAGCTGGCAATCTGGGCCACATCTCAGCTGCCCTTCGTTGCCCCCCCCTCTGCTTTTTTATAGTCCCTTGCACTGTATGAATCATTACGGAGGACTGTGGATACATCTGCTTTGCTGTTTACATCTACTTTACTGGTGCAAACAACGCTGGGAGGAGCCCTGTTGTGACAAATCCAAAACCACTGACCTTCCCTGAAAGGCGTTATCAGTCCGCTTACTGAAGTAACAGAAACTTGAACGATGAGAGCTATAGAGGTGTACGTATTAAAAACCGTTCTTACCTTGTAACTGCTGTTACCGCTGGCAATGTGAGTAGCAGGTAGCATTAAGAGATGGTCCGTACGATCCTTAGCGTTTTGTAGGCCGCCTAAACCTGAAAATAGGACAAATCCTCATCTGCCAGACCACAAACGCTTCCGAAACTTCATGGATAGGAGAAGATTTTAAGAGAACGTGATATTTGTCAAAATCAACTATTTACACATTAACATTTGTGACTGATAACAAAATTTAAGTATTATCATCTGACAAAATAAACCAATTAATAAAGTCTCTATCTTTTTTTTGCAGTAGCAGGAGTTCACTACAGTGAAAAGTGAACCCTAGGAAGTCATGTCTAAGGTCCCAAGCAAAACCAGCCCCTAAATTCAAGAACAATAATACCATGTGCCTTTCAATTTAGCCCAACTCTGCTTGCTTAGTTCTTAGTAAGAGAGAAACTTAGAGAGTACTAGTCTATTAACTTTAGGCCTATGCAAATGATAAGCTGTACAAATACCGAGAATTTAAAAAAAGTCCCAAACCCACATCTTAAATTCATAAGTGTACCAATTTCCAGTACAGCCAGGCCTAAGCTCAATAAAGTAGCTTCTTCTTTCTTTAGATATGAATGTGATTAAAAAGAAACCAATATAATTATACTAGGATTAGCTCACTGCAGACACTTTTATGCTGGGGTGGCTCAATTCTCTACTTGCTTGCATCCATGTTAGATGGATTGAATCATTTTAATTGTATCAGAAGAAGAATCGTCATAAACTCCTTCACCCAAGTGGTCACTTTGCCTGTTTGTCTTTAGGAATTGAGCCACAGAAGAGGCTGCAAGAGATTAGCTTTGCCACAGACTTACTGTTTGACGATCCTCAGACAAACCTTTGTGCTCGTTCCTCCTGCTTTAAGTGGGGTGGTATTTCTAAAATATTTATATGACACTGTTACAACCAAAGTAAGTCTCAAACGAGCAGTTCCCCTAACAGAGGCCATGGGTGCTGGTCTGCTAGAAAGAGTTATCATAGCGGATAGAGTGCAGCGACGACGCTCTTTAAGTCTCGGTCCGGAGTGCTACACATCGATGACTGGTCTCAGTGTCACATTGACATTTGTGTTGTATTGGACAATGTGAAATAAAAAGTGCGGTTTTTTTCCTCATCAGCTTACTTCTTTCAATATGCTTTTGTGCACAGTACCATTAAGTCCCACGGAAGTAATATATAGGTTCTACATATGATATTATAGGTTCCTGTTTAGCACATGTTAAGATACGTTAAGCTGAGAGCTGTTTGGCCTCACAAGATGTAAACCACGCCCCAGCAAACATCTGAATATGCAGCAGGGCAACTTTACCATTTAAGAAGTTTATACCAGGGCTGCTTCTGAGTGTCGTTCAGACTTTCTACCCTTGTCCTCCGGTGACTCTACCATCGAAGAAAGCTCTCCTCAAAGCCTTCCTAAGTTAACTGGGCCCCTCATGGCTGAGGAACAGGCCCCACAAATCATACACATTTTTACACATCTGCTGACAGAATATTTTTATCAGTATTCACCTGATCCCCTTAGTTAATCCAGAGTCCAGTACTTTCTGTTCCGGATCCAATGCCCAAGCCAGTTGCTGCTGCTTGGCTATGATTGTTGCCTCCTAACATTTCTCCTCCTCGAGCTGGTGCTTCTTTCAAGATATTGCCGGTGAGAAGGCAAACAAATTCCAAATCTGCTATCGCAATTATCAATTGTTTGACAAGGCAGGGTGCTTTATGGAAATCAAAGATCCTTCTAAGTAATGACCCTAATTCTAAAACTGCCTCATTTGTGAAGACGTGCTGATGGACACATGAAGACAGCAGTTCTGCTCTCTGAAATCACGTGAAACTACATGAACAGTAAGGAACGCTAATGTTTCTGTCTCAAGGAAAGTCTTTTTTTTGGCTGGTTTGTATCTTAAAGTTTAAACCTTTACACAGAATATGGAGCAGAGGAAAATGGTAAAAAGCACAAGCGTTTAGGTGGCCTAGTGTGCAGGAGCTGATAGCTTTACACATACTGAACTTCTTTAAAGTTTCTTCCGTGAAAACCAGACCTGAAAGGAAGGAAAAGGCAGGCATTTATTCCCAGCTGTTGTCTAGAGCCAACAATTAAGTAAAAGGTGAGTGATGAGGACGTTCTGATTACATGACATATTCCTGTAAAGGTTTTCCTTCATCTCTGCTAGTTATATGCTAAGGCCTGTACAGGTTTCCATATTCCAGTGGGTTTCTTCTGCGGCCCCTGACGACAGAAATAAAAAGAATTTACTCATCAGTTGCAGACGGTAGCATTTTTTACGGAAGCAGTATACGTTTCTTGTCTTGTTCATGCTGTGCCACATCCCTTCTGATTCTTTACAAACATGCCTTCTTCTGCAAACCTTACTGAACTCCAAATCTGTTTTAAATTACACTCCACATGACAGGTGCAGTCACTGAGATCCCTTGGATAACACGAGCCACCTTCGACTTCATGCACAGAGGCTTTGTGCACAGAATATTTGGATCGTAACAGCCCAATTTGACTGCTCTGGAAAAAAAAGTATGTAGCTGCACAGGAAGTTTCAAAACCTCTATTTAGTAATTTTGGTGTTTTGCAAACTAGCGTATACTTTGGGAAAAGTCACATGGATTGGATGTTGTATTGCAAAGAAAGTAGGACTATGATTTCTATTAGATATGTGTTTTCAAATGCTTCAATTTTTACAATTGCCTTTGTAGCTACTTACTTGAAAACTAGTAGAAATGTTTGTATGGAGTCTTCCGGCTCAACTTCTTTTCCAGGCAAGGCAAGCTGAACTTGGGTGGAAACATCAGCTATATATTCTTAACCTTTTTTTAAAACATCCATTTTCTTTAGAGATAACAGGGAAAGGCCTCCCCAAAGACAGAACCGTTCTTCTAAACAATGTATTGCTGAGTAGGAACAGAAAAGTTCCAACTGAATGATGAAAACAGTTTTATTTTATTTATTTAAAATTATCCTCTCACTTCAGATCATCCCCCGTGTAGCTCATAATTGAAGACTTCTAGCAAAGACAAACAAGGATGCAGAATCCCAAGGAGCAGAGACTACAGAGACCACCTGGTTGGCAGTGAAGCCTGATCAAGAAATAGGTGCAGAGTGGGGATCTCCTTTCTCCCCAGCTCCCAAAATAACATTGTGAAACACCTTGGTGAAACTTCTCCAGCAGAATTTTCGAGGAAGTCACAGTATATAAAGAGCCAGACCTTAGAAAGTCTCTGCCCACTTGATCACTGTGGTGGCTGACAGGGGTGAGAAAAGGAACTTGCACCAATTCCATGAAACGCAGGATGCGGGGCAGCACACCTCCCCTGGGGCAAGAAGGTTGCTGTTCCATGCCACCACCTTCTCTTGCAAGTTTTGCTTTCTGTGAAGGACACTGCTTACTCCCCAGTGGTTTTGGCTGGAAGGCAGATGATTTCATAGCTTGCTTTGACAATGAAGAGATTCAGTGTCGTCACTGGACCTCCGGGTTTTGTCACTCTGTCCTCCCTCCCAAGGAATGAGATCATTGTTTCGTCGGGTCAAAATTAAGAGAATATTACAGTGAAAATGGCACATCAAAAACTAGCTTGTCAGTCAAATCCAAAGCTACTATTAGGCTATTTTTAAGGAGACCTGAAAGCCTTTCTAAACAAAAATGTTACATGTTCAGCTCAAAACAAGAGCAAAACATTTGCAGAGACAGGGCACCTGGGTACATGTACTTATGATGGAGCTGCTGGTGATTTAGATTGTCACTGTTGCTTTTGAACACTTCCAGCCGTACAGCGGGTAGGTTGTTCGCAGCGCATTCGGAAAAAGCACTGGCCATATTTGCCCTTTTCCTGAGGCTGCAGGGCCAGCCTGTACACAGCCCAGATTAACACAATTCTCAGTTGCTTATTAGATGCAAACTCATAACCAATTTTTGCCTCTGGTGTCTTATTTGAAATCTTCAGGACATACTTCAAATATTTCCTTAAAATCATTTCTGGAAGAGAAAGGCTCCATTCAAAGAAATGAGACTTAGCATGGCTGCAAATAGTAACAATGCATGGAATGTGCTTTGCTTTACCTTTCCGGCTGGATTTGCTCAGATTGCATCAAGTAATCTGCGTATATTGCTGGCTCTCTTCTATTAGTGAGCACTATCCAGGATTTCAGAAGGCCATTCATCCTTTCAGCGTGGATGAGTGGCTGGCTACTCTAGATGTGCGCGTAAGTGATAACGGAGGAGAAGTAGCAGCCAGACAAGGTAACCTCAGCTGACTAAAGCAAGTGGTCTGGGAGAGGCAGGCAGGGAGCAGGGATGGCACCGGTGCCGCTGCAGCAATTTCCTTGCCAGGCTTCACGTGCGAACCAGCTGATTTTTGTTGACATGTGAGCCCTGCAGACAATTCCATCGTTCCTAGAGCTGATATGTTCTTAAATCAGGGTCAGCACTTACACAGTGCTTTTATCCATAGAATGGGTAACATTTAAATTTGTACGCTTTTTGAGGAATTAACAGATATAGAGTAAAATATCCAAGAAGACATATTTCTATAGCAAAAGTGTATACCCACACTGTTCAGCTCATGAAGTGGGCAAAACTGATGAAGATACATCAGTATGGACTTTTCTTCTGATGATCAGTATGCCATGAACATTTTTTCACAATGAAAATGTGTATAGAAAGTAATTTCATGGTAATGGTAATTATTTACTATTATGACGTGTGATTCCTGTAGCATCTTATTCCTTATGTATAAGTACATGGCTTCTTTAAGTGCCTCTGTGAAGCTCTCAATGCAGAGTTTCAGACAGATGGGAACTGTGTTTAGCTTCAACAGCAAAAAGGAGTTCAAGAAATGTTCTTCCAGAACTGCACTATTTCTGAAATCATTGACCTGTTGAGACGTTTGCTTTGCTGAGAGCACAACATGCAGTGCAATATCCACTTATCTATCCAACTTTCTGGAAACATTGCATCAAATATTCAATTCCTCTCCAAAATCTCCAGACCATTTATGTGATTGTACACTCAAGTCCACCATGAAAATAAGAGTTATCAGCTGCTTCCAATAAACCCAAAATGCTGCTGTCCACCTTCACAGACACTCTCCTCTAAAGGTACTCAGCCTCCCTCACTCCAGTCTAGAGGCAGGTAAGCATCTGATGCTGAGACCACTATTAGACTTCTACACCTGAACAAGCAGAATGCAATCAGGCCTACAGTGATGAAAAATATCTGAGATTCCCTTCCTTCCTATTTTATCCAGCCCAGGAGATTCAAAAAGATATGCTCCCGCATACCCGGGACTACTTTAGGTAGCCCTCAGTCTTACATATTAAATTGGAAAGATTCCTTGAGCCAGGTATAGTGCTGGGACAGAGCTACTATTCCCTTGTCTATATGTTTTCTGAAAATACACAATATACAAATATCACTCTGACCTGTACTCTGATCCTTTATACAGGACTCTGTCCATATCTGCAACACAGGCTAAACCATCTGCTTCTGAATATGTAGAAGACACCTTAACACCAACACAGTCCCTGACATTAGAAATCCTAGCACAGTATTATCTCCACAAGACAGGAAAATAATGTGAATTTATGGATGCTGATATCCGAAGAAACAGAGGATGCAACGCACATCACTATCTGGTAACTACACAGGATCTACCGCGATGTCTACGCTGCATACAAGCAGTTACAGGAACTGCTGGAGGAAATAACCATTAGCTTACAGCTTCAAAAAGGAACTTGCACAGTTTGACAGGACAGTCTTGCCCTTTCGCTGAATACAGGCAAGTATATATGGTTGTCACTGGGTAGTGTCCGTCTCATCCCTGGCAACGCAATGGTAGATAATTGTTTCTCATTCAGTCAGGGAATCGTCCACATCTTCAGCAACGTCATTAACTTGCTAACTTCCCAATGACATATGGTGCTCAAGGAAGATTACAAGTACTGCAAGTTATCACAGTGAATCACCTAAGGAGGGCAAAGAACGTGTCCCAGAAGAGCAGAAGCCGCCTCAAAAAACTGTTATCCTTTCTCCACCCTTCTCCTTTCTGTTCCCTTTCTCTCCTTTTCCTCACACCCCTGTGCAAAGGTAACATGGAAAATGCACTGTGGCAGTTGTACCTGCTCACCAAATACTCACCAGCAGCATTAGTTAATGGGAAAATAATTTTCTAGCCACCACCCCTCTCCCCCCACCCCCGGAATGGTTATCCAGTATATATCATACTCCAGTGGGTGCTGCATTGGTCAAACACCTACCATTACATGCAGCTGTCCCAATTTATTACTGGTTCAGGAAGGAGGATCACCTTTTACACAGTTGTTCAAAGAAATGAAGTCATGCTAGTGTTCTTACGGAGACTGTCTCCAGCTTCTATCATAATCATCCTGTTTCTTCTACCATCTTCTTTCCCAGAGCCGTCATCTCCCTTTATTTAAGGGTTCTATTCCAAGACTTGGGAGACTCAGGAGAAGAAACTGAGGCAACCTAGGATGTAAGAAATGACATACTTTATATCGACTAAGCCTGTGATACCAAAAGGCGTTCAAGGGAATGCCCGCTTTTCTCATCTCTTTCCAACAACATAGTTGTTTTGAAAAGAGCTCTGTAAGCTCGTCATCGCAGGGGGACAACTTCTACCCCAAGTCACCCTGTGCTACCAAAATCTTAGCATTAACTTTTTCATTAACACACATTTGCAGTCTAAATCTGTTTAGATTAGTACTTTCTTAACTAGAGGCCATTTGGCTTTCTATTCTGTCCTTGTTCACTTTTACTCCTTTTTCAGGAGTTTTAGAGGATTTTAAGTCTTTCACATTATTTTAATTCTCTTGTTTTCCTTATTTACTACGTTTCCATGAACTTTAATTTTGTTGAAACAAATTAAGTCCCTTATCGAATATGCCCCAAGTTTCACTGAGGGAATGTTGCCACAAAGGAAAGGCGTACTCTTTTAGAAGTCAAAACCAAGACAGTTTGGACAGAAAATCAACATGGTGACCTCCAGTTTGTGTAAGACACAACGTCAGACAAACTTGCATTAAATTGCTCTGCGCTGCTGAGAGTTTAAACAGTCTGTAGTTCAATTTAATGAAAATCTGATGGTTTCCATGAGAGGTAAGTGTGGATCTGGGAATGCGGATTCAATTCAGATGCAGATATGCATAAAAATCGTTGGGTAGGCCAAGATGCTTTGACCAGGCAGTGATCTGATTAGTCTCCTCTGGGTAAATTTAACTCAACATTTTCCTAAAGTATGGATAAAAATCAAAATGAGTAGCCACTCCTTTGGTAAGAAATACTGAAGCAGTAAAACTTTCAATAGTCTCTTTGAAGCTGTGGATTTTGATTGTTTGAACTCTTATATGACATAATGGAGATAGCTTTTATAACAAAAGAAATTCTTGATACTACGTTATTTCTTCTATTACAGCATAACAGATCACATAACTGTTCTAAGGTTTCCAAATGTAAGCAAGTGGCTACTTATGAGATTAAACAGATCTAAGGGATGCATATGTTCGCATCCATTCACAGCCTCTATTTTCAGTGGCCCAGATAGTCGTGTTACTAACAAAGGGTCTGCATTCAATACTACAAAATTTTGGCAAGTACGCATTACCGTGTTATCCATAGCACTTAAGGTTTTGATGTATTATTGTTGCTTTACATTTAAGATTATTATTTTTATTTCATTTCTATCTCCTTAAAAACCACAACACAAACACTTTTGCAACCCCTCCTGCACACCCACTCTTGCTGATTTGATAGCCCTTTTGAAGCATTTAAATGTTTTTAAAATGACCCATCTTTTTCTGTCCCCTAATAATTACATACTCAGATGTGCTGAAGTCATAGATGTTTAAATAGATGTTTATTTTATCTGACCTTACAAAACCATCAATTTCTGACCATACTAACACAGGAATAACTAGTGAAGTAATTTTACTTCTGTGTATGTGACTAGTGAAATACAGTTTTATGTCTCTTTTTTTAATAGAAAAATTAGAGAAGGAATAGAAAAGAGCCACAAAAATAATCTGAGAATGTGAAAAAATAATGAGAGCCATAAAAAGCTCAATCTGTTTAGCTTTTTTTTAAAAAAAAAACAAAAAAAAAAAGACAGATTGAGAAGTAACTTGATTACAGGGTAAAAGCACCTTCCTGGGGAGAAAATAGTGAGTACTAAAGAGCTCTTTAATCCATCAGAGAAAGGCATAACAAGAATCAATGACTGGAAGCTGAAGGCAAACAAATGCAAATGGAAATAAGGTAGAAAATTTTTAGCAGCAGGCATGATTACTACTTGTATTATCCTAGTACCTGGAAGCCAAGTCACGGATCAGGGCTCCCTCACACTAGGTGCTGGTAAAAAAAAAAAAAAACAACAACAACAACAACAAACCAACCCCCCCAAAAAAAACCCCAAACCACCCCCCCCCCAAAAAAAAAAAAAACAGAGAAGAAAAACAATCCCTACCAAAAGGTTACAAACAATGCATAAGATGAAGTAACATAATAAATCAATGATTATATTATCTGATATGACAGGCAGCAGTTTCAGGCCACGGTTTCACAATACAAAGTGCTGAGTTGAGATACTGGCTTCAGGTGATTCTGCCCTATCGAGACTGATTCTTCCTGCTCTCACAACTTCTCTACAGCTGTGAAACTTTGAAAACTGATCCTTATTAAAAAAAATAAAGTGGTAAAAGCAGGGTTTTAATTTTTTTCTTGGCAACAAAATGCCAGTGGAACTGATGTACTTTTGCAAGCATTTTGATTTTCGTGAATTTCAGTGAATGACTTGATCAAAATTTTCCTAACTACCCATATATCTCAGTATCATCTCCAGCGCTGTTTACAGGACATCTGAATTTGCTGCATTACTTGTGGGAAAAGACTGCATAACCCAGAGAAAAACATGCAAAAGCAAAGCATGAGGTTGCTTTGTTTTCCTCATAGTAAATCACTAGCCCGGTTGCCAAATCTCAAGCGTCATACACGGACAAGGTAGAACATTAACAAAAACTGAAACCTAGCCATGGTCTGGCAAGATTTCTCTGAAAAAAACCCCATCATCCTAATCAAGTCTAACATAAAAGATGAAGAGATGAGCTTGTGATTCCCAACACCACTGCTCTGGCTCTGGAGTCTACACACCATCCTTGGTAGTTTACAAATACAATGGGCCACTACAGTTTGACTGGGAAGAAGATTAAAGGGGAAGCCAAAAGCAATATTTTTCTATTATAAAAGTTTTTGCTACATATTTTTGAGATCAAGAACCATACAGATTTCCACTGAAATTCATCTGGGAGAAAAGTGGAAGACGTGAGGAGTGCCCCCTCTTATTTTCCAACAGAAAAACATGGATAGGAAAAAAATCCCACCTTTGATTTCCATTTCTTTATTTACACTATTAGCAGACTATAGCAACATACCGCACACCCCCAACATCTGTTGCACCGAGAAACTCCGGAGGAGCTAATTTCTTGGGCTAGGAATGGTGAACAGGAAACAAAAGCTAGGGTAAACTCTCCACAAATGGTCCCCGAGACTGAAGGCAAACTGGGTATACCCATGGCGTTTACTACCAAGCCTTCTTCTCTCCCTTCCTCCCTAGGGGTGGCCAGCCTCCTCCTACCGGCTGATGTTCTGTATTTCACTGAGCTGAATATTCATGTTCGGATGCTAGACAGGGAAACGGTTACAACCAGATCTAAAAGCATTAATTTTTTCTTGTTCCTTGTTAAAAATACTCCAAGCTATAGCTATAATAAGCTACATTAAAAGAATGTTATTTCATCCAAAGTTTAAATACTTAATAGCTTTAATATTTGGCCTCATCCACTCTGCTAAACTTTTCTACAGGACTGCAGCTGCCCTGTGTGTGCAGGACACACGCTGCTCAGGAAATGAATCAGGGTTGTGTATCGAATTAGATTATTTATAGGTTGGTATATGTGTTTGCTCTAGAAGTTGTGCAGAGAACAAGACAGACAACTACAGGAAGAGAGCAATGGCCATGTGGTTAAGGCAGTTGAACGCCACACAGGAACACTCAGTTCTGCCTCTGCCTTTGCCATCGGCTTCTGTGAATGAGGAGCGAGTCAGACCAAGCACCTTGGCAGATGGCCACCAACCTTGTCTTCCTCATTTTCTGGGAGTCCAAACCAAAACACCTTGGGCCTTTTACGTAGAAATGCAAAGCAGCTGATTATAATGGAAGCTTTGGCTTTTGAGGGAGAAACGAAGCTGGAGGCACAAGGTTAACAGGCAGGAGAACCCAATTAATATCATCGACTTTACTACTGATTGAACGAGTGGCTCGGTTTTCTCCTTGGTCAAACAGGACAACGGTGCTTTTCTGCTGTTCTGGGAATACAGGAAAATTCGTCAAATACTGTGACGCTCTTAGATGCCATTGTAATAAGCCTACAAAGGAAAAAAAATGAACGGATTTCTGATTTTCTATATACAGAGAAAGTTTTGGATCTTTTCATCCGTTAATTATCCTATATTGCTACATACGTGCTTTAAAAAGTCTATACAATATAAATACTAACATGCACAGAGATGGAGCGTATCCATTTTTCCCCTCAAACTCTTACTTTTAATGTGATTTTGCAAAGTCCTTTCCAGCTTCTATCAGGGCTATTTAACTTTACTAGTCAGTGAAACTGCAACATAGTCATACGGAATAGGACAGGGAACAGCACTCAGTGTGAACAAAAGACATTCTCTGGTTCAAAAAAATAAAAATATCCTCACTCTCAGCTGTACAGTATGTCATTTAACCACAGCCACAGAAATAGAAAAGCAACAGGAGAGCTAGTAAAAGTTAATGCCTTTTCCTACTTATTTTATTGGTCTACATCACAGTGTATCATCATATTGAAAGCTTTCAGTGATAGTAGGCTACTAAGAAGATAGCACATTGAAAAATAAAAGAAAATAGATGTACTTTGTGTCCAATGAATAAAAAAACAAATCTACCAACATCTTAAAAAATGTCCTGAAAAGGGTTCCAACAGTTACTCTGACTTCAAAATCTGAGCTAAGAGAAATACCACGATGACTGAAAACACAGGTGGTGATCTCCTCCATTTTAGGTAGGAAGCCATTGAATGTAAAAATATAACGCAATAATCACTGCAATCATGACTTTTTTGCACCTGACACAACAGAAATGTTTTAACGTTGCCTGACAGCATCCCAAGCACACGGTGTCTGAATGCTACTAAAGTAGATGTGCATAAGACTCAAAGACAATACCGTTTTGTAGGATAATTTTCATGAATTAGAAGCAAATAGACAGGGGAATAAAATAAAAATTTAGGTTCAGGCCTACAATCAGATCTTCAGAGTAGAAACTTGCAGTCATCCAGAGTCCCATCAACTCAGTCAGGCCCCATGGCTATCGAGGTCCATTTGAACAAATCCAGTGGCAGAATTAGGGCCTAAATATGTAAACAGAAAAAGGATGAAATCAGGTAATACAGCACACAGCTCTAATTAAAGAGACACCAAACTAGTCCCAGAAAAATAATCTGAGTGTCTAGACCAGTACAAGATTTACATTTTTACCACAAAACGCTGCAGCTACAGGAAAGGCTACAGTGATCTCTTACACCAAGAGGTTTATACAGCATTAATTGATTTCAGCATATTCCCCTTCAGGCAAACACGAATACCTGCAGTGTGTTTTCTCACCTCCTGCCTGCTGCTGCTTTTTTGTATTTATATATAACTTGCTTTATTATTTTAAATAAAAGAGAATGGTCTAAAATCAATAAAGGTTATATTTTTATCGTCATCAACTCTTAATTTCTAGACACGTAGATTTTTAGCCTCTTAGTAACATGGTGGCAAAAACTAAAATGAGATAATCTTACCATATTTTAAAACACTGTAAAACTGACAGAACGTAATATTATTGCTATAAAAACATTCACTGTTATGCCCCTCTGAATGTTGTGAGATGTTCTAGTTTGGCAGCGTGTTAGACAAAGTCACTTTTTATGCTGATGTTTCTCCCTAACATACTAATAGAAGCTCATGGTAGCATACACCTAGTATCATACACAATTGCCAATGAGAAAGTGTACTGTCTCAAAAAAAACGTCTACTTTGTAAGGAGGTCTGCCTACCGAAATACAGGCTTTAATACAATTGGAATGTGTGACAGCAGCAGTGAAGACACCATGAGAATATCAGGTTTATGGTGGAACAAGCATGCAGAGCCATAGGATACACCACGGAGTATCGTGTCATCCAAACTTCAGCAGCAGCACTTACCATCTACCCCCGGTCCGTGCCTTCTGCTGCACCTTGCACCTTCATTTTCCGTTGCTGCACCTTGCACCTTCCCCGGTACTACCTCTGACATAGCCAGACCAAAGACAGTATGAGGTTGTCCAGGAGTATGATACCGTTCTTCCCTTTACTATAGTAGAGTTATGCCTTCAGAGATCAACATGTGACCAAACATATAAATATAAACACACTTTCTGTCAAAAAAAAATAATGTTCAGGAGAATCAACTATCTCTGATTACTTTTATATCTCCTATTTGATGGCTTAAGGTGCAGCAAGATTCTTTATATGAAATAAACTAATAAGTTTAAAAATTATTCCAAAATACGTGAGAACATGAACATCTGAAATTCATTGACAGAGATGTTGATTTGTCTATAGCACTGATGGAGAAGTAAGGACTCAAATTGTTATTATTTCTAGGTGGAAAAACCCACTGTATACAAAGTTTTCTATTCACTATGTACATGGACATTAAGATGCCCTTTTTGCCGAGATGTGTCACTGACTTTACTCAGACGACATATAGGAGGAAACTCATAGATATGCAAGACAGAAGTGATTTCCAAAATTTGTGGGAGAAGGTAATGATTTTGTCTTCTTAGTGTTGGTGTTAGCTCAGGATAGATACAAAAACCTTTATTTCCATTTTAATGTTGAATTCCCACTTGTATGCCACGTGCATGTCAGAACCGGTACATGATAAAGAACCTGTACCACCACTCTTAGAATATAGTGTCATATTTCAGTTATTTTATCTCAAGAAGTTACAGACTAAAACCTGGCTGCCGCTCAGTAAGCGCGCCGGGGCGGGGGGAGAAAGCGCATCCCAGCCGGGCTCTGCCTCGCTGTGTGCAGGCGGAGGTCCCAGCCGCAGGGCCGAGCGGGCCAGCGGGCAGCAGAAGGACGCCTGACCTCCCGCCTCGTCTCTCCCCACCGGCTGCGAGCGTCCAGCCACCAGGACCCTGCAGACACACTGCACTTTTTGCCCACAGACGTCTGGCATGCCATGAAGTGTGCTTGCTCATGAATTCACAAATTCACGAATTTTTAGCAAGCAAAAGATCATTTACTGCCTTACCTGGCCATCACTGCTCTTTCTCTGAATAACCTGAAACTATTGAAGGGCTATTGCTATCAAATTCTTTTCCAAAGAGTTATATTTCTGAGTAAAGGCAATTTTTAAATTTCTCTTCCCCCAGCATACTACATACTTTAATATTTTAATCTGGACACCTAACTACTAGACACCTAGGACAATCTTTCTTCTCCCTCTTGCAAAAACACATTAACAGTTTATATTTCCACACTTGGTGGAAATGTATCTATTATAAAAATAACAAGGAAGAAAATAAAAAGCTGTTTGTTTTTTTTCTTCCGGTTATGCTTCCCTGATACCAAAGTCGCCTCATCTCTGATTTAAGTGAGAAAAGCCTAGAAACAATTCTAATTCACACCTTTTTGCTACCATGCCCATACGACTATATGCCAGTGGAAAATTAGCCAAGAGCAGATGTTATTTCCTCTGCCCTTTCTGCTGTCCCTCTTCTCAACCTGTGAGTTCTGGGACATGCTGAAGGGGGAAGGAAAGGATGACTGAGGACTGGTAGGGGACCTGGGTACAAAAGCCTCAAGCAAACTGAGAGCTTCCTCCTGCTGGGGAGAATTCTTACATCATCAGGCAGGACCAGAATAAGGAATGGAATCAATTAATTTTATTACTGAAGTACTATGGAGTATAGTTATTAGAAGACTTGACTTAATAAGTTAATTGTCAAGAAATTACTGTACCTGGTGTTCATTATTACTATAAACCAAATGGAAAGATCAGTGCCTTGCGAGCAAATGCAAAACTCACCGTTTCATGCTAGCCACCCCACTGCGACATAACAAATCAGACTAAAAAATTAACGTCCAGTCCTTGGTGGCAGGTGGGGAAATATTCTAAACAATATTATGTGGGAAGCAATCGTAGAGTGAAGAACTCCAAATGCTAAACAATACAATTATATTTGAAGATAGATCTTTAAGGTTTGCATATGAATGACTTAATTGCTGGTGACACAAAGGTGCACAGCTACACTATCATCCCGCCTACTGCTCAGTCACATAACTCTACCATCACCTTAGATCCCAAATTTACTCCAAATCCTAAGATTCATATTCATAATTTGCAGATACTTTCAGTGCAACATTTCCAAGATGGTATTTTTCTTAATTCTTCCAATCAGCTGAAGCATTCAACAGGTCATCATCATCATCGCGTTTTGATTCAGCAACATTTTTCTCTCTGCTTTTGAGAAACGCAGCCTAATCTTACTCGCATTCATTCAGAAAACTGCTGCAAAGACCCTTTTCCTAGTCGATGACTTGGAGAACACGTCACTGTCTCCACAGCTCTCCCTGACTTCTCCTCTAATATCTGTTACTTGTCTTCACTTTCAAGGCCCTTCCTCGCTTATCACCACCGCACCCATTGTTCCTTAATCACCGTCAGGAAGCCAGCTGTGGTTTGCTCACATTGGAAGCTAGGCCAATTTTCATCAAACATAAAGCTGAAAAGACCATTAGATCATACTGTCCGATTTGTTTATTATTTTGTGTTGGGCTAAAACACTTTTAAAACTCCCCACTTATTACTGAAAAAAAATTCAGAGTTGCTTCTTGTGTCTCTTCCCTTCATGTCTCCCACCTGTCATTCAGCGTCAGGAGTCCAGCTCCCAGCTCCTCTCTCACCCACGTTATATTTTCAAACAAACCTCTTACGCCTTTTCCTGTTTTATACCTTACACTTTAGGGAAACTCCCTTAAATATTGGAAAACATTTTTCATTGCTCTTCTTCAAAGCCTTCTCTGAAATTCAGCTTACTAAGATGCCGCTACAGCGCCTATGAGCAAGATGTGTGATAAGAAGGTATATACACACCACCTAATTTTAAGTATCTAAAATAGGCAAGTGTGGGGTGTAGGAGACGGATCCTCCTATACAGTATATGGAGAGAGGCTGCTGTTGAGAGCCATTTTGATGAGGGAACGTAATAAAACTTTGATGAGGGAAAGTAGTAAAACTCCTAAAGTATTTACTATATACTAATAGTATACACCATTTTACAATAATGCAAAAACAGTCTTACAATGCTATACAGTATTTTATTAAACAGTACCTGATCGTGTAATTATCAGAGAATTATGCACACATGCCAGGTAGAAGATGCACAGCTATGCAGCAACTTTAACTTTGTTATTTTCTAAATTCCTTAATGCTATAACAAAGAGCTGGAATGTGTTCACGGCTGGCACCAGTTGGTTTTCTCCCCAGCCTGAATGATGGGCAAATCCTCAAGACAATTCAATACAGTGAAAGAGAACAGAGAATAAGAGTGATGGGAAGGTATATGTGGATCCAGGATGCATACAGAATTTTTGGAAGAGGAAGCATGGTGGGGGAAACAAACCATGGAAACCCTTGTCACGTGTGTGACAGATGTCATATGCTATTTTCTGAAACAATCGATGAGAAAATGGAAAAAGGTAGGACTGGTAAGGTAAAAGTAAGAAGCATAAGGAGGCCCTTCATATATGCAAAGAGTTCATGCCTCACAATGCACGCTTCTCCCTGTTAAACTTATTGAACTTTGAATATACCCTATTAAAAAGGAGATTTCAGTAACATGAAGAAGGTCCCTAAAGCCCCAAATAAGGAAACAAAACCCCTAGATATATCTCACATGCTAAGAAAATCTCTGAGTCTCCAAAAACATGCTTATTGCTGGGAAACAGATAATAAAACATTATGAAGAAACAATGAGCTTCGAGAAGTTATTTGAAATCAAATAGGACTTTCACACAAATTTGGAAATCTAATCCTAGTACAAACAATAAGCAGAAGTCATACCAGGCACCATGTACAAAAGAAATATAATAGAACAACTACTACTGCTGATGATCTAGTTCTTGCTCTCGGTCTATTCATCCAGATAACAGAAAAGAAGTTCTTTCAAAGCCTGAAGAGAAGAATTCCTCCTGAAGTAAGCAAACAAAAAAAAAAATAAGACACAGACAGTCATAGATCAAAACCTGATGAGAATAAACAAGGCAAAATATTGGATTAAATGATCAATTTAATTATAATAAATTTCATTAATGGCAAAGAGTTAACTGCAAAGTGTCTCAAAAGAATGGATTTGGTCCTATGTTATGGCATAGTTGTTAATCATCCAAAAACTGGGGTGACTGAGTACCATGGCATAAAATCTGCAGTTATTTAGGTTACTTGGAATCATGGAAAACTGTTAATCTAACCAAAATGAATAAGTGGGCCCCAAAAATGCTGTATCAAGTTTAAATGATGATAGACAACAAACACATACTAAAATGAACCCAAGAGAAAACAGTCTGTGTTTTATGAAGTTTCAAATTAAAGGGGCAACTGTAGGGAACTTAGCGTAATAAAACTCAGTATTTTAGGCAAGGGGAAGGTAACAGTCACCTACAAAATCTCCAGATAAGTTGATGTTACCCGCTGGCATTTATTCTGCCATAGATTTAATTCAGTCACACTCTTACGCTCACTTACTCACAAGCACCAAGACCGATCTGTCCAAATGGGCTGGCCAGGATGACTTACATGCAAAACAGAGAAGGGCCATCAGCTAGTAAGACCTCACTCCATTTCAGGAGTTTTTTGAGCAGATCCTTTAGGATATCCTTCAGGAATCATCAGTTGTGACAAGACAGTCCTTCGCCTCAGGATCTTGCTTACCTCGCCTTCCATAAATCTCAGGCCATATTGCTGCCCATTGTCTGTTTTTCCTCGTTTGGAATACAGGTCTGAAATGTACGCCTGCAGTCCCTTCTCCTGTTCAGCTACCAGGAAAAAGAACGGTGTATGTGATGTACTACAACCTTGTTGCCATCCTCCTGCTGTTAGGATGCAAGGTCTTCTGCTGGCAAGTCATCTGTGCTGTGGCACACAGATACTGCTGGGAATGGTGTCCTGGAAACGGTGTCCTTCGTTATCAGTACAGGCCATTCCTTTAACTCTTTGTTTCACTCCTCCTTATGCCTACACACACATTTCCATCCATCCTGCATTCATACTAATCTTAATACTTGTGATTAAACTGATCTGATGCAGATCGCTGCAGAAGGGATACGTTCCATACTTCTACCTCCTCCTTCCTTTGCCACGTGCTCCTCTATTTTCCTTGCAACAACAGCAGCAGCCATCACTCGTAAGCCTGCTCAGGGAGCAAACCAAGAGACAAATCAACCCTTTACTGGTAAGACTAGGACTGCTTTTCTAACGGTGTAGTTCCATGAACTGGATCACTGGGGCAGACAAATGCCAGTGTCAGGTGCAAGGGAGGTGGTAGGACTGCCTCTGTTTAATGGAAGTTGTTCATTAGATCAGTTATGCCGTAATGGGAAAGAACACCAGATGCCTTGGCCTCAGGAAGGAACTAGGGCACCACTTCAGCAGTTTAGTGAAAATCTCTGCTCACTATGTCGCTACACTCAAAATAAAAATAATAAAACAGGCTGATTAAACAATGGAAGAGAATTAGAAGAAAGCCAGCGTAATAGGTTTATAAAAATCAATGCTGCGACCTCACCAGAAAAAAGCACAGGAGGTACAGGTCACCCCTTCTCCAAAAGGATACTACAGAACTGGAAAGAGTTCAAATGTGAACAGTGATAAGCATTGAAAGTATCATCTGAAGAGAAACTGGCAAGTTTAAAATCAAGAGTGTTATGAGTGGACATAAAAAATAATAACTGCTCTGACCAGACATTTCTATGCTTGCTATCTTATAACGCAAGAAAAAAATACTGAGAAACATCCCAAGTGTGGAAAATTCAAAACTGATCAGAAGAAATGTTTTTCACGTCCTATGTAATTTATTCATATTGATTATCAAGGAAATTCAGTTATTAAGGTAAATACAATGCCGTTATCAACACCAGTATAGATCAAACCAGTCACTACATAAAGAGATGAGTAAGAAACTTACTTGGAGTTAACATCAACTGAAGCATCAGGATGTATTTACTAGTGAAACAGGAAACTATATTATGGTTTAAGCTAAGAGGATAACTCCTATGTAAAAAATAGATTAAAAAAAAGGAATAGCAACTTAATTTCTATATTGAACTTTTATGCACAATCTCACACTAACTTTTCCTACAGTTTGCATTAACTGCTACTAAGAGCTCATTAAAAGATTTTGAAACAACTAAAGTCTGGACACTTTAAGCTCTTATGTAAGCAATAAAGGCAAATACATGAAAAATGAAAATCAGCACAATTATAAACTCATTTTCTCCATCACTCAGGTTCTACCTAAAATGTATTTTTCCTGATTTACAATCACAGCCAGTTTCTTAGAATTTTGTTTATTTTTCAAAGACTTGAAATGGAACATTTTTCCCCTTACCAATTTTTTAAAGGATTGCTTGAACAAGGATTCTTATCACAGATCTTGTTACAAAGCACCCCAAAAGCGACTTACTGATCACCCACAAACAGAAGAGCTAGAAATGGCTTAAGTACGAATTCTTTAGTATGCCACCACTATACTGCTTGGTTATCTTGATTAGATCATCCTGGTTTAGGTTGAAATGCATATTGACACGGCACATACTAGAAAACACGTTACCCCATTGTGTTAGTCATTACAAAGACAAACAGAAAATTATAGCTCTTCCTCAAAGAGCAAAGAGTCTCAATTTTATTAAGATAAGCAAGAGAAAAAAAATGAGAGACAGCATAAGGATGGGGTTTCATATATTTTGTTTGAGTTTTTTCCACTGTGTCTGGGAAGGTAAAGAGAATATAATAACGTCTGGGGGTGGGGGATAGTGGGGCAACAGGAAGGAGAGGCTGCCAGCACTGCCAACGCAAGGACGGGACTTCATGGTTTAGTCAGTGGCTGGGTCAGGTAAACGGGGCAGAACTAAATGGCTGAAGCAACATGCGGTACAATAGAGGGTACGAATGAAGACTCAAAAGGTCAAGAATATAGACAGCACAAAGAACCAAAAAGATCGCCTCGGAATGCTTTCTTGGAGAGAGACAATGCAGCTGGTACCAGGATGAGGGAAAAAGAAATTTAAATAGCTACATAAACTTTGTGCAGTGACACTTGAATGTAGACAAGGGTACTGGTTCTGATAGAGAAGGGAATTTCAGTCGATGTAGAGCTGTGGGCCTGAGAAGACCTTACTGTCCGCAATAACAGAAACGCTGCCTGACATAAAAGCAAGCCAACAGGTTGCAGAAAGGCAGTATTTCTGAATCCAAAAGGCAACATACCTTTCATCTATGTTCCAAAAGCAGCAGACCATTCACCACCAGGAAATTGGAACACAAAATTTACTCCCTTTGTTTAACTTACTCTGTTTTGCGGATGACACAGGCTGTGAATTTGTAAGTAAAAGATTTGTTGCTTGCCAGATTTACCTTTTAGTTGTATAGCTTTTGCCTTTTTGTGATCATTTTAATAATGCACCCCATTGACAAATATTGGTCACCTCCTAAAAGAGACATTTTGCTTTTCTAAACCTATTATATACTTAAAAATATGTACTGAATATATATAACTTGAAATATACTTCACTGTACATTTACATGCAATTGTCCCGTGCACTTTTTTCCTTTTAAGTAGAGGGTGGGCAATTGCAGTGAACCAAACTCATGGGGGAGAAGGTGTAAACTAACTTCATTTAGATGTGAAGGAATTTCTTGTTAAAGATACTTCTTTGCTTATTCCAATAGTATGAAAGCTATTTATTTCGTAGTAAAAGTTTTTGGACTGAAATAGACATTTCTGAACTTCTTGCTGATGATTAACGTACAGCTTAAGAGAGCCATTACTTTGTGACAGGCACTATAGAAGCCAAGAGTCAGATAATACATCAGCTTCTGCTCCACTTTAATTCTAATTTAATGATCAGAACTCTTTTATTCTTAACAGCTTGTTTTAAATATTAAACTGCAAAGAGTTCAGCAGGATACATAGTAGTTGCCATTAGAGTAGAACACCTGTCTTGTAGCGTGCATATCATGTAGGCATTAAGCAGAAAATACTTCAATATTAGCCAAAGTGTATTTTTGAACATGAACATTTGCCACAATCCACTGTATATCCACTAAAGGAAGATCTACGTTTACGCTATATATGCACAGAAGAAAACTGACATAAACAAAGCAATAAAATTACTTCAACTCGTATGGTAAACTTTCAGATTGTACTTATCATTTGGTCTGTATGTTGTGCAAATTATTTTCCTGAAACGAACAAAATATTTCTTGCTGTTTTAAATGGTTTCATCTATAATTATTCATGCATCTTTTTCCAAGGTACACAAAAGCTCTAAGCAGGAGAGTGTGTCCATTCTAGTACATGGCCCAGAATTACATAGGAAGGCGTTCCCAGCACCAAACAACTCACAGATGCGTTAGAAAAATGTGCAACTATGGTATCAGTAGAAATATTACAGTAATACAAGGGCATCGCAAACACAAGCCCGTTCGCTGAGAGCACAGCTCGAAATACACAGCCGAAGTCAGCTCTAGGTCTAAGAAGCGCGCAGCTAAACCAGACCGCGCTAGGGGGAAGGGCCGACCGAGACCTAGGCAGCGCGGCCAGCCGCCGCAGCACCACCGCGCCCGCCGCCGGCGCGGACACGAGGGACGCGGGAGAGGCGGGCCGGAGGCCGAGGCGCGGAGGACTCGCCACGCAGCGGCGGCGGGGCTGGCGAGGGCCCGGTCGGCGGCGGGGGGAGGGCAGCCATCAGCGGGCGCGGGCAGCGGAGCCCGGTACGGGCAGGGCCCAGCGCGCGGCGCGGCGGGCAGGGCGCGCGGCGGGCAGCCAATGGGGAGCGGCCGGGCCGCCCGCCCCGCGGGCAGCAGCCGGCGCGGCGAGCAAAGGTCCGGGCGCCGCCGCGGCCCCCCCAGCCGCGGGCTCGGCCGGCTGCCGCGGCCGCGTCGCCCCCAGCGCCGGGCGGGGAGGGCCCGGGAGGAGCCGCCCGGGTCCTAATGCCGCCGAGCCCGCAGGCGGCCGAGGCCGGGCAGGGGCCTCTCGCCCCCCGCCCGGCCGCGCTGCGGCTGCCTCCGCTGGCTGGAGGCACGGCGGCGATGCCCCGATCATCCTAACGGAGAGTTTTCTGATCGCGCTGCCGGCTGGCCCAAGGCAACATCTGACTCGAGTACCGATCTCACGGAGGAGAAGCTAAGGCCACCCGCACGGGCTGACGTGCAACACCCCCCTGCGCTGGGTGCCTGGCAGAGCTGTGCCCGGCCCCGGGTGCAGCCACCGCCGCGGGGGACAGGATTCGACAGGAAAAGGACAAGGTCAGTACCTTCAGCCCCTGACACCAAACCGCTCTATGCTTCCAGGAAACCCTGATTAGAGCCTCAAAACTCAGCCCTAAACTTAACCTTAGGGCTGTGCCTCTTCATCACGCAGTACGGGGAAGGAAAAAAACGCCCTGAAACAGGTGGGAAAGTGAGAGCAGGACTAAAACTGTACATGCTGTAGCGTACACTTGTAAGATTCCAGGATCTTGACAAGCCAAAGACTCTGAAATAGAGAAAACTGCAGGAAGAGCCGCCTGGGTGAGGCACCTTTTACACCTGTAGCCGCGGAATACACCAGCGTGCCCAGTTTCTGGCTTGCTGCTGCTACTTGGCAGCTTTGCATTGAAAGCAAACGCGGCCTTACAGGAAGGCAGAGATACTGCATCTACACCCCATCCTCTCAAACACATCAGCATGGCCAGAGCAGCAATTCCTGATGTATTTTCACTTTGCTGCCTCCTTCCTCTCCTTGCCTATACTTCAACACCACTTGAAGATGAAACAGTAGTATTCTGTTATATTTTTATACTCTTTTAGTGAGACATCCTTAAGTGACCTGAGATGACTTGGTCTAGATGTCTCACTAGAATTAGAAACAGGATTGAAACGGCTACCTTTATTGCCTTCCAGTGTTTCCTGTGGAAACTGTGATCAATTTTATTAAGTTACATGTAGTTTTCATTAATGTCTCTGTAGTCTTGCAGCCCAAACCAGACAAGGGATGAAGAGACCAGCTCCACACCAGAGAGATGCAGAGTTAGGTGAGCATCGACAACCTCCTCTTGAAAAGGAATAGGGACATAGACAGAAAGACTCACACCCAGTGTACAGCCATGAGAAGTGTAAAGTCAAAAATTTATGGGAAGACCCCTCTAATATGAATGTATCTGTTCACTTTGGCATAAACTCCTCCACTGCATATTACGCATGGTAGAACAGGACCGTTATTTAAAAGTCAAAGTACCTGACTCATGATGTTGTATCTGTTCTATCCCAGCAATCTGTCTTATTCTTATCAAAACCACAGGTCTGTCATCCAGAGAACAAAAATTCTGGAGCTATGTAGTATTTTCAATATACAAATCAATGGGGACTGTGGTGCGTTGACCTTGGCTGGATGCCAGGTGCCCACCAAAGCCGCTCTATCACTCCCTCTCCTCAGCTGGACAGGAGGAGAAAAATATGACAAAAGGCTTGTGGGTCAAGAGGAGGACAGGGAGATCACTCAGCAATTACCGTCACGGGCAAAACAGACTCGATTTGGGGAATGTCATTTAATTTATTGCCAATCAAAATCAGAGTAGGGTAATGAGAAATAAACCCAAATCCTAAAACACCTTCCCCCCACTATTACAGTTAATACTACTATATAGGACATGGAAAAAAATAAAATCCTAAAGATTTAAAACAATATCAGAAAAATTTTACTTCACTTACTTTTCAAAACCTTTCCTCTCATCTTGCTGCTGTGAGTGCACATCTGTCTCCATATTACAGATACTAAAGAAATGTAGAACTGGAACCCCAGGCCGGTTTTAGACCTGCTTCTTGCAGTGTTCCAGTATGCAGCTTCTGTAATATGTGATAATTTGCGTGACATGTTGTCAATAGGTAAATCTGTTTTGTCTTTGACATTTTTATTAAACGAGGAAAAATTAAATTGGTAAGAAAGCCAAAATTCAAGAAGAGCTAAGATAACCAGAGGCCAACTACTTCACTCTAATTAGTGTTTTCACAATATGGAAAGCATTAGATCTGTGCTATCAACTTCCCAAATAAAAGCATTTCTGAAACTGTCTAAATCATTACCAAAATACGCAGGTGGCAATGCAAAGTAGATAATTCTATAGTCTCTCATCAAATAGTGCAGAAATGAATACACTGAAACTGTGCCATTTAAAAAAAAAAAAATATCACTGTTTCTCAGTTCCAACTTAGGCTCACAAGACAGATGTAGCCTACAAACTCAGCAAATCAATGGTGTGAAAAAGAGCAATCAGACATGGTAAAACACAGCTTTTTAAAAGAGAGTACATTGAGTAAGTAATTGATAGCACACATGTCTAATGTGCACAAAACTTCTCAAGGATTCAAACGGGTACAAGCATCTTCCACATTTTTATATGTAATGGCATCAAGTTTCACTGTGGGCTGCAATATTGAGGGCATGCCTTTAGGCTGGCATGTTCATTTAACATATGAGTCATTCAGAGTGGAAACAACATAAGAGAAACATCCACAAACTAATGAATTGTGAAAGAACTATAACATTTTCCCCCTCAGGCTTCCACCTACTAAAGTGTCACAAATAAAGTTAATATCACAAAAATGATTTAGCAAAAGAGGAATTAAACACTAAATGACAGCCAGCTCTTTTACAAGTCAATCACTTGTTTTAACTGTTTTTATTTGAAACAATAGCAGTCAGTACAGTCACCTTAGAAAAGATCAACAGAAAAAGACACTCTAGCCTTGATTTTTATGACTCCTGCAACTACAGATAAGATACCTGTATGACATGGAAATTGCAAACTAGGTTTTCCTTGATCGATATCGTCCTTCAGAATTTGAGGGGTTTTAAAACTGAGAGCTCACCCCTCCCTTTTTTCCCCCCCTAAAACTAGTTTAAAATATAAACAGATCAAATAAGTAACCAAACACTTGCCATGCAATGAACCAGAGTGAAAGATTAGCCTGGCAAAAAAAAGTTGTGAGCAGTCTAACTTCCTCATCCCAGGTTACTACAATAGCCTACAGAATCACAGCAGTTTAAAAAACTACTTATAAATATATCTAAGAAGATACCTAAGCTTATATTCTTATATCTAGCATGCATACTTGTCCAGTGCAGCTCGAGGAACCTAGTGTGCCCTTTACATTACAGTTGCTGATTTGTGTTTTGTATTTTGGCACTGAAATGAGTGCATAGCACTTTGAGGGCCAGATTTTATCTCCCACCCACCTAGAAAGTAAAAAATGAAAAGCTGAGTGTTGCAGAAAGGGATATTAAATAGAAGTCACTATTAGTCACTTCCATACCAATCTGATTTCAAATGAGAAGGCTGCTTACATTAATCTTTTCAAGTCTAACTTGTACACTTATATCGGGCCTTTGGAGTCTGGCCACAGGCCTCTCAGGAATTCATCTACCAGGAATTCTCCGTACTTCCTCTCCGAATATCTTAGTGAAGATACTCTGTTTTAATTAATGCTGCCTTAGGTACCTGTTAAGTTATGGCACATGTCTACGTTGTGGAACTGAGTACAGTGCAACTGGATTCTGTCAGTCAGGCTGGTACTCCTCCCCGCCCAGGATACACTACAGTTTTGTGTCGGTGTTAGCACAACGCATCTGAGCTCCTTATCCTTGCCTCTCAACAGGACTAAAGGCTCCGACGGGCACACAGTGCACTGAATGCTGTTACCACTCTCAGACATTAACCACCACCCCTCTGACAGACGTTGTCCATCCAGTTAACGCCTAATCTGCTTGTGAATCAGCTCCTGAGCCACCACAGCTTTCAGCATGGCCTGAGAAAATTAAGAGTTCTTGAGGTCTGTCAAAATCCTAATTTCACTGGACGTAGCATGCTGCTGGAACAGCTACTTCAGCTATGAAACTAGCTCATCAGAACACTCAGTGTCTGTGCTGCTCTTCACTACAAAGTACATACATACCCAGCACCTCAAAATACCTTTAAGAAGAAGCTTTAAGAACTGCCAGCTCTTATCAGAACAGTTCCACTGCAATACCAACTACCAGTGGGATTCAAAGGAAGAAAAAACACAGGCACAAATTATTTCTGAATTTCAACGTATCAGTATATACGTTGATAAGAACATCATTGGTTTTGGTGAAAACAAGAATTTTTGCTTAAGAAATTGTTGGCCTAAGCTATTTCAAAGACTAAATTAAAAGGAACCACTTCTACTATACTGTACTTACAGTAAAAGTTCCACTGGTGTTTCTACTTGCATTTGCTAATTGTGTACATTATGTAAATACTGTCCAACAAAGTAGAACCAGTACAGTAACTTAGCATGCTGTCATTACACTTTTTTTTTACCCTATACAAGAATTAAAAGTTTCCAGCTATGATTAATTTGTCAATAATTACATAAGTGTTTCATATCTCCTGCGAAGTTGGATGCAATGCCTGTTAGAACAGTTACATGTGTAGTGGTGAAATATGCCACCAGAGGTTAGTTATAACATTCTCCAAGTATACTCTGAGTGCAAAAAAAAGCTGTTTTTTTAAATGACAGTTCAAAAATATTCACTTCTAAATATTGAGAGAAACAGGCTCACAGACAGTGAGCCATAAATGGCCACTAACTACTTCTTTAAAATAACTTTTCTAAAAAGATACTTTAACTGTTTTTATATGCAAGAAGTCACTGCTAAGTAAACTAAAGTTGTTGTCCACTGTTTCAGAATTTAAAATAGTGCACAATATAGAGCAATCCTCCTACTTACCACATTTTAGAAGAAATTTTCATTAAAAAATCAGCAAATCTTCAGAGATATACAAACACCTTTTACTGAGAACTATCATGTACTGTTTAATAAATTGCATGCAAATTCTTACCAGAATGCCACTGCTTTTGAAGATGCCATAGCCATTGTTATCCTGAAGATATCCATTCATATCCATCATTAGTACCCTGCTTGCTTTGCGCTCAAGCTTCGGAACGGATTTCTGACAAGCAACCCGCACCTACCAAAATGGTTTCTAGAAAGCAAATTTAAAAGCTGTAAAACATGGAAAACAAGCCAACAGTTTGCAAACTACTGTAAGTGCAATGCAAACATAGTCAATATAAAATTCATTCTGAAATGTTTATCATACTATGCTGCGCTGTAATATAACCACAGTTATAACATTATACTTTTAAATCACTAGTTCACCTATAGAAAAACTGCAAGAGCAAAGTTCCTCTTATCCTGTTAGATCTTGTATACCTCATCTCATTAAGGGTAGTCATTTGCCTAGAAGTGATTTCTTATTAAAAAAGCAGGATAAAGGAATATTCTTAATCATATTTAAGTTCTTCTGAGGACTAATGAAAATTGAAGTTCCATTATGCTGGACAGCGCATAAACACAACAGTAAAAGGTCCCCGATTATATAAAAACGAACAGTCTAAACAGATAAGACAGCATGGGGGAAAAGTTCACACACAGCACAAGCAACGTGATTGTACTCAATGTAACAGTAGTTCTGTTTTGGGGGTGGCTTTTGCTTGCAAAGAAAATGGAAGGGATACAGCGTAAGGAGGGGAGATTGGGTGGGGGGAAGCATATGAAGTAAGGAGGACTGAAGCAGAAGAGGTAGAATGGAAGGAGAGTGGAACAAACAGTCAGTGAGCATAGGGCAGAGAACAGCTAATTAAAGCTAGTGAATGTTCTCTGAATGGTCAAAGGTCCCTGGGCTTTGGGCTCTCTCTGTTCCTGCTAGTTACTCTCTGACTAGGTCCTTTCTTTACTGCTCCCAGGCTTAGAGCAAAAGAGTTATATTGATTTTCAGTCTTCTCCCCATCACCCCCCCCCCCCCGACCTTTTAATATGGGATCAAGATCTCTCCCTCATCTGTAGCTTTAAAATAGGAATCATCTGAATCTGCTCGACATTATCTTTATAGAACGAGTGGATGCAGATCATCCTTATTTGCAAGTGATTCAAATTCTGATATTCTGACTTCAACCTTCTTAATTCTTTCTTAGGTAACACATACTGGACAAGATTCATTTACACAGCAGAAAAGTGAGGCAAGACACAGATCTATAAAACAGCAGTTGAAGGTTTGGTCAGAGTACGTTAAACATTGTGTTCTATACTGAACAACAGAGTTAGGCTAGGATGGGGGGGGGTGGGGATGGGGCAGCTGCTCTATAGGCTTTGGTGCATGCAGCCAGATGGAAATATTCTAACCGTTCACAGAAAACTGTACTTTTTCTAGTATTAACTGAATAGATTAGGCTTATATCAGAGAGGAAGATGCATTTTTATTGTCAAAACACTCATTGTTTATATCCTCTAGCACAGATAGAGATAAGTCTGCGTAACAAGGGCAAGTTTGCCAACAAAGGCAAACCGAACCTACAAAACCGAAGTGGTATAACTTTTTATGGGGCTCTATGAATAAGGGCAAATAAATTAGAATGAAGTCACTTTCTTCTGGTATAAGGTCTCCAATACAAATAGTTTATACAGGCATAGCAACTGCAATATAATTGAAAACAATTTCTGGAATTGGGCCAGCCCTCTGAGGTTGTTTCCTTCTATGCGGAAATAAGCTACCAATATATACAGTTTTATAGTGATACAGCTCTATTCACACTATGGGGAAAGGCGGCTGCTACATCAATTGTACCAGTGCAGATAAAGTAGCAAAACGCCTGATAGAGAACTTAGTGTCTCAGATATTTACCTACTGCAAGATAGCTGCAATATTCCTAGTGCAGGCAAGGCTTTAGAGTACTAATTCTTAACTTAAAAAATAATCCCTCCTGTGTAATTCCCAGAACATCATCAACCTTTGAAATGTTAATGGAATTACTAGAGACAAACCAGACTTTGAATTTCTGCCAGATTCTGTCAGGAGTTCAGCTGACAGGAGTTTTCTGCATGCCATTCAGGTGTCACTATTCTTTTCCTAATACTTTTTCTTTTAAAAATATTTTTTTTCAGCAACAATGCTGTGATAATTTTGAATCTTGGTAAAAACAGTGGTAAAAACAAAGTGTGTGTTTTGGCTTGAAAAATACACATAAAAGCAATTACTCCTCCTCAGCCAGACTACAGCTTTGGAAATTATCTCTGACTTGCCAATGACAATAACAAGCAAGCAGTTATCCAGCAAAATCCCTTTAGTTCAGCTGCACAGTAGTATTTCCACTACTATCTGTACTTTATTTGGTTGGTTGGAACAGCATCTGCAAATTCAGGCTGCACTGTTAAAAAAAAAAAAACAACCTTTTTGCTTCTAAAGGAACAAACTTTGGTTACTTCTCCAAGTATTCCTTAAAGGAGAAAAGAGCTAAAAAAAAAAAAAAAAAAAGTTTTAACCAGTGTGTTCCCCTTAGGACACTATGAATGGTATCTCCCAGACAACTGAGTTGAGACACCAGAATCACCTGATAAAACAAGAATGCATTTTCCTCCTTACTTACGACTTACAGTAGCTTCCAAAACAGACTCAAGGTAAATGCATATATGCAGAACAGAAGCTCAGTAATTCATTTAAGCTTAAGTTAAAATGTGTGAGTCTAGAAAATGTACCAATAATGTTTCTATAAACTAGGAAGACTATATGAAGCATGAAGGCATGCTTTTGTCTCCCTATCTCCTTCTCCCCCAAAAATAAGACCCCTACTGCCAGAAATCTTTGGATAAAGTGAAATATCTACAGTAGTAACTTCCTTATCAAAGGTGAACTGTATGTGCTTCATTAAGAACTGTATCAACCATAACCTAGCAAGCATATAGAAAGTACTGATAGGTGTATCATAGAATCATAGAACGGTTTGGGTAGGAAGGGACCTTTAAAGGTCATCTAGTCCATCCCCCCCCCTGCAATGAGCAGGGACATCTTCAACTTGATCAGGTTGCTCAGAGCCCCGTCCAACCTGACCCTGAATGTTTCCAGGGATGGGGCATCTACCACCTCTCTGGGCAACCTGTTCCAGTGTTTCACCACCCTCACTGTAAAAAATTTCTTCCTTATATCTAGTCTGAATCTACCCTCTTTCAGTTTAAAACCATTACCCCTTGTCGTATTGCTACAGGCCCTGCTAAAAAGTTTGTCCCCATCTTTCTTATAAGCCCCCTTTAAGTACTGAAAGACTGCAATAAGGTCTCCCCGGAGCCTTCTCTTCTCCTCATCTGTTGTTACCAGTTTGCCAGTCATGTTCATCAGGGAGGTACGCTTTCTTTGACCTTCCTTTTCTGGCTGACATACCTGTAGACGCCCTTCTTATTATTCTTTGCATCCCTTACCAAGTTCAGCTCCAGCCGTGCCTTGGCCTTCCTGAGCGCATCCTTACACAACCGGGCAGCATCTCCATACTCTCCCCAGGATAGCTGTCCTTGCTTCCACTGCCTGTGCATTTCCTTCTTGCCCATTAGTTTAACCAGCAGGTCTCGACCCAGCCGTGTCAGTCTCTTGCCCTCCTTTCCTGGTTTCTTACGCTTGGGGATCAAGAGCTCTTGCACTCTGTGGAAAGTGTCCTTAAAGATCTGCTGGCTCTGTTCTGCTCCCTTGTCCCTGAGGGCAGTTTCCCAGGGTGCCCTGTTGACTAACTCCTTGAAGAGCTGGAAATGTGCCTTCCTAAAATTCAGGGTCCTGACTTTACTCTTCACCTGACCCATATCCCTCAGGACTGCAAACTCCACCACTCCACTGCAGCCCAGGCTGCCTACAATCGACATATTACCAATTAGTTCACTTGCATCGGTGACCAAGAGGTCCAGTATTGCATCCCCTCTGGTAGGGCTGTCTATTACCTGGCTTAGGAAGTTATCCTCAATGCATTCCAGGAGTCTCCTGGATTGCCTACAGCTCGCTGTGCTACGTTTCCAGCAGGTGTCGGGGTGGTTGAAGTCCCCCAGCAGGATGAGAGCCTGCGAGCGCGATGCTTCCTGTAGGTGGAGTAAGAAGGCTTCATCAATAGGCTCCTCTTGATCAGGCGGCCTGCAGTAGATACCAACCACAAGGTTCCCTTTGTTGCCTCAGTCTCTGATTCTTACCCATAAGCTTTCAGCCTGCTCGTGGCTATTCTTCAGAGACAGCTCTTCACACTCTATCCATTTCTTGATGTAGAGGGCAACCCCTCCACCCCCTCTTCCTCGCCTGTCCCTTCTGAACAGCCTGTAGCCATAGATAGCCGCACTCCAGTCATGGGATTTGTCCCACCAAGTTTCAGTAATGCAACTAGGTCATAGCTTTCTAGTAGCGCTGTGGCTTCCAGCTCCTGTTTGTTGCCCATGCTGTGTGCATTGGTGTAGAGGCACTTCAGCTGGGCTGTCAGCTGTGTCACCTTCTTGGAGGAACACCCCTTGATTCCTTTGAGGTATTTCACTGGTGTTTCCCTCAGGAGCCCTTGGCTCATCTCCGTAAGGCTTCAAGTGTGCTGCAGTATAGCCAGCATGTCTCAGAGCAACAGGCTGAGGGCCCTCATTAGCACCGCATCTCTCTAACCACGGCGTGTCATCCCACAGCTTGTCACGGGTAAGCCTGATATTATCCCCGTCCCCCTTCAAGCCTAGTTTAAAGCTCTGTCAGTGAGCCCTGCTAGCTTGTGGGCAAAGACCCTCTTGCCTCTTTGAAAAAGGTGAATCCCATCTGACACCAGAAGGCCTGGTGCTGTGTAGACCATCCCGTTATTGAAAAACTCAAAATTGTGGCAGTGACACCAGCCACAGAACCACGTATGAATAGACTGGGTCTGTCTGTTTCTTCCAATGTCGCTGCCCGCAACTGGAAGGAGAGAGGAAAAAATAACCTGTGCTCCAGATTCCCTTACCAATCGCCCCAAGGCCCTGAAGTCTTTCAATCGCTCTTGGACTACACGTTGTGGCTTCATCACCACTCACATGGAAGAGCAATAATGGGTAATAGTCCGAGGGCTGTACCAGGCTAGAAAGTTTCCTAGCGATGTCCTTAACCTGGGCCACAGGCAGGCAGCAGACTTCCCTAAGAAGAGGGTCTGTCTGGCATATCGGACCCTCTGTTCCCCTCAGAAGGGAGTCGCCTACAACTATAACCTGTCTTTTGTTCCTTGTGGAGGTGGTCATGATACAGGGGGTAGGCCTTTCTGACCTTGGCAACACATCATCCATGGACTGGCCTTCCACATCCAGAGCCTCATACCTGTTGTACGGAGACACCTGGGAAGGCGAGGTGGGCAAGGAGGGGGTTCGCCTGCTGCCCCGAGCATGGACTTGCCTCCATTCACTCCTTTCCTTTAGGCTACTGCCTTCAGCCTGGTGGGGGGAGGACACAGGATCCCCTTGATCTTGGTTTTTTTTTTTGGTGGCTGTCCCTGTTCCTGTCTCAGGGAGGGCAGAGCATGGTTCCACCAGTCTATCTCTTTCTCAGCCTCCCTGATGCTCTTTAACCTTTCTACTTCCTCTTGTAGCTCTGCCACCAGACTGAGCAGATCATCCATTTGGTCACACCTCAGACAGGTGTTCTCACTACTGCCATCCCTTACCGGTGAAAGGCTCTGGCACTCCCTGCAGCCTGAGACCTGGATGGCTGCGTGTTTTTGTGGGAGCTCTGTCTGGGTTGCCACATCCATTCCGGTGAGTTCAGACATTATATATCCATGATATATATAAAAACAAAAAGTAAAATATTTATTTTTAATAACTTAAATTTGTTCTAATCTTAGGGATGGGTCTGTGTTGCAAACTGAGGTACTTAAAAGTTGGGTTTTTTGTTTGCTAGTTGGTCAGTCTCAGTAAAAACAAAAAAACTGAAAATAAAAATCAACAATACAATCCTTGTAATAGTAGCATCCTGTCATAAATAAATAGGAAGGGCACACTTATATAGAAAATCTTGTTAAACAAACATGACACCTCTATATAGAAAGATTATCTCATTACACATAGTTAACAGAGCACTTTAAGGATAAATGAGGCTGGAAGGTGGGAACATATACGACTGATGTGTCCAGTAGGAAGTCAGTCCACAGCAAGTTGCAATGAAAGACACTGTCTCTAAAAATGGAGGAGAGAAAAGACAGTAGCAGAAACAGGTCAGACTCTAAAGTAAACACTCTCATCACCTGGTGTTTAGAAGCAGAAGGCTGTGCCAAGACAGACACTGCTTAAAGAATAACAATCATATTCATCGATGAGCTAGAGAGTAAATCAATTCTGGAAGCAGTCGTGAAAAAAACTGGTAGAACTTGGCAAAAAGATATGTCTCCAACCATAGCCTTTAACTAAACCGAAGCAGAGGGCACTTCATCTATCTACAAACTGTAATACTTTGAAAATGTATCCTCTTCCTGATCCAGAGAATACTCCTCTGTAGTTCTTTCCTTCTGCCGTGCTGCAGCCTCTACTATCTTTGGAACAGGGGTGGTACTTCAGACTCACTGTTCTGGCCATTGGGTATTGTTAAACCAAGCAACCAGGAAGCTGTACTGCCTAACATACACAGTTACCCATTCCACAGTAGGATAATGAAGTTGATCTTCAAGGCACTACACAGGCTTCATCACCTCTTCTTGGTGAGCATGTCAGGAATGAGATATCCTCTCTTGGAAGACCCTGAAACTCCCATAGCCAGACTGCAGATAAGGCAGAAGAGTCTCCTCCTTCAAAAATGTAACGAACCATCTCAATATGACAACATTAAAATGGTGGGATCCAAGAGGAGAGTATTTAAGCTGGATGTTGGTGATCAGGACAATAAATTTCTGGGCCTGCTCTCAGAAGAATATCATGATGCTGGGAACCTAAACCAGCATAGTTTGTTAGGTGGTATTCCAGTCCTGCTATCATTGTATAGTTTACCTTAGGGCTTAACATCAGGTCTCACAGCCAACAAGCCCTCTCTCAGACATTCTTGGATCACAAGCCCCAAGAACAAGGTAAGATATATCTCTCAGACAGGGGGGAGGAAGCTAATTGTAGTCCAAAGACAAAGGGAACAAAGATACTCCATAGTACTAACACATCGATGTGCTAGGCACAGGTTATATATTGCTCAGATACCATGCTTCTAATTTACAGTGCAAATGGCACATACCTACCAACAGTGATGTGGACTGTCTCTTAAAAGACATCACTTCTCTAATCTCCTGTCTGCTATGTGATTTTTTTAATTATCAAGAACTCTTAGTAACTGTTGCTCAGATTATATATAACTTTACAAATTGAAGAGGTGCAGAAATTTGCCCCCAATTGTTTAGTATACCCATGACAAGAATTACAGGGATTACTGAGTTGTCTAGCACAAAAAAAAAAAATCTGTATTTTTCATCACCCCTGAAGAAACATGCAACTTACTACAAGCATGTGATATTTCTTCCACTTACTTAAATTAATTAAAGAGCTACTATGAAAACACTTGTATTTTAATAGTTTTGTTTAACCAATTGCTTGGCAGGAACAGTTGCTTACTTTCTTAAACCAAATGATCTACTTCAAATGCACCTGCTTGTTTCACAGTCTATATTGCCTGTAGAACTGAACACAGAAAATCCTAAGTATCTCATTGATGTTAATGGTTCATTGAAGTTAAATATTTTTAAAAGGCAATACATGTATTTTTTGATTTCTTGTCATCTTTTTTCTTAAAATAGTCTCTGTTTTTATTCTTGATCTCAAAATACTGATCTTCTACAGTATCTTTCTGTTTTTGAAGAAGGGAAGGAAGTAAGTCTATAATTGAAATTGTGTAAGTCTTAAAAAAAAAATCCCCAAAGCTTTAATGTTTTCTCTTTGAAACACTATCATGCAGAAGAAAAACTTTTTGCTTTTTAAATAGGAAAATTTCTTGCTCTTTTCCTACCAATTACAGAACTATTTTCCACCTTCCCCCCAAAAGAAAGAGAGTGAAAGAGGACCCTGGGTGATAGACTAGGACAGGTTACTGGAGATGGCCATACCAGTTCCTGTTCCCACTGCATACTCTGTTCCTCTCCAAGTTTTCTGCCTCCACTACTGAGGCAGCAGTACCTGCTGCACCACTGTACATTCCAAGAGCAGAAATAAAAGTAAAGCAGCACTAGTTCCGGGTGACTTTAAGTCTCCAGGTTACAAACTGCATTGGGCTGTTGCACACAAAGAACTGAGTTACCCTTTCCCTGGAGAAAGTGGGGACCAGCTGGAGCAGGAAACAAACCAAGTTAATCCCATGATCTGAACAGAGCCCCTAACACTCCAATATAGAAGCTGTTACTTCTAAATTATGCATGCATTACCAAAAGACATCTCTGTCTTTGCAAAATGGAAATTGCAGTAGCTGAACTAGCTAAACACTCATAGCTACATGGCAGAAAATGAGATAGAAGCGTGGCTGGGAATAGAACTAGACATTCATGTTACGTGCTGGTAAGGAAGTCCTCTTTAGAAGCAGTACTGCTGAAATGTTAGATAACTACATAATGCTCAAAACTGTAACTAACAAATCCTCTCACAAATATAGTCATATCTATTTTAAATGCAAATGTTAAGTGGAAAATATTTATAGTTTAAGTTGAACCCTTTGCTACTTAATTATCATAATTTAAAAAAAAAGAAACCTTTAAGTTCCTCCTCCAAAGAAGTTATTTACCTGAACTGTAGCTTGGGAGTCCCCAGTAGTCAGTCTGTTCTGAGATTCTCATCCCACTGAATGTCAAAGACCTAGTATTTCAAGGATGGGATTTCAAAATCACTTAGTGATGACTTAACTTTGTCTCACTAAAGATAAACCAACCTTTATTCCCACTCAGGTCAGCTCATTGATTTCAGGGAAAACACATTTAGAAAGCAGAGCTGAATACTTTCAGAAATTCCACCCATGAGATAAAAAGGAAAAACAACAAACAGAAACTGACACAAACCATTTGAGACTTCTTGATGCATGATACATCAAGTATTTTTATATATTTGTGTGCATTACAAGTCAATGAAATTACTTTTAACTGCTCACTGAAATAATATAATCTCAAATGCCTTACCTTCTTACTCTTCAGATACAGGACTCCGTTTATTCTTTGAGGAAAACCCAATTTTGTCCATGTACAGGAGGTTGGGCTAGGAACAATAATAGTTCTGCTGAAAGATTCAGAAGAAAAATACACTCATGGCTCTCAATATCCGTATTATAGACATCATAAGCATTATTATTGAATAATACTGAACTTGCTTCATGTTCTACTCTCGTCCCATGTTGGCTTCTGTGGAACTGTGTTCAATAACAGTTTGTCTTCATGTACTGCCAGAACCCATTCTCACCAACAGGAAAACCTATTAAGAATATTGTTCTTTAAATATAATAAAAATAAAGTCAGATGCATCAACCCCTCAGTTTTTATAATTCTGTAGCATTTATAAAAAAGCATTTTGAAATTGGTCTCTGGTGGACACTATTCATTGCATTCATAGTGCAAAATAAACCCAGAAAAATTAAGAAGTATCACCAGAATGAATTCTCTTTTGTGATTTCATTTAAATGCATTTAAACTTTTAGAACTTCACTGAAGCAACAGCCTCATTTTCACTGGTGCTGTCCCTGTTTGGAGTACCCTATTAACAGTTTAAAAGCTTTTCTTAACTAGTTTATAATTTTTTAATTATCCATTAAGTTTATAAAGCATTTATTTTAAACAGTATCTTCACATTTTCACCAAGTATAAGGAGACCAAAGTAAAGGCTTACACTAAAAAAAGTACTGTTCTTTCTACATCACTGAACTTCGTAAGCATCAGTACTGTACCAGGATGACATTGATATAAAGTTAGGCATGTGCACAAAAACATGCAGAACAGGGGCCTCTGTTTCTGGACCCAAAGGATACAATAGTATTAAATTTAAAAAATCTAGTACTTTTCATTCTCTAGTATTTTTAGCATGACAAATGGTATTGTTAAGGCTTCTCAGATCATACATGCATTTATAAAGATACACTTTTATATATGGAAGTGATCCAGTAATTTAGCAACAAAGCAGACAGGTATCACAAAAAGGTTATAGATTTGTGTGCACCATTGAAAAGGCCAACAAACTGTACTCTGCCTTCCTGGTAAGAAGCAGTTTGGTTGGTTGTTTTTTCAAATTATCACTTGTTTGACTGCTGGTTGGAACACCAAACCCACAGCCAGTGACAGAACCCCCATAGTTTGCAATGAGAACACAGGAAAATAAATTCAAGTACCTGTTTAAATATTCGTAATTGTTTTATTATTCTACTGCTAACACTTCTTATTGAATGTACATTGCATACAGTTCCCATGCAGAATACAACTATAAACCAACTTCTGCTGTGAAGTCATTATTATGTTATAAAAATAACTGGATGTCTAGAAAAAATAAACACAACATACAGTAACCATTCGTCTAAAATTAAATCCTGATCCAGTGTTACCATGCCAAGATTTTAGAAAAAAATTCTGACTGGCTGAAAATTCAAAAGCTGATTTTTTCCAATAGAAAATTTGAAGATATTCCAAGTTGTGAAAACCTGACCATGACTTCCTTATTTGCCCTGAATGATTTGAGACTTAATTATTAACACTTGCATCCAAAACAACAACTCTGGCTGAGCAAAATATTGAACTCAGAAAATAAAGAAACACATAAGAAAACTTTGAAAAAGAATTTGTGGCAAGAGGGAATTGTGTCATTACGATCATCATAACCTCCATCCTCAACAGCTACTCCAGAGATAATTATGCTAAAATAATTTTCCAGACAACAATTTGCCTTCACGCATCTCGTATGTATGTGTGCTACTGCACGTGCCTTTTTATTTCAAGATACTTTACGTGTCAAATGACCAACACAAAGGCTGACAGGCTCTGACATGACACTGCATGTATGCTAATTTAAATGAAATGCCAGCCTACCAAAAACCAAATAAGTAAAATTCAAACAATAACAAAGAAAAAGCACTTACCTGAACTTCACAAAGCACCTCTTAGCTGCATCGGTACTATTTCCCAAATGAAGACTCTTCCTTGCAAATAAGTGAGCTTTCTTCAGATCATTATTCTGTGGCACAGGCTCCTCCAAATGGCAGAATGAATGTATTGCCATTATTGAAAATTTACAGATAATCTGAAGAAATTGAACTGAAAGCAAGAAATACGGAGACTTTATTTTGTGTAAACTTACTGAAAAGACTTTACTTAGTTTTCAAGAACTTGTTATTTATCAATAGCGTTTAAAAACACACAGAGGACATGTGTACACACTGATTGATAAAGTAATGTGGACGGTTGGATAGTTCGTTTGAGCAGAAATGCCCAGGTAAAGAACTTCCATTTAATGCTACTGTGGAGCACCATTTCAATAAATTTTAGGGCTGTTTCTTTTACAGTGGGCACACTGCAAAGAAGTTTTCACCAGGGCATCTATAATGATACATATATTTTTGAAGAACATTTACTTGGAATTTAGAATTATCTTCAAGTAGTTCAAGTTATTGCTTCCACTGTGAATTATTTTGTAACTGCAAATACCAAATGACATCTACCGTTATTATGCTGATACATCCAGCCTCAGAAGATGGCCCTCAATTTCCTCATAACTTTCTCTGATTTTACAGAACGTATATAGTATTTTACTTTGGGTGCTTATTTGAGGACAAGATTAATCACTTCTAAGACAGATTCTAGAGGCATAATTTCATGAACATGTATTTTGGTAAGAGTGCCAATTCAAACAGAGATGACCCTCCTGCTGCTTATCCTCATGCCACAACCTCATTTGTGCAGATGTATCTGCTGGTGGAGCCACTCACTGTATCATACTGAGGAACTAGCTTGGGCTAAACGTTGCTGCTTGTCATAGACTCCTCTTGAAGTCAGGATCAATTTTCTGATCCAAGTCACTGCATGATGACAGAAATGACTGTGCTAATACAACAGGATGGAAAATGAAGAAACAAGGGCACGTAGCTAATTGCAGCTACAAATGCCAGCACTTCAGAAACTACTGTTGTCACCTAAGTATAAATTACAAGGTAGATCACAGCTTTGCCACTGAAAGCAGTATAGGGCATTCTTGGACTGGTTTACTTTTCATTTCCATCTCTGCATCACAGTTCACCATCCCCACAATTGCACCAAAAATGAGCGCTTGTAGGGCCACACCAAAATTGTTCTGGTTACAGTTTCCTGCCAGAGGCCATACACTGTAAATTTAAGAAGGTGGGATGAACTACACGTGGCACGCGAGTATACGAATATATACGTGGGTGCGTCTCTCTCTTTTCCCCTAACAACAGAACCAACTTAGATCATTGTTTAGACAATAAAAGATGGAAGAGATTAATGCTGTTTAGTGTGTCTACCTAGGTTATGCCTGACCCTTTCTAACTTTTGGATCTGCTACCTGATTTCAAACAGTTTTGTCAAAGAGGAAGATTCAAAAGTCATTTACAGTTTAATAAGAATTCAGAGATTTCAGACTTCAAAGTACTGGGCAGGTGGATAGAGAAGACCGACCCACAAACTGCCCAAACTGAAGGAGAGGCTGCAGCATATGCCCGTGTTATTAGAAAACACACGCATGTAAGAGACACACCTTATCAATACCCCAGCTGCAGCTGGTACTTTTCATTATCTCTAAGATACAACTGCATAGGAAAGCAGGTGCTGTTAGATCTTGTGCTCACAGAACTACTTGACTATCCATTTAGGATTCAAATCTACTTATGTGGCATTAAAATATGAGTCCTTGGTCTGCAAATTCCAGATCTGCTCCTTGTGCTCGGTTTAAAAGTACGGTACATTCAGCGCTTGATAGCTTCCAGTCTTCTGGCACAGCGTCTCTAACGAGACGCGTTCTTCTTAGCAGATCAGCCTCTTCATCCTTTAGAACCACCGAATGAGTGAATCACATCGAGTCCTGACTTAGGAGTCTTTAGCACTTTATTCTAGCATTCAGTCTTTTGATTCCCTAATCCGATAATCAGATAACGTCTCATCAACATCATTTGAAAAGAATAAAATGTCCACAACATCTTTGTGGTGAAGAGTAGCATAAAGAAATCACTCTGCTCCTTCTTAGCGCCTCTTATTCCTTTTAATTGCTTTCTATACTCCCTAAAAGTCTGGGAGACTTGTCAAGTCCTTAACACATTACTTGCTATGCTACCATCCTTCTTTTTTTTTTTTTTTTAATAAAAGTATACAAATAAACCAAGTATTGCTACCAATAAGTCACAACTATGTTCTGTTCCTGTGGGTAATTCACATATTTGGAAGTGTTAAAATGTTACATAAAACCATTTCTGGTCACATGCATGTGACAGTGATTGGCCTTTTACAGCTGGCGATTTTGAGATTTCCTCCCTCATCACCAACTTCTTTCTTAAAAGTAAGTAATTAACAATACTAAATGAGAACATTTAAAGAGGTATCAATAGGTACAAATTTTGTCCAAACACAGGAAGGAAATCTATATGAATTCCCCATGCATCTTAATGAGAAGGATCATACTACTATTAATCAAAATACTATTTCTTAAATAATGGTAAAGACTGTTCATCTTAATATTCATTTAACAGATGTTTATTAAACTCAACCAGTTGTGTCTCAACACCTACATATATTCAGAATCTACATAGTATATTCTAAGATTGGGGGGTTTGTTGGTTTTTTTTTTAGGGTGGTGGTGTGTTTTGTTTTTTGTTTTTTAAATATAAGAATGCCCTCTCACATTCTGAGTCCTTGCTTTGTAAAGTTTTTAGGGCCTCAAGCCTTTCTTAGACCGCTAACCTGCACTGATGGCTTTGTTACCGTAGTCTCACTGCTAGCGGTACCTGAAATAGGCAGAGTAAGCTTAAGTCCATGCACACAGCTCATCTGCACATAAAGCATCAAATATTCAGGCACTCTACTCTGGACTAGTCCCAGAACTGGAACCGAGTCAACTGTATGCTAGGAAGGAATTCCTATACAAGGAATTCAATCCGATATAAAACTGTATACAAGGAATTCAATGCAATGGACAAAAAGGTATGGGTATATTTATCTTACTGTTTTAAATCTTAAACTTGGGTCAAATTTGTAACTCCATGCTACAATATGATGCAATAGGTAAAATAATTGCAATGATTTGCTAGGGCTTAGCTTATTCAATTAATATGTTTTTTATAAATGAAATAGATATTTGCATAATACAAGTGTGATAATCATAAAATCACTCTAGTTGGAACAGACCTCAGAGGTCATCTAGTTCAACCTCCTGCTCAAAGCAGCATTAATGTGTGAATACTCATTAATGATACAGGTCACACTCTTAACCTTGCAGACCAGTAATCGCATGTAATCCTTAATCAAATGCACTCAACTGCCTTTGATAGGATTACTTATCTGCAGAAGGGTTTGTGGGACTAGTTACTTGCCATACATTATTCCTAAGCATGGCACATTACAGTACTTCCCAGCTACCCCGTAACCACTATCACACTTTCATTTCACTTTAAACATCTTTTAAGCAGGTAGTGTTTTGAGAGCAGTTTTGGAAGTGGGCCTGTTGTACATGGGTAGATTTTGGTATACAAGAATAGGATGGAGTGAAGTGGAGGGTGATAAACCAGTAAGCGAGGCAGGGAGCACAGAGTTGGGTCCTGGTTTCAGGTGTTTCACAGGTTGATGAACATAAGATAGAGGTCCTGCTCTAGAGATACCTGTACAACCAGGGAAATTAACACCATTGATACCAACAGTCTTTTAATCGTCAATGCCAGTGACTGAACTTCAGCAAAGTTTGGGAACCTCTGCTTTAGTACTGTGGTTTTATTTTGTTCCTCCAGTTTTGCTCTGATAAGGATCTCCATTTTGGACTTGTATTCAAGTTTACACCTTTTCTTTCATGCATGAAGAAGTGATTTAATATGGTACAGCATTGCTAAGAAAAAAAAAAAAATCATTGAAACAATCCAAACATAAAAAGAAAAAAAGTTGAATACCCAACAACACAAGGTGAATTACAAGAGATTTGCCTTATATTAATTCAGTAACGTCCCTCTGTTCTGAAGCATGAAATACAGTAACAGTTTATCTATGCTGTGTGGCGATACATGAACTCTGCCACACTAACTAAATAGAAAAGAAAACCTCATCTTCTAAATAATGATTTTATTTAAACATTTATTACCTGCTATTGTAAATAACCAGATATTAATAGAACTTAATTAAAATTATTTAATACAACTGAAAGAGAACATAATATTTTTATTTACTTTGTTCATTTATTAGGATTTCATGGCCATTTTTCTTTACTGTGGACACTGTACTGTAAACCATAAAAATGGTTTAATTGGTAACAACAGCAACACGAAATAAACAGCAGCAGGATATATAGAAAGAAAGGAATTGACTTTAGCAGCTTTGATAACCTTGCTTTTAGGCCTATTTGAAAGACATTTTTAAACACCAGTATTTTAAAAAAATACACTGAAAACCTTTTGAATTCAAGATGTTATTTACATTCCTTCCCCAAGCCTTCATTAATTGCCACAGGCATATACTAGGTTACATAGAGGGCCTGTCCCTATTGAACCTGATATACTAGCTCTTAAAGTACAGGGTACTCCAAGAATTTCACTCTTAATTATCCACAAAAAGAGTTAAATTTAGACCTCTCAACAAACTTTCCTGCCAGTATATAAGTGGCAGAAGTTAGGTCACATGATGGTGCACATGCATCAACCACACAATCATGAAAAGGACATGGTTGAAAGGTGCAGGTAGGAAGCAGCAAGAGACAGGAATCAAGGAAGCAATTCTAAAGCCAAAAACTGGAGATCAGACAGATCCCCAAACAAACAGAATATCTTCACCAGCAAAATTTCCACCTCAGATATCTTTATTTTATAGTTTTGTTAAGAAACATTTAACATTTTTCTGATTAACAAAGCTGAATAATTGATTCTACTAAATATTTAAGTTCTCTTTTAATACCAAACTATATTGCTTTTGTGTTTTAGAAAGTAAAATTTTACTAAAGAATACTTGTTTGCAACAAAACTAACTGCATTTCCATGTCTGTGGAACCTTGTATAGTATTTGGCACTCTAGTTGAGACAGGAGGCTCAATACCTGACTACCAAGTAACAAGTCACTGTCCTGGCACCTCGTCTGAGGGAACAGTGAACAAATTCAAGGAGCTGCTCTCATGGTATCTTACAGATACGCCCAAACCTTGCTAGGTGCTGCTGCCACATAAAAAGCAGATGGTTGGGTCTAAGTTTTGGCCAAGGTGCAAAACTGCTTTCCTGACGAGAAAAAGACGTGTCAGTTATACTGTACTGTATACAGAGAACAACATCCGTATACAGATGACGTGACATGAGCACATCTCAAAAATTTCTGCATTAACACACCACAGGTTATATGAAAATTACCAGTGTGGCTAGTTAACAACATTTCTGATATAACAAAAAAGCACTATCAGACTGAAAAGGACAATTATAGCCATTTCTTTCTGTTCTAAAGGCAAAGGTAGAAATTATACTTTATGTAGAACATTACTGAACATTATCACAGCTTTGGAACATATTACTTCTAATTTTAAAGTATAAAGAAAGGTTGAGAGATTGACAGGGAAGAGGATATACAATTAGATGCATTTAACAGGCCAGTAGGTTGCAACACATGAGAATGAGAGGGATGATAAATTTACATCAGCAAACAAGAAGGTAGTAATATTTTGTTTCAGCTAGAAGTTGAACTATTGATATTGTAGGCTCCAGGGGAAAAAAAAGTAATAGTTTTTTTGCCACTACCATCATCCCCCCTGTCCACTCCCCACATCCCCACCAACAAAGGACCTAAGAATTATAGAAAAATGCTCTACAAACAGTTTGGGGATTTTTTTAAAACATTTATTTATTTATTTGGAGAAGGATAATGGTTTCCAGGCCCAAAATGTTCACTTTTTAAGGGTGAAGAACCACAGGTATTCTTACAGCAACCAGCATAACAAAACTCAATCATGATGTGGCCTTTCAGCACCACCACAAAATAAAAACTGATATATAAAAATATTGATGTCCTACACTTCATAAAGACAAATTGTTTTCTTTGATTAACCCTACCTAAGGAATTCATACCATCAGATTTACTAGCTGTTTCACAAATACACATTAACACCAAGCCTGATACTATGTTTTCAGACATTAAAAAAACACCAAAGGGTAATTCAAAAACAGGAAAGATTTTGCAAAGGCTTTAGGTTCACACAGAATTAGTCCCACCAAGTTTAACAAACTATCTAGATGCATGCAATTCTATGAAAAATCAGGGAAGCATGCACTATGTTGGCAATGGAATAAAGATGAGATGGGACAGGTATTTTTAAACTCTTCAGAATAAGCATTAGTCTTCCTTTGCATTTAAACAGCACTTAGAGATGCCAGCAACTGGAGCCTCTGCTCATGCACAGCGTCAGTGGCTATAACAGCACTAGCATCCTTACACAGGATATTTTCCTAAATGGGATTGTAGAAAGCAGAAAAATCCAAGACTAAATAAGAAAAGGACCACAAGATAATGGCAATAAAATTTAGCTCAAGTATCTCTAACTACTGGAGGGAAAAGTCTCTAATGGATAGGTAACAATATGTCAGTATAAGTTTAACTAGATAAGTAAGAATGGATAATCTTTTCACAAAATATATCATTGCTCCTTCTTCTGTCTCAGTATGGCTCACCATCTTACAGACACAGAATCAGTGTTCTTGAAGAGACTCCTTCCCTTTGAAACCACCAGAAACTGGAATACATGAAAAATGTCTTGAGGCATGAGTGTAACAAGAACTGGTTAATTTCTTGGACAGAGAGTGTGTTACTTAATATTCTTTGTTCTGCTAACATCTGAAGACTGTTCTGCAGGCAAGATATTTAGAAACTTTTTCCAAGAGTCACATGGGTTTGACTTTAATATGTTTGATTACCACTTATTTTCAAGAAAAAAAAGCAGCCAGCCTTCAAAGCTACTTCGAAAACAGAATGAAACAATTAGATCCTTTTTTAATGAGTCACGTGTTACATCAAATATTGAATACTTGCACAGATATAATTTGGAGTTGATTTCCCTTTTATAAATAGCACATAAAAGAGAAACAGCACATTTTACATCATCCCAATTTTCCTAAGTCCTGTAAAACATTGATGAAAAAAAAACCTAATGAATCACCTTACCGATAAAATGTCTTTGAATTCTGCCATAAGTCAATCACTTAAAACTATAATCACAACTAAGAAAAAAAAAAAAACCCTCCTTAGAAATCTCAGACTTTCATGCAGAAGAACAGGAAGTCAGTATAAAGGCCAAAGAAAAAGGGGAGTCAAATATAACCTGCCTGTAAAGAGCAACACCAATTAAAAGAAAAACAAACCAACAGTATGAGACCAGAAAGAAACATACCATATTTGGGTACCAAATATTATCCATGATTTGTTCACTTAATTTCAAAAACACTTTGTTTGCTCTAATCCTTTTTATTTTGTATGTCATTTAACCAATACATCTCCAAACTTCCGCATCAGTTTTTAAAGTCCTTACCATCATAATCAAGCTAGCCAAGATCTTTGCCATTACAGAGACATGAATTTTGTTTGACTGTTGTTATATTATCTCATGCTGAGTCCCATTCAATTTCTTCCATCAACATTAAAATGTATTTTCCATTTACGCTGATTTGCACTAAGGGCAGCAATGCAATACCATGATGCCACAGGAATGTAACCTAACTATTGGAAGAATCCTAAGGACAGAAGTGCACAATGCAGGAACCGTGATCATACCAAACATCGCCCATCTTTACGTGGGTTTCTGAAGCTACATTTCGTCACTGATAATGTCCCACTAGAAATATTCCTGAAAATAATTAATTTCTGAAAATCCAAAAGCTACTAAGTTTTGGCTATTGTTCCCTACTAGAATGGAGTCAGAAGTCTACAGGCTGTAGGACAGTGAGGTAAAATAACTCAAAAGAATAGAATGAGAATTAAGAAAAAGTATTTTGAAGGCCAGCTGCAATTCCCAAATGGAAATCTTTGCAATGATTTCCAAGAACACTGCATCAGGCCTAAAGTGTTCAGTTTCTCTCTTTGCTACAGAGCAAAGATGATGCCCCTGTTAAGGATGACAAAATAAGAGGCACTCTTAAGACCCAAGGGGGGAAAAAAAAGTCTACCTTTAACTCAGAGCAGTGAATAGATTTCTCCTGCTTTGGCAAGGCTACAGACACCATAGTAGGGAAACAATGTAGCATTTATTTTCAAAAGTATAGGAGGGGAAGGAAAAAAGTCATAAAAAAAAAAAAATCTTGTAAGAGGTTTTACTCCAGAAAAAAAGGATTTAAACAAGTAGTGGTTGACAAAAAAGAACCTGGCCTCATGTTTTAGCTACTGATTTTATAACCTCTATCTCAAAAAAGATCTCCCTCTCTCTGGTTAAAACACTACGCTGCAATAGCCAAAGGATATTACATGTACACATTAAAATCAGTAATGTTAGTATTTTGTGGACTTAGAAGTAATTATGAAATGCAAGAAAGTTTACGGTCACAGTAATCTTGACTGTATATACACAAAAATTATCAAAATTGAGATTATTTTGACTGTAAGCTTCCTTGTGGTATATATTTAACAACAGAACATTAATAACACATTTAAGCATTAAACAGAAAAAGAGGTATACATCTAATTAATTACTGTCATCTTCTTACATTTCCAAAATGGCACTTTGCAAGTTTAAATTTTAATATTCTTTTATCAGGTTTTGGAAAAAGAAGAAGGAAAGCCAAGCAAACATAAAATCTGGGAAACAAAACCTTCAGAGCAAAAGTTTTCAGTTGGTACCTCCCACTCCATATTCAGTTTCTCAGGGACCATCATGCAGTGACAATCTGGTTCAAAGCAAGCAGCCAACGGGTGTGTAATTTGCATGTGAAAATATTTTTAGAAGACACACATGAATAGCATATGTTCTCGGCCTGAGTACAATCTTCTAAATATATGCCCTGAATATTATTTCCCCAACATTCGTAATTATTTTTCAGATAATGATTCTCGGTACAGATGTGTTAGTCTCTGAAAACAACATATATATCAAGCTTTAAACAACGCTCATTTTAGAGTTCACCTTGGGGGCTGGGGGGCTCTATACTATTAGTTTTTCTCCTCTGTATCTGAACACACTAACAGAAAAAGAAAAGGTTTTTTTTCCTGTTAAACTACATGCTCACTGTACACACCAAGAGGCTTCAGTCATGGAAAACACCCATTCCAGATATGCCTTATAGAACTATTATAGTAAATTAAAATTAATTAATACTTAAACTGTTTTAAAGTCTTTACTGCCAACGTAATCACAAAGTTGGCAAATTATGCTTGAAAACAGAGTGCAGCAAGGGGATACTCTGATTCAGAAAGTTAAACCAGATATGTATGTTCACTTGCCTGAACCAAAGCAGCTTCAAAAATTGTATCAGAAAACCCCTCTACTCTTCCTATGTTAAGAAAAAACAGTTTAAAAAGGTAAAGATGGAAGTCAATAAAACCAGAAATAAGCCATGTGCTCATACATTGTTGGTTAAATTTAAACCAAATCTAGTTGAACTGACACAACATGCCGGAGAAAACAATGTTTGAGCAAATAGCAGTCTAACTAGATCCCAAAGTCATTACCAGTCCACATCTGGAACACCCAAACCAATTCCTGGTGACTCTGGAGTTTGCATCATGTAGTAATTATTACTCTTGTTCAAGCCAAACAAAGTTCTATTGTGAGATGGAAAACCTCAGTTTCTTTTCTTTGCCAACATACAAACTCTGTTCATCAAGCACATGGAAAAACTCAGGTCTGGATTCTTTCTTCGGACCAAGCTTTCCTTTATTCAACTTGAATGTCAGGCAGAAAAAAAGGAGGGATACCAGTAAATTATACTGTGGTACTTAACAGTGTACAGAAAATACTTGAAATCATAGAATGGTTTGGGTCGGAAGGGACCTTTAAAGGTCATCTAGTCCAAGGCCCCTGCAACGAGCAGGGACATCTTCAACTCGATCGTGTTGCTCAGAGCCCCGTCCAACCTGACCCTGAATGTTTCCAGGGATGGGGCATCTACCACCTCTCTGGGCAACCTGTTCCAGTGTTTCACTACCCTCATTGTAGAAAATTTCTTCCTTACATCTAGTCTGAATCTACCCTCTTTTAGTGTAAAACCATTACCCCTTGTCTTATTGCTACTGACCCTGCTAAAAAGTTTGTCCCCAAATATAAGTTAACTTACAGAAAAAGCTGGGGGAGGGGAGTAAGGGGGGAGACAAAACAGAAAATGGAGGCATTAGGTAGCTTTAGAAGTCTTAGCAGCATCAAGTCATGAAATCTAACTGATCGGAGAACTGGAATCTGTACTGGAGCTTTTTCAAAGTCAGTCTGTGCTAACAAGCAGCAAAAACATCTACTTAATAATTCTGGAGCACAAACACACACACACACACACAAGCAAACACCTTTTACCACATCAGCTGTTAGGCAGTATACACATGAAACAAAAGCTTATGCTTGGTGGAAGCCCAAAATGAAACAATGAACGCTAGTCACCCCTGGGAAAAGTAAAAACTTGAACTACAATGAAAACAAGCTAAAAATTTATTATTGAAATTAATAAACAGAGCATATATTAATTTTCATACATGCAAACACTGTATTTTAACCATAAATATTACTAGGGGTAAAAACACAATAGTTAGAGAGTCCTAAAATGCCACGAGGGACATCATTGCATACATACAACTACCTAATGAAACTACTTAACAACATTATTCAGTGGATTGCATTATTTGACAGTCAAATAAAGCAACTGAAAAAGAGATGAAATACACAAACTGCTTTGGATGCCTATGCAGAAACACCAGTCTCAATGGCTGTAGAGCCAGTCAGTTCTTTCTCCTACTCAACATACCCAAAAGTGCTTTACACTCCTGATGAAAGTACACAGAAAAAACACATTCTCCACAATGAAAGCACTAATGAATCAAAACCCCAGATCAATCTAAAAAAAGTACTCCTCACAAAATTATTACCAAATTTCATTACAATCTTTCTCTAGTCAGGCAAACAACTTCCTCCAATAGAACAAAATACTCTCAAACATTAATTCAAACTTCAAAACACTGCTGTACAAATGAAAGGAATAACCCCAGCAAAAAGCTAGATTACGGATGTTACAAGAGATTATTTCACGATGTAAATCATATGATTTATGCTAAACGCTTTTTAAAAACTCAACCAAGAGTAAGGTTTCAGCAAAGCAGCGGCAGGCAATAAGAGAGAAGGCATTTTTCATGCTATCACTACAACAATTTCCTGACTCATTCCATCCTCCAGCCCCAGGGACCAGGCTGGCTTGGTCCACGCTGACAGCCTTCTTGATGTAACTGAAGCAGAGCATTGACCTAAATGCCGTTGCTATTGAGCTCCTTGCAGCTCGCGCTCGAGGAAAAGGGGCCAATATGGTTTGAAAAGCTAGCACCAAATGCTCGAGTTATTTCAGCCTGAGACTGCTAGTGCAGAAATGCTCGTCGAGACTGAGCGCCACACATCACCTCAACCTCTTGAGACCAAAACCTTCAAAAACGACGGCAAGGCAAACTCTAGGCTGCTTAAGAGAAGAGATTTTCAAACAGGAGCTCGCACATCACCGCAGCACGTCGGTAGAAGCAGAACTGGCAGAACCAGCGTCTCGGTACTAGGAAAGAAAGCCAAGACCCGAGGTACCGAACCTCGGACGAGGTTCACACCCTGGGCGTGATTTTAAGCAGGTGCTCAGTGAATTGCAGATTAATCCTCAACTCCCTGCCCTAAGCAACGTGCAAAGGCATCGCCAGGAGCGACGCGGCGTTACCGGGGCGGGCACTGCGTGGCAGGGGGACCGCAGGCCTACGGCAGGCAGGGCTGCCGCCTCCCGTCAGTCAGCTGCAACGGGCCCGGCTGCCGCGCTTCGCCCCTCCGGCTGGCGGGGGGAGCAGGTACGGGCCCCCCCTCCTTGCTCGGGCGCCGGGGAAGGCAGCGGAGGGGAGCGGTGCTCCGCTCGCTCCTCGCAGGGCCGGCCCCCACGGAGGCGAGCGAGCCGCGGCCCAGATCGTCCCCTCCCACCGCTCCGCCTGAGGGAGCGAGGAGGAAGGGCAGAGGGGAGGGGAGAATACCTCAGGCGCCGCTCGCACCGCCGCCGCGCAGCCCCGCTCCCGCCCGCCAGCGGCTCCGCCTCCGCTGCCTGCCGGGAGCGGGGCGGGGCGGGCTGGCATGGCGGCGGGGACGCGCCGGAAACTGCGCAGCAGCCGGGCAGGCGGCGGCGGCCGCGCTTGACGCCGCCGGCCGCCCCGAGGCAACGGCGGGCGAGTAACGGCCGGCGGGCGAGTAACGGCCGGTGAGTGCGTGAGTAACGGCCGACGCCCAGCGGCCGCGCGGCGGGGGCCGCGCCTGCGCCCGCTCAGCGCACGTGCGGCGGGGGCGGGCCGCGCGGGAAGGCCGCTGAGGGGAGGCGGCCGGTGGGCGAGCGGGCGAGCTGGGGTCTAGGGTCTAGGGCTGCCTGTGCTTGGCAGGGCGCCGGGGAGCGCCGCGCCGAGGGCCGGGAGCGGCGGCAGCCAGCAGGTGAGAGCGGGGCCCGGCCGTGCCGCGTGTCCCCGCCGCGGGGACGGGCGGGCCCGGCGCGCTGCGGGCGATGCCGAGCCCTTCGGCAGGCTCCGGGGGGGTGGCGGCTGTGGTGGGCTGTGGCGGAGCGGCTGCCTTGCGGGTTTCTAAATGCCGACTGAGTATTTCATGTCAGTAGCCGTGTGGTGAAGGCGTGCGTTCTCTCTGCTCGGGTAACGCTGGGTGAAAGCACTCTTTAATGAAAGATGCACTTGGTGAGGTGCTAGTGCATGTGTCTATATACATATATTCCCCTTGCGCAGTTTTCTTATGTTCTAACAATTAGCTCTATACACACTTTTTTGCTTCCACAGTCTTTCCGTAGCCTCTGGATCACTCTGGATGTAGATTAAAAATCAAGGAGGCTGTTTAACCATAGGTTTATCTGAAACAGTTGAGCACCTTTTGGTGCTGAAGGAAGGGCAGCAACCAGCACGCTGGGCCAGCACAGCCCTGGCAGCTGGTTAGCTGGCATCCCACCCCTGTGCCCCCGCTCCCACTGCCTTGGGTCAGAGGCCGAGGATCTGCCTACGCTAAGTCCCTTCCTGAAATCTTGCATCTCTTGGCTGCAGCTATAATAAACTGCGCTAGTTCAGGCTGTATTTTTCCCCACACTAACTCACATTTTTTTCAGAAGGACTGAATGATTTGTCAGCAAAACTCATAGTCCCTGTCCCTTGTCATACACCCATCAGAGCATTTAATATGAGGAGGTTAAAATGAAGTCTGACTGTAGAAGAAACTTTTTAGAACAGTGGAGTAATAACGTTGCACGCTAGTTTATTTTGCAACTTCATCAGTTTTATCATTATTTGCTTTAGTCTGTGTTAGGCTTCTTGCAGGAAAGAAATTTGTGTTTGCTTCCAGGTAAGGGAGATTTGCAGTTCCGCCCAGCACTTTACAGGCTGCGCTGTAGGGAGAGTTACTTTGTGACAGCAACAATGTCTTGGTACTGTTGCACTACATTTTGTGGTCAAAATTGTAATTTTTTTTTTAAATATGAATAGTTTTGAGTATTTATAGTTATGACCTCAGATAAAGAAGAAACTTAATATTCTGGTTTCTTCTTGTATAAAGAATGGATAGGTAACAAATAACACAATGGAGATTTTTCTGAGTTTTTTTTTCTTAGACTTTTGTTTGTTTCTTTTAATCTTTTCAATATCCCCTTGAAGAAGGAAAGAAGACTTGTAAGGTGATTTACAGGAGGGTCATTTTTAAGTGTTCCTTTAGCATTTAAACAAAGAGGAGATGTTCTTTTCACTGTAAGGTAATCAGTGTTTTGTCACCTGCTTACTACAGTTTGTAACTGGTTTTTATGTATAAGGTAGTGTTTCACAAGGTACCACTCACTGTTATGAAAAGGTCCAGGTCCCTTTTACCATAGAATTATGCAGTGGTTTAGGTTGGAAGGGATGTTTAAAGATCACGTAGTCCAATCCCCTGCTTTGGGCAGGGACATCCTCAGCTCAATGAGGGTGCTCAGAGCCCCGTCCAGCCTGACCTTGAACGTTTCCAGTGATAAGGCATCTCTCACCTCTCTGGGCAACCTGTCCCAGTGTCTTGCCACCCACATTGTAAAGAATTTCTTCCTTACATCCAATCTAAATCTATCCTCTTTAAATTTAAAACCGTTGCACCTTGTCCTGTCACTACAGGCCCTGCTAAAAAGTTTGTCCCCATCTTTCTTATAAGCCCCCTTTAAGTATTGAAAGGCTGCAATAAGGTCTCCCCACAGCCTTCTCTTCTCCAGGCTGAACAACCCCAGCTCTCTCAGCCTTTCTTCACAGGAGAGGTGCTCCATCCCACTGGTCACTTTTGTGGCCCTCCTCTGGACCCGCTCCAACAGGTCCATGTCTTTTCTGTGCTGAGGACCCCAGAGCTGGATGCAGTGCTCCAGGTGGGGTCACACCAGAGCAGAGTAGAGGGGCAGAATCACCTCCCTCGACCTGCTGGCCGTGCTTCTTTTGATGCAGCCCAGGATACAGTTCTGGGCTGCGAGCACATGTTGCCAGCTCATGTCCAGCTTTTCATCCACCAGTGTCCCCAAGTCCTTCTCAGCAGGGCTGCTCTCAATCCCTTCATCCCCCAGCCTGTATTGACAGTGGGGGTTGCCCCAAGCCATGTGCAGGACCTTGCACTTGGTCTTACTGAACCTCATGAGGTTTGTACGGGCCCATGTTTAGCCTGTCAGGGTCCCTCTGGATGGCATCCTGTCCTCAGGCGTGTCAGCCGCACCACACAGCTTGGTGTCATCTGCAAACTCACTGAGGGTGTGCTCGATCCCACCGTCTTTGTCATTGATGAAGATATTAAACAGTACTGGTCCCAGTACAGACCCTGAGGGGCACCACTCAGTACTGGTTTCTATTTGGGACATTGAGCTGTTGACTGCAGCTCTTCGGATGCGACCATCCAGCCAATTCCTTAGCCATCTAACAGTCCATCCATCAAACCCATATTTCATTTTTTTCTGTCTTCTGCCCTGTCAGCTCTGTAGCTCATTGGACCTTTTCATAGGCCAATTTAACTCACCAGCATACCAGAAAAACTTGTGCTTTATTGAGTTTTCTTGTTTTGTGAGTTCGGTTAGCTTGTGAAAAGTCTGGCAAGGATGTGAGCTGTCAGGGAAGGTGGGGGGAGAGAAAGAAGAGAGACCTCCCTATTCTGCAGCAGCAAGCAGTTAGATCAACTCATCTACTCAAGGAAGCATAACCATAGCCTTAATAATTATACCAGGTCCATAGCATAGTCTGCATTATATTTTTCAAGTATCTAGGATAAAAGAAGGAAAGTAGCATAAATGGTTTAAAACATGACCCAGTAAGCTTGAAAGCTCATTCCTGTGTACTTTCCCATCTATAATGCAGATATTACACATTGCTACAATGGGTTGTTTCAGTACTTGATACAGCAGTCTTTTAACTGGCTGTTTTTCTTGGCAGCTGTTGATCTGATGCCAAATTTTTGTACATTATGCAAAGATCACTAATAACTTGCTGTAATGTTACAAATACTGAAATGTACGGGCAGGCCACTTGGTACCACTCTGCATATCTAGTACTGGCATACCCATTTTATTTGCTTGTTGTGTTTATGTCTTTGAAATCAAAGGACAATTAATAGTTTTCTTTTAATGTTTATGTATTTGTAAGTGCATTGGAAGTCTTGGACTCCAGTACTATAGTACTATTGCTGGGTGATTATAGTCGGGGGAGGTATTGTACATCTCAGAACAGTATTTAAGCTTTAAAAAGAAGAGCAGAAGTAACAGAGAACATAACTGAAAAAAATACTTGCTTTCATTTTGAGAGGCATGACAGGGAAAACAGAGACTTGCAAAGAAATAAATATGTTTTATAAAACCAAGGCATGCTTAAAAAGGAATAACCTGCAGGTTGTTAGTGTTAGTAACCTTTTTAAGTGTGTTGTATTTATGTGGTGAGAAATTGTCTAGAGTTCCAGTCACGTGAGCTATGTATTTTATTTACTCTGGAGAGCTGAGACTGCTTCAGGCCAAGGAATTGCCTAGAAGTCCCTTGAACTAGAGACATTCTCTTATTAGCTGTAGCGTGGAGAGTGAAGTTGCTATGTGTTTTAGTGTGGTTGATATCTGCACAACTTGTAATAGTATAAAAAAAAAAATCAAGTTCCTGGCTAGACTAAATACATGATAATAGAGTTGAGTCACAGTGTGATAGTGCTGTTGCCACTGTGTGAAAAATTGGAGAGCTTGCCTTTCCTTTATAGCCCAGCAAACTGGTATACTTTGAGCTAATTCATTAATTTTTACCTTGAGTGAGCCCGGGACCGTGCTGTTTCTTGTACACCTTCCAACTCTACTTTGAAAACTAAACATGCTCTCTAAGGCACGTGGTTTGATATTTTTATGTTCTTACCTTCAATTACAACCATTAGTTTTATAAGTCAGGGTATACTGTCTTACCATGCTGCAGCCCGGGAATTCTGAAAAGTGCTGCTGACCACATTGGAAGTGTCGATAGGACCCACCGTCGTCTCATTTTGACCCTCTCTTAAGTTGCCACTGGGGACTGATTTGAAATGAGTTGTTACATTTTCCTACTGCGCTTCCCCCCCCACCCCCATGCTCTGTTGGTTGTTAGCATTCTGTCCGGTTCTGTAGGGTCTCTCCTTGCCCAGCTATTATAAATGGTTTTGGGTTGAACTGGTATTTACACGGGTCTCCAAGAATGTCTTGGGAAATTTCTTTTTTTGAAAGGAACTGTAATCTGAGTTAGTGCTGTAGTGTAAGAAAGGGTTGAAAGGACATCATGGTGTGGGAGAGGATGTTATTCAGTGGAGGTAATGAAAAGGGAACAGTCGTGGCTGAAGGAAAGATAATACATTGATGACTCTGCAATTCAACTTACCTTAACTTCCTCCTGCACCTTAAAGAGAGATGTATTTATTCTGGTTAGTTCCATTTGAAGTCAGCAGGAGCAGAATTGGGTCCCTGTAGTTCTAAACCTCTGTGTTTTTCTGGCTGATTCAGGGTGTAGCTAGCCTCAGTGCCAGTGAAGGAATGGACTAAAGGAGCTGCCTTCTGATGTGTACCTGGCTCATACTGAAGTTGTCCTCCACCAACGTGTGTGTGTGTAATATGCGAGAAAGGCAAAATTTGACCCTGAATTTGAGAAATCATTTGAAATAGAATATTCTATGTCACTTGTAAAATAGAGAATAGAGTTACGTAGCAGCGATACTGTGGAAGAACTTTAGTTTGCTAGGAAGTCTATAACATTGTTAAAATAACATTAGGAGAAGTTTCCAAAAAGTGGCAGTAGCAGCAGGATGCCCTTCTGTAGTTAAAAGTTGTTATGTTTGCAGGGTAAGCTTTTAATGGTTTATTATGCACTAAATTCACTGTTTTGAAAGATGCAACAGTGGGGGTTTTTTTGGTTGGTTGATTTTTTTCATGTTCCTCAGCAGGCATCTATAACTGTATGGGATCTTATTGTAGCCATTTTTAAAGAAGTTCGTTCTTTCTGAGAGTTAGATGCAGTAAGCTGAGATGCCCAGGCAAGACATCTACATTTCTGCAAAGTGTAGTGCACTTGGAAAATATGTGAGACCTTGTAGAGTGCAGAGAACAAAAAAGCTTGCAAATTCAGGGCCTAAAGCTGTTACATCTATTGTGTGACTTAAAGTTTTGAGTTCATAACCTGCACTAGAAAAAAAGTATTTTCGGTTAAGAAAATACTCTTCTGAATTCATTCTCACAGAAAATACAGGCTGCATTATTGTTGGTATATTTTTTTCTGAAAAAATAATCTAATTTTTCTTTAATTGTTTTATTCACTTCTTATTTTTCAGGAGTCTTTGAAAAATCCTTAGTGGTCATGACATTGTTACAAGTGACATAAATTAGCCAGTGGCTCAGAATGATGGATACCCAGAAGACTACAAATGGTTTGCAAGTGATTGGAGAAGGGACTGGTATAGGGAAATCGACACTCCACATGGTGGGGTATTTGGGAAAAGTCAGTTGAAAATTGTTTTACATGTGTGCAAAGTTCATATTTTTCTCTGCTTTGAGAGATTTTTTAATTGGTCTTCATTTTACAAAAAAAAATCTCAAAATTATTTTCCACGGAAATCTATAACAATGGCGAAAGATTATTCTAAGTAAATCTGTGCCTATGATTTTTTTATTGGCACTATTTTTACAACTGTTTGCATTCTTATGAAAATTGATTTGTCTTTCAAAGATCTGAGCTTGTGTTCCCTGGCAATAAGTGTCCTTTGGTTTAGTTCAAGTGGAATGAAATGTTGCATAATTGTGTTGTTAAAGATACCTTATTAAGTATTTGAATATTTAAATCAAAAGATTAATTTATTTAGAGCACTCTACCATACAAATATATATCTTACAAATATTAAAAAAAACCAATCTAGTTTACTTTTTTATATTGTATTAGGTATTATATTTAGAAGTTGCACATTGGTTTTCTATCTTGGAATGTATGTATGTCTTACCTTGGGATAATATATGACATACATAAGTTTAAGCTGCTTTTTCTTTTTTTTTTTTTTTTTTTTTTTTGTTTTTAGAACTGTAATCCTGTGGAAACAACTGCACATGAGTATTGTCCAGTCTGCAAAGAGAAGGGCCAGATCCAGGTTTTACGGACTTACCGCATTAATTTTCAAGAGTCCATTTTTCTTTGTGAAAATCCTCAGGTATTACACTAATTAACAGTTTTGTTTGGTTGCATAGAGGCCTTTGCCTTCAGCAGTTACACCTCTTTAAGTTCAAGATTTTGTCGATGGTAAGCAGACTATTGAGACCTCTTTGAGTCCATATGTGGGATGATGTTTGCCTGTATATAGACAGAAACCTGCGTGCATGCAGTGTTTAGGCACAGCTAGCTACCCTACAGAATTAAAAAGAGTAGATTAAAATGAATAAAGGAGAGTTTTGCATACGTAACAAGGGAACACAAGTGGCACTAAATAAATCTTCATACGAATCAGAATACAAGGTGAAAATTTGATGATCCATGTAACTAACACACGACTCTTGCAGATGTGAGTCTCCCATTTTCCCCTCTTTAAGTCTACGTAATGCAAATAGGTTTTTAATTATAATTACAATGTTTTTATCTTTTTTTTTTTCCCCTTTTAAGTTTAACCTTAGCTGGATTTCTGTGCTGCTTAATATTTGAGTCGTGATTTTGCTGCCTCTCCCTTCTCCACTGCTTGTGTATGTGGGGAGGGTATAGCAATCCCATATGGACTGGTGCTCTTAAATTAGTAGATAGAGAGTAGACTAGATATGGGTCTCTTGAGTTGCTTTTTCCATCCCTTCTCACTTTTAAATAATCATAGTATTGTTCTGGAGATTGGTAATAGCGGATTTGACTATATTCTGATTGCAGAATAGCTGTATATGTAAGATGCTACCAATACCTGGTGTAATGCATCGGGCTAGCCTGAAATATACGCTGCCAGTTTTGGCACCAGTAGTCTCTCAGGCATGAGATGATAATGCCAAATCTGTACCCTAAAAGAATGGATTTAGCACAATAAGAGGACTCTCCTTAGCAAAATTAGATTGTTTTCAGGGGTTGGAAGCATTTACCGGAAAAGTAGTGTTGATTATCACTACTGATATATTTACTTCACAATTGCTTATAAGACAGTGGCTGGATAAAACACCCTTCCTGTCATACATATGTTGAATTTATGTATTGATTTCATTAAAATATCACTTTACAGAAGTCCTACATTCCATTTTAAGAGTATGGTTTGTACTTTTGTTAGCTCTTGTTCACCTGAAATTGCTTTGCAGATTTCACTGTAACTTTCTTTCTTTCCTTTAGTGTATCTACCCACTTGGTTATAAACCATTGGACAGCATAATTACTTCTGCTGATTCAGAAAATCATCAAGTTCCATCTACTCATAAGAAAAGGAAATTGTGTGATATCAGTGACTTTTCTCCTGTTGAATCACATCCAAAAAAAGCAAGAACTAATAATGTGGTAAATGTTGAGCACACTATTAATAGAGACCCTGTTGTCAAATGCCAGCAGAATAGCTTATGTATTCCCAAGTCAAGCCTACACGATGTGTTACAAAATGACCAGCAAAAAACTAGTAACAATGGGGAGTCCTGCATCCAGAAGGTGGATTTTGAACCAACCACCAACAGCTATCAAGAAAGTCCTCTTAAGACTTCTAGTCCCAGAACACAACTCGTGCCAAATTCTGAACTTTGCTCAACAACATCTGAAATTTTGCTCAAAGATGATAAAGGTTCCAGCAATAACACAGATTTATGTCTTCAGTGGAGAAACATGCATGATCTTTGTTGGTTAGACTGTATTTTGTCAGCACTGGTACACTTAGAAACATTAAAATTTGCTCTAGCAAAGGAATATAATGATGGACAATGCTTACTCCAGAAACTCTTAACAAAATATAATCAAGCAACTGTGCTTCTGAATACCTGTAAAAGGAGTAAAGTAAAAGGTGAGTAAATTTAGCTGCTGTTTCTTCATATTAGACTGATCTGATCCGCTACAAATATGCGGAATTTGGTACAGTGCATTTAAATATGCCTCTGTTGTATTTCAAGATCACAAAAGCATGAGTTACAGGTCATTACCATGAATTTGCAGAGTAGTGTGCTTTATCTAGTAGAATCCCAGTAACCTCTGAAATTGTTTTTCTTGAGGCAAACGTGCACATTTTGAAAGCATCAAACACTAAGCGTCTCTTGAATTTTTTTGTCATATCCCACATAGAGAATTTGTGAATTGTTTATGTAATTGAGACTTATTTCGTTTCCTTCCCCTCTGTTGGTTAACATATTAGGATGGTGTTCTAATCTTAATCTTCAAAATAATTTCTATTGTGGTTTATATCCTTGTATAAATGGGCAGTTGCCTTGTCACACCAAAAATAGTAAAACCGGGAATGTACGTTCTCTTCTGTCTCCAGCTGTGCTCACTGAAGGAATGCTTCCCCTGAGGTCTGCAAACTGTGCTGTGGATGATAGCGTTTCCTAACCTGTTTCGGTCAAAATTAGTCAAACACGTTAACCTGGCTCATATTGTCTGGAAAGGGTTAGTGAGTACTCACATGTGCAGTTAACAGGTTTGAGGACTGTAACCTCCAAGCACAGGGGCAGTGATGGGCAGCTGGGGGCAGCACAGCGGGAGTCAGAGGATGATGTGTCACTGTCATCTACTAGTACGGCCTTTGGTCATTTTCTGTACTGCGGATTCAGTTTAAGTCTCTTAAACTAAGATCGGGTTGCTTTAGTCCTCTTGAACTGACTCATTGGTGTCATAAGTCTGAACTTCTAAGAGATCATCTATTAGAGAATTAATACAGATCTCTGGTTAGCCAGTACCTTTCATGAATTTTTTTTTTCAATAGACATTGCAGGAAAAGTGTGTGTTTGAATATATAGACTGTAGTCCCAGAACAGCATTAGATAACTTGAAGAATATCATATCTTTCATGGGAAAAATAATAGGTGTATCAAAAATGGTTTCATCTACCTTGTGGCAGAGAAAACATACTATTTTACGGAGGGGAGGGGGGAGGGGTGGAATCCAAAAAGATTCTGAAGTAGTTCATATACTCTGCTTGCCAGAAAGCCAGGCTGCTTGATTTCAGGTTTTCAGCTATTAGCTGGAAGCCCTCTACCATCACAGAACCTGTCTCAGATGTGTTTTGTTCCCTTCTGTTGTGCTGTGTTTGCAAAGCAGCTCTGGTGTGCAAGAGCCCTTAAATGGGGATGTTAGGTGTTGGAGTATAATGTCGTTTGAGATAACTTAAACCTTTTCATTTCCAGGAATTGCTGCAAAACAAATTAGTTTATTTGGACAACAGCGGAAAGGGGATTGGATGAACAGTGGTGTTGTGGAGAATAGATGTAGTATTTATTCTGCCCTTTGGTGTAGTTTTTCAGCGTCTTTTATATACAGTTGTTTTTAAAAACAATCAAAAGCAATAGAGCTGCAAGAAACATGTTTTTACCTTTTTTATATACATAGATTTTATAAGTAATAAATAGTTTCAACAGCTGTTCTAAATCCTTCCTTTAATTTGTGGAGGTTATGATCATGATTGTGTAGTAGAAGTTATGTTCTTGGTTGTGCTTAAAGAATGTGTTCGTGAATAAACCATGTAACTTGTAAATTTAGAATACGTACTAAGATATATAAAGCACACTTCTAAAAAATTATTTTTACTCTTTTAAAGGCTGACTTAGGAAATTAGTATTTAATTGGGAACAAGACATTTAAATGTTTTATTACAAATTGTATAACATCATTAGAAAGCATGTAAGCAAATATTTGCGCTTTTGATCTTAAAAAATCTACTATTAATCTCTGAATTGCTCGTGTTTGTAATGTCTGGTTACGTTATCCTTATATGTCGTGACTAGCTATTGGTACACACTCTTAGTCATAATTTAAGTCAGGTCAAGTAATTTCTGGTTAGCAAACTGCAGTAAAATGTGTACAACTTCTGTAAATTCTTCTCTAATTTTCAAATCAGTTAATACCAAGCATTGGCTATTTTACCAACAGTTTTAGGCAAGTATGGGTCAATATGAAAGGTATCAGTTTGCAGAGAATGAATGCACGTTAAGGGTACGTATGCATGTGAAAGGGTGGGGGTGTTACACAAATACATGAAGGGATATGTATTTTTTTCTTTAGATGTTCTTCCAAAAGCAGAATCTCATCTCAATGAAATCAGAAACAGAATGTTTACACAGCTTCAGCCTCGGCTTAAGTGTGAATTGGGTAAGTGATTAGTGCAACATCTCAGTGTTTACTTTCAGGAAACTCTAGGTGTAAAGCTTTGTATGTTAGTACATAAAAATACATATGTATGTATGCATACAAGACAGCTTGCAAATACATTTGTTTTTATTGGTGACATACACATACTTTACAGTGTGATCAGCTGTTTTGTCCCTTGACTGGTTTTGAAGTTTTAGAGAGCATATTCTCATCTTTGTAACTGTGCTGTGGTCATGAAATTGTCATTGATAACGTAATAACATGGAGCAATCCCTTTGCTGTGAGGATTAGAAATACAGCCTTTAAGGGATAACTGGAATTAAAATCATAGCAGTAAGCGTATCATCTTCCTGCGTATCATCTTCCTTTTTGAAGTACTGAAAGCTGATTTCAAATATTCAGTGAGTCTCTTTTTCTGCCCCATCTTTGAAGGTAAGATGGAGAGTCCAGTGTTTGCACTCCCTCTACTCTTACAACAGGATCAACAAGCTGAGAAACTATTCTTGCATTCATTTTCATGGAAGTTTGAATGTGTATGTTGTGGCTACAAATACCAGGATCGGTGAGATTTTTGTTTAAGTAGCTTCTATATAATTGTTCTATCTTACCTTTTTAAATCTGCATGTAAGAGTTGATTTTTCTTCGTATCTCCAGGTTTTGTACAGCTTAAGCTTGTTGAAGTTTTACACGATCCACTTTTTTAGGCTACTGTTTGAAAATAGTTTACTGCTGTTTAATGTCTTAGGAAACAATGTTATCACTTTAATTAAGAAAGAAAGAATAAATAACTGTGTGAGTCCCTGGCCATGCTCACTCTGATATTTTGCTGAGACTATACAGATTCTTGTACTTCTAAAGAATATATGCCTGGTACACTTTTGCTATTGAAGAATATCTGTAATATTCATTTAGATTACAAAGAATCAGAGATTCGCTCATATAATTTATCTGTTTTAAAATAGTATTACAGGGAAGTAATGTCTTGAGAATTGATTTAGTTCTGTGTAGCTGCAGGTACCAGCTAGTCATTCAGGCTCCTTTTAGAGTCAGCAGAAAAAGAGACACCTTCAGAAGACAGCTCGTTTTACTTGAAAAATACCTGTTTCTCTCCACTCTCTTAGGTTTATACAATAAAATGCTCGATCCCCAAGTGAGATGGGATGAATGCTGTCTTACACTGCCAGCTAATGTGTAGTCCTGGTTAATACAATGTGTTCAAGAGTTGTTGTTATATACTGTAGTTGGTTTTTTTTAAAAAAAGTTGAAAAATCTAGGTTAGGTTGAATATAAAGGAAGTCCTTTCTGTGGCTAATGAATGAATAAACTATGTTATTTCACTTTAATATCCCATACATTGTATTTTTATACAATATAACCTCAGTGTAATCTCAGCTCTGAATGTATTGTTTTTTGAAAACAAAATGTTGTATAACATAGATTCTGAGGTAATTTGTTACCGCTTCCTTCTCCCCTTGAGATTCTGTATTAGCTAGTAAATTGTGCGGATCCTGGTACAAGCTCTGTCTTGTTGGAAAGGAAACAGAGATAACATGCTAAAGGAGAAAGAGCAAATAATGTGAAACTGAAGGCCACAGAGCTGCTGAGAACAAATGGTGACTGATAACTGTTTGGCAGAACTGAATTCAGTGCTGACTTGGATGTGATGCAGTCACAGTGAAATTCACACAAATGGCATGAATATGAATAGAATTTGGCTTTGTCATGACCTTTTTGTAACTTTTTTCTCCTGGTAAAGTGTGTATATTTATTGTTTTCTGATCAGCAACTCAACTTACTCCTTTTTTGTGTGTGTGTGTGTGTCCCCAGATTTAGGAAAACACTAACAACATTCACAAATATAATCCCTGATTGGCATCCACTTAACGCTATTCATGTTGGACCATGTAATAACTGTAGTGATAGATCTCAAAGAAGACAGATGATTTTGGAAAAGTAAGTTTGAATATGTGAACTTGAAAATAAAATACATAAAATTCTGACGCTTCATTTATTGAACATACCACGTGCAAAACCAAACTATTATCTTGGGTTTACAGAGATTCTACTGTTTAAAATCTGATAAATGCTCGCTTTTTAAGATTTTCAGATCATTCTTAAATGCCCAAATAGCAAATAGTGTTTAATAAACATGAAACATAGAGCAGTGTTTAGCATGCTGACCAGCACCCGTGTTTGAGCCAGGTCATAAATACTTACTACCAAGTAGTAAATATAGACAACTGATATCCAGTGTCAGCCTTTCCACTACTCCTCCTCTTGGTAAATAAAACTGTTGTCTGATCATGTTTACTAGTTTGGCTTGGGAATAGTGTCCTTTCCTACTGTGGTTATGGCACGGTTGTCTCTTGTTTTTCTCACCTTTTCCCCACTCCCAAAATCCCTTATGTAGTGGTGGTTTCTTCCCCTCATCTATAAAAAATGGAATATCCAGTTGAGATATTCTTATCCCTTGACTACTGTGCACTCTGAAGAGTCCTGCGTGGAAGTAGAATAGCAAGGGGAGGACTACATACTCTTTGAGATGCCTTACTTGTGATTTTTCATTAGGAACTTTTGCCGCAATTTTGTTGTAATAAACTTGTTCTTTATTGTTTCTTTATTAGAGTACCCTCAATATTAATGTTACATTTTGTAGAAGGCTTGCCACATAACAACCTGAAGAACTATTCATTTCGGTTTGAAGAAGACACCTACCAAATAACCTCTATTGTTCAGTATCAAACAGATAAGAAGCACTTCATAACCTGGTCTTTGAATCCTGACGGTAAGAACCATTATAATACTTCATGAGTCTACATCAAATACTGTTTGTTGGGTTACTGCAATAGTCTCGACAGTCCACATATAATAACAAGGATTTCTTTTGTCTGTATTCTAAACTGCATATTAAAATTCTGTGAATAATTGTGGGAACTTTGTTGTTCAGGGTGAAGGTTTCAGTCTGGTTTAGCTGATTTGTTCAGTAGTGTTATGTTCTACACAGCACTCACTGACAAAAGTTCTTTGGGTAGAGTTGTTTCCTTTCGTAACTTTCTATGAAGTCTCAGCATGGCTGTGGGACAAATGGTATTGGTTATTTGAAGCCAGTTATTAATCCATTCTTGGCTGGAAGTGAGGGAACCTATGCAACTATCGGCATTAGTGAAGTTTCTTTTCATTTCTGAACTTGACTACACCTGAGGGATGGAAGGCACAAATCCATGTTAGAAGCATTACTAATGGTATGGTTGTACCATTGGCGGGAGCTCCGTATTCAGAGAAGGTGAGAAGTAGGTATTTTGATTCTCATGCTTCTGTAGGGAGAATGGAGTGCACTCTTATGAAGTGTTCTGACAACATGAAAGTTGTGTAGATCATACTGCCAGAGTTTAAGAAGAAATAGGAAGAGGAAGCAGCCGGGAAGCACCTAATTAGGAACATCCTATACATCATATATATCTATTTTTAAATTTTAAAGCTGTAAAATATTTGCAAATGATCTATGAACAATTTGCAGATGATGAGGCAGATTATTAAAATGAGCAGTTACTCTTAAACCCCCATGCATCCCACCCAGGCAATGAAAAGGCAGAGAAACTTAATTTGAGAGGTGGTTCTTCCCTCAGACCTGTGCAGGTGTTTTCAGACAAGATGTCAGCATTATTAGCTCAGACAAAAAAAAAAAACAAAACAACTTAGCTTTGTTTTCTGGCTGACCTACTCTGACCTGTAATAATATTGCTGCAAATTCTGCTTGTGTGTGATCTTTTTACAGTGGAAACCTCCCAGTTTTCTCAGATGTAATAAACAATGGAGGAAAACAAAAAAGCCTTTATTTTCTGCCTGTCAGGGGAATGGGTTAATAAAAATATTTGACAAGTGTCTGAAGATAGTGACTTCAATTTGAAAAGTCTCTGAGTCTCTACACTGGTTGCTATTTATTTTGCAGGAACTTGGCTTGAATGTGATGATTTAAAGGGTCCATATTGCAAGAGACATAAAAGATTTGAAGTTCCTCCTTCAGAGATTCATATTGTTATCTGGGAAAAGAAAACATCCCGTGTGCCAGAAGAACTGAATTCACAGTTCCAGAGTAAAAATACTGAAGATTTTCTTCTTGATAATGTACAGTCAAATTCCACAGTGTTGTATTGCGGTTTTGATAGCACTGTAGACAAAATACCTGCAGAACATCGCAAAGAGGATTCTGTGAGAACTCCAGATAAGAAACAGCAGCGGGTAGCTGAGGATGAAAGTAGTGTTCATCATGGTTTAGAAAATCTGGCACAAGATGATCTTGTAACACTGATGCTTGAAGAAATTCAAACTGACTCAGAAGGTAAATCACTATCGAATGGACAGATGGTGGGAAATAACCTTGTTGTTGGAATGGGAACACAACAGAGGGAATTAGCTTTTTCACCTATCACTCCACATACAGGAGAGTTTGCTGGAACTAGCCTAGCTATGAATAAATGCACGTTATATGAAAATTCCAGCATTTGCTTGCCTCTGGAAGAGTTGAACCCAGCAAATATTACTCCTTCTGTGCCCAAAAAACACAACCCTGACCCATCTGACTCATTTCTTGCTCAAAGAACAGATGAAAGAACTAATTTACCTAACAGAGAACATGGATTAAATTCAGAACTACAGCTAAACAAGAGGTTGTCACCAGTGGAGAATATTATGCAAAAATCGCCTGACTTGAAAGATGCCAACAAAATCGTAGTTAATTCTCAGGTTGCCAATTCTTCTGCTGCCAATAATTCCTTTCAGCCGTCACGCAAAGACCAAAAAAGAGGATTTGTAGGAAGCTGGGTAAAGAAATTATTAAGCAAAAATACTTCTATTATGCCTTCAAGTGCCTCAGCTCTCAAAAATGAGAGAAGTTGCAAAACTCCTTCAATGCAAAAAATAAGTGAAGTGCGGTTGCCAGTTAAGGGAGCAAGTAACTTTGGTGGATTTCAAAGCAGAGGTACAAACAAAACAACTGAGACCCTGAAGTCAGTGGTTCCTTGGAGTAATAATACTCATCCTTTATCAAATTTCAAAGGATTTTCTCAAAGCACTCGTCTTCCAACAGCAAGTCATACCCCTCTTGAAGGACCAACTTGGAGTAAGTCAGGAAGTACGTTGGGTACCTCAGGTAAAGCGACTCAGTTCCATTCGCCTAGCTGTAACTCTGGGAAGGCAGAAGAGTCAGATAGTGACAAAACAAGAAAACTTCGCCTAAAACTCTTAAAAAAACTTAATGCTAAAAAGAAAAAGTTGGCTTCGCTAGATAGGCTAGCAGTGGAACAGATGAAACGTGAAAAACCTGTGAGTGGAGATGTACGCACCCCATCACAGATTGAATCTCACAATGACAGCGAATTATTGCAGAGCGTTTTAAAGGAACTGCAGTATCAGATTGATGTCGCAGATAATGAATCTGAATTTAACGCGAACTCTGTATCAGGGTGCACTAGCCATAATAACAGTGATGAAATACTGGCAGAATTACTGTCCCCTACTTCAACTGTTGCTTCCTTAGAGGCTCCAAAAAGTGAAGATGAATGTATGTATATGGAAATGGTGGATAGTAGTGTTGCAACAACAGCGTCTGATGAGAAGCCCAGTGTGCCCCATGCAGCAGTGACAAGCAAGGACCACGATTATTACAGTCCTGTAAAGGACAGTAATTCAGAACTTCATATGATAAGCAAGCCCAGTGTGAAGAAACTTGCTTTTGAAAGTCCTACAAGGGAAGATATCCTCGAAGACCTTTTCTCCATTTCAGCACCAAGCTCAATGGCAGGTGACATAGATGTACCTCATTTTGATGAAACTCTGTTTGGAACTTGGTAAATATTCGGTTTCTTGGTTTTAAGTATTTTTCAATATTATGTATATTTTGAAACAAAGCACTATTAAATTATGTTTTCTAACTAATTTAATTGCACACTGGCTGTACTTGAACAATTTACATTTGCAGTATTTTTTTTCTTAAAATTCTATTGTAGCAGACAAATAAGGTTTTAATGCATTTTATTTTTCTGAGAAGCAGTTATTTTAGCTGTCAGATATGATGATGATTTTTAATTAAAAGCTCCTGTGAATCTTAATTTTTGCTGCTTTTAATATGGAAAACTTATCCATATTCTATGGAGTTGGAGAAATAATAAACTTCAGTAGTCTTGATGATGTAATGGTGTAAGAAATATTATTTAGGTAGTAGTGGTTTATTTTACAGGATCACCCAACTCCTTAAGTCTTTTTGTCCGAAATTTAAAAAAGAAAAAGTACCTTCTGTAATCAGGGATGTTTGCATCCTTTGATACGAAGATCATTTGCAACACTAAACTCAAGGCTGGTATTCTGTTAGGAACTCTGCTGTTTTCAGAATTACTGTTCAATGAGTACACTGTTCAGTATTACTGTTCAACTGATGTATATGCCCCTTGGATCTAAGGAAGGATGGATACATGGTAGAAATTTTCCTATTTAAAGTTATGGCACGTACTGAGTTTTCATCCTGGGTAACTGAAAATATAATCTGGCAGAATATTCTTCTGAGCCAGGTTATTTTTTAAGTAAAATTAATAAGATTTGAGCCAGAGTTTGCAGCACTGAGAAAGAATATCAGATGTAACTTTTAGTTATTCATAGCTGCAAAGTCACTAATAAAAGAATTGAAGTTAACTGTAAGTTAGCACCCATTTCTCTTGTCAGTAGCAGTTTTTCATGGCTCGAGCAGTGTACCCCAGTCCGTATGTGAGTGCCAAGGAGAGGCAAGGTCAATAGGAAGAAAGTAATGAAAAGGTGGCAAGACAGCAGCGAGTAAGCAGAGGGATTCACATCTTGGTGTTTCTGGATTTGTATAGCTTTCGTTTTGCTAGATGGGAATCTTTTTTAAATTCATAGACACAGAGCTGAGGGTATTATATGCTAAATTAGATTAGCTGTACAATTTTCTTGTACTCTGAAATAACAAGGATTTTATCAGCAAGTCTTTGTTTCAGCTGTTTTTAGAGGTACTCTGCATTTTTTCATTGTTTTAGATCCCAAGTTCAAAACGCAAGTCCTCCATCTTACTTTTCCAATAGGTGCAGTTGAACATAATTGTTATTACAAGGCATGGCTACAGATTTAAATGGTCTTGAATTGCTTGAACCAGGTTCAAAAACTGTTTGAAAAACTGTCAGTGGCACTGAACTCACCTTGCCAAGCTATTTCTGTTGCAATTATGTGTGTGTTTATCAAACTGGCACTTCAGTCGATGAATGGTTTCATTCTTGAAATATAAGTCTTTGTAAAGATCTTGAGCTCCTTCTTTGTTTTAAATGTTGTAATTGGTAACGTTACAATAGAAAACAAATCAATGGATTCTGAATGTAAAGTGCCAGTGTACTGCTGGTGAAATGTTTGCCTGTTTGTGAATTCCCTTATTAAAAAAAAAAAAATGCTGACCAAAATTAGAGTTTATCGGTGAATAAAATAGGTGCTTCTACAAGACTTGAGGGGGGTGATAGGATTTTCCCGTGGAGTTTTCCAACCGGTGGTTTCTATATATGCAAACCACTAAAAAGCAGTGTCTCGCTACCCCTGACTGCTCATTGCAGAGGTTTCCCCGAGCTGTGGGGAGCTGCCTGCCAGTGTCGATACCACCTGTGACCGACTGGATTGCAGCTGCCTGCAGCTGTGAAGCGGGAGCTCCTTCACCACGGGCTCGGGAGGTGACGCAGACCCAGGGGTGAGTGAAGCAGCAAGCCTGGAGTTGGCGTGATGCAAGAATGCGTAGGGCAGCACGAGGAACAGACTCAGCAGATGAGAAAGTCCTGGTGGTAAGGATTATAATAAAGTTAACAGTAGAGAAAGGGTATGGGGGCGTGTCTGCTGCACATGTATGCCTAGACAGAAGCAAGAATCTCTGGTTGCCACTGGCAGCACTTCTGCAAACCCATGTTCAGAGTCCTCCGTCTGCAGCTGCGTGAGATACAGTATGGGTACACAAATGTATAGGAGCTCCAAGAGCAAGTAAATAGCGCTTGAGATTAAAGTAAGTATGAAAATAAATCTGTTAGTGCTGCAAGTTCTTTGCTGCCTTTTTTCTGAAATCGTTAACTAAAGATGATGCTGCGCAGATTTGTCTGTTTCCGTAAACGTTTTACTGCCTCTGGTCCTGTGCAAGTGAGAATTCAGCTGAGGTTGAATGAAAACCCTGTGACCAAAGAAACCATTTGGAATTTGGTGGTTACTGGACTTCTTGTTTTGAGACTAGTTTAAAATGCAGGCTGGGCCATCAGCTTTATGCTTGCCATAAAGAGAATACAAAGTATTAGTTTTGTGTCCATTAGAAATACTCTAGGTGGGCATAGAGCAAATAGGCTTAGTGAGCAGAAGTCAGTCACTGTATTTTGGAGGTTTATCAGTGTTCTAGGGTAAACTTCCAAAAGTCTAATGGCTTTGTGCACTTTGATGGGGGTTGTATCTCATGTTTCTTCACCTCTTGCATCACACGATCTCGTCAGTCTGCGTCCTGTGGTTTGGGAAAGGCGCCATTGTGGCACTTACAGATTTACAGCTCTGGAGTTGAGAGCCAGCTCTGTGGTGGCAGTAGCACTCTGGTTCAGGTCTTGCTCCTTCATGACGTGTTCCAACACTTGTTATTTAAAAAGAAAGGGCCGCGGTCTCATCCTGCCTACAATAAACCAGCCCATCTGCAAAGGAGCTGCCTGGATGGATTTTCAGCCGTATACCTGCTAGAGCACTGTTGTAGAAAGTCGTTGTGGTGCTGATTACAAATCTGATTTTGATGTTTTTCATGGCTGGCTGTTGCCATTTATTCTTCTTCCAGCATTGGTTTTTGCTTGAAATAATTATTCCCTTCCTGACAATGTATCAATGAGAGCGATTGTGTCTTGCCCGTGTTCCTTTTGCAAAGCTAAACAGCTGCTGTTCTCCATCTGAGCTGGTTCGTGCTCACAGCAAAGCACGTTACCTTCTGAGCAGATTACGCAGCTCTAAGCGTGTGCTGTGCTTTAAAGTCCGCCAGGATTCGGTCTCGGAGTGGAAGAGCTTACAGTCTAAGTATAGCTCTAAGAGAGCAAGCGGACAGAGCGAGAGAGAGAACAAGGTTAACGGGATTATAAGGCTGGTGAAGTTTGCGGCGTGCTTCGTTTTGCACCGCTGAGCACAAACACAGCCTGGTTGTTTGCGAGGGAGCTGCTGAAGCTGCGCGGCGCAGCAGAACGTGGTGGAGCCGTGGGGCG